>NC_058087.1:57657259-58257259 GCF_014858855.1 Bufo gargarizans
TGCAACTTTGCCATCATAGACCACAATACAAGCCACGTGCAACATGCAACTTTTCATTAAATAGTCGCTTATCAGCAAGTTGCACTCGGGTTACATAAATGCTACTTTTCGGAGACTTGCTATCAGGCGACACATGTTGCGGTGTAGCCCCAGCCTTCGCTTCAAACGATACCAGGATACTAGAACTCTGTATTCTAGGCTCCATATTCGGGATGTAGCATAAAGCTTTACTTTCTAATTATATAAGAAAGGAAGAAGCTGCAGGTGACATTGGGAGGCGAGATGACAACCTGTCCCCTCTCCCTCCATTGGGAGGCATAGTATCGCAACTTTTCTTCATGATACCAGCCCTCATACCAATGGCAGCCGGTTAAACTGGCCATTTACATTAGATTAAAGGGGTTGTCTGGGATTTTTATATTGATTAACCTATCTTTAGGATAGGCATTCGATATCTAATCAGTGGGGGGGTCACTTGTTTGAAGAGGAGCCGCAGCCTCATCCTAGGCCAATGATGTCACATTCATTGGTCACATGGTCTAGGAGCAGTTAGTCTCATTCAAAGTGAATAGGGCTATGCTGCAATACCAAGCACATCCACTATACAATGTATGGCGCTGTGCTTGGTATAAGGCCACAGACTCTTCAAACAGCTGATCGGTGGGGTTTCAACATTCCCAATCCTTTTGTTCTTAGCCAAACACTTCTGGCAGCAGCTTACTCCCCTCTCCGCCCTGCCAACCCTATGTGTGTGCGGCTTCTGGCTGAAGGTGTATTCTGTATGGCTTTACCATCGCCTCTCCTCTTGTGGGCCTCCAGTGATATGGTGGGGAAAGATGGCTGCACTGGTTTGTGTCTCGGTTCATTAGTTTTCAGTGCCTTACCTGCGTCAGTAATTCACTGCAGGACTCTGATACACTGTGGGCGTTGTGATTTGCAGGAATAAGAATAGAGAACAGTCGTTGTATTAGGGGCTGCTGCTTGTGTACACCGCGCTCCTTATGACTCTGATGGGGCGGTATGAGCCGGCGGTGACTGCAGTATGGACACGACAAAAGACGGACCGCTGAGAGGTCGATGAAACGTAAACTGTACACGATGCTCTCTGGGCAATATTTCAAAACTTTTATTGCAGCAGACATTTGCGCACACTGTGAGCTGTGTGAACATTTAGTTTTTAATTTGTTTTTCAGATTAATTGTGAAGCGATTAAAATATCCCCCATAGTGCCGGCTTCCTAAAATAAGTCAGGGGACTGTGCTGTGTTGTCTTCTCTTCCGTTGCGCTTGTTTCTATGTTTGTCTGATAGTTACTGCAGATTTCACCATTTTATTTATTTTAATTTCTTTATTTTCTTCTGGACCAGCGAATGTTCATGCTTATTGTACTTGGTTTGTTTTATGCATGTGCAACCCTTTTCCACGACGAGCGCCATGGAATAAATGTTCCTTTTATTTGGCATCTGATAATCCAGAAATTTGCATAGGGTGGCTGTTTGTTTCCCCCTCAAAAGTGGGACACTGTAACCTCGCCCCTGAGGTGCCAAGCCACCCCCCCCCCCCCCCCCCAAGTCTGCAAGTCACGCCCCCAAGTCTGCAAGCAATGCCCCCCAGTAACCGGGGAAGGTGAAGTGAGCTGCACTTGGGGCCAGGAGTGCTTCTCTCCCGTCAGTCAGCCAAAGAGAGCCATGTCCGCCTGCTCTAGGGACTGGCGGTGAGAGAAGCCTCGTGCTGTTGTCTGAGCGTGAGCTGCTGAAAGGGGGGACATCCCTGCGTCCGTCCAGATCCTGTGAGGGAGCCAGAAAACCGGACAGTCCGGCCTAAAACCAGACGCTTGGCCGCCCTATTACTGCAGCAAACTCACACTGCACTATAGTAGACCGCACTAATATACAGAATTTGCCAGGATTCCTTAAAGTGGTTGTCAAGTTTGTAAATAGCCATTTTCTGTATAAGTTAATAGAGGCGGGGGAGGGGGGTCTTTTGTTCATGATCTTCGTCTCTCGAAGGAGAGCGGCTGCAAAGAGCTTCCCTCTTGCTCTCTGGTGGCCGCGTCCTCCTGTCCTGCATTATACAGACAGCTCATTGATTTGAATGGAAACTGTGTAATACCTAATATCTCCTGTGGTGGCGCTGCAGGGAAATAATAGCTGATCAGTGATCAGCCAATTGTCAATGGACCCTTCTAATAAATGGGAATTGTTCAAAGTGGAGAACTCATTTAATGGAAAACGTTTGCTTCTCTATTATATAATTCAAAGGGGTTCGCTCCTAAAAAATGCTCCAAATCACTTTAGATAATAATGTAATATACTTAAGGGCCCTTTACAGGGGCCGAGAATCGCATAGATCATCAGTAACGAGTGTTTATAGTAATGCTCGTTAGCAGTGATCTGGCGGTGTAAATGTACCGCTGATTACCCGTTGAATGAGCGAAACGCTTGTTCTTAGTGCAGCACAAAAATCCTGGTTTCCCGACAGCAGATCGTGTCGTGTAAACAAGATCTGCTGCCGGGAAGCAACGAGTCGTTATGGGGAAGAGCGATGGCATTAACGATCACTCCTCCCCATCTCTGGAGGAGATCGCTGCATGTAAATGCAGAGGTCTCCTCCACAGCGAGCAGCAGATTGTCGGGAAGAAACGCTTCCTTCCCGACTATCTGCTGCACTATTGTCCCATGTAAAGGGACCTTTAGACTCGCCCACACTGCCTGTAGCGTGGTCCCCTGCTGTGTCTTGTTAACATTAGCACCGTGGTGATATGTCGTATATTGACGCGTGACCGCAGCAGACCGTCATGAAGTTACCCTGCTAATTGCTTGCAGGACCCGCAGAATCTTGAAAGCAGCTATTGATAGGAATGTCAAAAAATACCCAAATCTTCTCTAAAATCTGTCTCCTTCCCCCTCTTGCAGCTTACAGTATAGTGTAGGGATCAGCAACCTCTGGCGGTCCGGCTGTTCTAAAACTACAACTCCTAGAATCCTCCTTTTAATTCTGTAGGAGTTATGAGAACAGCCGAGTAAGTGTGCATGCTTTGAGTTGCAGTTTCACAACAGCTGGAGTGCCGAAGGTTGCCGATCCGTAATATAGTGACGTCCCCTTGCTGAAGAAGTCTCCTTAGCTGCAGAAGCTCTGGTCATTCCTTGACAATCAAGTCAGAAAGCTATTTCTACTGGCTTTTCTGCAGTAAACAGAGCATCACTATGCAGAGACCTGGCTGTGGGGAAAGTAACTGAGCATGAGTGACCACTTATGTGCGCTTCGAACACCAGGTGGCGCCATACGATGTAAGTACGGTAATTGTTGGAACTCTACACTGGATCGTTTTTTGAAGCATGTAAATGGTCAGCATTGTTCATTTTTATGATATGTACAATGAATATGATATTTATGTTGGGTGTTAATGCTGTATTTTTCCATGTGTCTATGTATCTATTAACTAACCAGAACATAGCCCATGGATAGGTAAATCTCTGATTCATGACAACTGGTCATCATCACTAGGGATCGACCGATTATCAGCCGATATTCATGATTTTTAAAGTTATCGGCATCTAACCTTGCTGATATATGCCAATAATGCGTCCAGCGCGCTATCGCAGGACATAAGCGCGCTGCTGTCAGCGTGCTCATGTTCCCTCAGTAGCACCAGGGAGTAGTCATTCTCTCCTTCCCCCTGTGCCGCGCTGCCATTGAGGGAGGAGGAGGGGTGGGCGCACTGCGCCACCAATGATAATTAACGTCTAATACAAATACAGCAGGCGGTGCCCAGCCTATATGACAGGGCGCAGCGATCAGCGGCAGTTACCCCGCACCTGAGGGGTTAACTGCTGCTGCTGATTGCAGCTTCCTGTCAGAGGCAGGGTGCCGGCTGTGTGATTCTGCGCCAACACACTTGCCTCCTGTATTAAACGTTAATTATCATTCGTGGCGCAGTGCGCCCTCCCCCACACCCCCAGTATTAAAATTATTGGTGGTGCAGTGCGTCGTCCCCCCCCCCCCCCCCCCCCCCCCCCAGTATTGAAATCATTGGTGGCGCGGTGCGCCCAAACCCCCCCAGTATTAGTCATTGGTGGCAGTGGCTACAGGGTCCCCTCCTCTTCATTGGTGGCAGTGGCAGCTTCTGATTGGAACCCCAGCAGTGTAATCCTGGGGCTCCGATCGGTTACCATGGCAACCAGGACGCTACTGAAGCCCTGGCTGCCATAGTAAGCTCCCTGCTGCTGTGTGTACTATGGACAGGCTAGAGTGTGAGGTCCTATTCACCCTAATAGAGCTCTATCAGGGTGAATAGGACAAGGGATTAAAAGATCCCAGGTTCTAGCCCCTGAGGGGGCTAATGGTTATTAAAGGGATTCTGTCACCTCGTTTTAGCCTATAGAGCCGCGGACATGCACGGCTAGATTGCCGCTAGCATGTCAGCAATATACTTGTCCCATATCTCTGTGTGCTTTTATTGTGTTTAAAAAATGATTTTATAGATATGTAAATGAGCCGGGTAAGGAGCCCAAGGGGCTGTACTAACCTTCTTGGAGCCCAGCCCCGCCTGAGTCCTCCGAATCTCCTCCTTGCTTACAAAGTTAGATCGCCGTAATCTCGCCATGCGCGAGCTCGTGCATTCGCAGTTCCTTCCCTGAGGCTGATGCCAGCACAGGGAAGGAACACTATCATTTTTTTTAAACACAATAAAAGCACACAGAGATATGGGACAGGTATATTGCAGACAAGCTAGTGGCAATCTAGCCGTGCATGTCCGCATCTCTATAGGGTAAAAAGAGGTGACAGAATCCCTTTAAAAAAAAAGTGTAACAAAAACCCACCAAAATATTAAGTGTAAATCACCCCCTTTCCCAATTTTCATATTGCCATGTCCGAAAAGTCCAAACTATAATCTCCTATGTGGTAAATGCCGTAACAGAAATTTTAATTTTTTTTCCAAAAATGAAAATGCACAGAATATAAGTTATCGGCCTGAAAGTTCACAGGTTATCGGTATCTGCTCTAAAAAATCTATATCGGTCGATCCCTAATTCATCACCCCCCCCAGTCCTTACGACCGGTTTATATTACCGGCACCGCTTACATCGCCTGACATGTCTCTTGAATCTTCACATCGCCCTATCCTCCGTGTAGTCAGCATTTTGGTCACAGTTTTGCTTTTATTTGCTGTTATATATTCTTGTTGTACGTCTTTCCGATCCTGTAGTCTCTGCTGCGTCCTCTCTATCTAAACTCATCTAATATAATATTCCTTTTTCCTTTTAGGCGAATGACCGGCCATTCATTCCACATGGGCTACACCATGGCAATACTAAATGGCATTGTGGCCGCTCTGACTGTGCTTTGGTGCCTGCTCTGAATGTATATTCTGCAATGATGCAAGTCTCTGCGTGCACCGCTCACACGGAATGTCACCTTCTGAAGATCCAGCGCTCTATTTATTAATGCAAAATTCTTTTTTGTGTATCTAGTCTTATGCTGTATCCATGGTGGTTTATTTTTACAAAATAATTTTTAAATATTTAGTTTACGTAATTTTTTTTTAAAATGTATATTGCGTGTTCTTACCCTGAAAAAATATATCTAGGTATAGTCCATATTAAATAAGGGAAAAGACAGTGCTACTCTTGTCCATTGCAGTAGGACATATAGGCCTGGGCTACACTGTGTGTGTGTGGGGGGGGGGGCACATTTATTAAGGGACTATTTTAGTTAGATGTGCAGCAATATTTAGTCGCACGGCCGGTTTTCCATGTCCACCAGATGGACGAGGACGTGTCGGGTGCCGTGCCTAGGCCATGACTCCAGCCTCAGCAAATTAAGGGTACCTTCAGAATTTTCTGCACCTGAAAATCCATTCCATTAACTTGGCAAGCATGTCGATTTCTGAAAGCCCCATTCAGGTGAATGAACTGATTTTCAGGCACAGAAAATTCTGCAACAAAATCTGCCGCGTGTGAAGGCACCCATACTAACATTTAAGCCTAGGAACAGGTGTAAATGTTGGCAAAAAACTTCGTCGTCACGGATGCGGACCCATTCACTTCAATGGGTCCGCAAATCCGGAGATGCGGAACGGAAGCACTACGAAGTGCTTCCGTGGGGTTCCGTTCTGTACTAACGTTCCGAAAAAATATAGAACATGTCCTATCTTTTTAGCGGAACAGCCGGATCGCGGACCCATTAAAGTGAATGGGTCCGCGATCCGCTGCGGCTTCCCCACAGACGGTGTTCGTGCATTGCGGCCCACAGCACGGCCACGGGGCGCACACTTTCGTATGCAGGAGGCCTTATTCACTTGAACAGGAAGGAGCTGTCCCATAGAAGTTAATAGGACGCCATACTTTTAATTGCACCTGCTCACCACTGAAATTGCTTCAAACATCTGATCGGCGGAGGTGTCGGGAGTCAGACCCCCCTGATCTCATATGGATGACTTATCCTGAGGATAGATCATCAATAGTAAAAAGTGGTTAACCCCTTTAAGAAGCTTTGCCCATTAACGTCATACGAAATTACCATTTTTAAAGATTGTTTCCACCAACCAAGCTTGAACATGGCCGCATTTTAGAAAATCCAGTGATGCTGATAGTTTATCATGTCTCTCTGAAAGAATAGCCACACTTTTGTTATTTTGAGATCGGCATAGGAAGCTGTAGACACAAAACAGTATTCTTAATTAAAACTATTTGCATCACCATTTTTATTTTACCATGGCTTGGCATACAACTATAGATCAATGCATGGCTTGTGGATGGGCAGTCCATGTTTTTAATGGAACTTTATTGGTGCTTTTGCTTTTTTTCATGGTATCTGTCCTCCTCCTTTTCGTCCCAGGTGTTTTTAATTAGGGGACTGCATAAAGTTTGAAGGCTACTTGGTCTCAATTTAAGTTCTGAGACCACGTGGACAGATGTGTTCTAGACATCTGTCCACATGTTTCAGTGCTATGCCTGTGGGTTGGTAGGGCTTAGTGCCAATGGGACTTGGTCTGACAGCAGGGGTGCTGTCAAACTGCTGGGTCTTGCCACCCACAGGCGCTGTGTTGCGGCAGCGGTGGTTGCCGCATGGTGCTGTGCCAAATTAGAGTAGTTACCCACTCGAAATAGGCAACCTTGACGTGGTGAGTGGGCTTATGCATTTTAATCAAAATGTATACTAATGGCCCCGTGTACTGTGCATAGATTATGGCTTGGCATACAACTAACTGCTGAGAAGCAATAGACCAATGCATGGCTTCTGAGCGTGCAATCCATGTTTTCTCCTTTATTTTTATTTTTTTCATTATGGATGTGTTGGAGCAATAGAAAACTGTGTACATACCCTTTAAGTAAAATAGTAAAAAAATATATGAAACGTGACCATTTCAGCGAGGTGGATGGAGAAATAAGGAAAACAGCAGGTGGCGCTATACAAATAGAGTTTATTGAATATATTATTAGTTTATAGGCGATACTACATTTTTAATCACATACAGTTACAAAAATATTCAGATCCATGTGCTGCTTTTAAAAAATATTTTTTGTGGGACAGCCCCTTTAAAGGCTATTTACATATTGGGGACTTTTTTTTTCATTTTTTTTTACGATGGCATTTTACTAATTTGGGGATAAAAATCATTTTTTTTCAACTGGTCTTTATTAAAAAATATTGAGCTGTTCTGTCACAAAGGGTTGACTGTTTTTCTGCATCTTACTTTCGCTTTGTGCCGGGCATCTAATAACCCTGATCTCTAAATTACTGACCCTGATCTCTAAATTACTGAGAGCTCATAAACACTTATTTAATCCACAGTCTTAGGCCTTATGTTTTTCTCGGCCTCCGTTCCGTTTTTTTTTTGCGGATAGGATGGGGACCCATTCATTTCAATGGGTCAGCAAAAATGCTGATAGTTCATCCGTTTGTGTTCCGCGTCCGTTGTCCGTGTTTCCCTTCAGCAAAAAAAATAGTGCATGTCCTACTTTTTTCACATTTGTGGACAAGGATAGGCATTTATTACAAGGGATCTGTGGGGAAAAAAACGGATCCTCCCAAAAAAACTGAGAACTGAGCTATAATGAGTGTTTATAGGGTCAGAGATCAGGAGCCGTCAGCTCCCTGACTGACAGAAAAGAGAGAGATTTCAGATCCCTCTATTAGGCTACTTTCACGCTAGCGTTTTTTGCGGATCCGTAATGGATCTGCAAAAACGCTTTCATTACAATAATACAACCGTCTGCATCCGTCATGAACGGATCCGGTTGTATTATGTCTTCTATAGCCATGACGGGTCCGTCTTGAACACCATTGAAAGTCAATGGGGGACGGATCTGTTTTCTATTGCGTCAGAGAAAACAGATCCGTCCCCATTCACTTACATTGTGTGCCAGGACGGATCTGTTTGGCTCCGCTTCGTCAGGCGGACAGCAAAACGCTGCAAGCAGAATGGTGACTGAACGGAGGCAAACTGATGCATTCTGAGCGGATCCTTTTCCATTCAGAATGCATTAGGGCAAAACTAATCCGTTTTGGACCGCTTTTGAGAGCCCTGAACGGATCTCACAAACGGAAAGCGGGAAAGTAGCCTTAGGGCTCTTTCACACTTGCGTTGTCCGGATCCGGCGTGTACTCCATTTGCCAGAATTACACGCCGGATCCGGAAAAACGCAAGTGAACTGAAAGCATTTGAAGACGGATCCGTCTTCAAAATGCGTTCAGTGTTACTATGGCAGCCAGGACGCTATTAAAGTCCTGGGTGCCATAGTAGGAGCGGGGAGCGGGGGAGCAGTATACTTACAGTCCGCGCGGCTCCCGGGGCGCTCCAGAATGACGTCAGAGCGCCCCATGCGCATGGATGACGTGCCATGTGATCACGTGATCCATGCGCTTGGGGCGCCCTGACGTCACTCTGGAGCGCACCGGGAGCCGTACGGACGGTAAGTATACTGCTCCCCCGCTCCCCACTACACTTTACCATGGCTGCCAGGACTTTAGCGTCCCGGCAGCCATGGTAACCATTCAGAAAAAGCTAAACGTCGCATCCGGCAATGCGCCGAAACGACGTTTAGCTTAAGGCCGGATCCGGATCAATGCCTTTCAATGGGCATTCATTCCGGATCCGGCCTTGCGGCAAGTGTTCAGGATTTTTGGCCGGAGCAAAAAGCGCAGCATGCTGCAGTATTTTCTCCGGCCAAAAAACGTTCCGGTCCGGAACTGAAGACATCCTGATGCATCCTGAACGGATTTCTCTCCATTCAGAATGCATTGGAATAATCCTCATCAGGATTCTTCCGGCATAGAGCCCCGACGACGGAACTCTATGCCGGAAGACAAGAACGCAGGTGTGAAAGAGCCCTTACAGTATCTCAGCTCTGTACAGCTCTATTTTTTATAAAGACCAATTGAAAAAATTATTTATAGCTCAAAATAAGTAATAAAAAAGTTGCCCCCAAAGTTACATAGCCGTTAATGTGTCTCTGTTGGATCTTCTTTTTTGGGGGGAGGAATAAGAGAGCCAAAACACTGGTCTTATTAATAGCTTTTGGAGGAGAGGAAGGGGGGTGGTGGAAATGGAGAGAACCAATAGTGCCGACCGGCCATAATACTATAAATAATATTATGGCCGGTCTGCACTATTGGTTTTCTCTATTTCCACCAACTCCCTTCCTCTCCCCCAAAAGCTTTTTTTTGGGTCTTACAGGTAAAATGAGGAAAATATAACGGCCTCAGATACAGCTGGATGAAAAGGAGCATATGAAGTCGGAATGCCTTTCTAGCTCTCAGCGTCGATCAGTCCCACTCTTTGTATTTTTGTCATTTACGTAAGCCTGTAAAACCCACTGCCAGTCACACTTTGTACAGATGTATATTTTCCTTTTGTCGATTCGGCTTCTTTTGTACAGCCTTTTATACTTTGGTATACTATATCGCGTCTACTTTCGTGGCAAACTATTTTATATTTTTCATTTTATAGTTTTTGTTACCCAGTGGAAGGACTTGTATAAAAGGGAATGCTTTATCTGTAAATCTGTGTAAAAGAAAATGACCCTTTAAGAAATAAATCTGTGTAAAGTGATGTCTGCTTGCTTGTATTTGTAGCCTCTAGAAGGCACTGGGGCACATTTAGTCTCCCCCTCTGCACCGCTATTAGATTAGTCTCATTTCTGACTAGGTGTGTGCCTCGTCATAAATTAGGCGCATCTGCGGCAAGTTCGAGTTTGGGTTAGGCCTCTTTTACACGGGCGAGATTTCCGCACGGGTGCAATGCGTGAGGTTTACGCATTGCACCTGCACTGAATTCGGACCCATTCATTTCTATGGGGCTGTGCACATGAGCAGTGATTTTCATGCATCACTTGTGCGTTGAGTGAAAATCGCAGCATACTCTATTTTGTGCATTTTTCACGCAACGCAGGCCCCATAGAAGTGAATGGGGCTGCGTGAAAATCGTAAGCATCCGCAAGCAAGTGCGGATGCGGTGCGATTTTTCACGCATGGTTGCTAGGAGATGATCGGGATGGGGACCCGATCATTATTATTTTCCCATGGTGATGGATCATGTGACAGACCATGTGATGAGCGCAGTGATGTCACCACAGGTCCTTTTCCTCCTGCACAGCAAAAATGAAGACAGAAGAGATGCCGGGCTGCGTGAACAAGTGGATTAAGATGAGTTAAATTATTATAATTAATTTTTTTTTAACCCCTCCATCCCTATTGTACTATGCATTCTGTATTAAGAATGCTATTTTCCCTTATAACTATGTTATAAGGGAAAATAATATTGATCGGGTCCCCATCCCGATTGTCTCCTAGCAACCGTGCGTGAAAATCGCACCGCATCCGCACTTGCTTGCGGATGCTTGCGATTTTCACGCAGCCCCATTCACTTCTATGGGGCCTGCCTTGCGTGAAAATTGCACAATATAGAGCATGCTGCGATTTTCACTCAACGCACAAGTGATGCGTGAAAATCACTGCTCATGTGCACAGCCCCATAGAAATAAATTCAGTGCGGGTACCTCACGCATTGCACCCGCGCGAAAATCTCGTCCTTGTGAAAGAGGCCACAGTGTGACTAAATATTGTCGCAGGGCCAGCTAGAAAAGGGGACATGCAACTATTTTAGGCATAAAATAGTTGCAAGTCCCTTAGTAAATGTGAACTACTTTGTTGTGGTAACTGTGGATTCATGGGGTGCAGTTTATTGTTAACTTTTCATTATTTAAAGGGCAATTCCAGTAACTTGCAGTTCTCCCCTATCCACAGAATAGCGGATAACAATTAGATTGATCACTGGGCCCCCCACCAATCACCAGAACATGAATTCTTTGCCCTGCAGGGTCCCCAAAAATGAATAGAGAGGCAGGTCAAGCATGTGCACCACACGGCTACATTCATCTCTATGGGACCTGCCGGAAATAGGTGATCGCTGTACTTGGCATCTCCGCCATTCTGATGGCGGTGAATGAGAGGCAGTGCACATGCTTGACCTGCCACTCCATTCATTTTGGGGGAGACTTGTGGGGTACAGGATTCTTGTTCTCGTGCACTGTGGCGGTCCCAGCAGTGAGACCCCCCCCACCCCCACCAATCTAATAGTTTTCTCTATCCTGTGGATAGGGGATAACTTCAAATTACCATAATACCCCTTTATATTTTGTAAAACCTTTTGGAAACAAGTAAGATGTATCCTAGGTCTGCACTTGGCTCGTACTGTGTGACCTCCTGTAGCAGGCAGCGGGGTACTTATGTACCGCCATAATGCAGACGTCCCTGTCTACAGGGCTAAGTTCAGATGCCTGTCATGCAAAATCTGTGTTATTGTAGCAAGACTGGGGCAGGTATTGCAGGCACACCGTGACCCATCTGGACTGCTGTGACCAGTATGTGCCACCATGGGGGACATTTATCAAAAACTGTTATAAAAGAAAACTGGTTTAGTCGCCCATAGCAACCATTCTGATTCCACTTTTCATTTTTTCAGAGCTCCTTTTGAAAATTCAAGGCTCAATCTGAATGGTTGCTATGGGCGACTAAGACACTTTTCCTTTGCACCATTTCCCCCATTTGTCTTTCTAGCCAACATGTTCTTTACGATGCCGTTCCAGTTACACGTGTTTCTTTTTATTTTTATCATAAAAATGGAGCAGAGGCGGTGCAGTGACCTAGGACTGTTGGCGAGATGATAGTTGTTGGGAGTAATAAATAAAAAAAACTATGAAAGTGCACACGGCAAAGGCTAGGTAACGTAACATCACATCACCTGAATTATATGGAGAGAAAAAAAGCAAGAAGTGTGATTCTTTAAATGTGTGTTTTCTTTTTAGTTCTGCTTGCCATTGCAATTCTTTAATTGGATGTGACAAATAGCAGTCTGCTTCCCCCCCCCCCCCCCCCCCCAATCTGATACCTTTTAAACTGGTTCAACTGAGGTGACGAGATGTGTGATTGCCGTTACTGAAACCTTTCCAGCGCAAGGTGTGGACTGTTTTTATAGCTCTGTCACCTCAAAAATTGGCTTCAAAGTAAGCAAACATTATTGAAGGTACCCTGAAATATAACCTTACCTTTCTAGTAAAAATCCGGTTCTTTAATCGTGAGAAATAATTCTTTTTATGCTAATATATTTATGCAAAAATAAGGTTTTCAGTGCACCAATGATCTCTAAGGCTACGTCTACACGACGACATTTGTCGCGCGACAATTGTATAATGGCAGTCTATGGTGTCGCACTGCAACAAGCTGCGACTGCGACGCAACAGTCGCAGAAAAATCCATCCAGAATGGATTTTCTGCGACTGTTGCGTCGCAGGATGTTGCATGTTGCAGTGCGACACCATAGACTGCAATTTGCAACATCCCTGCCGCGGCCGCAGACGGATCCAGACTTAGACTAGTTTCACACTAGCGTTCGGCTGTCCGCTCGTGAGCTCCGTTTGAAGGGGCTCACGAGCGGACCCGAACGCTTCCGTCCAGCCCTGATGCAGTCTGAATGGATGCGGATCCGCTCAGACTGCATCAGTCTGGCGGCGTTCAGCCTCCGCTCCGCTCAGCAGGCGGACACCTGAACGCTGCTTGCAGCGTTCGGGTGTCCGCCTGGCCGTGCGGAGGCGTGCGGATCCGTCCAGACTTACAATGTAAGTCAATGGGGACGGATCCGTTTGAAGATGCCACAATATGACTCAATCTTCAAGCGGATCCGTCCCCCATTGACTTTCAATGTAAAAGTCTGGACGGATCCGCTCAGGCTAATTTCACACTTAGCTTTTTTTTGCAAATATAATGCAGATGGATCCGTTCTGAACGGAGCCTCCGTCTGCATTATTATGATCGGATCCGTTCAGAACGGATCCGATCGAACGCTAGTGTGAAAGTAGCCTTACTCAACTTGAATGGGTCCATGATCCGTCCGCACCGCAAATAAAATAGAACATAATACGGCACTCCGTAATGCTTCCGAGGGGTTCCATATCGCCGTTCCCCACCGCACCTTCCAGATTGCGGACCCATTCAAGTTTGAGGGCCATAATACAGGCACAGCCGGGAAACGTCCATGTGCATGAGCCCTAGGCTGCGTTCACACTTCAGTTATTAGGTCAGTTATTTCCATCAGTTATTGTGAGCCAAAACCCATAGTGAAGCCTACACAGAGATCAGGTGTAATGGAAAGATCTACACCTGTTCTGTGTTTTTGACCCAAACCTGGTTTTGGCTCACAATAAGGGTCCATTCACACATCCGTGTGTGTTTTGCAGATCCGCAAAACACGGACATCGGCATCGCCGACACAATAGAAAATGCCTATCCTTGTACGCAATTGCGGACAAGATTAGGACATGTTCTATTTTTTGGGGGATCGGAATTGCGGACCCGGAAGTGTGGGTCCGCATTTCCGGATCCGGGAAGCACATTGTGCGGCCCCATAGAAATTAATGGGTTCGCAATTCCGTCCCGCAAAATGCGGAACAGAATTGCGGACGTGTGAATTGAGCCTTAGGGCTCATGCACACAAATGTATTTTCTTTCCTTTTTCGTTCTGTTTTTTTGCGGACCGTATGCGGAACCATTCACTTTAATGGGGCTGTAGAAAATACAGAAGTTACTCCGTGTGCATTCCGTTTCCGTATGTCCACATGGCCGTTCCGCAAAAAAGTAGTGCATGTCCTATTATTGTCCACAAATCACGGTCCGAGGCCCCATTCAAGTCAATGGGTCCGCAAAAATACAGAATTCACGCGGAACACATCCGTATGTCATCTGTATTTGCGTATCCATACTGTGGAAATGCTATGCCCAGCCCATATTGCTCATGTGTTTGGTGATTAAGAAGTTACTGTTTCCGTTTCCAATCCGCAAAAAACTGATCGCATACGGAAACCATACGGATATGTTTTGTGGACGGAATGGAAGAGGACTTAAATCAGAGGGGAAAAAAAACTCAAATACGGAACAACGGATCCGTGAAAAACGGACTGCAAAACAACAACGGTCGTGTGCATGAGCCCTAACTGACGGAAATCACTGACCAAATAACTGAAGTGTGAACTTGGCCTAAGGCCTCATGCACACGGCCGTTGTTTGGGTCCGCATCTGAGCCGCCATTTTTGCGGCTCGGATGCGGACCCAGACCTATTCACTTCAATGGGGCCGCAAAAGATGCGGACAGCACCCCGTGTGCTGTCCACATCCGTTGCTCCGTTCCGCGGCCCCACAAAAAAATATATAACCTGTCCTATTCTTGTCTGCGCTTTGCGGACAAGAATAGGCATTTATATTGATGGCCTTCCGTTCCGCAAATTGCGGAAGGCACACGGGCGGCTTCCGTTTTTTGCGGATCCTATCTAGACATGTGTTTCTCCAGCCCTAAAAAACTGGATGTCCTATATCCTTTCCCAGCGGATTGTGTGTCCACGTGGGCATCCCCTCCTACGGTTGACCCACCAGCGGCACGGCTGGCCAAAAATACGGCTATTCTATAGCCGATGGATTCTCCTCCATTCCACTGAAGATCGTCGGACGGAATCCTTGACGAAGTCCCTCTTTGCAGCTACAGGGTCAGCCCTTATGCCCGTGTTCGCCTCCGCGTGGGTGGCAAAGGTGATCTCTGAGTTGGGCAGCCAGCTGGACCAGGACTTGGTATCTCAGGTCCCTGCTCAGGACCTTCGATCCTTGGCGCAGCTGATCACCCAGGCGGTGAAGTTCCTCTGCGAGGCGCCCTCATCACGCGCTCTTCGGCACTCGCAGTCCCCTTACGCCGCGAACTTTGGCTAAAGGTGTGGGCAGCGGACACGACTTCCCAGCATTCTTTAGTCAGACTTCCCTTCGCCGGCGCCCGTCTCTTTATTTCTCGGCTGGACGAAATTATTTCTGAGGCCACGGGAGGCAAAAGCACCCATCTCCCAGAGTCAAACGAACCTCTCACGTTAGGTCAGGTCCCTCATGTGGTAGGCCTTTTCGTCGATTCGCTAGTTCCCGCCCCGCGACGAGCTCTTCCGCTGGGGGGAGGTTTACTTCCCAAGATCGACGCAAAAAAAGTCCTTTCGGGCACAGCCCTCCTGGCGTCCCAGACCTCAGGCCGCTCGACCTTATGCGGCTAAGCAGTCCTCAGCCTGAAGGTGCGCCCCCGCCCAACAGGGTGGGGGGGCCTCCTCTTCCAGGACGTCTGGTGAGCCCACTCGAGATTGTATCCTCGGGATACGTGATCGAGTTCCTGTTTCTTCCCCCAGACAGGTTTTTTCAATCCCGTCCTCAACGGGCCCCCGAGCGGGCGGCCGCCTTCTCCCAGGCCATTCAGTCCCTCCTGGACCCCCCAGCAGAAAGGTTCCAGGGGTTCTATTCGAACCTTTTTCGTGGTCCCCAAAAAGGAGTGCTTTGTGCGCCCAATCCTGGACCTCAAACTACTGCCGTCTCCAGCGGTTTCGGATGGAATCCCTTTGTTCCGTAATTGCTTCTCTGGAGCAGGGGGAATTCCTTTCGGCTGTAGATATCCAGGATGCATGCCTCCACGTTCCCATCGCACGGAGTCACCAGCGCTTCCTGAGGTTTGCAA
Organism: Bufo gargarizans; assembly: GCF_014858855.1. NCBI lineage: Eukaryota > Metazoa > Chordata > Amphibia > Anura > Bufonidae > Bufo > Bufo gargarizans. The sequence continues at coordinate 57,673,292 of NC_058087.1, forward strand.
TAGGAGACTATCATTACCAGTTTGTCGCCCTCCCGTTTGGGCTGGCAACTGCGCCTCGGGTATTCACAAAAATTCTGGCCCCTCTTGTCACCCTGCTCTGTTCCAGAGGCATCTTCCTTATGCCTTATCTGGATGACATCCTCATCAAGGTTCCCTCTTTCGCTCAGGCGTCGAGCAGCGTAAAGATCACGCTGGAAGCCCTTGCACGTTTTGGGTGGCTGGTCAATCTGAAGAAGTCCTCTCTGACTCCCTCCAGACAACTGGTCTTTCTGGGTATGCTTCTGGACACAGAAGCGGCACGGGTTCGCCTTCCTCCGGACAAGCGACTGGCCTTGCACCGTTCGTGTGTGGCGGTTCTTCTCGGTTGCAGGCTTCCGTCCATTCGCCTCTGCATGAGGACATTAGGGAAGATGGTCGCCTGTTTCGAGGCGATTCCCTTTGGCCAGTTCCACTCTCGCACGTTCCAGAGAGCGATCCTGTCCGCCTGGGACAAAGTGTCCGAGAGCCTAGACTATCCCATCCGCCTATCTCTCCAGGTGAGGTCGTCCCTTTGTGGGTGGCTGTCGGTTCCAGTTCTGGGAAGGCCCTTCCTTCCCATATCCTGGACAGTCGTTACCACCGACGCCAGTCTGCAAGGTTGGGTAGGAGTGTTCCCTCCCAGGACAGTCCAAGGCTCATGGTCTTGGTCGGAGTCCAAACTTCCGATCAATGTCCTGGAGCTCAGGGCAATTCTTCTATCCCTCCGGCACTAGACCCACCTCCTGAAGGGTCGCCCCGTCAGAGTACAGTCGGACAACGCCATGCCGGTGGCGTACATCAACCACCAGGGGGGAACACGCAGCCTCACGGTGATGCAGGAATCTGCCAAGATCTTGCGGTGGGCGGAGGCCCACGTACCGGCAATTTCAGCAATCTACATCCCAGGTGTAGAGAACTGGACTGCAGACTTCCTCAGCAGGACGACAATAGATCCGGGTGAGTGGTCCCTCCACCCGGAGGTATTCGAGGTGATCTGTCTACGTTGGGGTCGCCCCGATGTGGACTTGATGGCCTCAAGGCTCAATCGGAAACTTCCCACCTTCCTCTCCCGAGCAAGGGATCCGGAAGCTTGCGGCGTGGACGCCCTGATCTCCCCTTGGCAGGGGTTCTCCCTCCTTTACGTGTTTTCCCCCCCTTCCCCCTCCTACCCAGGGTTCTACGGAAAATAAGGATGGAGGGCATTCCGACGATCCTCGTCACGCGTGGTATGCTGACCTCGTTCTCCTTCTAGGAGACATCCATTGGTCACTACCTCTCAGAGACGACCTTCTTTCACAGGGACCGGTCTTTCATCAGCATTTAAGGTCTCTTCGTTTGACGGCGTGGCCATTAACACAGCCATTCTAACGCGCAGAGGGTTTTCGGCAGATGTCATCCGCACTATGATTCAGGCCAGGAAGCCTGCGTCGTCCAGGATCTATTACAGGACCTGGAGGTCCTTCCTGGGTTTCTGTGAAAGCCGAAATATTCCACCACTTTGTTTTTCTCTCCCCACAGTCCTGTCCTTTCTTCAATCAGGGTTGGACCTTGGTCTAGCTCTTAGTTCTTTGAAGGGTCAGGTGTCGGCGCTTTCTATCCTTTTCCAGCACCCTCTGGGCCTCCCTGGGGCCTGTAAGACCCTTTCTTCAGGCAGTGGCACATACGGTTCCCCCCTTGAGCCCTTGCGGAAGATTTCTCTACGGCTCCTGTCCTGAAAGGTAGTTTTCCTTGTAGCTATTACTTCCATCAGTCGGGTGTCCGAGTTGGCAGTGCTCTCTTGCAGAGAACCCTTCCTGGTTATTCATAAGGACAAAGTGGTTCTCTGACCTGTCCCTTCTTTTCTTCCAAAGATGGTCTCTGACTTCCATATGAACGAGGAAATTGTCCTTCCCTCACTGTGTCCATCTCCTTCACACCCTAAGGAAAAGGAGTTGCACCATTTGGACGTTGTCAGAGCTCTGAACATCTTTTTAGCAGCCTCTGGTCCCTTCCGCCGTACGGACTCCCTTTTTGTCATTCCAGAGGGTCCTCGCAAGGGATTGACTGCCTCCAAGGTGGCAATCGCAGGTTGGATTCGTGCTGCAATTGCAAAGGCTTACCGTACCCGGGGCAGGGTTCCGCCCTTAGGTGTCATGGCTCACTCCACCAGAGCAGTGGGCGCATCTTGGGCTCGGAGGAATCGCGCTTCGGCTGCACAGTTGTGCAAGGCGGCTACTTGGTCCTTCTTACACACATTCACAACATTTTACTAGGTGCATACTTATGCATCGGCGGACACTGCCTTGGGCCGCATGGTCTTGCAGGTGGCAGTTTCTTAGATGCCTGCAGGGACTCTTGCTTCTATGGGTCTGTGGTTTTTTCCTCCCTGTGGACTGCTTTTGGACTTCCTACGGTTCCTGTGTCCCCCAATGAATATGGATGAGAAAAGTTAATTTTTGTATAACTTACCAGTAAAATCTCTTTCCCGCTCTTCTTTGGGGGACACAGCACCCACTCAGTATTATTGTTTGACCACAGTTGCTGGTTTGAACCCCATTGGGTCTTTTGGCATGGTTGGTGTTCCATGTTTTTTTCTTTGATTGGCTTGCTTCTCCTACTGCTTGTGCACAAACTGAAGCTCTCTCTCCAGGCTGGAGGGGGTACAGCTGCCAGGGGAGGAGCTAATAGCTCTTACTAGTGTCAACGCCTCCTAGAGGACATAGCTATACCCACGGTCTCCGTGTCCCCCAATGAAGAGCGAGAAAGAGATTTTACTGGTAAGTTTCACAAAAATCTCCTTTTTGTCCACATCCAATCCGCATTTTTTGCGAGTCGGATGTGAACTCATTTACCTCAATGAGGCCGCAAAAGATGCCATGTGCTGTCTGCATCTGTATGTCCGACAGACACAAAAAAATTGAACATGTCCTATTCTTGTCCATTTTACAAGCAAGGATAGGACTATTCTAAAGATGGCAGGACGTTCCATTCCACAAAATGCGTAACGCACACGACCAGGTGCATGAGCTCTATGGAGGACCTGTCTTCTCTCCTGACGTGTCTGTTTTAGTAACTACTTGCATCCCCCAAGTAATAACAATTCTGGAGCATCTATTCTTATGACTATGATGTGCCACTTTTCCATTCACGTCCGCAAATGGGGCCGCATCCGTTTCACAATATATCGGGAACGGGTGCGGACCCATTCATTCTCAATGGGGCAGGAATAGATGCGGAAAGCACACTATGTGCTCTCTGCATCCGCATTTCCGGAGCGCGGCTCGGAACTTCCGGGCCTCGGCTCCACAAAAAAATAGAACATGTCCTATTCTTGTCCGCAATTGCGAACAAGAATAGGCAGTTCTATGGGGGATGCCGGACGGTTGTATTGCGGATCCGCAATACACTACGGACGTGTGAATGGACCCTAAAGCCTTTTTCACATGAGCGTGACAGATTAGTTCAGTGAAACTCGCACCATTTTGCAAGCAAGTTCAGTCAGTTTTGTCTGCGATTGCGTTCAGTTTTTTTCCGCGCGGGTGCAATGCGTTTTGATGTGTTTTTCATGCGCGTTATAAAAAACTGAAGGTTTACAAACAACATCTCTTAGCAACCATCAGTTAAAAACGCATCGCAATGCGTTTTTCACTGAAGCCCCATTCACTTCTATGGGGTCAGGGCTGCGTGAAAAACGCTGAATATAGAACATGCTGCGATTTTCACGCAACGCAAAACTGATGCGAGAAAAAAAACGCTCATGTACACAGACCTATTGAAATGAATAGGTCAGGATTCAGTGCGGGCGCTATGCATTCACGTCACTCATTGCACCCGTGCGGACAACTCGCTCGTGTGAAAGGGGCCTAAAGCTAAAATTGTGTGTTACCGGTTGGGGGGGGGGGGGGGTTGTCCCTGCACAGCCTGACACTGGCAGCACTGATTGACTGTGCAGGGACCCCCCAACTGATAACACATAGTTGTACCTTTATTCATATACAGTACAGACTAAAAGTTTGGACATACAGTCATGTGAAAAAATTAGGACACCCTTTGAAAGCATGTGGTTTTTTGTAACATTTTTAATAAAAGGTTATTTCATCTCCGTTTCAACAATACAGAGAGATTAAAGTAATCCAACTAAACAAAGAAAACTGAAGAAAAGTCTTTTCAAGATCTTCTGTAAATGTCATTCTACAAAAATGCCTATTCTAACTGAGGAAAAAGATAGGACACCCTTGCCCCTAATAGCGAGTGTTACCTCCTTTGGCTGAAATAACTGCAGTGAGACGGTTCTTGTAGCCATCTACCAGTCTTCGACATCGGTCTGAGGAAATTTTACCCCACTCCTCAATGCAGAACTTTTTCAGCTGTGAGATGTTTGAGGGGTTTCTTGCACGTACAGCCCTTTTCAAGTCACCCCACAGCATCTCAATGGGATTCAAATCTGGACTTTGACTTGGCCATTCCAGGACTCTCCATTTCTTCTTTTTCAGCCAATCTTTGGTTGATTTACTAGTATGTTTTGGGTCATTGTCATGTTGCATGGTCCAGTTCCGCTTCAGCTTTAATTTTCTAACTGATGGTCTCACATGTTCTTCAAGCACCTTCTGATACACAGTAGAATTCATCGTGGATTCTATGATGGTGAGCTGACCAGGTCCTGCTGCAGCAAAGCAGCCCCAAACCATGACACTTCCACCTCCATGCTTCACAGTTGGTATGAGGTTCTTTTCTTGGAATGCTGTGTTTGGTTTACGCCAAACATGTCCTCTGCTGTTGTGTCCAAATAATTCAATTTTGGACTCATCTGTCCAAAGAACATTATTCCAGAAGTCCTGGTCTTTGTCAACTTTATCTCTGGCAAATGTCAGTCTGGCCTCGATGTTTCTCTTGGAAAGCAAAGGTTTCCTCCTTGCACACCTCCCATGCAAGTTAAACTTGTACAGTCTCTTTCTGATTGTAGAGGCATGTACTTCTACATCAACAGTAGCCAGAGCCTGCTGTAGTTCTCGAGATGACACTTTAGGGTTTTTGGAGACCTCTTTTAGCATCTTGCGGTCTGCTCTTGGGGTGAACTTGCTGGGGCGACCAGTCCTGGGCATGTTGGCAGTTGTTTTGAAAGCCCTCCACTTGTAGACTATCTTCCGGACAGTGGAATGGCTGATTTCAAAATCTTTTGAGATCTTTTTAAATCCCTTCCCAGACTCATAGGCTGCTACAATCTTTTTTCTGAAGTCCTCTGACAGCTCTTTTGCTCTCACCATGGTGCTCACTCTCACTTCAACAGTCAGGAGCACACCAAACTAAATGTCTGAGGTTTAAATAGGGCAAGCCTCATTCAACATGCAGAGTAACGATCTACTAATTATGTGCACCTGGTGTGATATACATGTGTGAGATCTGAGCCAATTTAAGAGGGAATACATGTGAGGGTGTCCTATCTTTTTCCTCAGTTAGAATAGGCATTTTTGTAGAATGACATTTACAGAAGATCTTGAAAAGACTTTTCTTCAGTTTTCTTTGTTTAGTTGGATTACTTTAATCTCTCTGTATTGATGAAACAGAGATGAAATAACCTTTTATTAAAAAGTTACAAAAAACCACATGCTTTCAAAGGGTGTCCTAATTTTTTCACATGACTGTACCTTCTCATTCAAAGAGTTTTCTTTATTTTCATGACTATGTTGGCATCAAAACTATGAATTAACACATGTGGAATTATATACATAACAAAAAAGTGTGAAACAACTGAAAATATGTCATATTCTAGGTTCTTCAAAGTAGCCACCTTTTGCTTTGATTACTGCTTTGCACACTCTTGGCATTCTCTTGATGAGCTTCAAGAGGTAGTCACCTGAAATGGTCTTCCAACAGTCTTGAAGGAGTTCCCAGAGATGCTTAGCACTTGTTGGCCCTTTTGCCTTCACTCTGCGGTCCAGCTCACCCCAAACCATCTTGATTGGGTTCAGGTCCGGTGACTGTGGAGGCCAGGTCATCTGGCGCAGCACCCCATCACTCTCCTTCATGGTCAAATAGCCCTTACTTTCAAAGTTTTCCCAATTTTTCAGCTGACTGACCTTCATTTCTTAAAGTAATGATGGCCACTCGTTTTTCTTTACTTAGCTGCTTTTTTCTTGCCATAATACAAATTCTAACAGTCTATTCAGTAGGACTATCAGCTGTGTATCCACCTGACTTCTCCACAACGCAACTGATGGTCCCAACCCCATTTATAAGGCAAGAAATCCCCCTTATTAAACCTGACAGGGCACACCTGTGAAGTGAAGACCATTTCAGGTGACTACCTCTTGAAGCTCATCAAGAGAATGCCAAGAGTGTGCAAAGCAGTAATCAAAGCAAAAGGTGGCTACTTTGAAGAACCTAGAATATGACATATTTTCAGTTGTTTCACGCTTTTTTTTTATGTATATAATTCCACATGTGTTAATTCATAGTTTTGATGCCTTCAGTGTGAATCTACTATTTTTATACTCATGAAAATAAAGAAAACTCTTTGAATGAGAAGGTGTGTCCAAACTTTTGGTATGTACTGTATGTCAGGAATAATAGAGGATTGGCACAACATAGAGTTATAAGGATAGATGCTCCAAACTTATTAGTACAGGGTAAATGCAAGTAGTTACTAAGACAGACATGTCAGGAGAGGGGACAGCTCCTCTTTAAGAGGTTTGTTTGTCGATATGCAATGGACAGGAAAGTGTTAAACGAGAAGTGCTTCTCTCTAGTAGTTGCAGGAATTATATGTAGTCCCATAAGACAGATAGGATTGTTCCTCCTGTTCCCAGTGGCAGAGGTGTTGCTCCATTGTTTCAGATACATTTTCACCTGCTTTTCCCGGCATAGCGGTATTTCTCAAACGTTTGACCCTGATTTTCTAGAGCAGGGATGCTCAACCTGCGGCCCTCCAGATGTTCCAAAACTACAACTCCCAGTATGCCTGGACATCCTACAGCTACTAGAGCATGCTGGGAGTTGTAGTTTTGCAACAGCTGGAGGGCTGCAGGTTGAGCATCCCTGTTCTAGAGCAAGGATTTCAGGAAATGACTTCTGACTGACTGTACTGCCGAACACACTAGGCCTGGGCTACACTGCCACTTTTTGTAGTGCCACTGATTTATTTTAATATTGAACTACAGCTGCAGTCCAAATGAATGAAACAGAACGAGAGGTTGATCCAGCAAATAAAATCCAAAGCTACTTTATTTCTTCATTTTAAAATAATGATACAGCACAAATTCCCATGTTATTCTCTTCTGACGCGTTTCGACTGACTAGGTCTTAGGCTACATTCACTCGTCCGTTAGTGTTTCGAGGTCCACAAATTGCGGATTCACAAAACACGGATACCGGCCGTGTGTGTTCCGCATTTGGCGGACCGCACATGGCCAGCGCTATATAGATCGCGGACAAGAATAGGACATGCTCTCTATTTTTTGCGGTGCCGTGGAACGGAACAACAGATGCGGGTAGCGCACGGTGTGCTGTTTGCATATTTTGCGGCCCCATTGAAATGAATGGGTCTGCACCCTTTTCACAAAATTGCAGAACGGATGTGGACCAAGAATTACGATCATGTGAATGCACCCTTAGTCACAGAAATCTTTTTCTACGACTAAGGCCTCATGCACACAGACTTTTTTTTTGCGGTCCGCAAAAACGGTTTCCGTGATCCGTGTCCATTTATTCTTCCGTGGGTCTTCCTTGATTTTTGGAGGATCCATGGACACGAAAAATGAAAAAAAATCTAAGTCAAGTTTGCCTTTGAAATGATAGGAAAAAACTGACACGGATCACGGACGCGGATGACAATCTTGTGTGCAGCCGTGATTTTTCACGGACCTATTGACTTGAATGGGTCCGTGAACCGTTGTCTGTGAAAAAAATAGGACAGGTCATATTTTTTTTCACGGACTGGAAACACGGATCACGGACGCGGATGCCAAACGGAGCAATTTCCGATTTTTCCACGGACCCATTGAAAGTCAATGGATCCGCGGAACAAAACAGAAAACGGAACAACGGCCGAGGATGCACACAACGGTCGTGTGCATGAGGCCTAAGACCTAGTCGGTCGATATGCGTTAGAAGAGAATAACATGAGGATTTGTGCTGTATCATTTTTAAATGAAGAAATAAAGTATCTTTGGATTTTATTCGCTGGATCAACCTCTTGTTCCGTTTCATGTGTTGAGGAGTTCGGACTGACTCTGGATCCTTGCTGGATTGGAAGTCTTTTCTCCCACCTGAGAGCTGGACGCCCATACAGCTACAAAGTCCAAATGAATGCAATCTTGTGGACTGCAGCTGTCATTCAATAGTTAAAATTAATCGGTTGCGCTACAAAAAGTCGCAGCGTAGCCCAGGCCTAAATCATTGCTAGAGAGAGGTCTTCCATTCAAGACCCTCATCTATCACCCAGATTGGAAACGAGCATCTCCTGCTCTGGAGGACCTTGCATCACTAGGCATTACATGGACACCCAATTGGTTTCACTGGAAAATACGTAATGCCTAATTTCCCCTTTGGAGGCGCTGCAGCAGAATTGAACACTTACTGCCGGGATCCCCATAGATTTCAGCCAATCACTGGAGCACCTTGCAATCAGTGTATTGTAGTGAGACTCTACACACTTCTGTCACCTCAAGATATAGAAGATCTAAGAAAAGCTGTAAGGTATAAAAAAAAGTATCATAGTTATAATGCCCACCAAACATTTCTGAAGTGTGTTGTAAGACTTGCAACTTATCAACATTTTAATCTTCAGAAAAGTGAAAAAATGACAGGGTGTCCTATGCTGCAGGGACCTACGTCAATCAGCTGGAATCTCTAGAAGAACCTGCCAACAAGTGCTGTTTCCCTGCAGCGCCACCGCAGGGGAAAAGAAGCATTACAAAATGTCCATTGAAATCAATAGGCCGTCTGTGTAATGCACAAACTGGTGCTCCAGAGTGAGAAATGCGCTTTGTAGCCATGACTAATAGATAAAGGTCCTGAACTTGAAACCCCCTCAGCTAAAAATTCCCTGATACGGTTGAAGTAGTTGAAAATGGGGTTTCTAAACCAAACCACCCCTTTAAAGAGGTACGGTATTCCCATTAGGGACATTGATGGCATATTGCTACACTTATCAGATAGGTGCGGGTCTCACCCCTGCTCCTATCTCCACAACGGGACCCCTGAAGTGAAAGCAGCCACCCTGCGTTTGCCACTATGGGAGTTCTGAAAATCGGTGAGCGCCGGTTCGGCTATTTCCAGTACTACCATAGTGGTGAATAGAGCGGTGACTGCACTTGCGTAGCCTGCTCTTCATTTAACGCTATGGGGCTTCCAAAAACAGCCAAGAACTCCTAGCTATTTTTCGGAACTCCCATAGCAGTGAACGGAGGGTTGCCATGCATGCACATCTGCTTTCAATTCACTTTGAGGGGCCCGTTCTAAACACTGGAACATTTCCCAGAGCTGGTGATGTGCCATTAATGCCCCAGATGTGAATTCCCCTTTAAGGTTCTAGTATCCCCTGACCATGAAATGGTTAACCTTGCTGTGCTGCACAATATTCACATCATTATAAGCTGCTCACCAGGAGATGACTTCTCGACCTGAACAGATTTCATCTCTATCTCCTTCCAGGTTTCACCTTCCACCCTCCGCCGCGGTGAATGTGACCCTCGGGGTTGTCTTATGCAGAACTTTAATGTGAACTTTAAATTACAAACAGCGGCCGAGCAGCTTCATAACTAACCTGACTGGTCTTAATGGAAAACTTTGTGACCTCGTAAACCTGGGGAACTTTCTACATAAATTGGCAATTGAGAGCTAATAGAGTTTCGCTTTGCCTTGAGCTCCCCGTATGAATGTCCTTCTGACGTGAACGGCCTATTATTGCCATGCTGCTGCAAAAGCTTTAACGTATTGTAGTGAAGCCATAGAGGTTTTCCTACATCACTACGAGGGCCCATAGTCTACTTATCCACATAAGGAAGCAGTGGAAACACCTAGGAATTCTCAGTATCTACTATCGGTCATGTAAATGACTCCAATGACCAGTGTATGAAGTCAATGTGCAATACTCCAGACACTGGATTTTGCTACTTTTTTTTTTTTTTTTTATGCTATTGTGATGTTTTACCCATGTTGTATACTGTTACACCAGCAGATGGCGTATGAGTGCCACTAGGAATGGAGCTAACCCCCCCCCCCATCTCCTTAATTTTTTTTTAATCAGATAAGTTTTTATTGGTTTATAAAAATAAACATTATCATGTTACAAATTTCTTGCATCATATGCTTTGTTCAGTATAATGCAAAAATAATATTTGTAAAATGCAAAGCAGCCAACATACAATTTTTTTGTATATAAACCCCCAACAAATTACCCCCCCGCCCACTTTGAGACCCTTAATATGACTAAGAGACAACATCTTTTGCTTAAAACATATTCTTTATAGTAGCAGACTATTATGCCATTTTTTCTGAGTACAAAGTCAAGCAAACTCAATTTGAATAATCCCAATCAACCTTAATCACCCCCTCCAGAATTATCCAGTGACAATCCTAAGACCACTTTGAAAAGTCAACCATGGGCTGCAAACTCCGGATTTGTCTATCCATGGGCCCCAGATATTTTCATACTTTGAAAGGCAGTTACGCTTCAAATAAATTCCCCTTTCCAATCTTATAATCATATTCATTCTTGCAATAAATTCAGTGATGTTTGGGGGAAGCGGCTGTATCCATCTAGCAGCCAGAGTTTTGCGCGCCTGATACAAGATCCTATTGATTCCAATTATAATATTCGGTTGCAAATTATCCGAATCCAACATCCCAAGTAAGCATAATCTGGGATCCAGTTTATAATTAGCACTATTTTGTTTATCAAGTTGACTATACCCGTCCAATATCCTTGTAAGGTATTGCAACTCCACATCATATGGAACAAACCAGCCCCTTCCTCCCTGAATCTCGGACAAAAGGAGTCAGACCTATATCCCACCTTCCATAAAAGGATTGGGGTTCTATATACCTTATGTATCATAAAAGTTGGGATAGTCTCACTGCTTCACTAAGGGACAGAATAGGAGTCAGTGCAAGTGTGTCCTTCCAATGGGCGTCCAAGATAGGGCCTACATCCTTCTCCGATTTCAACTTAACCTTGAGTGGTACATTTTTCAGCTGTTCTCTCTGCAAAGCCTTATAGGTGCCGGAGATAGCTCCCTTCACAGGGCCTGGTTCCACCAATTTTTTAAGTATTTGGTGAGAGACAAATTGCAAAGAGGACACTTTAAATTGTGAATTTAAAGGGATTCTGTCACCTCCCCTCAGCCAAAAAACGATTTAAAAGCAGCCATGCAGCACAGCTTACCTGGATTAGGCTGTGCTCTTTTATCTTGAAATCCGTCCAGCAGTTACTGCAAAAAACGACTTTGATCGATATGTAAATGTGTCCTGAAGGTGCCCAGAGGGGCGTTTTTTTCTTCTTAGTGAGCCCAGTACCGCCCCTCTTTCAGTGCCCAGCCCGCCTTCCTTGTACTTTCTAACCGCCGCCCCCAGCCTGCCACAGCCTCTCCTCCCTCTCCTCCCCTCCCTCACGCCGAACGAAGTCTCGCACAGGCGCAGTACCCACTGAGGGCTGCGCCTGTGCGATCATCAGGAGACTGAGGGCGGCAGCTTCATCTTCGTCACTGGGCATGAGCGCCGAGCCCAGTGACGTCCGATGTTAGCTCTTTCCCTCAGTCAGCCTGGTAGGATGCGCAGAGGATTGCCGATCGCTGCTGCACCCTGCGCTTTCTCCAGTCTGCCTGCCACAGTGAAGACGGCCAGCGATTTCTTTCCCCACCCTCCCTTCAGGAAAGAAATAAGTATTTGTTGGGGCGAATTAGGTATTATTATATTAAGTAAAGGCAGGCAGACTGGAGAAAGCGCAGGGTGCAGCAGCGATCGGCAATCCTCTGCGCATCCTACCAGGCTGACTGAGGGAAGAGCGAGCATCGGACGTCACTGGGCTCGGCGCATGCCCAGTGACGAAGATGAAGCTGCCGCCCTCAGTCTCCTGATGATCGCACAGGCGCAGCCCTCAGTGGGTACTGCGCCTGTGCGAGACTTCGTTCGGCGTGAGGGAGGGGGAGGAGAGGCAGGAGAGGCTGTGGCAGGCTGGGGGCGGCGGTTAGAAAGTACAAGGAAGGCGGGCTGGGCACTGAAAGAGGGGCGGTACTGGGCTCACTAAGAAGAAAAAAACGCCCCTCTGGGCACCTTCAGGACACATTTACATATCGATCAAAGTCGTTTTTTGCAGTAACTGCTGGACGGATTTCAAGATAAAAGAGCACAGCCTAATCCAGGTAAGCTGTGCTGCATGGCTGCTTTTAAATCGTTTTTTGGCTGAGGGGAGGTGACAGAATCCCTTTAAAGCGTGTCTTAATTGTAAGTATTTTTAGAAATGAGTAAACACTAAACCGAACTCAGAGCAGAGTTGCGTGAATTTTCAGGATGCCTTGAGAATAGAGTTGTCCTATATTCCACAACCCCTGTCTCTCCCATACCGATAATCCCTGACGTTTGGAAAGTTAAATTAAATTAGAGTTATTCCAGACAGAAGACAAGTCAAGTAGGTCCGAGACTCCCAGAATTTCCCTAGATTTTCTCCAGACTTTCCTCATTAATCCAACAATTGGAAGGGATTTAAAAGAGTCAGGTAAGGCTACTTTCACACTAGCGTTCTGAACGGATCCGATCATAATAATGCAGACGGAGGCTCCGTTCAGAACGGATCCGTCTGCATTATATTTGCAAAAAAAAGCTAAGTGTGAAATTAGCCTGAGCGGATCCGTCCAGACTTTTACATTGAAAGTCAATGGGGGACGGATCCGCTTGAAGATTGAGCCATATTGTGGCATCTTCAAACGGATCCGTCCCCATTGACTTACATTGTAAGTCTGGACGGATCCGCACGCCTTCGCACGGCCAGGCGGACACCCGAACGCTGCAAGCAGCGTTCAGGTGTCCGCCTGCTGAGCGGAGCGGAGGCTGAACGCCGCCAGACTGATGCAGTCTGAGCGGATCCGCATCCATTCAGACTGCATCAGGGCTGGACGGAAGCGTTCGGGTCCGTTCGTGAGCCCCCTCAAACGGAGCTCACGAGCGGACAGCCGAACGCTAGTGTGAAACTAGCCTAAGTCTTTCTCTAGAATTTGAAATAGGAGAGCAAAACCCAGACGCCCACTTTACCAGTTATCCACTCCTTCCCACCTTTCCCGGCATGCCCCAACCTTTAAAATGTTGCAGCTGAGCTGCCAGAAAATATAGGAAGGGGTTAGGCAACGGCAATCCCCCCGCTTCTTTATCTCGCTGTAACTTATACTTATATCTCGCTTATTTTTCCACAACAAGGATCTAAATATTTGCTGTAACTTATAATAATATTGCACGGGTATCCATACTGGTGAGTTATGCAGGATGTAAAGTAGCTGCGGCATTAATATCATTTTAAGAAGGTTACCTCAACCTATTATGGATAGTGGGAGTTTATGCCAAGTGGCCGTTTTCTTTTTATACCTAGCCATTAACGGTGTCAGGTTATCTATAATATATGACCGGGGATTATCTGAAATGTTAATTCCAAGATATTTAAAAGAGGAGACCACCTTTAAATTGACGTGATCCAAACAGAGAGATTGCGGAAGGGGGGACAGTGGGAGAATAACTGACTTGTTCCAATTAATTTGTAAACCAGATTGTCTTCCAAAATCTGATATCAATGATATTATGGGATCTATTGATGAAGCCACATATAGCAACATATCAACTCGTTCCTCCACGTCCCCCCTTCCCAAGCCTCGAATCATCGGGGTAGAACGTAAAATACAAGCCAAGGGCTCTATAGCAATGGCAAATAAAAGTGGCGACAAAGGACATCCCTGCCTAGTGCCCCTCTCCAGTATCAACATCGGGGAAAGCTTACCATTTATTCGAAGTCTTGCTCTCGGCTGGCTATAAGCAGTTTCACCCAATTAATATACACAGAACCGAACCCTAACTTTGACATGACTGCCCACAAAAACTCCCACTCAACGCCTTTGAAGCGTCTAGTGAGACCACTTCAGGGCACCCTGTCTCCCAGTCCTTCCCTCCCATCTGAAGATTGAGAAACAAACGTCTGAGATTTAATGACGTGGACTTTCCGGGAATAAAACCACATTGATCCTCGTGAATAATGTGGGATATAACAGTCAGAAGCCTATTAGCTAGTACCTTGGCCAACACTTTAATATCCACCGTTAAAAGCGAGATGGGCCTATAGGAATCTACCCTGTTGTGGGGTCCTTACCCGGTTTGGGAAGCACCACCACCACTGCCTCCCTCATAGAGCATGGTAAAATACCTGCCCTGCAGGATTCTTTAAACACCTTTAGGAGACTCGGGAGTAAAAGTTCTTGATGTTTTTTTTATAAAATTCCCCAGGCAAACCGTCTCCACCAGGCGCTTTCTCATTAGGAAGGGATTGCACTGCTATTTCCATTTCCTCTAGTTGAATATCCCCATCTAGCATTACCCTATGCTCCTCTAACAAATTGGGCATCTGAATATTATGTAAATATTTTTCCCTTTCTCCTTAATCTCCTATAGACATCTTCATAATGAGCATGGAAAACACTTATTATATTTTCATCACCCGATACCTGTGCACCCAACGCATTTGTAATAACTGGCACACAAGATGGGCCTGTCTGGGTCCTTATAATAGTGGCTAATAGATGGCCTGTACTTTCCCCTTCCATACAATAGTGCTGGGTTTAAAAAAATTGCTTGTCCCCAGCCCTACTAATTAGATGTTCCTTTAGTAGATCCTGTGCTTCCGTCCAGTGTGAAGCATTTTCTAGTGTAGGGTTAGCAACGTATTTAGCCTCCGTAGTCTGAACTCTATCCAGCAGTTCTGCCGTGAGGGCCCTGCTTTTAGTTTTATAAGAACTAATCTGTTTAATATATAGCCCTCTAGTGTAAGCTTTCATCGTGTCCCAAACAATAGAGTGGCTAGCTGAGCCCTCATTGGTGGCAAAAAATTATTTCAAAGCAGCTGATATTATATCGCCATTATCTAACTGGATCCAAAAATGGTTTAGCCGCCATGTCTGTCTTGGACTTACTAAACCATTCCCCAAATGCAATACAGACGTGGACAAAATTGTTGGTACCCTTTGGTCAATGAAAGAAAAAGTCACAATGGTCACAGAAATAACTTTAATCTGACAAAAGTAATAATAAATTAAAATTCTATAAATGTTAACCAATGAAAGTCAGACATTGTTTTTCAACCATGCTTCAACAGAATTATGTAAAAAAATAAACTCATGAAACAGGCATGGACAAAAATGATGGTACCCCTAGAAAACACAGAACATAATGTGACCAAAGGGACATGTTAATTCAAGGTGTGTCCACTAATTAGCATCACAGGTGTCTACAACCTTGTAATCAGCCATTGGGCCTATATATATGGCTCCAGGTAATCACTGTGTTGTTTGGTGATATGGTGTGTACCACACTCGACATGGACCAGAGGAAGCAAAGGAAAGAGCTGTCTCAAGAGATCAGAAAGAAAATTATAGACAAGCATGTTAAAGGTAAAGGCTATAAGACCATCTCCAAGCAACTAGATGTTCCTGTGAGTACAGTTGCACATATTATTCATAAGTTTAAGATCCATGGGACTGTAGCCAACCTCCCTGGACGTGGCCGCAGGAGGAAAATTGATGACAAATCTAAGAGACGGATAATCCGAATGGTAACAAAAGAGCCTAGAAAGACTTCTAAAGAGATTCAAGGTGAACTTCATGCTCAAGGAACATCAGTGTCAGATCGCACCATCCGTCGTTGTTTGAGCCAAAGTGGACTACATGGGAGACGACCAAGGAGGACACCATTGTTGAAAACGAATCATAAAAAAGCAAGACTGGAATATGCCAAACTACATGTTGACAAGCCACAAAGCTTCTGGGAGAATGTCCTGTGGACAGATGAGACAAAAATCGAAGTTTTTGCCAAGGCACATCAGCTGTATGTTCACAGACGAAAAAATGAAGCATATCAAGAAAAGAACACTGTCCCTACTGTGAAACATGGAGGAGGCTCTGTTATGTTCTGGGGCTGCTTTGCTGCGTCTGGCACAGGGTGTCTTGAATCTGTGCAGGGTACAATGAAATCTCAAGACTATCAAGGAATTCTAGAGAGAAATGTACTAGCCAGTGTCAGAAAGCTTGGTCTCAGTCGCAGGTCATGGGTCTTGCAACAGGACAATGACCCAAAACACACCGCTAAAAACACCCAAGAATGGCTAAGAGGAAAAAATTGGACTATTCTAAAGTGGCCTTCTATGAGCCCTGACCTCAATCCTATTGAGCATCTTTGGAAGGAGCTGAAACATGCAGTCTGGAAAAGGCACCCTTCAAACCGGACACAACTGGAGGAGTGGGCCAAAATACCTGCTGAGAGGTGCAGATGTCTCATTGACAGTTACAGGAAGCGTTTGATTGCAGTGATTGCCTCAAAAGGTTGCGCAACAAAATATTAAGTTAGGGGTACCATCATTTTTGTCCATGCCTGTTTCATGAGTTTATTTTTTTACATAATTCTGTTGAAGCATGGTTGAAAAACAATGTCTGACTTTCATTGGTTAACATTTATAGAATTTTAATTTATTATTACTTTTGTCAGATTAAAGTTATTTCTGTGACCATTGTGACTTTTTCTTTCATTGACCAAAGGGTACCAACAATTTTGTCCACGTCTGTATTACCAATACCGGAGAGTGGTCAGAAATACTGCGGGGAAAGTATTTAATATCCCGGATCCTATCCAACATTACCGTAGACCCTACAGCCAGATAGAGTCTAGAGAGAGAATCCTGCGAGGGAGAGTAACAAGAGTATTGCTTCACACCGGGATTTCTGGTCCTCCATAAATCATACAGGTCCACTTCTAAAAGCGTCCTGGGTAATGAAGTAAGAGAAGGGCCAGAAGCCTCACTATCAGATTGGAACTTATCGAGGGATCTGTCCAAGAACATATTAAACTCACCAACTATCAAAATCGGTACGTCTGGAAACTTGGAGGTAAAAGACAATACTTTTTTAAGAACTTCACAGGAATATGGTGGAGGTATATAAACAGCTACCAGCACCATTTGGAAGTGGAACACAGGGCAATTAATAGACACGAAACGACCCTCGTCATCTACATAGACTTCCCTTGAAATGAAGGGGAGAGTTTTATGTACCAACACACTCGCCCCTCTTGATTGCGTGGAATGGAACTTCTGCGCCACCCAAGCCTTGTGAACAAGATGTGTTCTCTCAGAAGTACGGTGTGTTTCTAAGAGGCACAAAATTGCCGGTTGATGTGTTTGAAGAGCATATAAAACAGCATTACGTTTAGCAGATTGGTTCAGGCCCCTCACATTCCAGGCGATTATTCTAAGGGTACCCATTTATATTCCTAAACCATAAAAGTACAAGCATGCTGCCACCCTTGCCCAGGTCACACATACAGGGAGTGCAGAATTATTAGGCAAATGAGTATTTTGACCACATCATCCTCTTTATGCATGTTGTCTTACTCCAAGCTGTATAGGCTCGAAAGCCTACTACCAATTAAGCATATTAGGTGATGTGCATCTCTGTAATGAGAAGGGGTGTGGTCTAATGACATCAACACCCTATATCAGGTGTGCATAATTATTAGCAACTTCCTTTCCTTTGGCAAAATGGGTCAAAAGAAGGACTTGACAGGCTCTTGCAGAGGGATGCAGCACTCTTAAAATTGCAAAGCTTCTGAAGCGTGATCATCGAACAATCAAGCGTTTCATTCAAAATAGTCAACAGGGTCGCAAGAAGCATGTGGAAAAACCAAGGCGCAAAATAACTGCCCATGAACTGAGAAAAGTCAAGCGTGCAGCTGCCAAGATGCCACTTGCCACCAGTTTGGCCATATTTCAGAGCTGCAACATCACTGGAGTGCCCAAAAGCACAAGGTGTGCAATACTCAGAGACATGGCCAAGGTAAGAAAGGCTGAAAGACGACCACCACTGAACAAGACACACAAGCTGAAACGTCAAGACTGGGCCAAGAAATATCTCAAGACTGATTTTTCTAAGGTTTTATGGACTGATGAAATGAGAGTGAGTCTTGATGGGCCAGATGGATGGGTCCGTGGCTGGATTGGTAAAGGGTAGAGAGCTCCAGTCCGACTCAGACGCCAGCAAGGTGGAGGTGGAGTACTGGTTTGGGCTGGTATCATCAAAGATGAGCTTGTGGGGCCTTTTCGGGTTGAGGATGGAGTCAAGCTCAACTCCCAGTCCTACTGCCAGTTTCTGGAAGACACCTTCTTCAAGCAGTGGTACAGGAAGAAGTCTGCATCCTTCAAGAAAAACATGATTTTAATGCAGGACAATGCTCCATCACACGCGTCCAAGTACTCCACAGCGTGGCTGGCAAGAAAGGGTATAAAAGAAGAAAATCTAATGACATGGCCTCCTTGTTCACCTGATCTGAACCCCATTGAGAACCTGTGGTCCATCATCAAATGTGAGATTTACAAGGAGGGAAAACAGTACACCTCTCTGAACAGTGTCTGGGAGGCTGTGGTTGCTGCTGCACGCAATGTTGATGGTGAACAGATCAAAACACTGACAGAATCCATGGATGGCAGGCTTTTGAGTGTCCTTGCAAAGAAAGGTGGCTATATTGGTCACTGATTTGTTTTTGTTTTGTTTTTGAATGTCAGAAATGTATATTTGTGAATGTTGAGATGTTATATTGGTTTCACTGGTAAAAATAAATAATTGAAATGGGTATATATTTGTTTTTTGTTAAGTTGCCTAATAATTCTGCACTCCCTGTATATATCCATTTGTCTCTAGTGTATAAGGATAAGGTCTCAAAATCCCTCATACGTCTACCTGATTCCTTCAATTCACATTTTAACTGTGCCGAACCCCGAAACTACCACTCCCATCCTCTGCACCGGCTCCTAAGGGGCTTACTGCATAATTTGGCATCACAAACTCAATGGAGGTTTGGAGGCCCAGGACATCCAAAGTATGCCTGCCAACCATGCCATAGACCATCGGTTATTGCTCCTGTGATACTGTAGGGTGAGGCAAGGGCCTAGGAAGTACTGTCATATACCCAATCTTATTGAAATGGGGAAAGTAGGACTGGTACTACATCTGTACACAGTTGAAAGTCTTACAGGTGGTGACTTTTTGTTTAGATGGTGTGCTTGTACAGCCTCCATAACAGTGCCAGATACGTAATACACTCCCACATAGAGAAAGGAGGGGAGACACAGTAGGCAGTTGCCTAGAGAGCCATTGAAAGAATGGTATTCATAGAAAGGAATGGGGCAGAGAACTGGTGAAGGAAAGCCTACCTGCTTACATTTCTGGCCTATCCTTTCTACTAAGGCTACATTCACACGACCGTATGTGTTTCGCGGTCCGCAAAAAAACGGATGGCATCCGTTTTTTTTGGCGGATCCATTGTAACAGTGCCTATCCTTGTCCGCAAAACAGACAAGAATAGGACATGTTTTTTTGCGGAGCTATGGAACGGACATACGGATGCAGATAGCACACGGTGTGCTGTCCGCAATTTTTGCAGACCCATTGAAATAAATGGGTCTGTATCCTATCCACAAAAAAAAAAACCAGAACGGACGCGGAAACAAATTACGTTCCAGTGAATGTAGACTAAGGGTCCATTCACACATCCGTGTTTGTTTTGCGGATCCACAGATCCGCAAAACACGGAAATGACAATGTGCATTTGCATTTTGCGGACCGCATATTGCCGGCACTTAATAGAAAATGCCTAATCTTGTCCGCAATTGCAGACAAGAATAGGACATGTTCTATTTTTTTTCGGGAACAGAATTGCGGACCCGGAAGTGTGGATCCGCAATTCCGGATCCGGGCAACACATCGTGCGGCCTCATAAAAATAAATGGGTCCGCAATCCCGTGTGGAACAGAATTGCGGACGTGTGAATGGACCCTAAGTTTGAGTTATTTATTAAAGTTTTCTAACGTACTTTCTCCAAGATTTACCCTTTTCTTAAATTTTGGCAGTAAGTGCCGGCAAACAGCTTGAGAAACACAGAATGTTCTCCTCCAGCAATAATTATACCCCCCCCCCCCCCCCCCCCCCAATGAAGTCAGTTGACGCAAAAGCCTGATACAGCAGGAATTTATAATAATTAACAAAACAGTGAGTCATCCTTCACGGCCAGGACAACAGCAGTGCATCTTTTATAAGCTCTGCCAAATCTGTCCTTGGTTAGTGAACGTATCCGGAAAAAGATTTAAAAAAAATGCTGCGAATTATTACAGTGGTTAAACATCTTTATATCACTAAGAGGGAGATTTATGAAAACATCTAGAGGAAGATCTAGCTTTATTGCCCATAGCAACCAATCCGGCCGGCCCTCTGCCAGGAGTCTGCGGCTCATCAGGCTGAGCATAGTGCGCAGGCGCCGGATCTGGCAGAGGGCCAAACGGATCTGGCGGAGGCGGTGCTGAGGTTAGGAAGGCGGCACTGTAGACAGGGAGGGCGGCGATTAAGACTGGGAAGAAGGCGCTGGGCACCAGAAGGCCGGGCACCCTGTATTAACTGACGTCCCCTTGGGCACCTTAGTTAGGCGATTGACCGGTTATAAAAAACTGTTTTTTGGGCTAATAGAGCCACAAGCAGGTTTAATAAGGCCAGTTTAGGATTCATGTTATTAGTACGGACATGGGCATATGTTTAGCTTATAGGGCTAAAATCTCATGACAGAATCCCTTTAAAGGGAACCTGTCACCGGGATTTTGTGTATAGAGCTGAGGACATGGGTTGCTAGATGGCCGCCAGAACATCCGCAAAACCCAGCCCCCTTAGCTCTGTGTGCTTTTATTGTGTAAAAAAACCCGATTTGATACATATGCAAATTAACCTGAGATGAGTCCTGTACGTGAGATGAGTCCTGTACGTGAGATGAGTCAGGGACAGGACTCATCTCAGGTTAATTTGCATATGTATCAAACTGTTTTTTTTACACAATAAAGCACACAGAGCTATGGGGACTGGATATTACGGATGTGCTAGCGGTCATCTAGCAACCCATGTCCTCAGCTCTATACCCAAAATCCCGGTGACAGGTTCCCGTTAAGGTGAGTTAATTTTTATTTTTATTTTTTTAACCCCTCCAGCGCTATTGTACTATGCATTCTGTATTCAGAATGCTATTATTTTCCCTTATAACCATGTTATAAGGGGAAATAATACAATCTACACAACCTTGAACCCAAACCTGAACTTCTGTGGGTACCATATTCACAAACACATTGCACCCGCGTGATAAAAACTGAACAACGGAACGCAACCGCAGTCAAAACTAACTGCAATTGCGTACCTACTCGCGCGGGTTTGCCGCAATACACCGGGACGCATCCGGACACGCTCGTGTGAAAGAGGCCTAACAATTACTTTACCAATACTTATCTAAAAATAAATACAAACCAAATTGTGGTGAAAAATGGCTGTGGTCCTTTATTAAGGGTTACATAATATAATAATAATGATAATCATAACCATGAATAATTAATTAACCAATAAATAAATACTCATGAAATATTCATTAAGTCCACCATTGTCTCCCCAGCAAAGCTGGGTGACTAACCCCCCTCTAATTCAGGACCACGACTTCTTAAAAGGGGAGGGCAGGCGGGACAACGTCTTCTTCTTCCAGGCTTCGCGGCGGACAAGCTCCGGACCTGCTGGGACCATCTATAAATACATGAATTTCCCGCCCCAGAACTTCGTCCACCAATCAAATGCTGGCAGAAAACAGGTGCCTCAGTAACAGGTAGGTAACCAGGAACCAATCAGAATCATTTATTAAATTACCTCAGAATCACTGGAAATAAGCACACAAGTTAATAGGAAAAAGGGGAACGGGGGGAGAAAAAAGGGGGCAGAATAAACGTACTACCACTCCTATCATGCTCAATGACACCATGGTGGGCCTTCAGCATACGCTTCCGTGCTCACTTTCATTACAGTCCCATATATACCAGCGTTCTTGTTGGTAAATGTGGGACATTTAGACGGAGATCAATCAAAACCGGTGTAAAGTAGAACTGGCTTTGTTGCCCATAGCAACCAATCAGATTCCACCTTTCATTTTCCAGTAAAAAAAAAATACTGAAATGGGAACAGACACATTTAAATCAATGGGTACATGTGCTGTCTGTGGAAAATGCGGACAGCACACGTCAGTGAAAAACGGAAATGTGGTCGAGGCGTGACTGCACTGTGTGGTGACACATCCCATTGAGCGGCAATACCTATATATGCATATGTGTCCAAGAGGGATAACAGAGGAACAGAGTTCTAAGAAAAGATGCTCCAGAACTGTTATATACAGATTAGTCAGATTTAGGGCCGTCTGAATGAGTCCGCATCCGTTTTGCAATTTTGCGGAACGGGTGCGGACCTATTCATTTCAATGGGGCCGCAAAAGATGCAGACAGCACACTGTGTGCTGTCCGCATCCGTGGTTCTGTTCCGCAGAAAAGATAGAACGTGGCCTATTCTTGTCCGCAATCACGGAGAAGAATAGGCATTTTCTATCATGGTTGTAGCCATGTGCGGTCCGCAAATTGCAGAACACATACGTCCGGTATCTGTGTTTTGCGGATCTGCAAAGCACTATGGCCGTCTGAATAGGCCCTTATAAATATTCTTCTTTAGTGAAAAATACTAATAAAAATACACATTTTAAGAATATCTGTACTTGACATTGAATTTTAAATTGAATAACCATTTCTTATAATAAAATATCATCCTGCCCTTCAGTGAAGAACGGCTATCAAGCCCAACTGCATCTTTTTCACTACAATCTAGAAATTCAGAAATATCAATCACGAGGATGATGGTATTGTTGCCAAGGAAACAAAAATTGGGAGAAGTCGTGGGGAATGAGAATCTGATACAGAAGAAGAGAATTCATTTCGAACCTTTGGAATTAAATGAGACCATTTAATAACCTACTTTTTAAGGTAAAGTAGTTTTCATCATAGGACAGACAGGGAATTGGCGAGACCGAGAGCGCTTTATGGGAAACAGACAGCAAGATGGGTTATTAGACACTCAAATGATTGTTTCGGCCCCCAAGGACCTCATGATATTTCAGAACTTCCAAAATTATTTCCTTTTCACTATTTCCAGACAAGAACATGAGAAAGACATATTATCAGTCACCCTATGGAAATTATGATTAAATGGTCTAATAAGTCACCACAGGGACCCATAGTAATAGGTTTAGAATGAGGTCCCAATTCACCAAGATCATCAATATGAAAAATTCATGGAAACCGAGACAATATGATTATTAAAGCTTAGGAACATCTTCAGGGCAATTTATTTTTTTATTGCAGTTTTGTACCAGTCCTTTCTGCGGTACAGTGAGTCTGTCAGGGAGCTGCTCTGATGGCTTGATGCGTCACCCTTATCGCTGAACTCCTGACAGCTCATAAACATTAATTTAAGCCATGCCCTTATTAGTCTGGTAATAATTCAGCTATAATGAGTGTTTATGAGCTGTCAGGAGTCCAGGGATAAGGGCCACACATCGAGCCGTCCTAGACTGGTGTAAGGGGTTGTGTCATCTCACACATTGGTGGCATATCCTAGCAGATATGCCACCAATGTAAGAAAGGTGCAGGTCCCAGAGGTGCCACCAAAGTGAACAAGAGTGCATAGCGCATTCTGTTCCTGTGTCTGTGGCCATTTCTGTCATAGATACCTTATGGCAGGCATGGCCAACTTGTGGCTCTCCAGCTGTTGTAAAACTACAATTCCCACCATGCCCTGCTGTAGGCTGATAGCTGTTGGCAGTCTGGGAATGCTGGGAGTTGTAGTTTTGCAACATCTGGAGAGCCTCAGGTTGGCCATCCCTGCCTTATGGTCTTCCCTGCCTAGGGACATTAGCTCTGAAGCAAGCTCTGTGTTGTCTCCCTGCTGCAGCAGAACCTCCTCAGTGCACCCCCAGCAGGGGGATGTGCCCAGCTAGCTGCTCCAGTCCTTGTATACAGGTTCCCATCCTCCTTCTAATAGCAGTTGCAGCAGAGTGGGGTCGGATGGTACAACACCATCTAGCGACCAGATCTCACCACTACAACTCAATTCCAGTTGTGCTTCTCCACTGCTGATGCTTTATTAAAGTTATTACTTCGCGAAGTCTATCGGGACTTTGGGTAGTAACTTCAGAAATTAATTTCTACTGTAAAAAGCATTTTACCGAATTTGGGTTCGGTTCCAAGGGACCACTTGGAACCGAAACCGAGTTTGGTAAAAGGTTTTTGACAGTAGAATTTAAAGGGGTATTCTGGTAAAGTAACTTAATTTTTTTTAAACTGCATCGAGGCTGCAAGCTGTGACCCCACCAGAACCCATACCTTTACCTATAATCAGAGTTTCATTTTACCTTGCAATCCATTTGTCTAGCTCCTGTGTGAGCCTGCAACACACTGACAGTATCATGACACCCGATCTTCCCTCACAAAACTACAATCCCCACAATCCCTAGCTTTCCTGCTGTGAGTGGTGATGTTTATTGATTGGCTGCCTGATATACAGTCCGGTCACGCCCCCTCTACTCAGTAATCAGCAGCACACTAAGGCTACATGCACACTGTGAAAAATGGCCGTGTGACGGCTGTCTAAGTAACGGCCGTCACACGGCCATTTTTAGCACCAGTGAAAGTCTTTGGGGCTATTCACATGGCCGTTCTTTTAACGGTCAGTAAATAGCGTTCGTTTAAAAATAGGACATGTCCTATCTTTGTCCGTTTTCACGGACCCTATTGAAATTAATGGGACCGTTTTTAACGGCCGATTGACAGGAATGCGCCCGTCTAACGTCCGTTAAAAATGGGTACACAGGCCATTTAGGGGTTAAAAAAAACTCGCCTCATCCACTTGCTCGCGGAGCGGCAGTCTTTTCTCTCTTCATTGAGCAGGACCTTCCGAACGACCTGCGAGCTGCGTGGAGACGTAACCACGTGGGAGCGCGCAGTGACGTCATCACGCACCTTCGACAGGTACCATTCTGTGAAGAGAGAAGAGACTGCTGCAGCGCAAGCAAGTGGATAAGGTGAGTTGTTTTTTTTTGGGCTGTAGGACTCTATGGGGGCATTATATAAAGCATGGGGACATTATAAAGCTGGGGGCCCTAAAAAAAACAACACACACACTATGAGGGACATTATTTAAAGACAACTGTCAGTCTCCCTCGGACTGGGGCTCCATGCAAGATCTCACCTCGTGGGGTATCACTAATGATAAGAAAAGTGAGGAATCAGCCCAGAACTACAAGGGAGGAGCTGGTCAATGACATGAAGAGAGCTGGGACCACAGTTTCAAAGGTCACTGTCGGTAGAACACTACGCCGTCATGGTTTCAAATCATGCATTGCACGGAAGGTTCCCCTGCTCAAGTCATCACATGTCCAGGCCCATCTTAAGTTTGCCAATGACCGGCATGGGAGAAAGTCATGTGGTCAGATGAGACCAAAGTAGAACTTTTTGGTCTAAACTTCACTCGTCGTGTTTGGAGGAAAAAGAAGGATGAGTTGCATCCCAAGAGCACCATCCCTACTGTGAAGGGGACAGGACGACTGCACTGTATTAAGGAGAGAATGAATGGGGCCATTTTTTGTGAGATTTTGAGCAACAACCTCCTTCCCTCAGTCAGAGCATTAAAGATGGGTCGTGGCTGGGTCTACCAACATGACAACGACCCGAAGCACACAGCCAGGATAACCAAGGAGTGGCTCCGTAAGAAGCATATCAAGGTTCTGGAGTGGCCTAGCCAGTCTCCAGACCTAAATCCAATAGAACATCTTTGGAGGGAGCTGAAACTCAGTGTTGCTCAGCGAGAGGCCGGAAACCTGACAGATCTAGAGGAGATCCGAGTGGAGGAGTGGGACAACATCCCTGCTGCAGTGTGTGCAAACCTGGTCAAGAACTACAGGAAACGTTTGACCTCTGTTTAAATACTTATGTTCAGCAGTGCAAGACAAATAAATTCTTAAAAAATCATACAATGTGATTTCCTGAATTTATTTTTTAAATTCTGTCTCTCAGAGTGGGAATGCACCTACAATGTGAATTTCAGACCCCTCCATGATTTCTAAGTGGGAGAACTTGCTGAATCGCAGGGTGTTCAAATACTTCTGTTCCTCACTGTATCTATAGTCACCACAGTGGAGTCTGCCTTTAAATTTCATGTTAAAACGTGTTCATAAAGAACAATAAAGTTTCCCATGTCACTTAGAAACCTATTACTTCTGTAATGATACTTTAAAGACGATCATTAGAGAGCGACCATCTTCAGCCACGGTTTTTATAGACACACAATAATCGCCGCTCGTCAGAGCGGGACATACGTGGATTAGAACATATTCCTCTTCCAATAATAGCTTTCTTTGCTCTCACGATGATGGCGGCTTTCATATATCTTCATCTGCAGTTAATGATACTACATTAGCATACCGCTTATGATGAGTAATTTGGAAAGTGGCTCTTTGCAGCCCCTTTTTTTATTATTACATCCATAATAAATTAGTTTGCTTTTGCTCGGGTGCTTTATGTGCCGAAACATTAAAATGTAATTTCAGGGCATTTTTGGAAATGTAAATATTTGAGGAAAAGATAAAGAGATTTGATTTTCACCATTTTGAGTGGAGTATTTAACGAGAACTGTTTAGAGAGGACTTGGGCTTGTTCCACTGTATAATGTTTGTTTGAGCAGTTGCTAATTATCATGGAAGCCGGCCTGTCACTGCTGTTTTTTGGCAGGTGGATAATATCCCTTCATGTTTTTCCTCGCGTTTCTATTTCGTGATGTGGTTTACAGATGTACGCGATCCGCACACGGATGGTTTTCACGTAAACACATCTGCAGATGTTGTCATAAGCTGAACCAGTCAATAGGGGTCATGTACTAATCTATGCCAGGTTTTTTTTGTTAGTTTTTTTGTTATAGCAAAGGCACAAAGTACAGTTCTTGCTACAAAATTTGTGACTTTTTAGCTTTTTATTAGACCCTTGCCACTTTTCCAAAAAGTGGGGGCAAGGTGTCTGCGGGAGGAGGCGGGCAAATAGACTGCTACACAGACCTCATTGAAATCAATGGCTTTTAGCATGGACAAACACCCTCTCTTGACTTTCTCAGATACACCATTCATTCTAAATTTCCGACCAGAGAGGGAAGGGGGGTGAGTGACTCAAATTGAACACCATACATTACACTGATAAGTGCAATGCTCTTCTGAGGACATCTTTATCTAGACCTATTGAGAGAACAATACAGCTGTTATATTGTTATCCCAGTTCTACAATCTACTATTTTACTAACCGATAACATATTTCCATCACATCAGTAATAAACCAATACAGATTTTCTGTCTACGTAGGAGACTGCTACAGAAGGACTACAGTTTGTATTTTTACGTAATATAGTACTGCCGAAATAAAAGAAAACCAGCTAAAACGTCTAAAACATTAAATTTAAAAAATATACCTGTCATGGTCTTACCTTCTGCTGTTCTCCTTCGTTTGACATGTGCTGGCGGCCATCTTGGTTTCTGGGTTTCTTGTAGCCTCCCACCCTGCGGCTTCTCCTTCCCACTGGGAGGAGCTGGATGCCTAGCTCATATATATAGGAGGTCTGTGGCTTCAGTTCCTTGCTTGGTCCTCCTGTGTGCACATGCTTCTAAGACTGCTGCTGCTTCTGGTTCCTGATCCTGGCCTCGTCTGACTACCCCGCTGGTTCCTGATCCTGGCTTCGTCTGACTACCCTTCTGGTTCCTGATCCTGGCTTCGTCTGACTACCCCTCTGGTTCCTGACCCCTGGCTTCGCAAGACCCTGCTCCGGTTTAGCCATCCGTTTGGACTTTTGCTTACAGCTTGATTTGCAATAAAGCCTTCTTATTTCCACGTATCTCTTGTTGTACGTCTGGTTCATGGTTCCTTGACATTAGGACCAAGCCATGAATTCTGACGGTACAGGGCCATCCTCGCTACCTACGCTGGTTGCCAGACTTGATCAGCAGGATCACCTGTTGGGTCGGTTCGCTGTGGCGTTGCAAACCCTGCTTGAACGCACGGCTCATTTCGCTTCCGTTGCCGATGGGTCGGTTGTCGCTCCTGGGCCCGCTCCTACTGCCGCTCCGGTTGTTGCGCCAGAGTCTACCCCGACACCTGTTGCTGCGCCTGCGGTGTCTCGGGGTATGACCGGTTCTGCCCCCCTTCCACAGCGCTTTGGGGGAGAGCCAACTCAGTGCCGAGGTTTCCTTAACCAGGTGGGCATTTATTTCGAGTTGCTGCCACATGCCTTTCCTACTGAGAGATCAAAGGTGGGCTTCTTGATCTCGCTGCTCTCGGACAAGGCCTTGGCCTGGGCCAGCCCTTTATGGGAGAACAACAATCCGGTGGTTGCCGAGTTTTCCGGTTTTGTTGCTTCTCTTCGGAAGGTATTCGATGTGCCGGCTCGTGCTGCCTCTGCTGCGAAGCTCCTTATGTCCATCAGACAGGGTTCACGATCCGTAGCTGAATACGCCATTGAGTTTCGTACCCTGGCAGCAGAGGTGGGCTGGAATAATGAGGCTCTGGTCGCTGCTTTCTCTCATGGTCTCTCGGATGCCTTGAAGGATGAGGTTGCAGCTAAGGACCTACCAGTGGAGCTCGAGTCTCTTATTTCTTTCCTGATTTTGATTGACACCAGACTCAGGGAGAGACCTTCCTTTAAGGAGAGCCTGCGGAGGTCTTCTAACAGATTGGCGCCTACGTTTGCTGTCCCACCCGTGCCTCCCTCTCCTCCCACGCCTCCTGGGGATGACTTGTCTGGGGGTGAACCCATGCAGCTGGGGTTTGCTCGCCTGTCCGAGGGGGAGAGGGTACTCCGGAGACGCGAGGGCCGATGCATGTACTGTGGTCTCGGTGGGCATTTTCTGTTGGCATGTCCGAACCGTCCGGGAAACGCTCGCACCTGAGATCCTGTCGGGGGCAGATCTTGGGTGGAGTCTCCTCGTCCCCGGTTTCCCGTGTTGACAAACCACTGATCACTGTTGTCCTCTCCTGGGTCGGGGGCTCGGTGACGACCCAGGCGTTGGTGGACTCTGGTGCTGGTGGTTTGTTCATTGATAGTGTGTTCGCTGCCGCCAATTCCATTCCTCTGCAGCCTCGAGGTTCCCCACTGGCTCTTGAGGCGATAGACGGCAGACCCCTTCTGCCGCCACACGTGACTCATGAGACCCTTCCAGTGGGGATAGCCATTGGTGCCGTTCACAGAGAGTCAGTCTGTCTCCAGGTTATTTCGTCTCCACACTACTCGGTGGTCTTGGGGTACCCCTGGCTCCAGAAGCATAATCCGACTTTCGATTGGAGATCGGCCGAGATCCTCTCGTGGTCACCGCAGTGTGGGGCTAGTTGCATCCATGGGCCTGTCAAGTTGCTGTGTACTTCCTCGGACTCTCTGTTGCCTCCTGAATACGAAGAGTACCGGGATGTATTCGATAAGGTGCGCGCGGTTGCCCTACCTCCGCACCGCCCATACGATTGTGCCATAGAGTTACAATCTGGTGCCGTTCCTCCTCGTGGCAAGGTCTATCCACTGTCGGTAGCGGAGAATGAGGCCATGGAGGAGTACGTAAGGGAGGCGCTTTCACGCGGACACATCCGCAAATCCTCGTCCCCGGCAGGGGCTGGATTTTTCTTTGTGAAAAAGAAGGGCGGTGAGTTGAGGCCTTGCATCGATTACAGGGGTCTCAATCGCATCACGATCAAGAACGCTTACCCGATACCCTTGATTTCCGAGCTGTTTGATCGCCTCAAAGGGGCCACGGTCTTTACCAAACTCGACCTGAGGGCGGCATATAACCTGGTAAGGATCAAGGCGGGCGATGAGTGGAAGACCGCGTTTAACACCAGGACCGGTCATTATGAATCCTTGGTTATGCCCTTTGGGTTGTGCAATGCGCCCGCAGTCTTCCAGGAATTCATCAACGATGTTTTCCGTGACCTGTTGCAGCAGTGTGTGGTGGTCTATTTGGATGACATCTTGGTATATTCTGAATCCATGGAGGCCCACATTATGGATGTCAGACGAGTGTTGCAACGGTTACGAGAGAACAGGCTGTTCGGTAAGCTTGAGAAATGCGAATTTCACCGATCCCAGGTAACCTTCTTAGGTTACATCATTTCCGCTGAGGGGTTCTCCATGGATCCTGAGAAGGTTTCGGCTGTCTTACAGTGGCCCCAGCCCAGTGGTCTTCGTGCCCTGCAGCGCTTTTTGGGCTTCGCCAATTATTATCGGAAGTTCATCAGGGACTTTTCTATGCTAGCCAAGCCTCTCACGGATCTGACCAGGAAGGGCAGTAATTTCCAGGTCTGGCCGCTCGAGGCCATCCGAGCTTTTGAGGCTCTAAAGTCCGCCTTTGTGTCGGCTCCGATTCTGTCGCATCCCAACCCTGGGTTGCCCTTTGTCCTCGAGGTGGACGCGTCTGAGGCGGGAGTAGGCGCCCTTCTGTCTCAGCGTAGAACACCAGAGGGTCCTCTGCTTCCTTGTGGGTTTTACTCCCGGAAACTGTCTTCCGCGGAGTGCAACTATCAGATTGGTGACAGGGAGTTATTGGCCATCGTGCAGGCCCTTAAAGAATGGAGGCACTTGCTCGAGGGTTCGGTGGTTCCGGTTCTCATCCTGACGGACCACAAGAATCTGACCTACCTTTCTGAGGCCAAGAGATTGACACCACGTCAGGCCAGATGGGCTCTGTTCTTGTCACGTTTTAATTACGTGGTCTCCTACCTACCCGGTTCCAAGAACATCAGAGCGGATGCCTTATCACGGCAGTACTCCGAGCTGTCCGGGGAGGAGTCGATTCCGACTTCGGTCATACCTCCGAATCAGATCCTGGCCGCCATTCGCACCAGCCTGACCTCTCCCCTGGTTGAGCAGATTTTGGCGGCTCAATCTGGTGCTCCCTCTGGGAGACCCAACGGCAGATGTTTTGTGCCTGAGGAGTTGCGCACTCGGTTGTTGCGAACCTACCATAACTCCAAGGCCGCGGGGCATCCTGGAAAGAATCAGCTGTCCTGGGCTGTTTCACGTCTGTTCTGGTGGCCTTCTCTACGTTCCGACATCGCCGCATATGTAGCGGCATGCTCCGTTTGTGCCCAGAGTAAGTCCCCTCGGCACCTTCCGTTGGGCCTTTTGCAACCCATAGCCACCGGGGAGCGCCCATGGTCACACCTGGGGATGGA
The DNA here is from genome assembly GCF_014858855.1 of Bufo gargarizans. Classification (NCBI taxonomy): domain Eukaryota; kingdom Metazoa; phylum Chordata; class Amphibia; order Anura; family Bufonidae; genus Bufo; species Bufo gargarizans. The sequence continues at coordinate 57,704,664 of NC_058087.1, forward strand.
TTTCATTGTGGACCTCCCTGCATCCCGAGGCCATACGGTCATTCTCATGATTGTGGATCGGTTTTCCAAAATGTGCCACTGTGTTCCTCTCAAGAAGTTACCCTCTGCACAAGAGTTGGCCACGATTTTCGCCAGGGAGGTCTTCCGGTTGCACGGTTTGCCCAAGGAGATTGTGTCGGATCGGGGGAGTCAGTTTGTGTCCAGGTTCTGGCGCGCCTTTTGCTCCCAGTTGGGGATTCATCTCTCTTTCTCCTCGGCCTACCACCCTCAGTCCAATGGGGCCGCAGAACGATCCAATCAGGCCTTGGAGCAATTCCTTCGTTGCTATGTCTCCGATCACCAAGACAATTGGGTTGACCTCCTGCCTTGGGCTGAGTTTGCCAGGAACACGGCGGTGAACTCTTCCTCTGGGACGTCTCCCTTCATGGCCAATTATGGGTTCCAACCTGCCGTGTTACCGGAGGTATTCTCTCCCCAGGATATTCCGGCGGTGGAGGATCACCTTTCCGTCCTACGTGCTTCTTGGGTACAGATCCAGAGGTCCCTTGAGGTATCTGCGCAGCGCCAGAGACTCCAGGCTGATCGCAGATGAGCGCCCGCTCCTTCCTACCAGGTCGGAGACCGTGTATGGTTGTCCACCCGCAACCTCAACCTTCGAGTGCCCACTCCCAAGCTGGCGCCTCGCTTTGTTGGTCCCTTCCGAGTGCTTCGCAGGATAAACCCGGTAGCCTATGCCCTTGCGCTTCCTCCTGGCATGCGGATCTCCAACGTGTTTCATGTCTCCCTGTTGAAGCCATTGGTGTGTAATCGTTTCACTTCCTCGGTTCCTCGGCCTCGTCCGGTCCAAGTGGGCAATCGTGAGGAGTATGAGGTGAGCAATATCCTGGACTCACGCCTGGTCCGCGGTCGGTTGCAGTTTTTGGTCCATTGGCGTGGTTATGGTCCAGAGGAGCGTTCCTGGGTTCCCTCCGCAGATGTCCATGCTCCTGCCTTGCGCCGAGCCTTCCACGCACGCTTCCCTCAGAAACCGTTCCTTACTCCGCGGAGGAGGGGCCCTTGAGGGGGAGGTACTGTCATGGTCTTACCTTCTGCTGTTCTCCTTCGTTTGACATGTGCTGGCGGCCATCTTGGTTTCTGGGTTTCTTGTAGCCTCCCACCCTGCGGCTTCTCCTTCCCACTGGGAGGAGCTGGATGCCTAGCTCATATATATAGGAGGTCTGTGGCTTCAGTTCCTTGCTTGGTCCTCCTGTGTGCACATGCTTCTAAGACTGCTGCTGCTTCTGGTTCCTGATCCTGGCCTCGTCTGACTACCCCGCTGGTTCCTGATCCTGGCTTCGTCTGACTACCCTTCTGGTTCCTGATCCTGGCTTCGTCTGACTACCCCTCTGGTTCCTGACCCCTGGCTTCGCAAGACCCTGCTCCGGTTTAGCCATCCGTTTGGACTTTTGCTTACAGCTTGATTTGCAATAAAGCCTTCTTATTTCCACGTATCTCTTGTTGTACGTCTGGTTCATGGTTCCTTGACAATACCTCTTTATAATGGAAGTGTCCCTTTGAAGTCACATATTAGTTTTTTATTCAATTTTTTGGTCAGTCATTCCCCCCCCTCCCCTTATCTCTGTGTAGGCGCCACTCCCGCTTTTGGCTCACAATCACTGATGGAACTAGGCCTAACACATTAACCTGACATGGATCCAGAGATCTCCACATGAATTGTTCCAATTGCTCTGCTAGATTTTTTTCAAGCTAGCGCTTAGTGGGTGTGTCACTTGTTGGGGTGTGTCCTTTCTGAGCAGCTTTCTCCCTATCACAGCTCAAGGGGAGTGCCCTTTCTGCCACCACTCTTTTTCTGTAACTGTCACGGAAGGTGTCCAGGAAACTAGAAAACACAAAATGCATGTACGACTGACTGGATCCAAAACTAAGGAACAAAAAGGGAGACCCCTGCATCAGACCTGGCTCTCTCCCTGACTGCTCAGCCTATGCGAAAATCCCAATGGTAGATGATCGCATATCCTCGTACCTCGACTGTATAACACCTGAACACCCTATAATAGTGAGGGGACACGACCACCGGCTCCCTACACTAGATACGGAGGGAGTCAGGGTCACCTGGGATCCAGCAAACAGAAAAACACAAATAAATGAACAAAACTTATCTTGTAGAAGACTGAGAAGTAGGAACAGCATGCACACACTCCAGGAAGTTGTATAAACTGCAAAGTGATGCACTATGGGAAAAGGATTTAAAGGGATGCAATCAGTGCAACTACATAACAGCTGAGAGAGGCTAACGAGATGAGAAAATGAAAGCAAAACAAAGGAACGTCAAGGAGGAGGTTCTAGACGTCTGTCAGAGCTTCTCAGATGTCTGGTGGTGACAGTAACTGCCACAGCTTCTAACAGTGGATCAGTCTAGTGGCAGTTCAAGGATAGAACTGAGCATGTGCAACCTCCTGAGCAAGGTGGATGGAGAAATGTGGAAATGAACAAAAAGGAGGTGGCACTACACAGGTAGATTTTATTGGATAACTTTGTGGTTATATTAAATATTTAATTACATAATGTTACGGTACTAAAATATTCAGATCCAGGTCCTGGTTTGAAAAATGTAGAATACTTTTTGTGGGACAACCCCTTTAACTTTGCAATGCGGGTATTAAATAAGACATATTGCATCTCTGCTCATGCTGTCTGGATACCATATGCCATGTGGTTTCCGTCTGTGTAAAAGCAAATTTGAACTGTGATATATGTTAATTAAATACACATTTACATAGAATGCCATTTGCTTTCAGCCGTAAAACTGACAAATGCATCCAAAATGAGATGCATAAACAGCAGTTGTGTTGTATATGAGTGAAGCTGCTTACTGTAATTTATTCCTAATTAAAAAAGATTTTTCACATTTCCCTCACCTTAATTTATTGCTTAGGTCATTAGCATAATATGCATAATCCGCTTCGCCGTGTAATAGCAAAAAACACTAAAAGGAAATAAAACTTTTTGATGAAAGCAGATCGCAATGTAGGTTCACTTTTTGTTTGCCAGAGCCATACGGTATATACTAGCTGAAGCCTAAGGCTACTTTCCCACTAGAGTTGATAGAATCCGGCAGGCAGTTCCGATCCGGCAAACAGTATGCAAACTGATATCCTTTTTTTCCGGATCCGTTAGACGGATCCGGTGAAATACCGGATCCGTCTCATCCGGAATAACGGATCTGGTATTGAGATTTTTTCAAGGATAAAAAGCGAAACCAGCTCCTCCTATATCCAGGCACATGCGCAGACTGGAAAACTGGATACGGCGATGCGGAAATTTCCAGAACCGGCATTAATACATCTCTATGAAAATTAATGCTGGATTCGGCAAGTGTGGTATTTTGTCCGGTCAAATACCGTACAAGGGACGGAACGTAAGACATCCTGATACATACTGAACGGATTGCTTTCCATTTAGAATGCATTAGGACAAAACTGATGCGTTTTTTTTACGGTATTGAGACCCTTTACCAGATTTCAATACCTGAAAAGAATAGCGCTAGTGTGAAAGTACCCTTAATAAGATCTGGCAACAGTTTGTAGCTGGTGTGTTGCTGTTTCTTAGGTAATAACATATTTTTTTCTATATTGCACCACAAGAGGGGGCAATCACAGGTATCACAGGACTATCCTCAGGATAGGTCATCAAGGTCTGATTAGTGGTGGTTCGACACCCAGGACCTCCGCCTGATCAGCTGTTTGAGGAAGGCACCAGCTCTCCTGTGAGCTCCGTGGCCTTCTCCGTGCTCACCAAGCACAGCGCCATACATTGGACAGCGGCTGTGCTTGGTGTCGTGATCAGCCCCATTCACTTCTATGGGGATGAGCTGTGCCTGGGCCATGTCACTGATGAACGTGATGTCACATGCCTAGGGAAAGCAGCAAGAAGGTGTGACGTTACTGCAAGCGCCACTGCCTTCTCGAACCGCTGATCAGGGAGGGTCCCGGGTGTCAGACCCCCACCAATCAGATATTGATGACCTATCCAGAGGTCATCAGTATCTTCCCCTTCATTACACTGCACATCATCTCAGAAGTGTAGTGTATTGACGAGTACGCGCTCCATTCAAGTGAATCAAACGAGTACTTATAATTACACTACGCCACCGCTCCACTCTAGGGTTGGGCGATATCAAAAAATATTCCCCATAATACAAATTTAGACTGCGGGTGCCAGCTATATCACACAGCCGGCACTCGGCCTCAATGACAGGGATCCCACCGAACCGTGCCAATTAACCCCTCAGGTACCGCATTTGAGGGGTAAATTGCTTCGGTTCGGGGGATCGCCGCTTCCTGTCATTGAGACCGGGTGCTGGGTATGTGATACGGCCGGCACCCGCAGTCTATATTTGTATTGAGGGTAATTCTCATTGGTGGCGCAGTGGCCACAGCCCCTCCCCTCCTCCTCACTATTCTTCTCATTGGTGGCGCAGTGGCCACAGCCCCTCCCCTCCTCCTCACTATTACCTTCTTATTGGTGGTGCAGCGGCAGCCGGATCACAGAGGGGAGGGTCTCTCTCCTTCTCCACTGTGACGGCTGTAATGTGCGCCGGACGTTTTAGAGGCATTCAGCACTGGGACGTGTGTCTGCCCCTATGACGTCACAAAAATACAGTGGTAATTAAGAAATGGCAATATCGCCATATCGCCGTTTCTTAATACTGCGGTATATCATTAATACCGGTTTATTGCCCAGCCCTACTCCACTCTAGACGAGACGTACTGCAATGACGAAGACGCGGCGCTCGCATGCAGTGCCATCTCTTCGTCTCCCAGCTGATTATCGGGGGTCCCGATATTGATGATATGTCATTAATATTAACAGCTGGACATCCCCTTTAAGTTGGCAGACTCGAAAAGCCTTTATTAAGCCTCAGCTGCCCTGAGAGCCCAAGGCACCAGCAATCACATCCCTGGGGGCCCTTGGAGTGACAGAAGGAGCCCCCTTACTCAACTATGCATGGCTGTGCTGGGAGGGTTGCCATGCTGACTATCTGAGACCCGACTGGTCAATCGATCAGTGAGGCTGGAGGCTGAGCCAATCAGATTCTGGTTCAGCATCCAATCCCAGTGCTAGGCTGTGGATTATGACTGGAACTCAATGATTCCCATTGTCTGTGATTTGGTGTCCTGGCTCTGGTGTTTTGTGCTACTCACTGCTACTGCAGCTGAATTCCTGGTAATCTGACTGTGGCTTGTCTTCTGGATTAACCCCTCTTCTGCTGATTTAGGTTCTATTGATTTGGTTTGTTTCTGGATGAATCCCTTGTATGCTGTTTTGGCTTCTACTTTTGACCCTGCTTGTCTACTACTCTTTGCAATCCCTGGTCATTCTGCTTCCAGCAAGCTCACACCAGTTTCTGCTACCTTACTCCACAGACGTAACCTTGGTCCCTATCCGGCCTCACAGTGGACTCTGGTGATGGACCTGGGGTAGACTTAGCTTTCTACCAGCCGTACTGGATAAGGAAAAATGGTTACAGTTTTTTTTTTAGTTTGCTGGCTGTGTTTCTAGATGGTGACTATAGTATTTCCTAGCTAACCCCCTCTGCTGATGGCTCAGGTGCTGAGCCCACTATATCACCGTGCCATACATGTACAGCAAGTTATGGGAAGTATTTTCAACAGTTCTGTACATGGGAAGAGTGAGTGGACAATTATTCCAAGCTCTGAGCAGTTGTCATGTTCTGTCTAGCTGCTCACAGCATGCGAGGGTCGGACCAGACTAGCCCAGGACTCAACACATCTCCATGGGCTCCAACATCTGCTCAAATTTGCCTGGTAATGATGATGACCCTGGTTCAGTATGTAATATTTTGATCTATTCATTGCAGAATTTCATGTGTTGTAAATAAGTGCAAAAGTTCAAGAAAAGGACAAGGCCTAATCAGCTCAACATAACCGAATATAAGAAAATGTGCGGAGAAATATTACATCCAGAAGCTGGCATTGTGTCTGAGATAATGCTAATCAAAAGCTGAAAGATACACAAAGAAAAAAATCCTGCCTGGTTCAGAATAGAAGTGGCAGCCTCATCCCATCAAGGAGCTGCCATGGCATCAGGAACTAAACATGAGAGGTTGCTACGGGTTACAGCACAAAGAAAGAATAAAAGCACTAGTCACAAAGAATAAGACATGTGTCGTTCCACTGTGCCCACCAGAGTGTATAGATGAAATCAAACTGAAATGATGAATGGATTTGAGAATAAATGAAAAAAAATAAAAAAAAACACAGCAAAGCAAATGATCTCCACAAGATACATTTAAAATGCGGGGAAATACGGGGACAAATGCAATAATATAATGGAATGTAATAAAGAACTTCAGGGGTGCACTTGAAGGGGGTGGAAGCCTGACACAGAACACTGAAAGTTAAGATAACATTATTTCTGCTGCCATTAGAGGGCACTCACTGCATACAGCAGGGGTACTCAACTGGCAGACCGCGGTCCGAGCCAGCTGTCCAGACCCCTGCGCAGTGGTGTGCTAAGTGGGGGTGGGGGGCTCTCAAGGGGGTGCCAGAGTCCAGAAGCAATGAGCGCTTCAATCATTGCTGGACCGCTGGGAGCTGATCTCCTGTCACTCACCGCTCAGCTCCCCGTGCTTCTCCCCTCCTTCAGGCTGGCGGTTCTCTGAATCGTGAAGCAGGAAGACTTCTCCCCGCGGCTCTACCATTCAGCCTGCAGACACAGATCGCACTGCCAGCCTGTGTGGGTGGAGCCGGCAGTCCGGAAATCTGCATAAGCCCCGCCCACTCCGTGCTGCAGCGTGATCTGTGCCTGGACAAGGTGAGTAGTTACTGTGTTTTTTATTTTTTTGTTTATTTTTTTAACATAGAGGCGACACAATGGGCATTGCAAATGTGAAGGGGGCACAATGGACATTTCTGCTCTGGAGGAGGCCAATGGGCATTTTTACTCTGAAGGGGGCACAATGGACATTTCTAATGTGAAGGGAGCACAATGGGCAATTCTACTATGGAGGGGGCACAGTGCACAGAGAGTATAACTACTATGAAGGGGACAGAGGACAGAGGACATTATTACTGTGAAGGGGGCACCATGGGCATTACTAGCACAGAGGGCATTACTACTATTAGGGGGGCACAATGGGGATTGCTACTATGGAGGGGGCACAGAAGGCATTGTTACTGTGAAGGGGCACAATGGGCATTGCTACTATTAAGGGGGCACAATGGGCATTATTACTTTGAAGGGGGTACAATGGGCATTACTACTATTAAGGGGCATTATTACTATGAAAGGGGCACAATGTGGATTATTACTGTGAAGGTGCACAATGGGGATTATTACTGCGAAGGGGGCACAAAGAGGACATTGCAACTTTGAAGGGGGCACAGATACGGCATTACTACTGTGAAGTGGCACTTAGGGTCAGGGCCGGCGTCATAACCCGGCATCCCCGGGCAAGTGCCGGGGCCCAATGCTCCTGGGGGGGGGGCCCACTGAGCTGCTTTGAGCACTTCCATCAATACAGATGGGAGCTCTCACTGCTGTCATTTCAGTTACGCAGTACCCCCCTGGTGGGCCCTCTGAGCTGCAGAGACTCAGACACGCCCCTTCTACACAGGACACGCCCCCTCTACACAGGACACGCCCCCTCTACACAGGACACATGCTGCCTGAGGAGAGAGACTGCAGAGCTGGAGCAGAGAAGTGTGAAGACAGTCTGTGAGTGAGTCTGCACTGTGACTGTCTCTTGTCTGTGGGACAGAAGGGGGGGGGGGACTCTTCGATCGGCTGCTGCTTCATTCTATTTAGTTGTGTTACTGTTTCATTAAGCAGTTTGTCTCCATGACACCTGCCCCCCCCCCCCCCATATCCTGTCCTATCTCATCCTCATGGGGCCCCTGCTGTCTCCTTTCCTCCCTCATGTATCCAGAGCTCCTGTTCCACCCTCCGATCTCCTATTGCTGCCCTGCACAGACCTCCTGCCCCTACTTCTTGTATGAATCCCCCTCAGAATCCCTTCCCCCTACTTGCTGTGTCCACCCCTCCTGTCCATCCAGGGCCCCTGTCTCACTCCTCTGCCTCTCATTATGGTGGCATCTGAACAGCATTCACCATAAGGACCTTCTAACGTCACAGGGTCATGTGACTGTGCCCCCCACCCCGTACTGTGCCCCTTTATACCCTGCATTGTGCCCTCTTACCACACCCTGTCCAGTGCCCATAGTCATTCCCTGTACTGTGCCCTCTTATACCCTTTTATCCGGTCACGATATGGCGGTTTTATCATTGTATGGCGGTGTTATCACTATATGGCGGTGGTATCCAATAACTGCATGGCCATAACTGTATCCCCTTCCATGCCCACACCACTTTTTTTAGACCTGGCATGAGCGGGAAAAGATACAGATTGCGGTGCTAAGGACCTTTGCGCCACAATCGGTGTCAGAAATACGCCTAATATAGACGTATTTCTATATAATAAATGACCACCTAATTGTAATATTATTTGAGGGTAGGGATAATATCTTTATATTATATAGATTCATGTGTATTATACTGTGCCCTGTATTTCCCAGTAGAAAATGATCCTTGGTAAACACAGTCCTCATCCCTGACCACCAGGACCAGGCAGCACTCTGTCAGTACATGGCGGCCTCCCCTCTCCGCTGCTCCGCTGTGTACTGGTGCTTATTCTGGGTTCACATCCCATTTGTGCCATCCATTTAATGTATACCAAAAATGTATGCGTTACCAGATGCCTCAGACTGATGCCGCACAGTGGCGTCCGTTCACCATACAGTTCCATTGTAAAAAAACATATACGTTAACGTATGCATTTTTTACTTGACTCTGCAGGATACAAAAACGTGGAGTGCTGCACATTTGTATACATCAAACCGATAGGAAAAACGTGATGTGAACACACATTGGGGGGGAGGGGGCGTACTAAAATTTGCTGTGGGGCCCAGTCAGTTCTACCTACATCACTGCACATCTCCTTCTCTCCTCCAGGCCTGGCTCACTGCTGCAGCGGGCCGCCGGAGATAAGGAGCGCAGGGAGCTGCGGTTAGTGAATGACAGGACCACTGCCTCCCCAGCAATGATAGGTATGTGAGGGGGCCACTGGGGGGTCATTCATCACACTGTGAGGGCCCCTTACACAGTATAATGACTCCCAGTGCCCCCCATTTAGTATAATGATCCCCATTGACCCTCCATTTAGCATAATGACCACCAGAGCCCCCATTAAATATAATAACCCCTCGTGCCCCCTCCATACAGTATAACCCCCAGTGTGGGGGGCGACTGGGGGTCATTATTCTGAATGGAGGGTCACTGTGGGGTCATTATACTGTGAGGGCCCTTTACATAGTATAATGACCCCCAGTGTCCCCCATTTAGTATAATGATCACCAATGACCCTCCATTCAGTATAATGACCCCCAGAGCCCCCTCCATACAGTATTCCCCCAGTGTGGGGGCTACTGGGGGTCATTATTCTGAATGGGGGCAACTGGGGGTTATTATTCTGAATGCAGGGCCACAGGTGGTCATCATACAGTGGGGGGGGGGAAATTGGGGGTTCATTATACTGTGTGAAGGGCCACTAGTAGTCATTATACTGTGTGAAGGGCCACTAGTAGTCATTATACTGTATAGGGGCCACTGGGGGTCATTATACCGTGTGGGAGCCACAGGGGGACATGTCAATGTAAAAAAATGCCTCATGGGGGCCCACTGGGATTTATCGCCCAAGGGCCCACATGAACCTGGAGCCGGCCCTGCTTAGGGTATTCATACTCTGTGGGTAGGAACTAAGAAGGTATTGCAATGTGTCACGGGCACTAAGGAGCATCATAATGTGAGGGGGCACCAAGGGATCACCCTGCTGTGAGGGTGCACTTAAGGGTATCATACTCTGTGGAGCACTAAAGGGATATCATACTGTCTGAGGGGCATTAAAGAGGCATCATTATTGTTGGGGGGCAATGAAAGGACATTTTTACTGTCTGGTCGGCAGAAAGGAGGTTAGGTGGGCTTGGAGGTGTGGATTATTGTAAAAAGAATTATAATAATGCAGCGCTACACGCCAATGGTGTTGTCCCTCCTTATATATTTTTTTGTTTTGCAGCTCGGACCTTCATCCTACAGCAGACTCAGGTATGTCGACCTTTACAAAAAGTACTTGAGTACCCCTGGCATACAGATTTATTATTGAATTGACAACTGTAGACAAACAGAATTCTCTACCATTGTGTGACGGAAAGCAGGAGACGTGGGCACTCTCTTCTGAATCGTGCTCATAAAACCATTGGTTTATAAATATTTTATAGCACCTTTGGGTTGAACACAAATGTGAACATGACAACTCCAGATAAATCGCCATCAGCAGTAATATTACTAAGTCAGATGGATCTTAAACCACTATGGAACCTTAAAGGGGCCACAAAAAAGTCCACCACTGCTCTATGTGCAACTGTCATGTCTGTCTGGCAGCCACAGGTGCCTGGCTTTATTCTATAAGGCTGGGGCCTCTAGTAATGTCACATGCACCAACTATGACATCATCAGCTGTCACATCACCATCAATTCTGAGATCTTAAGGGTATACCATTATGACAACCAGTGCCGTGCCTACGGTGTTTGGCACCCGGGGCGGGTCTTTTCTCTGCCCCCCCCCTAATACTTAACCACATACCTCTTACATCCAGGGACATCTCCTGTCATGTAGACCTTCTCTTTCCTCTTCTCCTCCGTTAGACCGCCATGACACATTCTTTCAGCTGCATCTCGTCTCTACAGAGTTTGTAACACAGACATGTTAGATTTCTCAATTTTTCCATCAACCTCCCCATCCTGGTGTCCCCACAGTGTCATCCTGCTGCCACCCCCAATACTGTGCCCGTTGTGCCCCCCAATGTCCCAGGTACTATACTGCTGAAAAAATTGTGACATAATTGGGGTCATTTATCAAACTGGTGTAAAGTAGAACTAGATTTCCAAAAAAGCTGTCAAAAATGAAAGGTGGAATCTGATTGGCTGCTATAGGCAAATAAGCCAGTTCTACTTTACACCAGTTTGATAAATTACTCCAAATGTCCCTATAGTGTCCACAGCAGCTATAATGTCCCCTAGAGTGCCCCCAGTAATAATAACACCCTATATTGTGCTCCAGGCAATAATCCCTGTATAGTGTCCCCAGAAATAATAGAATTACCCCTACAGTGCCTCCCCAATAGCAAGGCCCCCTATGCTGCCCCCATATAGTAATTTCCCCCACACTGCCCCCATACAGTAATTTCCCCTACACTACCTGCACCCAGTAATTTCCCCCATACAGTAATTTGCCCCACACTGCCCCCATACAGTAATTTGCCCCACACTGCCCCCACACAGTAGTTTCCCCCACACTGCCCCCACACAGTAGTTTCCCCCACACTGCCCCCATACAGTAATTTGCCCCACACTGCCCCCACACAGTAATTTCCCCCACACAGTAATTTGCCCCACACTGCCCCCACAAAGTAGTTTCCCCCACACAGTAGTTTCCCCCACACTGCCCCCATACTGCCCCCATACAGTAATTTCCCCGCACACTGCCCCCACTCAGTAGTTTCCACCACACAGTAATTTCCCCCACACTGCCCTACACAGTAATTTCCCCCACACTGTCCCCATACAGTAGTGTCCCCCGCCTGAAGCCTATGGCGGTGATCGGCGACGGGGCAGGAAACTATGCGCTCTGCTCCCGTGCCCCGCCGCAGTATGTGGATGTCAGCGCTTCAGCAATGAGCGCTTCCATCTGTATTGATGGAAGCGCTCATTGCTTCTGGGCCTGGCACCCCCGTGAGAGCCGGCACCCGGGGCGGACCGCCCCCCGGGCAGCCACTGATGACAACATCCCATTCACTGGTGTCCAACATGTGATCCACAACCCCATGTCCCTCAATCCCCCCATGGAGTAATTACATGTGTGGCAAAAAGGGAAAGGCGCTCATAGGGTAGTGTGAATTTAAAAAGATTTTTAAGAACAGAACGTGCCAATAGTTGTGCTCACCTTCTGGTGTTGTGCATACGCAGGCACAACGCTCGTGAGGGCAAAGTCCATATCATCCCCTTGTTTTTTCACAGCTTTGACTACCCTCAGATACGCATAGAAACTACAGTGGTTTCATCTTGAACACATATATTTCACCTTGTATAGTGGTTTCTTTCCCCCCATATTCACCAAATCTTACGTTTTTACCTTCATTTCTTTGAACCTTCCAATTTGATCACATGGACCAGTCCCCCTCAGGGGCGGACTGACCATTCGGGCACTCAGGCATGGACCGAGGGCCCACGGCCACTAGGGGGCCCCGTCAAGGCCGTCTTCTGCACTCACATGTAATGGGCCCGGCATGAAGTACAGTGACCATGCCGGGCCCCGTCAGAGCGCTCCTCAAACATGTATAATATGAGGCAAGGAAGGGGGGGAGGTGTTGGTGCAGAGGCAAAGGGGCGGGGGCGCGCCGTGGGCACTCACACACCCGGCAGTTCTTGTCACTGCCGGGCTGGTGTTTCCTTATCGAAGCAGGGAGCGCTCTCCGCTCCCTGCTTCACTGTTCTTCTGAGCGCTCCCCCTGCTGGCTGTGGGAGGAGCGCTGAAGGCCCAGGAATCGCCTCCAGCACAGCCAGCAGGAAAAAAGGTATGTTTTTTTTTATTTATTTTTTATAAAGCTGCAGACTGGGGGGCAACAACTACTGTGAGGGGGCTGTGGGCATAACTAATTTGCGGGGGCACATATCTGGCATAACTACTATGAGGGGGCACATATCTGGCATAACTACTGTGAGGGGGCACATATCTGGCATAACTACTGTGAGGGGCACATATCTGGCCAAAACCACTGTGAGGGGGCACATAATCTGGCATAATAACTGCGAGAGGGCACATATCTGGGCATATCTACTGCGAGAGGCACATAATCTAGCATAACTACTGCGAGGAGGCACATAATTTGGCAGAACTACTGTGAGTGGGCACATAATGTGGCATAACTACAGTGAGGAGGCACAAAATCTGGCATAACTACTGTGAGGGGGCACATAATCTGACATAACTACTGTGAGGTGGCACATATCTGGGCATATCTACTGTTAGGGGCACATAATATGGCATAACTACTGTGAGGAGGCACATAATCTGGCATAACTACCATTAGGGGGCACATATCTGGGCATATCGACTGTGAGGGGCACATAATCTGGCATAACTACTGTGAGGGGCACATAATCTGGCATAACTACTGTGAGGAGGCAAATAATCTGGCATAACTACTGTGAGGGAGCACATATCTGGGCATATCTACTGTGAGGGGCACATAATCTGGCATAACTACTGTGAGGGGCACATCATCTGGCATAACTATTGTGAGGGGCACATAATCTGGCATAACTACTGTGAGGGAGCACATATCTGGGCATATCTACTGTGAGGGGCACATAATCTGGCATAACTACTGTGAGGGGCACATCATCTGGCATAACTACTGTGAGGGGCACATAATCTGGCATAACTACTGTGAGGGGCACATCATCTGGCATAACTACTGTGAGGGGCACATAATCTGGCATAACTACTGTGAGGAGGCAAATAATCTGGCATAACTACTGTAAGGGAGCACATATCTGGGCATATCTACTGTGAGGGGCACATAATCTTGGGACTGAGAGGCATAATGGGGACTGAAAGGTGCATAATGGGGGCTGATGAGAGGCATGGGGCTCTCATCTGAGGTCTGATTGGGGTAATTTACATTGGGGTCTGAGCGGTGCCCACTTCCAGCCCTGAGCCCAGCTGTCCAGAGCACTGATCCTGAGCCTGCTGGAGTTTTCAGAACTGTAAGTATTTATAGTAATTCACTGTAAGCTATAGTATATATATTACTTGTTTTATGTTTGTAAGGGTGCTGGGTGGTTGGAGAAGGTGGGGGGATGGTAAAGAGAAATTCTGTACTAAGTGTAGGTGATGTGAGCGGCGCAATATGTGGGTGGGGCTGTGTGTGACTTAAGGGTGGGCGGGACACAGGGGCCTCATAATCTCCTATTGCCCGGAGGCCCCATGAGTTGTCAGTCCACCCCTGGTCCCCCTTCATCATATATATTTTTAACCATTTAATCATGCATTTTATATATATATCCCAACTTCACATTTTAAACGCATGAATTATCCTCTTTTCCCACCATCATTATATGCGACTTGAATCATGTATTATTTATCATTTATTTATATATCAATATTATTATTATGAACCCAACTGGCGCCGTATGAACCACATATTTGACAGTTTCCCCACACGCTTCTTGCACTGTTCACTGTACGTTTACTTATGAACTATATTTGACTATATTATTTTATCTATAGTACTTTCAAATCCTTTAAAAAATTTTTTTAACTATCTATCATCTTTTATTGTATTGATATATTCTTTATATCTGTATACCCTTCATTGTTGTATGTCATTTTTTATTAATATTGTGTTTTTCTAGACTTGAGAAATGATTACATTGACTCCAAAACGCGTTGTCGCTTATTACTAAATAAAAAAAGATTCTATATACAACTATCGAGGTCGTGACTTTGCGCCAAGAGGTATCACACTTTGTGTACTATCCTAATACACATCCCCCTATTGTGATCCCCATGGAGTAATTAGCAGTGACATCACCGAGACAATGTTGTTGGGACCTGTAACATGGAGCAGGAGACATCTACAGCATGGGTCATACCAAGTGCAACTACTGTGGGTTCCAGTGTTTAAAGGACTAGCATCCTTGTCTGTTTGCCATGTCCTTGTTTAGGGACTTTGAAGGGGACAACACATCAGGCAATATCACTGAAATTATCATGACCCCATTCTTGTGATATTATTATCTCTATGATCTTACCTCACTTATAATGTCTTAACATGCAATGGTGCCCTAAAATATATCCAACAGCCTATGTTCCTGACATCCATCCAGATTATATGAGCGTTGATGCCATTTTAGCCCCTGATGCCATAACATAGGTGTCCATTATGAAACATTAATGTAAAAGAACCATGTCCCAAAAATGGCCCCTAGTACTCAGGAGGCAGCTGCTACCACAGGTCCTGGTGCTAAATTTATAAGACTCGTGCTCCTTGTGACATCGCCACCTGCCAGGCCCCTGACTGTGACATCACCACTCATTGTAGGACCATAAAGGGACACATCGGGGACACACTGATGCCCTATGAGGGACCTCCCAGCCTATGTCCCTGACTACCACGTTGATGACATCAGAGCTCTGTTTCCATACATCTCATCAAGTTATCCCTCTTCATACAACTACTCCTCACTGCATGGCGAGGGACAGAGGACTGCGGTCCCCGTATAATATTTTTCACCTATCCCATGAATAGGTGATGAAATGTAATGGCTGTAATACTCCTTTAAATATCCTTGTGCCTAACACATGGTAATTGTGAAGGCCTGAGTGGGATCCTGAAGATGAGCTACAATTGTGTTTTCATATTGGGAGAACATGAGTTTTTTTCTATAATTTTCTTTTTAAAATCGTTAATTGCAGCTTATGGATCATGAACATAGACAATGAAGCAGCCGCACAATTTAGCATGGAGGAAACACTGTGATTACTCCGATGCCTTGACACCATGCTCCCGTCTTCCATTGTTCTTGCTCATTGTGTATACGCCATGTTATTTTGAGATGTTATACTATTTTTACTGTGCAGCTAAAGCTGAGATGTGAGAACTCTGCAATATTCTTCACATTATAAGCAGGGCACTAAAGAACTGACAGCGGGAAGAGAACTTTCTCCTACTACTGCTAGAGTTTATTAGAGGGGTTGTCCCACACAAGATATTCTAGTTTTCAAACCAGCACCTGGATCTGAATACTTTTGTAATTACATATAATTAAAAATGTATTATAGCCACTGAGTTTTTCAGTAATATGTATCTGTATAGCGCCACCTGCTGCTTATTTTTCAAATTTCTCTGTCAACCTCCTGAGATGGACACACATGCTCAGTTCCATTCCTCAACTACCACCAGCTTCAGCAGCATGAACAAGCCCCCTGAGAAAAGACACTCCCCCCCCCCCCCCCCAAGCTGCCAACTTGAAATAAATCTAGCCGAGCAATGAATGGAGATCTCTGGATCCATGTGAGGTACAGGGCTGGTTCTAGCTTCGTTAAAAAGAGACTGCCATGTACTATATGATGTCTGAAGATCATTTCTTACAGTAATCCTGGGATATCCCCTTTCAGCATGGAGACCTCCCGTGAAAACTTTCCATCAGTGCACCACTAAACCTGATGGTCTATCGCACACTGAATTGTTTTCATGCCCGTATTTTTCGATTTATAAGACTCACCTGATGATAATACACATCCAGGTTTTAGAGGAGGAAAATAAGAAAAAAATATTTTGAACCAAAAGGTGTGCTAAATTTTTTATAAAATAACAGGAAAACATTTCACACTGTTATGGGGGATCTGTAGATGACGCACTGTTATGGGGGATCTGTTGCTTACTCACCGTTATGGAGGGAATCTGGGAAAGACTTACTGTTATGGGGGGATCTGTGGATGACACACTGTTATGGGGGATCTGTGGATGACACACTGTTATGGGGGATCTGTGGATGACACACTGTTATGTGGGATCTGTGGATGACGCACTGTTATGGGGGGATCTGTGGATGACGCACTGTTATGGGGATCTGTGGATGACACACTGTTATGGGGGATCTGTGGATGACACACTGTTATGGGGGATCTGTAGATGACACACTGTTATGGGGGATCTGTGGATGACACACTGTTATGGGGGATCTGTGGATGACACACTGTTATGGGGGATCTGTGGATGACGCACTGTTATGGGGGATCTGTGGATGACGCGCTGTTATGGGGGATCTGTGGATGACGCACTGTTATGGGGGATCTGTGGATGACGCACTGTTATGGGGGATCTGTGGATGACGCACTGTTATGGGGGATCTGTGGATGACGCTATGTGGATGATGTTTATGTGATTATACCTCCCCTCATCCTTAAGAATGCATCCTGGTCCTGCAGTACAAGGATGAGGGGGGTTATTGTCAAATTTTAAAAAAATACCTACCAATAAACACCAATTACGGTTCATTCCCTCAACAGTGTTTATATTAAATGTGACTATAATCCCCCTTATTCTTAAGAATACATCTATGTACTGTAGTACATGGGTGCATTCCTATGGATGAGTAAGGTTATACTTATATTTATTCCATATTTAATGTCCAGGTCTTCCCCTGAGCGCCCCTTCATCTCCTGGCTGTCACTCAGGAGACGGTCCAGGGGATAGCACAGCATTCAGGCGCGACGGAAGGCCTCCCTTCTTTCTTCCTAATGGCAGCAGCTGTGCAGAGGAGAAGGAGACTGGCTCTCCTCCTCTGGAATGGACCCCGGCCGCAGGCTGGCGGCATTCAGATTCCCTGAAAAAAGTGTGTCTTATAAAGCGAAAAATACGGTATATTGTACTCACTTCCCTGCAGTCCAGCCTCCTGTTAGTTATAAATCCTATGATGCCTCAGCACAGCTTCAAATGGTCAGCTAGAATCAGTACCAATGTTACTGTTTGTAGTGTAATTATCCTCCACGCTCGCTCCCTGCAGCGCCGCTGGCATCCTATCCCTGAGGAGGAGCGAGGACATGGCCGGCGTACTTGTCTCCATAGTAACAAGGGGGCAGGGAGGACCCGGCCGCCCACGCCTCCTCTGCGTGCCCGGCGTCCTTCACCCCCTAGACAACGAGCAGGGGGGGAACTGAGAGCCGATGGCAATGAGTCGGCGCTCAGATGTTTAGATCTGATGGACATGGGTCACGTGACCCATCAATTAGACCTATTTAAACAGGTAACCTGCTGGCCACAGGTTGCCTGTGATTGGTCTTATTACCTCACTAGTGTTCTCTGCATGCGTGACCTTGTTTGTTAGACCTTGACCTGGTGTTACCCCTTGTACTGACGCAATCTCTTGGCTCCTGACCTCGGCTTGTATTGACTTCGATTTTGTATTAACCCTTTGTGCCTGTGTTACCTCCTGGCTCTTGACCTCGGCTTCCAGTTGTTCCTGTTGTGGTACTTTCCCAGCCTGGGAAACTTTGCGCTTCTGTTTGTTCTGTCTATGTCTTTTGTTTTCTTTCCTCGTTATTTCCTTCCTTTAGGCCCCTGCACGTACGTAAGCTAGGGACTGCCGCCCAGTTGTACCCCGTCAGTTAGGACGAACCGTGCAAGTAGGTCGGGATAGAGGAGTGGGTGGAGTTTAGGGCTGCACTTATCCCTACCTTTTTCGTGACATCCCCTTTATATTCTCCTAAAGAAGACCATACAAATACAGCCAGGGAGGCTGAACCGTCACCCTTTCTATTGTAAGTATATGACAGGAGAAAACACAATTTAAAGGCTATTAGTACCTTCAGGGTAATTTTTTTTCACCCTAATTCTATTTGACTAATTTTGGCCTAAAAATCTTTTTTTTCAATTCGTCTTTATTAAATATTTTCAACAGATTTTGTCTGCAGAGTATCTTGCTTTTAGTTTTCCACTGAACCCATCAGGTTACTGCTCTGATATGGCTTAAATGATGGGTTATGAGCTGTCAGGAGTTCAGAAATAAGGGCTATCAGAGCAGTAACCTGATGGATTCAGTGGGAAACTAAAAGCGAGATACTCTTCAGATTGGACTGAAACGTTACCCTGTAGGATAAAAACTGTTGAAAGACCAATTGAATTTTTTTGGCCCAAAATGAGCAAAATGCAATCTAGCATTACCTCTAGCGTGTACATAGTCTTTAAAAATGGAGCTCATGGGAAACCTTGGTTTCTGTTGGAGTGTCCTTGCAAAGAGGATTTATGGGCGCAATTGACATTAGCAGTAATTATTCTGTCAATCTCTTCTGTATCTTTGGTTAAATATAATTTTTTTATATTGATTTTATTTTTTTACTTGGGAGAATCTTTCTCACTGTTGCTGTATAATAAACTATGTATGATCTGCTGATTCATCAAGCAATGCTGATCTGCTAAGAGGCAAGACATTAGGCTTGAAGGGCTTTACTGGCTCTAAAAAATTTATGTGCAAATGGTTTACATGCTGTAAGATTTATCACTTACTAATGCACTCTCTGTAGCTGAGATGTCGATGTAACACCAAGCTCTCATCTGTCTCAGGGACTACGTCATATTTGTCAGAGAAAAAAATAACAATATGCAACATTCTTTTCTGGTAACCTGACGGACACCATGACTGGACCTGAAGTGTTGTCCATTGGGGGCTGTGATGGATCCAGTTCTCCATCATTTTTGGTTTTCTGCTCAGGGAATGACAGGGCCGATGTGAACCCTGCCTTAGCCAGTCTCTGATGCAGTCACAAGACCATGCTTGTAGTGTTTATCTCTTGATTGTATGATGTCTCGTACTCTGAACATGTGGTTTTCTTCCTCTCCCTGCAGTATGTGAATAACACATTGCATACCTCATATGTCCAATGCTCAATGGCCACCCCCCCTACTGGTCTTGGGGGGAGTCCTGTGTGACATGCTAAGCAGTAGTGTCCAGTGAGCAACCGAATGGCATAGTTGTGTTTCAGTGCTATATCATACACAGTCTAGTCACATTATTATGACCACTTCCTACGTCACTAGTTTGTAGCTCATGAAGGAAGTCACCTGTGGTTAGCCGGCTTGGTGGGTATATAAGGGGTGTGATAGACTGTCTGCACACATAGTTCTTGTCGCTGTCATGGGAAAAGAGGGCGATTTATCAGAGATGCAAAAAGCGATGATTATTGGCATTTGGGCCAAGGGTGGCAGTATTTCTTCCACTGCACAGTGTGAACTGTTCATGGGCTGCTGTGATGAAAGTGTATGGTCAGTGGACAAATGGTACCATTATAAATAAGCAACGTTGAAACTGTGGAGCACCACATGCCATTGATGTGAGAGGTGAATGTCGGCTACGAAGGTGCGTGAGGGCGGACCAACAGTGGAGCAGCTCAACGCCAAATTAAATCAGGGGGCTACCAGACACGTGTTTGGATTCAGTGAACCCTACTGCAGATGGTCACTGCACCTCTGCTTACAAATTTGAATTGGAAGATAAGGCTTCAGTTTTCACTGCTGTATCCACTAATTGGCAAAGGGTTGCTTTCTCCGATGAGTCAAGTTTTCTGCTTCATTGAGTGGATGGACATTGGCGTGCCAGGCGAGAAACATCAGAGAACAAACACCCTATGACCATTGCTGAAAGAACACAAGCTGGAAGCTGGTAAGGGCAGCATTATGGTCTTGGGAATGTTTTTTGTGGCATTCTCTGGGCCACTCATCCATATGGAAGGCATTCTCAACTGATTGGATATGAACCTTTCCTTGCAGATCACATACACCCATACATGCTGATTGTCTTCCCCGGGGAGGACAGGATCTTCCAGTAAGACAATGCGTCATGTCACATGGCTAGAAATGTCTGACATTGGTTGGAAGAGCATGACCATGACTTCCACGTTCTACCCTGACCTCCTAATTCTCCAGACTTGAACCCAATTGAGCATCTATGGGACTACCTCAATTGTTGTCTGCTCTATGGATCCTCCTCCATGCACCCTCCAGCAGTGGGATGTACTGCAGTCCGCATGGCTCCAGATACCTGTGACAACCTACCAGGACCTTATTGAGTCACTCCCAGCCAGTCTAGCTCCTGTCCGTGCTGGACATGGCAGTTACTCTGGATATTTGCTGGCGGTCATAATAATGTGATTCGACTGTGAATGTGAAAACAGTGGGTAATCACAGCACTACCTCACAGCTGTAAAAAGAAGCAATATCTGTGAGAGGGGAGAGCAATCATGCTCACTGGCAGAATCAAAACAAAGGTGCAGCACAGAACAGGGCAAGATAATAAAAATAATGAAAAACTACTTCTGACTATAGTAGAATCACCTGATGAGCATTCACACACATATAGGTACTTTTCTGTATTTCTTATCATTTGGAAAATTCCTACAGTAAATATATGGACTGTATAGTGGGTTCATATAGCACCCTCTGGGTTATCTTTTTATAGGCATCTTGCAGAAAGGGGTGTAATGCATGACTGCAGGGTCTGACTACTCAGTGTGTGTTGTCTGTAACCATAGAGGCTTTTTAGTCTGTATTTAAGATGTATATTGAAAACGATAGAATTTTTATTCTTGCTTCATTTTTTTCTTATTTTAGCTGCATTACAGCAATAAATACCATATTTTTGAACTATAAGATGCACTGGAGCATAAGACGCACCTAATATATATAGCAGGAAAATAAGAAAAAATTAATTTTTTATCAGACCCCAAGCTCCATCAGACCTCTGATAAGACCCCCTTCAGACCCTTATTCCTTTTTAGACCTCATATCAGCTTCCGATTACACCCCCATCATACCCACATTCCTCCTCAGATAAGACCCCTATCAGACCCCCAAACTCCATCAGGCCTCATATCAGACCCCCATCAGACCCTCATTCCTTCTTAGACATCATATCAGCCCCACATTCCTCCTCAGATCAGACCCCCAAGCTCCATCATACCTTTGTATCAGATCCCCATTCCTCCCCAGACCTCAAATCAGCCCCCCAAGCTACATTAGACAAAAAAATTATAAATGAACTTACCCCTCTTGCTCTGGACCACACTGACGTTCACCGCTCCCTGTTCTTCTGGCCCATGCTGCACTGTGACCTGACATTGCACAGGGTCAGGTCATAGTGAGCGCTAACGTGTACTATGTGCTGACGCTGTACTGTCAAGAAGACTAGGGAGAGGTGAGTAAGCCAGCACAGTGCTTCCCTCCCCGCTCCCCGCGCCTCATGCATGCTGATGACCACTTCCGTAATAGGAATAGTCATTAGCATTCACACTATAAGAAGCACTGCCTTGCTTTTGGGGGAAAAGAGTCTTATAGTCCGAAAAATACAGTACATTCTTGGAAAAGTCTACTTACTCTTCAATTCCAGTCAAACTTGTATTTTCAGATCTTCAGTGGAATTTCATCATAGCTCAATGTCCACAGTTCACCTATTGTCATGGAACCATGAACCAGACGTACAACAGAGATGAGTGGAAATAAGAAGGCTTTATTGGAAATCAAGCCGTAGCAAAAGTCCAAACGGATGGCTAAACCGAAGCAGGGTCTTGCGTAGACAGAGGTCAGGAACCAGGAGGGTGGTCAGACGAAGCCAGGATCAGGAACCAACGGGGTAGTCAGACGAAGCCAGGATCAGGAACCAACGGGGTAGTCAGACGAAGCCAGGATCAGGAACCAACGGGGTAGTCAGACGAGGCCAGGATCAGGAACCAGAAGCAGCAGCAGTCTTAGAAGCATGTGAACACAGGAGGACCAAGCAAGGAACTGAAGCCACAGACCTTCTATATATATGAGCTAGGCATCCAGCTCCTCCCAGTGTGAAGGAGAAGCCGCAGGGTGGGAGGCTACAAGAAACCCAGAAACCAAGATGGCCGCCAGCACATGTCAAACGAAGGTAAGACCATGACAGTACCTCCCCCTCAAGGGCCCCTCCTCCGCGGAGTAAGGAACGGTTTCTGAGGGAAGCGTGCGTGGAAGGCTCGGAGCAAAGCAGGAGCATGGACATCTGCGGAGGGAACCCAGGAACGCTCCTCTGGACCATAACCACGCCAATGGACCAAAAACTGCAACCGACCGCGGACCAGGCGTGAGTCCAGGATATTGCTCACCTCATATTCCTCATGATTGCCCACTTGGACCGGACGGGGCCGAGGAACCGAGGAAGTGAAACGATTACACACCAACGGCTTCAACAGGGAGACATGAAACACGTTGGAGATCCGCATGCCAGGAGGAAGCGCAAGGGCATAGGCTACCGGGTTTACCCTGCGAAGCACTCGGAAGGGACCAACAAAGCGAGGCGCCAGCTTGGGAGTGGGCACTCGAAGGTTGAGGTTGCGGGTGGACAACCATACACGGTCTCCGACCTGGTAGGAAGGAGCGGGCGCTCGTCTGCGATCAGCCTGGAGTCTCTGGCGCTGCGCAGAGACCTCAAGGGACCTCTGGATCTGTACCCAAGAAGCACGTAGGACGGAAAGGTGATCCTCCACAGCCGGAGTATCCTGGGGAGAGAATACCTCCGGTAACACGGCAGGTTGGAACCCATAATTGGCCATGAAGGGAGACGTCCCAGAGGAAGAGTTCACCGCCGTGTTCCTGGCAAACTCAGCCCAAGGCTGGAGGTCAACCCAATTGTCTTGGTGATCGGAGACATAGCAACGAAGGAATTGCTCCAAGGCCTGATTAGATCGTTCTGCGGCCCCATTGGACTGAGGGTGGTAGGCCGAGGAGAAAGAGAGATGAATCCCCAACTGGGAGCAAAAGGCGCGCCAGAACCTGGACACAAACTGACTCCCCCGATCCGACACAATCTCCTTGGGCAAACCGTGCAACCGGAAGACCTCCCTGGCGAAAATCGTGGCCAACTCTTGTGCAGAGGGTAACTTCTTGAGAGGAACACAGTGGCACATTTTGGAAAACCGGTCCACAATCATGAGAATGACCGTATGGCCTCGGGATGCAGGGAGGTCCACAATGAAATCTATCCCCAGGTGTGACCATGGGCGCTCCCCGGTGGCTATGGGTTGCAAAAGGCCCAACGGAAGGTGCCGAGGGGACTTACTCTGGGCACAAACGGAGCATGCCGCTACATATGCGGCGATGTCGGAACGTAGAGAAGGCCACCAGAACAGACGTGAAACAGCCCAGGACAGCTGGTTCTTTCCAGGATGCCCCGCGGCCTTGGAGTTATGGTAGGTTCGCAACAACCGAGTGCGCAACTCCTCAGGCACAAAACACCTGCCGTTGGGTCTCCCAGAGGGAGCACCAGATTGAGCCGCCAAAATCTGCTCACCCAGGGGAGAGGTCAGGCTGGTGCGAATGGCGGCCAGGATCTGATTCGGAGGTATGACCGAAGTCGGAATCGACTCCTCCCCGGACAGCTCGGAGTACTGCCGTGATAAGGCATCCGCTCTGATGTTCTTGGAACCGGGTAGGTAGGAGACCACGTAATTAAAACGTGACAAGAACAGAGCCCATCTGGCCTGACGTGGTGTCAATCTCTTGGCCTCAGAAAGGTAGGTCAGATTCTTGTGGTCCGTCAGGATGAGAACCGGAACCACCGAGCCCTCGAGCAAGTGCCTCCATTCTTTAAGGGCCTGCACGATGGCCAATAACTCCCTGTCACCAATCTGATAGTTGCACTCCGCGAAAGACAGTTTCCGGGAGTAAAACCCACAGGGAAGCAGAGGACCCTCTGGTGTTCTACGCTGAGACAGAAGGGCGCCTACTCCCGTCTCAGACGCGTCCACCTCGAGGACAAAGGGCAACCCAGGGTTGGGATGCGACAGAATCGGAGCCGACACAAAGGCGGACTTTAGAGCCTCAAAAGCTCGGATGGCCTCGAGCGGCCAGACCTGGAAATTACTGCCCTTCCTGGTCAGATCCGTGAGAGGCTTGGCTAGCATGGAAAAGTCCCTGATGAACTTCCGATAATAATTGGCGAAGCCCAAAAAGCGCTGCAGGGCACGGAGACCACTGGGCTGGGGCCACTGTAAGACAGCCGAAACCTTCTCAGGATCCATGGAGAACCCCTCAGCGGAAATGATGTAACCTAAGAAGGTTACCTGGGATCGGTGAAATTCGCATTTCTCAAGCTTACCGAACAGCCTGTTCTCTCGTAACCGTTGCAACACTCGTCTGACATCCATAATGTGGGCCTCCATGGATTCAGAATATACCAAGATGTCATCCAAATAGACCACCACACACTGCTGCAACAGGTCACGGAAAACATCGTTGATGAATTCCTGGAAGACTGCGGGCGCATTGCACAACCCAAAGGGCATAACCAAGGATTCATAATGACCGGTCCTGGTGTTAAACGCGGTCTTCCACTCATCGCCCGCCTTGATCCTTACCAGGTTATATGCCGCCCTCAGGTCGAGTTTGGTAAAGACCGTGGCCCCTTTGAGGCGATCGAACAGCTCGGAAATCAAGGGTATCGGGTAAGCGTTCTTGATCGTGATGCGATTTAGACCCCTGTAATCGATGCAAGGCCTCAACTCACCGCCCTTCTTTTTCACAAAGAAAAATCCAGCCCCTGCCGGGGACGAGGATTTGCGGATGTGTCCGCGTGAAAGCGCCTCCCTCACGTACTCCTCCATGGCCTCATTCTCCGCTACCGACAGTGGATAGACTTTGCCACGAGGAGGAACGGCACCGGATTGTAACTCTATGGCACAATCGTATGGGCGGTGCGGAGGTAGGGCAACCGCGCGCACCTTATCGAATACATCCCGGTACTCTTCGTATTCAGGAGGCAACAGAGAGTCCGAGGAAGTACACAGCAACTTGACAGGCCCATGGATGCAACTAACCCCACACCGCGGTGACCACGAGAGGATCTCGACCGATCTCCAATCGAAAGTCGGATTATGCTTCTGGAGCCAGGGGTACCCCAAGACCACCGAGTAGTGTGGAGACGAAATAACCTGGAGACAGACCGACTCTCTGTGAACGGCACCAATGGCTATCCCCACTGGAAGGGTCTCATGAGTCACGTGTGGCGGCAGAAGGGGTCTGCCGTCTATCGCCTCAAGAGCCAGTGGAGAACCTCGAGGCTGCAGAGGAATGGAATTGGCGGCAACGAACACTCTATCAATGAACAAACCACCAGCACCAGAGTCCACCAACGCCTGGGTCGTCACCGAGCCCCCGACCCAGGAGAGGACAACCGTGATCAGTGGTTTGTCAACACGGGAAACCGGGGACGAGGAGACTCCACCCAAGATCTGCCCCCGACAGGACCTCAGGTGCGAGCGTTCTCCCGGACGGTTCGGACATGCCAACCGAAAATGCCCACCAAGACCACAGTACATGCATCGGCCCTCGCGTCTCCGGAGTGCCCTCTCCCCCTCGGACAGGCGAGCAAACCCCCGCTGCATGGGTTCACCCCCAGACAAGTCATCCCCAGGAGGCGTGGGAGGAGAGGGAGGCACGGGTGGGACAGCAAACGTAGGCGCCAATCTGTTAGGAGACCTCCGCAGGCTCTCCTTAAAGGAAGGTCTCTCCCTGAGTCTGGTGTCAATCAAAATCAGGAAAGAAATAAGAGACTCGAGCTCCACTGGTAGGTCCTTAGCTGCAACCTCATCCTTCAAGGCATCCGAGAGACCATGAGAGAAAGCAGCGACCAGAGCCTCATTATTCCAGCCCACCTCTGCTGCCAGGGTACGAAACTCAATGGCGTATTCAGCTACGGATCGTGAACCCTGTCTGATGGACATAAGGAGATTCGCAGCAGAGGCAGCACGAGCCGGCACATCGAATACCTTCCGAAGAGAAGCAACAAAACCGGAAAACTCGGCAACCACCGGATTGTTGTTCTCCCATAAAGGGCTGGCCCAGGCCAAGGCCTTGTCCGAGAGCAGCGAGATCAAGAAGCCCACCTTTGATCTCTCAGTAGGAAAGGCATGTGGCAGCAACTCGAAATAAATGCCCACCTGGTTAAGGAAACCTCGGCACTGAGTTGGCTCTCCCCCAAAGCGCTGTGGAAGGGGGGCAGAACCGGTCATACCCCGAGACACCGCAGGCGCAGCAACAGGTGTCGGGGTAGACTCTGGCGCAACAACCGGGGCGGCAGTAGGAGCGGGCCCAGGAGCGACAACCGACCCATCGGCAACGGAAGCAAAATGAGCCGTGCGTTCAAGCAGGGTTTGCAACGCCACAGCGAACCGACCCAACAGGTGATCCTGCTGATCAAGTCTGGCAACCAGCGTAGGTAGCGAGGATGGCCCTGTACCGTCAGAATTCAGGGCTTGGTCCTAATGTCATGGAACCATGAACCAGACGTACAACAGAGATGAGTGGAAATAAGAAGGCTTTATTGGAAATCAAGCCGTAGCAAAAGTCCAAACGGATGGCTAAACCGAAGCAGGGTCTTGCGTAGACAGAGGTCAGGAACCAGGAGGGTGGTCAGACGAAGCCAGGATCAGGAACCAACGGGGTAGTCAGACGAAGCCAGGATCAGGAACCAACGGGGTAGTCAGACGAAGCCAGGATCAGGAACCAACGGGGTAGTCAGACGAGGCCAGGATCAGGAACCAGAAGCAGCAGCAGTCTTAGAAGCATGTGAACACAGGAGGACCAAGCAAGGAACTGAAGCCACAGACCTTCTATATATATGAGCTAGGCATCCAGCTCCTCCCAGTGGGAAGGAGAAGCCGCAGGGTGGGAGGCTACAAGAAACCCAGAAACCAAGATGGCCGCCAGCACATGTCAAACGAAGGTAAGACCATGACACCTATGAAGTACAGTATGTGTGTACAAACAAGAAGAAGCAGAAGGAAATCTGATTTATACCTGTTTCTCACTTTTACTAGAGAACAGAATAGTTTGTGCATCAGGTATAAGGATGATATTATGCAGAGCTGAGTGAGAGTGTCACATTTGTCATACTCCAACGTACTATTTATAACAGAATTGATTTCACGGTGCATACATTATGTACGCAATGTTACACACTGCCCTATTTTATGTGTGCGCTAGAATAACATTATTGCTTCTAGATAGAAAGCAGTTCTTCCAGCCCAAGATTATCAGCCAACCAAACATTTACAGTCTACGGAAAGGGTTAAATCCGCCATCCCTCTGGCCCTGATTTCTTATGTATAAATGTGAGTTAGGCTCCGTTCACAGTGACACAGTGTTCTGTCAGGTTTCTGATGTTTTCTACTGCAAGAATAGTCTAGTCTGCAGAGCTATGCTTGCCGCTGTAAACAACGGAAACCAGACAAACCCCAAAATAAATCAATGGGGTCTGTCAGGATTCATTTAAAAATTGATCTGTCATAGCTGCCATGGCTGTGTTTCTTACCTCGACTATATATGACTACACAACTAGGAAAGTTTGCCACTCAAAATGTGGGATTACACCTGTTGCAGGTCTAAAGACTCAGGTTTCCCAGAATCAGATTAAACTAAGGTTTCTGATTAAAACAGAATCAATCGTCCAACAGGTTCAAGTTGTCACTAATGGAGGCCCTTGACTTTAATGATAAGAGTAGAACCACAGATTTCACTTTTCTTCAGATCCCGACAGAAGCCACCAATGGAAGTATGAACACAGCCTAATACGTGTTTAAATCAAATTTTATCATTTTGTATTTTCTGAAGTGGAAATCAGAACACTGTATTTTTTGGTAAATTTACGCTTATACACAGCAGCTAATCTGACCATGCAGATCTACAAGAATAGAGTCTCTGCCTCATGGGTTGGGGGAAGGGGGTTAGACCACTTCAAACTACCATGAGACAAAGCAGGTAAGCCTGAGTCACTTCCTATTGCAAATAGTCTTTGTTAAAAAGTTATTCCATTTTGTGTTGTCAGCTTTCATGCAGACCTGTGTGTCTCCATGGTTACAGACTACAAAGTTTGTGTAGTCTGATCATGCAGGCATATATTACTCCCTTCCATCTATTCCCTGTTTCCTAGATGTTCCAAGCAGGAGGGATTTGCCTGTTGTTTCGTCTTCTCCTATGTACTAGAATTGATCTATGATCAGTTGATCACCTTGTTTAGGAGTTCTTGATTGGTTTACCTTCCTTTAAATGTTCATGCTGCCTGCTTTAGATGCTGGGTGTAGCTTGAGTTCTGTGCATTTTTATACAAAATCCTTTCTGTTCCTTGTATCTTGCCCCATAGCCTGTCTGTGTACCTTTGTACCTGTAGTCCTTCATTGCTTCTAGCTTTCCTGTTTGTTTGTTTTCTTGTGGAGACTATTAATTGTTTGGGTTTTGATTTGTTTTTGGGTTATCTTTCATAAGCATCTTGCAGAAAGGGGTGTAATGCATGAGTTCAGGGTCTGACTACAGTGTGTGTTGTCTGTAACCATGGAGGCATTTTGGTCTGTATTTGAGATGTATATTGAAAACGATAAAAAATTCTTTTTTGCTTAATTTTTTTATTTTATTTTAGCTGCATTACAGCAATAAATACCGTATTTTCGGACTATAAGATGCACTGGAGCAATCTGTCTTCTCCATTGCCAGACTACCATCTCCTTCATCTTTCTGCTTCCTTACATTACTGTCATAATCATCATCTGTCTGCTGCATTACTTGATCGCCATCTCCTTCATCCTTTTGTGTCATCGTCATTCAATTGCTATTACCTATCAGTGAGTATAGTTCTCGGTTGTTTGCCAGTGCCGATCCACGCTTCATATTATAGGAACCGTTCGTTTGGAGTACAATTTGGCCCCAACAAGTCCTAAGGGGTATCTGAGTACTGAGAGACACCACCAGTACCCAAGATAGGTAACTGCTATAGGTGAAGTTCAGCCATGTGGTCCTGTGAACAATTGGTGTCATTACATAGGATCAGACTGAACATTTTGAGCATTTTCAGGGATCAGCCTGTTAACCCTTTCTTGTTCAAAGTGAAATTCCACTTTAAGGGACCTTTCAAGTGGAAAGTTCATCAACTCTTCACGGCTAGGGAGTGAATGCTCTATTAAACTTTATGCTTTTGGAGAGGTAAAATAGTAACATAGATCAATGCATCATATAGGAAAATGTCAACGCTTGACTTTAGGGATCCGTGAAGAGATAAAAAGGTTATCACTGGTTAGAAAAGAGAATGCAGTCAGGCCATAAAGGTTAGAGAAAGGTTATTACACAGCAGCCTTTCCCCAAGTATTGCATGGTTTCAAGAACAACATCAAAGTTTTCACATTTCAACTTAAAGGGGCTATCCCACAAAAATAATGTATCACCTATCTACAGAATAGGTGAAAAATATCAAATGATGGGGGTCTTACCATTGAGGGCTCCAACAATCTTGGTAAGGAGCGGTGCATGTCGGTCACTGTTCCACTTCTCTGGGATCTATTGAAATCCACCACCGTTCATGTACACTATTGCTTAATAATTCTTACCTGAAATGAACAACGTAATTTGTAGGCTTGTTTCTTAATGTAGTGCTGCCTTCTAGTGGTATGTGAGAGCTATGCAATGCTGTGATTTTACATTTTGTATTGTATTTGATTATTAATGTAGTGTTTTGTTCTTCGATAGTTTTACATTATAGAGACAACTGGTTTTGTATCTGATTTTATTATTTTTTTATTATAGTGGATATTGAAGATTTGACAAACTACATAAAGCCTACCCAAAAAATTGC
This sequence comes from Bufo gargarizans, assembly GCF_014858855.1. Lineage (NCBI taxonomy): Eukaryota > Metazoa > Chordata > Amphibia > Anura > Bufonidae > Bufo > Bufo gargarizans. The sequence goes on from NC_058087.1 coordinate 57,734,997, forward strand.
ATGGTTAATAATATATAGACTACTTAATAATATGGCAATTATTATGCCCATTAAGTTCACATCGATGATGCAGGTCTTCTTAAAGGGGCTGTCCATGACTGGAAACTCATGGCTGTTTTAATTCAGAAATATAGCCACAGCACTCCATGGGTTGTGTTGAGTATTGCTGCTCAGCATCATTGAAGCAAATGACACTTGGCTGCAATACTGCACGCACACTGTGGACAGGTGTGGAGCTGTTTCCTGAAGAGGACAGCCAAGCATTTCCTATCCGCGACAACCTCTTTAAAGTGGGTGTTTATTTTGGACGATCCCCTTTTATTAGAAAAATAAGCTGAGTGACCACATGGAACCTGGAAACTTTCAATTCCCCTGTAGCTTCTCCACAAGCCCATGCCCACTGAAATGAATGGCTGCTTGTGTAGTGCAAGGACATGTCAGATCCTCCAGAAATGCTCTTTTTAGCTCTGGAATAGAGACCCCCTCTATTAAAGAGTATTCCCTTCCTCAAGATTTTTTTCATAGCCACCTCTATGACCATCATCTATGGAGTGAACTAAGGTCACGGAGCTCCCATAGCATGAGACACTTTCCATACAGTAGTAAATGAGAGGTGGCTTTCTTGGCCTGAACTCTCTTCCTTGAACTCAAGTTGTATTAGGAAAAGAGCCACGGAGACCCACGCCTAGTGTTTCCATCACATGACCAGGACAGATCTGTATCCACTGGAAGTAAACTTGCTTTGAATGATCCATCGTAGGGAGCTAAACCGCAAGCGGTCACCTGCCATGTCTTCGAGTGGCGCCTATCTGGAAACCGTGCCAAGAAGGGGCTTTAAACCAACAACATGTGAGCTGCAGCGCTGCCTCCCATGGTTGGCAGACACCTTGTGGCCGCTGCCAGAATTTTGGTAAAATTCAGCAGTAAGAACAAGCTGTAAAGGTTCCTACTGAATGATAGCAAGAAGAGAGTTTGAAGACTACAAGGCGCTGATGTAGAAAGTATATTGCAAAATTGTACTACTTTTAATCATTTAATACAAATAACCTTTATTTGCTGCAACCAGAACTCCCCTTTAAGAAACCCAAAATTGAGATTTATATTTATTGGACACTAACAAAAATTAATCAGCTTGAATAACCTGTGGCAGATGTGACAAAGACAGTTTACTTAGAAATTATATCACATCAGTGTTATGAGTTTGGTGCATGTCAAAGGCAGGAGAATGTAGGTGCTGTGGCCGGCGAATGGTAATGGAGTTAGTAACCAGGCCAGTTGTCTCTCTTTACTAAGGAGAAGAATGGGAGTTGTAGTACATCCAACAGTATAAAACACAGATCCAATTTCAGATCCAGATTCACAGTACAAATCTTCCCCAATAGCAGTGTATAGACATGAGCGATCATGGGTGTTGTAGTACTCCTCTCTGTCTTTTCATATTCTGTCTCTGCAGAACCTAAGGCTGACAGTAAGGTTGTTACAACACTTGTCTGCAATTCTTAGCTGAGAGGTACAGGATTAAGATGCGGCTGGCCAGGACCGTGTCAAAGTGTGGAAGGGTGTACTAGCAATGTCCGTCTCACTGCAGTAAGGTCTCAGCCTTAAACAGCAGTCACCTTACTGACTGACTCCTGTGCACGGCCTTGCAGATTCTAGACCTTCTAGTTCTTTCTTTTTCTCTCCGTAAAGTAGAGATGGATTTCCTGATGCAAGTATCTCATAGATAGTGATTCTCTGGGACTCTTTTGAGAAGTAAGCACATATAGCTCCTCTCTCTTTCTCAGCTAGCACTAGACTCACCCTAAACTAGGGTCGGACCTCAGTCCATCTCCTAACCTCCTACAAGGGCAGAGTCAGGATTCTTAACCCTGACTGACCCATACAAAACTATACGGGTACAATACAATACAACGCATACCATTAAATAATATTAAATAGCAAGAAACAACTTTGCAAGTACCCTATACTGGACTGTTTAATCAGGAATGAAATGCATCTTATACTTTCTTAGTCTAGCAAGCAGGGAAACAAAGCAACAAGAGCGATCGATACTAGAAATGATGGTATAGTTTAAAAATAGAGAGCTATATGCTATGTTAGGCTAAACAGCCACAGGGAGAATTTAATTTGTAGCTTGTGCAAACAGCAATCAAGCCGAGATAGTATGAGCTGTCAATATCTGTCTATCCACCCAGGGATTCTTGAAAGACAGGCCCTGTGCTGCCCAGCTATAAAGCAGAAGATGCTCCAGTACAGAGCCTTTTGATAAGACGTCTCCCATGGTGACTGTTTGGACAGTGGATCTATATATTAACCTTTATTTTGCCCAGATGCTGCATTACTTCCACTAAAAATAGGACTCCAGGTTTATAAATTGCTCCGCTGCCATTGTTTACATCTGTTATGACTCTTTGCAAATCGATACAGTCCTTTATAATAAAAGTCCTGAAGATATATGAGCCTCAAGTGCTTCTCGTTGAATGACATCACCCATTAGATTGTAATTACCATTATATATCAATTGTTGGCCTCGAGGTGTTTTGTTCTACTTGCAAGAAAAAGTTTTAAAGTGGGAAACCCAACCAAAAGTGAACTTCTGATTGTTATTGATAGGTAAATGATCACACTTGTGGAGTCAGTAAGCTTGAGTCCACTGATGTGGTTTTCTGATCTCCCTATATCTCAGAAGTTCCTTATGTTACGAAGCATATGTGGGTTTGCTGTGCCACTTGAACAGATTTGGCTTGGGGCTAATCCTAAGGGTGTTTTCTAAGTGGCCCTCCTGGTATTCATCCTATAACCCCTCTACAAGGATCTGGCCTTTGCTGCAGGGAAAAAAAACACCAGGCCAGTACCTCTTGGAGTAGTCTCTGTTTCATAGACTGCTGATCTATGGGGGGTCAAGGAACACAGTTCTGGAGCACCAATGTTTCAGACAAAGTCAGGGAACAGGCCAAGGTCAGGGCAGGCAAAGTTCATGCAGTCTGCTAAATAGTCCGAGGTCAGGGCCGGCAGCTCATGGTCAGAATGGAGATAAGGCTGAGGTCAGGTCATGCAGCAAAGGCTCAAATCTGAACAATAGGCAGAAGTCGGTACAAGAGCAGAAAAAACAGAGAACAGCACATCTTTGCAGGGCACTAGCCAACTAGAATCTATTGCTCAGGCACCCTTCCATAGGGGAAGTTGCTATAAGTACCCCTAGATGGCCAGCCATAGACTGGTAAAGATTTAAAGGGGTATTCCGGTAAAGTAACTTAATTTTTGAAAAACTGCATTAAGGCTGTGACCCAACCAGAATCCATACCTATAACCAGAGCTTCGATTTACCTTGCAATCCATTTGTCTAGGTCCTGTGTGGGGCCTGCAACACACGGAGAGTATCATGGCACCTGATCTTCCCTTACAAAACTTCAATGACTACAATCCCCACAGTCCCTAACTTCCCCGCTGTGAGTTTGTGCTTGTTCATGAGTGGTCATGTTTACTGATTGACTGCCTGATATACAGCCCGGTCACGCCCCCTTCCCTAGTAATCACCAGCGCACTAACACGCCCTTTGCTTCACAAGACATTTAGCTATAAAACTGATAGCAACACACTGAGCATGCTCGACCTGAGAAAGGCTCAGAACTACAGGTCGATGCCATGGTAATTTATGAGGAAACACAGTGGGTAGCAGAGGAAGAAAACTACTTTTATAACGATTGAATGGTAAATATGTGAAATTGACATTATATTAGGTAATATTCATGATGAATTAGTCTAAAACATAAGTTATATTTATGGTAACTGGAATACCCCTATAAGTGCGTGCTGAGCTATTCTGTGGACAGCACGTCACAGCCTGTGGGAGGGACAGATCTAACCCAATGGCAAGACCCACTGGGAAGAAGGGGAGAAAGGTAAACGGGTCTACGCGGACAGGGACTAGAGTGCTAGAGTGGGAAAGTAGAACAGCGGCAGCTAACATATTTTTGGGTAAATTATCTTTTAAATAATATTCCATTATAAATGTTTCTCTAGTTACATTTAAAGCTGCTGCTCTATACACTAACTCTATAACTGGATGGGGAGTTTACATTTCCTAAGCTTTCTTTAGTGATCTGGCCGAGTGTTCATGTAGCACTCTCTCCGGAATTATAGAGAGAACTGTGCAGTCACAGCTGCACAGTCCTCTCTACCCCTCCTGTCCTTACCTGTATAATATTGCATGGCAACCAAGGGGAAGCTGAACGGGATCTACAAATTCACTGCAGATTCCTGTCAGAAAGGGCACAAAAACCAAGTAGAAAGAGGAAAATCAAGTCAGCTCACCGCACGTGTATCTACAATGACTTATAAGAAAGTGCATGGACAGTCTTCACTTTGACCACAGGCACGATCCCTATCCTTTACCATACCTGAGACCACAAGACTTTTTGGAAGTCCACCATATTAGGTAAATTATCTTCAAATAGCCGTGATATACATAACAAGATATGCAATATATCTTGTTTAAAGTGTTTCCTCTGTTCCTGCATACAAATACTAGTAAAAAAAAATCAGCTGCCTATTGTCACCACAAGGGAGTACGTTTTATAAAGCTCTGTTTGGCTACTATTGACATAAATAAGAACTGTGTACAGATTGGCTCCCCCTTGTGGTGACAACTGACAGCCAATAACTTTTTTTTAACCGTATTAACTATATAACTATGTAATTTTATAAGCATATCCCCTGGGGAATGGAGGAAAGTTGCTTTCTATGGTGCAACTTTGCTTTGCAAAATATATAAGAGAAACCATTGTTGCTATCTTATTTGAAAAATTGATAAGCCCCTTTGCTAAAAATGCTTTGTTTACCGTCATATTTAGCAAGATAAATTGTCATATGTCTCACTTGTTAAACTGGCACTTTTGAGCTGTTTACAACCAGCAGCAATTTCTTCATATGCTTCCCGGTTGTTCTGTTTAATCAATAGACTGTGAAAATGTCAGCGTTTCCCATTGGGAAGATTTGCATTATTGAGTGGGCTAATAGCTGGACAGTGTGAGGAAACTGAGACCAGGCAAGGAAGCTGGTTTTCTGATAGCATGTAATTCACAACAGCAAGAACATTTATATTGCAAAATATAATTTGTAGGTATTTGGAATTTAGTCACTTCTACAACATTGTCAAAAAGTTTGATTATTAAATATGCTGCAGTATCACGTATGGCCACTGGGGACAAAGAGATTTACTCATTTTAAAAACTGTAAACCAGTGATTCCTAACCTAGAGGAATCATGAAAACTGTTTCCACTCCTGGGGAACCCCTAATACAGAATTTATACATGCATATTAAAGAGGTACTTGATTGTCTCATGAGAGCTGCTGTTGAACCACAGAAAAGGAAGAAAGTCCATTAGATACTGTCTGTACATCAATTAAAAAAAGTTTAAAATTGATGGGATAACCCTTTTAAGTACATGTCTTCATGTACATATCTTCACATATTCACCAGAACGCAACAGAAAAAAAAAATCTCCATGATCCAGATGCCAGACACATCCGAGTCAAAGCAATCCCTTAAATCGGTGTCGGGGGTGATTGATTAGATGTGCAACAGCTCCACCTCTCAAACCTATAGTAGAAATGAAAAAGGACCTACCCTACAGCTAGGGCTACGCTGTACATTTTAGTATCCATACTGACTGATTTTAGCTATTGAGCCACAGCTTAAGTCCTAAGGAATACATTGGGTCGTATGCAATCTTTGGACTGCAGCTGTTGCTCATTAGTTAATTAGTAGCACTACAAAAAGTTGCATTGTAGCCCAGGTCTAAATAGGACAGCGGGCACATATACTCCTTCCCTGAAATAGAGGGTGATAACATGGAGAAATATTCCTACAACCCCCCCCCCCCGGGGTCACTGGAGGCTGTGCTGGAGAGGAGAAGACAGTATCAGACTGTTTAGTAAGAGGGGTGATAACATGAAGAAAAGTTCCTGCGGTGACTCAAAGCTGTACAGGGGGAGAGATCATAGCAGCATCCTATGATCTTTCTTCCCAATGTCAGTTGCAGGTTTCTCTCCAATACCTTTCCTTTAGGCCCCATTCACACGACGTGGGGGGGGAAAAATTGACAAAAATTTTTTTTTTCCCACAATCACGGCGATCACTGCACATTAATTTTTTACTAATATTTTAATAGTTCAGACATTTTCGAACGAGGCAATACCTAATATATGTTTTTTTTCTGTTTATATATTTTTATATGTAAAAGTGGGAAAGAGGGTGATTTCAACTTTATTTTTTTACTTTTACAATGACAACTTTTAACCCCCTAAGGGGGCTAGCACCTGGGATCTTTTGATCCCTTGTCCTATTCATCCTATTAGGATGAATAGCATTTTGACAGGCTCCTTGCTGAGCTGTGCCTCGTGCACAGCGCAGCAGGGAGGTTACCGTGGCAACCATGGGAAGCTTCAAAAGCATCTAGGCTGCCATGGTAACCGATTGGAGCCCTGTGGTTTCACTGAGGGGGCTCCGATCGGAAGGAAGACGGAGCCGTATCCCTCTGCCTTACCTCACAGATGCCTCGATTGGTGTTGATCGGCATCTGAGGGGTTCAATGATAGGGTTCGGACGGATGGCCATTCCCCACCATTGCAGCAAGGTGTCTGCTGTATAATACAGCCAGCACTTGCCTCGATGCAGCAGCTTGCTCCATACATTACCTCAGCCACCGTGACATGCAGGTATACCTAATTTATAGCAATTTGTGATGAATTAATTTCTTGACAAAGTTTTTTAGCAAATTGGCCGAATCAAGTTTTTCAAAACTTTGCTCATCTCTAGTCTAAGGAGATGTCTTGAGATTAATTTATTGTCAGGGAAGGGAATCTTTCTAGCAAAAAGATATTGTGCAAAGTGGACAACCCCTTTAAGGTTATGGGTTGGGACCTGAAACATAAATGTCAATCCAGTTCAGAAAAAATATATGTTGTAATTAAACTCTGAGCACTGGAGGAATGGCACAAAACTGCGTTTTGTTATTCAGATCAGATAAGCGAGGTTTAGAGACGTCTAGCAGCAGTTGAAAATTGTATTTTTTAAGAAGCTGCTATTCTGAAATCAAAAATCCAATTTAATCCCCCGCAGCCTACTGGAATCATTATCAGAAATCAGATTATGGTGGGTGTTAAAATACTTTTGCTTCACAAAAAAAATCTGTAAAATGAAATTACCATATTTTTTTTCCCGGGGATGAGATTCATCACACACAGTGCCGTATCTTATTTCAATTGCACAGTGCTGTCTAGCAGCAGCGGCCTGCAGGGTTTCGATCCTCGAATTCTTTCTCCTAAGATATGGAAAAAAAAATGGTTAAAATTAGAGCTGTTTCTACTTTTGCAGATTGAGGTGTGAAAAACTAGAAGCATCTCAGCTGTGAAATAAGGAAAGAAACCAGACACGTGTGTTTTCAAGGGAGGAATGCATATTAATGCGCGCCCTGGCAGAAGTAGCGATGAGACGTCACCTACCTTACCTGCATGTACGATAGATACAGATTGTGGTCCTAATTTAAAGAGGTATTACAGGACTTATTATTGATGGCCTGTTCTCAGGATAGGCCACCAATGTCTGATTGATGGGAGTACGACACCCCACACCCCTGCCCAACAGCTGTTTCAGTTTAGCTCCAGCATCAGTACCTTTATGTCGGCAACTTAAAGGCGATGTACACCTTTGGGGGCAATTTTTTTTTTAATTATTGCATTGCACTCAATTTAGACTAAAAACCTTTTTTTAAATTGGTCTTACATTGGTCTTTTTTTAATTGGCACTACAGATATGAAACCCCTTTCTCTGTTCAGAGCTGAGATGCTCTAATAGAGGGATCTGAATTCTCTCTCTGCTCCATCAACCAGATAGTCTGACAGCTCCTTATCTCTGCTCTCTGACCTCATAAACACTCATTATAGCTCAGCTCTTATCTTACTGATAGGAATGTGGCTTAGATAAGTGTTTATGACCTCTCAGTAAATTAGACATAAGAGTTATTTGATGAAAGTAAAAAGTATGATTCACATAGCCAGATAAATATTTAACCCTTTGTGACAGAACCGCTCAATATTTTTAACCACTTAATATTTTTAGCCCAAAATGAGTAAAATGCAATCCTAAAAAAAATTGCCTCTGAAGGTGTACATAGCCATTAAATGGGAGCAACGCTGCAGTAACCAATAGGCTTTCCTTAGGATAGGACATCAATAACAAAATAATGGAATATAAGATTAGGCCCACATTGGTTGAATTTGCTGCAAAATATTTCTGCATCAAAGTCTGCAAATCAGTGCCAATTCATGCTGATTTTGGTGTGGATTAGGGATGTTAGTGAAGGCCTCGACTGCTTGAAACCACGAGGAAGTTGGCATTTATACCAATGAGATACATCTGGGCCAGATATTGATGATCTTATCTGGGACTTAAAGGGATTGTCCGGGTTTTTTTCTATTGATGACCTATCCTCAGGACAGGGTCCGACGCCTGCCACCCCCGCCCGATCAGCTGATTGCGGGTGCAGTGCACATGTGCCGTCTCCCATCTTTCTTCCTGTCCTTGTCCCATAGACATATAGCAGCAGCAGGAAGAGAAACGCATGCCGTCTCTTCATACAGCTGATCGGCGGGGGTGTCGAGTGTCGGACCCTCGCAAATCTGATATTGATGACCTGTTCATCAATATTAAAAGCCCGGACAACCTCTTTAAATATTAGTGACCAATCCTCCAAATAGGTCATGAATATCAGATTCACGTGTGGGTCCGACACCCAACACCCCCATGATTTAGATGTTTGCGGCAGTGCATGGAGACGGAGGCAAGGGCTCAGTCTATTTTGTAGTGGCCATGCCGGGGTTCGGCAGCTCAGCCCCCATATAAGTGAATAGAAGTTGGGTTGCAGTACATCTGTGCAGGAAATGACACCGAGCCTTCCATCACTGTATAGGTTCCAGCACCTGTGTCTGCCCGATACAACTTATTATGGTATGTCTACATATATGTTCGGTTCATTAGGACCGTTAGCTAACCCTCCTTGTTTACCCGGGAGACTGATTTATTTATTTTTTTTGTATATGTCTCATCGTTGGGGTCTGATATTTTTGGGGGAATAAAAATGGAACAATAAATGAGCACAATATAAATTTCTTACATATTACAGGCCCTTCTCAAAAAATTGCATATTGTGATAAATTTCATTATTTTCTGTAATGTACTGATAAACATTAGACTTTCATATATTTTAGATTCATTACACACAACTGAAGTAGTTCAAGCCTTTTATTGTTTTAATATTGATGATTTTGGCATACAGCTCATGAAAACCCCAAATTCCTATCTAAAAAAATTAGCATATCATGAAAAGGTTCTCTAAACGAGCTATTAACCTAATCATCTGAATCAACTAATTAACTCTAAACACCTGCAAAAGATTCCTGAGGCTTTTAAAAACTCCCAGCCTGGTTCATTACTCAAAACCGCAATCATGGGTAAGACTGCCGACCTGACTGCTGTCCAGAAGGCCATCATTGACACCCTCAAGCAAGAGGGTAAGACACAGAAATAAATTTCTGAACGAATAGGCTGTTCCCAGAGTGCTGTATCAAGGCACCTCAGTGGGAAGTCTGTGGGAAGGAAAAAGTGTGGCAGAAAACGCTGCACAACGAGAAGAGGTGACCGGACCCTGAGGAAGATTGTGGAGAAGGACCGATTCCAGACCTTGGGGGACCTGCGGAAGCAGTGGACTGAGTCTGGAGTAGAAACATCCAGAGCCACTGTGTACAGGCGTGTGCAGGAAATGGGCTACAGGGGCCGCATTCCCCAGAAACAGCGGCAGAAGCGCCTGACCTGGGCTACAGAGAAGCAGCACTGGACTGTTGCATGTCATTCGGAAATCAAGATGCCAGAGTCTGGAGGAAGACTGGGGAGAGGGAAATGCCAAAATGCCTGAAGTCCAGTGTCAAGTACCCACAGTCAGTGATGGTCTGGGGTGCCATGTCAGCTGCTGGTGTTGGTCCACTGTGTTTTATCAAGGGCACGGTCAATGCAGCCGCTATCAGGAGATTTTGGAGCACTTCATGCTTCCATCTGCTGAAAAGCTTTATGGAGATGAAGATTTCATTTTTCAGCACGACCTGGCACCTGCTCACAGTGCCAAAACCACTGGTAAATGGTTTACTGACCATGGTATTACTGGGCTCAATTGGCCTGCCAACTCTCCTGACCTGAACCCCATAGAGAATCTGTGGGATATTGGGAAGAGAAAGTTGAGAGACGCAAGACCCAACACTCTGGATGAGCTTAAAGGGACACTGACAGGCCCAAAAAGCATATTTAGGTATATATATGACAGTACAGGTCATATAAAGTGTATTAGAATCATCTAAGTATCCCCCCTGTCCGCCTCATAAATACAGTAAAAAGAAGTTTTATAACCTGCTTTCATCGTATTCAATCTGCCCAAGGGGCGGTGTTTCATCTCCACTTGCGCCCAGCCAGCCTCGCCACAACTGCCGTTTGAAGCGCCGCCCAGCTAATCAATATTCACTTCGCTGGGCGGCTACTGGTGTCCCCGGCCATCTTCAGCGCATGCGCCCGGCACCCTCACTGGCCGGGATCGCATCGCGCCTGCGCACAGTCTGATTCCCAGAGGCCGATGCAGCCTCTGCTTAATGCGCATGCGCCGGGCACAGCAGCGCTTTAGAGTAGCCGCCCTGCGAACTGAATATTGATTAGCTGGGCGGCGCTTCAAACGGCAGTTGTGGCGAGGCTGGCTGGGCGCAAGTTGAGATGAAACACCGCCCCTTGGGCAAATTGAACACGATGAAAGCAGGTTATAAAACTTCTTTTTACTGTATTTATAAGGTGGACAGGGGGGATACTTAGATGATTCTAATACACTTTATATGACCTGTACTGTCATATATATACCTAAATATGCTTTTTGGGCCTGTCAGTGTCCCTTTAAGGCCGCTATCGAAGCATCCTGGGCCTCCATAACACCTCAGCAGTGCCACAGGCTGATTGCCTCCATGCCACGCCGCATTGAAGCCGTCATTTCTGCAAAAGGATTCCCGACCAAGTATTGAGTGCAGAACTGAACATAATTGTTTAAAGGTTGACTTTTTTTGTATTAAAAACACTTTTCTTTTATTGGTCGGATGAAATATGCAAATTTTTTTAGATAGGAATTTGGGGTTTTCATGAGCTGTATGCCAAATCATCAATATTAAAACAATAAAAGGCTTGAACTACTTCAGTTGGTGTGTAATGAATCTAAAATATATGAAAGTCTAATGTTTATCAGTACATTACAGAAAATAATGAACTTTATCACAATATGCTAATTTTTGGAGAAGGACCTGTACATAGATTATTTTGAAGTTTGATAAACTAATAAATTTGCAAGGAAATTGCCTGCTCTATGATCCATTTACAGCAGAGCCTTGTATCTGGAAAATGCAAAGTGCTTTTTGTTGGAGGCCGCATAAGAGCCCAAATCCGGTGGCACTGAGTGACAAACAGATGCAGCTGATGCACTAATGAATGTGACAGAAATGTTAAAGTGTTACAACGTCTAAAAATAGTCAAAATTTTCAGCCACGAGAAAATGAATGTTTTTACGCAAAGAAAAAAAAAACATTGTCTTTGTATGGAGTTTAGTTGTTTTTAGGTGTCATTCACACAAAAACACAAAACAAACAAAAACACAAAAAGCAAAATTATAACAGTCAGCTAAGAAAGACTAATGCGGATTGTTCCATGACTTTGCTCTAAGGCCACCTGCACACGAGTGCGTCTGAACGCACATCAGATCTGCACAAATTTCAGTGCGGATTTATGTGCATTTCTGCAGCATATCCACACCAAAAACCTCAATGTCCGACAATGGTTTTTGGTGTGGATTATATTTGGATTAACCGCAGATCTCACCCTTTCATTCAAAAGGGTGAAATCTGCAAACATAATTGATATGCTTTTTATTTTAGATATCTGCAAAAGAAAAAATCTGCAAAGTGTACATCAGATTTGTGTGATCTCATACACTTTGCCGGTTCTGTAATACGCTGCGGTTTACCGCGGAAAAACTGCACGTGTTCCGCAACGTGTGCAGGTGGCCTAAGGGTAGGTTCATACTGCCGTTAAACTGATCCGGCCAAGCCAGATACTGCCGTTCATCACCACATAGCTACATTGTTTCACTTGTCTGAGCAACTCTATTACTATGTGTAACCCCAAAACTGAAAACATCATGGAAGTTGATGGTGCTGTATAAGCAAAAATAAAAATCATCATATGTAATAGGCAATGGAGGTGAACCCACTGTACCAACTAACCAGTTTGACTTTGGGCTAGTTCTAAGGGCGTGATCCTGGCGATCCCCTGGTTTCCACCCTTTAAACCCCATACAGGGATCTGGGCTTTGCTGCCGGGAACCCACCAGGTCACGTCCTGGCAGCTGTCCATGGGAGTCAGAGACACCAGTGCAAGGCATCAAGGAGTCGGGCAATGATCATGGTCGGTAAACAGGCAGAGGGCAGGCAATTCCATGAAACTGATTTGAGGTCATGGCTGGAAAAGCTAAGGTCAGGGCACTCAGCGGAGTATCAGAATCGGTTAACAGGCACAAGTTCGGTACAAGGCAAGACAAACAGAACAGCACACCTTCACTGGTTAAACTAGTAAACCAGGAACCTAAGCTCAGGAAACGAATGAGAGTGCAGCCAAGCATTTATAGAAGAAGCAGCCATGCAACGGCAGACAGAGCAAAGAAAAGAGGGAGTTGTGGTGATGTCAACAATGGGAGTAGTATTTCAATGTATAATGTTGCTATTAGATATAGTGCGGCAGCAATGGACACGAGCCGCCGAAGTAACATCATGGAATGGGTGAGACTGTCAAAAACACCTAAAACTTAAACCAAACTTTCCGATTCTATTTTCCTTTCTCATACAATGACTTCAATTGAAATAGAAAAATAAACCTTATTCTACCATGAAACAAAACTGATGACATTTAAATGTAAAATATTTTTTTTGCAGGTTGTTTTGCCTGTGGATGGTGTGTGATTCATACATCAAGGATTTGGTAGTAAGGACAAATGACTTTTAATAGCTTCTCTTACTGTTATTGTTGACTTTGGGTGACCTCAGATGGTGAAACCTGGTATCTTATTAATGCGGATTGGATCTAAAACGCTTTGACTGAGGCCCGAGCACCTTAAGCCTCATGCACATGACCATATTTTCGCTCCGCATGCGGTCCACAATTTTAGGGGATTGTATACAGAACCATTCATTTCAATGGGACCGCGAAAGATGCAGGCAGCACACCGTGGGCTGTTCGCATCCGTATTTTCATTCTGTGGCCATGTAGAAAAAGACAGAACATGTTTTATTCTGGTCTGTTTTACAAATGGTGGCGTGCACATGGCCAGGATCCGTGTTTTGCAGATTTGCGGTCCGCAAATTGTATACGGTTGTGTGCACGAGGTCTTATTGTATTTACTTATCATATCCTGCGTGTCTGGGATAACCTTAACAATTGGTGTCACTAAGTCGTTTATCCCATCCATTTAACCTATACAAAAAACTTATACGTTAAACGGATGTCTCAGACTGATGCCATACAGTGACATCAGTTCACCATAGAGGTCCATTTTTAAAAAAAAGTATACGTTTTTTTTTACTGGACTCTGTAGGATACAAGAACGTGGTGTGCTGGATTTTTGTATCAGTTTTTTCTAACATATATGTCAAACGGAGGCATAAAACGTGATGTGAACTCACCCTTAGGACTAAAACAGGGAGCAGAGTGTAAGAGATTTTGGTTTCTTCACCCCTAATGAGGTTGTGCCACCATTAAATGTTATTTTAATGTAATTCGGCATTAGAAATTTGTTATTTTTGTAATTTACTTTACAGTTTTATGGACGATCACTTTCTGAGGTGGTGGCACAAGTTCAGTTCCATCCTTCAACTAACGCCAGCCACCCCCCCTCCCCAAGGCTGTGATACTGTGATAGGGATAGAGCTACAGCACAAAGGACACACCCCATAAACTGTGATAGGGAGAGAGCTGGAGCAGAAAGGACACATCCAATGAGAAAGAACCAGGGGCGGACACAGACAGCAGAGGGCCCCTGTGCAAAGAATGTGCCTGCCCCCCCCCCCCAAGCCAAATTCGCAACCTAACCTATTCCGTCCTAACATTTCGCTCCGGCCACCTGATCTGTCTGCATCCAGCAGTGCCGGATCCAGTGAAATCCAGCAGGCTGCCACATACCTCTTCTATCCAGTGACGTCTCCTCTGATGTAGATGTTCTCTGTCCTCATCTTCTCCTTTCAGATCAGACCGCCATCTATGCCCAGGAAACAGTGTCCCTGACACTAATAGTGTAAACATAATGTTCCCCAAAAATAATTGTGCTAAGCTGATACCGTGCCAGGGTGCCCCCCACAGTAATACTGCTCCCCAAAGTCCCACCAATAGAAATAATTATCTACCAGACAACACGTAGTAGTAATAGTGCCCCTACAGTAATAATTTCCCAGTGGGTCCCAGAAGTAATAATGCTCCCATAGTGCTCATACTAGTATTCATGTTCCTCATAGTCCCTCAACTGTAAAAAAGCCCACCATAATGCCCACGGTAGTAATAATTCTCTTTATAATGTGTTACAGTAAAAAAAAAAAATGCCCTGTGTGGCAGTATAAAAAAAGCTCCTCTTAGTGCCTCCTGTAGAGCCAATGTCCCCATAGTGCCCTATAATTTGCGTCAGTATAAATACTACTATATCGTGCCCCAATAGTGCGCATCCCCTTATCCCCATGGTGCCTGACAATGTGCCAGTATAAAAAGCCCCCATAATGTGTGCCAGTATAATTCCCCTATATAATGACCCCAATAGTGCTTCTCTCCCCCCTTATCCATAGTGCCCCCCATGTGTGCCAGCATATAAGATAGGGTCCCCAGTTGATGCCCCCATAGTGCTCCCCCCTTCTCCATAGTGCCCCCCATGTGTGCTATTATATAAGATAGGGCCCCAGAAGATGCCCCCATAGTGCTCCTTTCCCCCTTCTCCATAGTGCCCCCATGTGTGCCAGTATATAAGATAGGGTCCCCATAGTGCTCCTCCCTCTCCATAGTGCCCCCCATGTGTGCCAGTATATAACATAGGGCCCCCTCATAGTGCTCCTCCCCCTCCATAGTGCCCCCATGTGTGCCAGTATATAAGATAGGGCCCCCATAGTGCTCTTCCCCCTCCATAGTGCCCCCATGTCTGTCAGTATATAAAATAGGCAGGCCCCCCATATGTCAATTGCTCAGGCACCCCCCCCCATATGTCACTTGCTCAGAACCCCCAGAGTCAGGAGGACCCCCCTCAATATTAATAATTTATTCAGACCCCCCCATCAGACCTCAGATCAGACTAAAAATAAATAATTAAAATTTACCTCTCCTGCTCCGTTGCTCTCCATGTCCGCCGGGGTGTCCTAATCTGAGTGCCTGCCCTATTGGTCTCCAATAGCCCGCGCTACACAGTCACGTACAGCGTCAGGTCATAGTGCGCGTTGTACGCAGTCAGGCTGGAGGAGACCAGGGAGGAAGCGGAGCCGGAGGGGTAAGCGCTTTACCGCCACCGCCTCTCTCTTGAATACTAAAGAGAGCGCTTCTGGATACTAGTGAGCGCTTCCTGAAGTGCTCACTAGTATGAATGGGCCCCCTCACTCGCTGGGCCCCTGTGCAGCTGAACCGGCTGCACAGGCGATATGTCCGCCCCTGCCCTGAACTAACAACCTGAAGAGAATCTAGAGGAGCAATTGAACAATGAAAGGGGAGATCTCTGTATCCATGTCAGGTACAGGGCTGGCTCTAGCTTTGTTAGAAAGAGATTGTCATTAGAGATGAGCGAATCGAATCCCACAAAGTGGAATTCGATCCGTATATCCTCGTGCTTCGTGTCAATGAATCGATTTAACCTGAAATAGTATAAAAAACAAAAAAATCCAAACTTACCTCCTCCATTTGCTTGCAACGGGCCGCCAGCCTCCATCTTGCTTGAAGATCACGTCCGAAATCCTGAGCGGCACGAGATTACACGTCAATCTTGCGCCGCACAGGATTTCAGCCGAGACCTTCAAGCAAGATGGCAGCGGCTGGCCCATCGCGAGCAAATGGAGGCGGTAAGTTTGATTTAAATTTATTTTTTATTTTTATTCCTTATTTTACACTCATGTATGAATGCGGCATCTGGGGAGTACAATGACGGGGCGGCGCTATCGCAGCTACCTGTCATTGCACCCTCTACTTATAAAAAAAAAATTTAAAAAATTATTTTATTTTTTTATAAAATTCGGCGAAGCAGCCGAATCGAATTTTCTATAAATTCGCTCATCTCTAATTGTCATGTACTATATGATGTCTAATTAATTTTTTTTTACATTGATCATGGCATAACCTCTTTAATGGGCTTATCTCATCACCTATTCGATATTCATTGGATTGTGAGGGGGCCCGACTGTTGGAATCCCCAAGACCCTGAGAATGAGGGGTTGCTGGTCTAACTTATTAACATTTTTTTGCATACTGAAATAAAACTTAAATTTTTGAGTATATCAACGGCAAATGGGAAAAGTGGCAACTAATAGCCAGAGGGCTAATTGGTATTAAATGCAGCGCATACATTTGCCAGAGTCACGTAGTTTGAAACTAATAGAGCATTATTTTTTCAAGAGACGACCCCTTTAACTCCACACGTTTTTCATTGGAACAGTTTTTCAGCAGTTTTTAAAAAGTTGGAGTCATCCTGATTAGTGTTGAGCGAACTTTTGTTTTAAGTTCGGCGTCTAAAGTTCGGGTTCGGGTTATCGAAGTATCCCGTTATGGATTCTAAATTCCGTTATAGTCTGTGGTAGCGGAATCCATAACGGGATAATTTGATAACCCGAACTTTAGACGCCGAACTTAAAACACAAGTTCGCTCAACACTAATCCTGATGGAGCACGAGTCTGAATTTTTCCAAAAATAGCGATGTCTTTATGAAACTATATTTTCTCCTGTCTGGATCACAAATAATCTCGTTGTAGCAGAAGTCTGACAATAAATTCCGTCTATTCAAAGTTTAGCATTTTTGTATCTGCAGAAAATATTCTTCACTGAAAGCCTGCAAATGAGAACGTCAGACGTGATGCGCGGAGTGCTAATTACCAAGAGGTAGAGTAATGTATGAATAAGAAAGTCTTGTGAAAAATGGAAAACGTGTGATAATAGGGTTGTATGTGGAGAATTGTGCCCGGCACAAGAGGGGGAAATCGTTTTCTATTTGAGGGAGATTAGGCGCTCCGTGTGTGACCTATTATTTTATGTAATTTACCTTTTAAATTAATAACTCACGCCCCGTGCTTCGAGCTTCTAATCTTATATGCTTGTCGGTAAACGGTTTCTCGTGTGAATAACGCTCTTCAGCAAGTAATCCATATGAAAAAAATTATAATAATTGTAAGAAATTAGAGCCAAACTGGCTTCTTGAAGGATTTTTACAAGTAACTTGACCACTGGAGGACACAGAAGAGGAATTTTTGCAAGAACACTGTACTGGCCCCATGTTCTCATAATAAAGCAGCATTAGTCCTGGCCTGACTGCTTGTCTAATGAATCAAGCTAACAGCATCATCAGAAATCAGTGGCGTGCCTACCCCCCCTAATACTTTTAAAAAAAAGTGCCCCCTCACAGTAGTATTGTCCTCATTGTACAGCATTCACAGTAGTTATGCCCACCTTAAAGTGCTTATCCCTTTATTTTGCCCCTTTCACAGTGTCCTCTTTGTACCCCCTTCAGAGTAGTTATGCCCCCCACTGTGCCTCCATAAGATATGCCCCTTCAAAGTAGTAATGCCCATTGTGCCCCCTTCATTGTAGTAATGTCCACTGTGCCCCCCTTCACAGAAGTAATGCTCTCAGTGCCCTCTTCACAGTAGTAATGCCCATTGTGTCCCTTAACAGTTATGCCCCTTCACAGTAGTAATGCCCTCTGTGCCCCTTCACAGTTTTAATGCCCTCTGTGCCCCCTTCACAGTAGTAATTCCTTCTCTGCCCCATCACAGTAGAAATGCCCTCTGTGCCCCCTTTACGGTAGTAATTCCTTCTGTGCCCCTTTACATTAGTAATGCCCTCTGTGCCCCCTTTACAATAGTATTGCCCTCTGTGCCCCCTTCACAGTAGTAATTCCTTCTGTGCCCCTTCACATTAGTAATGCCCTCTGTGCCCCCTTCACATTAGTAATGCCCTCTGTGTCCCTTCACAGTGGTAATGCCCTCTGTGCCCCCTTCACAGTAGTAATTCCCTCTGTGCCCCCTTCACTGTAGTAATGCCCTCTGTGCCCCCTTCACATTAGTAATGCCCTCTGTGTCCCTTCACAGTAGTAATTCCCTCTGTGCCCCCTTCACAGTAGTAATGTCCATTGTACCCTTTTCATAGTAGTAATCCTCATTGTGCCCCCCCTGTGTTAATAAAACAAAAAATCTGTAGCTACTCACCTTGTCCCGTTCCTAATGCTCACATCCAGCTCTCCCCCTGTAGACATAGATCGCTCTGCAGCACTATGTGGGAGGAGCATAGGCAGAATCTTGGGCTGTAGGCTCCTCCCACACCGGCTGGCAACGCCATCTGTGCCTGCAGGCTGAATGGTGGAGCAGGGAGCAGAAGGTTTCCTGCTTCACCATTCAGTGCGGGAAAGACAGAGCGCAGGGAGCTGAGCGGTCAGTGAGTGACAGGACCGCAGCTTCACGGCGCTCCAATAACGAGATCTTCCATCTGTGTTGATGGAAGTGCTCATTGCTTCTGGCACCCCCCTGACAGCGGGCATCGGGGCAGACAACACCCCCCACCCCCTCTTTGGCACGCCACTGTCAGGATTTACTTATTTTACTCACTTATACACATTGACATATTCCGCTGGGCTTAACATACATCATCACTTGCTGTCCCCAATGGGGCTCACAATCTATGTTCCCTATCAGTATGTTTTGGGAGTGTGGGAGGAAACTGGAGAACCCGGAGGAAACCCACGGGGAGAACATACAAACTCCATGCAGATGTTGTCCTTGGTCAGATTCGAAACTAGGACACCAGCTCTGCAAGGCACCGGTGCCAACCACTGGGCCTCTGGATCTACAACACTTAGAGTTTGGGTCATCAGACCCAGGGTCGGGCCGGGACTGACAGCCATAATACAGGCACATAAATGTTTACATATCAGGCTAGGGCTGTATGGAAACTAGTGTTGAGTGAATCGAAGCCAAACAAATTGACTTCGATCAGAATTTCAGGAAAAATTAGAATCTCCGCAAACATAAATTTCCTCACTCTTGGTGTAACAAATTTATTTTTCCTGAAATAGCAGTAAAAAACAAAACTAAATAAAAACCCATACTTCATCCATTTGCTCACGGTGAGGATGTCGCAGCCATCTCGATTAAAGATGCCGCAAGAAATCTTGCATGCGTCACCACGTCAGCGTAATAATGTCAAGTGGTCTTAAACTTTTTATCAGGACTGTACCAAGAAATGCACTTTGTAAAAAAGTAATTCATCACAAATCAAATTTCTTTGTGAAATTCGGTGAAGCAGCCAAATAATTTTTTTTATAACTTCACTCATTACTAATGGTGGCACATGTCACAGAAAAGTCACACAACACAAAAATATGTGCAACTTGCCTGCAGCTGGCTGACGCGTGACTATTTTAGAGCTGTGATATGGCTGTGGCATGTAACAGGCGAGTTGCCTGTGAAGTCTATGAAGTGAATGGCGCATGGCATGCGACTTGCGATGCAAAATCCAGCATGTCTGCATTTTTAGCAACTGTCATGTCGCAGTCGCAGCATGTCGCGTGTTGCATTGTAACACCATGGACATCCATTGTATAAAATGTCTTGTTACGCAAAACGTGTCATGGATTCACCTGAAAGGTTCCGTCCCTTCGTGGCAGCGCTGACGGCATTGTTCCGTTACCATGGCAGCAAGCGTCGGGGCCAAACAGACGCGGTTCTGGCTTCACATGCTCTCTGCCAGAGGGAGATTTAGACGGGCAGCTGCTGGCAATAGGTTCCTGTGATTGGTTTTCTTAGTCTCATGCATGTATTGTACTTCAGTTTGGACCTCTGGTATTCTGACTTTCGGACTGTCCCCGACCTTGCTCCTGACTGCCGTTTATTTCCTGACGTGATCTCAAGGCTCTGACCCCATCTGGTATTTGTATTTTATCGTGATTCTGATGTATCTCTCTGGATTCGACTCTGGCCTGATTTTGACTTTGCTCTTGGGCTCTGATCCAGTCCTCCTAGTTTGCCTGTGTGATTCTGACTTCTGTGGGGATTCGCTCTGGTAGACAGGCTATGCGGACGCAGTACAGAGGCAAATTACCAGTTCTTAAATTCACACATAAGGCAAAAACAAAACGTCAGTTTGCAGTCTTGGTTTTAGTTCACACACAATGGAAAGTCCACATAGCAAAAAATCACCTTGTTGGCAGTTCTATCTCCAGCAGTCCATAGATTTTTCCCCTAAACACTGGTCTCAGCCCTCCAGCACGGCACAAGCCTCAGATCCCAGCACACACACTTTGCTGCTGAGCCCAGCTGTCTTTTAAGGACAGCTAGGTGCTGTCAAAAACCCGGACCGTCAGCCCAGCAGCACACGCTTGGAGGAAAATTCTCAGACCATACCCTTCATTGTGTCACACTTCTTTCTATTTTACTTCACTTATCTCTTTAGGTTAGGCCCCTGCACTTAGATACGACGGGACTGTCGTCCAGTTGTGGGCCGTCATCTAGGACAGATCATGCAAGGAGATAGGGACAGTAGTGCGGGTGGAGTTCAGGACTTCACTGTCCCCTACCATTACAACATGTTGCCGTGTAGCCTTAAGCTTGTGTGAACCTGGCTTTGTGAGCTGTGAAATTCAATAGCTTACTTCATTACATATAATTTAATAGACAGCAGGAGGCTTCCTTTAGGGTGGCAGTGGCTTCCCTTACTTACAAGCCCCCCTTGCTCTCTGCCACCGACGCTGTGCTCCATAAAGTGCCCCAGATTTACTTTTGGAGGTTCAAAAATTTGGTGCTGTAATTTTGCCGCTTATGTTTTTAGATGCATTTATCAAGCATTTGGTTTCAAAAGTTGCGAGCTAAGGGGGCACGGTATCGGGTAACCTCTGATCATTCCAATCGATTTAGGAAATCACAAGGACTAGCAGTGACGAGGACCACAAGAAGTGTCCTATAAGCACAAAGATGACTGATGGTGATGCGTGATTCATTGCACTTTAACATGACTGGAGCTAATGGACCCTACCCACTCATTACACTCTTCTCCACCTGCTCCCTTCAAAAGCCTGAGGGTTCCCTTTATTAAGTGAACCATTTTTCAGATCGCAATTAATACATACATCACACAAGTTCATAGAGGCAGCGCTGAACTGTCTCAGGATAGGCAATACCTCAAGCAATTTAAAGGAGTCTTACTATTAAATGTTATTTTATTATAAATCAGCATGAAAAACAAGTTACTTTTTAAATTTAGTTTCTGTTAAAAAAAATGCTCCAGTTGTGAGATATTTTCTTTGCTTCATTATAATGGCACCCCCGGGTGTTAAATTGGTATAGTAAGGTGTACGTCCAATTACTAAGGTGGTTACACGTGCTCAGCAGCCACATCTACTGTTAGAAGCTGTGGCAATTACTGCAGCGGAAAGGACAAGCCCCGCTGGACTATGATAGGGAGAGAGCTGCAACAGAGAGGATACTCCCCTGAGCTGTGATAGGGAGAGAGCTGCAGCAGAAAGGACACTCTGCCTGAGCTGTGATAGGGAGAGAGCTGCGACAGAAAGGATGCTCTCCCGAGCTGTGATAGGGAGAGAGCTGCGACAGAAAGGACACTCTGCCTGAGCTGTGACAGGGAGGGAGCTGTGACAGAAAGGATTCCTCCCCGAGCTGTGATAGGGAGAGAGCTGCGACAGAAAGGATGCTCCCCCGAGCTGTGATAGGGAGAGAGCTGTGACAGAAAGGATGCTCCCCCGAGCTGTGATAGGGAGAGAGCTGCGACAGAAAGGATGCTCCCCCGAGCTGTGATAGGGAGAGAGCTGCGACAGAAAGAATGCTTCCCCGAGCTGTGACAGGGAGGGAGCGGTGACAGAAAGGATTCTCCCCCGAGCTGTGATAGGGAGAGAGCTGTGACAGAAAGGATGTTTCCCTGAGCTGTGATAGGGAGAGAGCTGCGACAGAAAGGATACTCTGCTTGAGCTGTAATAGGAAGAGAGCTGCAGCAGAAACCTGCGATAGGGAGAGAGCTGCAGCAAAATGGACACTTCCCCTAAGCTGTGATGGGGAGAGAGCTGCTGCAGAAAGTTGTGATAGGGAGAGGGCTGCAGCAGAATGGACACTCCCCCTATGCTGTGATAGGGAGAGAGCTGCAGCAGAAAGCTGTGACAGGGTGAGAGCTGCTGTAGAAAGGACATCCCCCTGAGCTGCGATAAGGTAAGAGCTGCAGTAGAAAATACATGCTCCTTGAGAAAGGAAACGTCAGCCTGAAATAAATCTAGCAGAACAATTGGAGCAGTGAATGTGGAAATCTCTGGATCCATGTGAGGTACAGGGCTTTATTAGAAAGGTATTGTCATGTACTTAATGGCATTAGACTTTATTCATTGTGGCATAGCCTCTTTGAGGGAGAGTTCACATTTCACAGACAAATTGTGTTTTTGCATAAACCACATAAAAAAAATAAGTGAATGTGTGATCTTACTCCTATTGAAATGTTGGGGTTAAAGGGTTGTCAATTTTTTTTATTTTATATTCTACCAAAGTGACTGGTAGGCCTGGTAAAAAAAAATACAATTATTACCTTCCCTCCTCAAGCCTGCTCCGATCCAGCGCTTTCACTCTGTCATCTTCCTGGCTGCAGACAGTGATGTATTGTTTGGCTGGAGCAGTGATTCCATACACCTCTGCAGCTAATTATTGTGCTCAACAATCTAGTGCCATACATTGCTGAGACCAGTGATTGGCTGCAGCACTATACAGAACATCATGGCTACGGGAGGATGATCGAATGGTGGTGCTGGACAACCCCTTTAACAATTAACTGAATGGCAGGGCTAGACAACCCCTTTGATCTACTCTGGTTTCTGTATCATTCACCCACAACGTCTATATTGCCAACAATCACAAATTTGCCGGGATCGGACAAAATCTTCAGAGAGAAAGCTGTTAAAGAGGACCTTTCACTTGTATACAAACTAAAAACTAACTCTATCTGTGGGCAGAGCGGCGCCCAGGGGTCCCCCTGCACTTACTAGTATGTCTGGGCGCCGCTCCGTTCGCCCGGTATAGGCTCCGGTGTCTCAGCTCCGTCTGTTGTATTGGACTGATTTTTTGTAGGAGGCATGTCCCTTGCTGTAGTGCTGGCCAATCGCAGCACACAGCTCATAGACTGGCTATGAGCTGTGCGCTGCGATTGGCCAGTGCTGCAGCAAGGGACACGCCTCCTACAAAAAATCAGTCCAATACAACAGATGGAGCTGAGACACCGGAGCCTATACCGGGCGAACGGAGCGGCGCCCAGGCATACTAGTAAGTGCAGGGGGACCCCTGGGCGCCGCTCTGCCCACAGATAGAGTTAGTTTTTAGTTTGTATACGAGTGAAAGGTCCTCTTTAAATTCAGCTCAAAAACATATGGAACACATGATCTCACTGTGGTGCTGGAACTATCTCAATGCACATTATGACCACCATCCATGCGGTTAGGCGGCGGTATGATTTTCGTTGATTAAGGGTAAATGCACACTTTCAGGATTTATGTGCGGACAATCCACACTGAAATACGCAGGTGTTCGCTGGGGAATCCGTGCGGTCAATCCGCATCCATTGGTGCGGATTTACATGCAGATTTGGTGCGGCTTTTCCGCATGCAGATTTTACTGTCCCCATTGAAGAAAATAAAATAGATTGACATGCTGCGGATTTTAAAATATGCACCGTAGGTCAAAATTCGCGTAGAAAAAATATGCATCATGTGTACGAGGATTTCAAATTCTCATAGAATACAATGTACATGACGCAAATCCGCACGGAAAATCTGCACGCAATCCTGATTGTGTGCATTTACCCTTACAGGCAGGGGTGCACCTAGCCTTTCTGCTGCCTGAGACGAAAACTAAAATGACGCCCATCCCCCTTCCCCAATGCCAGTGCCCATGACCCTTCCACTGCCCCCCTCTTGCCCATACCTGGTGCTGCCTGAGGCGATCGCCTCACCTGACCTCATTGGTGGTGCCCCCCTGTTTACAGGCTGTTCACATGTGTAGCAAGATGGTTGTCGCTACTATCTAGGCTTAGAAGCAAAGTGCATCCTCTCCTTTAACAACTCCTGAAGGATGACGACTGCTCTATCCTTACAGCTTCCAGACACAAAATTTCTTCTCCTTTTCTCTACTTTGCATTCACCGTGACAATAACATAACGTCAGATTCCCAGAGCGCAGCGAGCAACTCGAGTGGGCAATAATATCTTGGCTGCGCAGCCTACACAAACAACCCCAGTGGCAAAATAGACAGTAGGTTACGGAAAACAAATAAGTGCCGTAAATCACAAATTACTTTTATGATAAAGTGACTTTTATGATTACATCTCGGAACAGATGTGTAACACCCCAGAGTGGTGTTACCACTTCTGCACCTTGCTACTGTCTTTATTGGTCTAACCTCATGTCATCTTATGCATTTATTCCAGGTCCTCCACACTGTGCATTTCTAATGTTATGTAACTGTTCATGTAATGAGCCTGGTTCAACAGCAGGTGGCAGCAAACACGGCAGAGCTATATTTAGATAGAATGGAACCTTCCATTCCATTCTAACCCCCCCTCTACTTCCTGCAGGAAGGGCGGGGCAGAAGCTCTGGTCAATCTAGCTTACCCCTAGCTAGGGGAAGGGTGTGCAGGGACACGTCTCTGCTGGATGTGCCCACGCCAGCCAGAACACCCTAAGCTCTGCTGGCAATGGAGGCCAAAGCCTAAAGCCTCAGGAGCCAGGAGGAAAGTTCCCTGGCATAACATAGAGTCAGACTACAAAGTGAAGTGCAGCATACAGAAGAAGCGGAGTTATACAGCCAGCCTGTCAATACAGCAGAGTCAGTGAGAAACAGTTATAGCAGAGTTGAGTTTGCCTGCCAGTTTCATGCTAAAGCCTACTGGAACCAAGACAAAGCCTGTTTTGGAGAACGTTTATTGAAAGTAAAGCTGCCATTGAACTTCATCTGAAGGTCTGGACTCCAGTTATTCTTTTATCCCTTAATCCCGTGGTCCAGCGGTATCCAGGTAGGAGCACAGTGACACACAATAAGAGACATTTTAGGCCGCAACATACCACTCTGCATTCCCTACACCTGGGAGCGCGACTTAGAGGGCTCTAGGGGGACGCCCGTTGCAGATGTAGCTTGAAATTGCTACTAATAAGTGGTGGCAAATCCCAGTCTATTACCGAATCTGTGCGGTTTAATTGATTGGCAAGTTGTGCTTTGCATACAAGTTCCTGAATTGAAGTTTTTTTTAGACATCCGCACTGTGACAAATACAGGCTGCTGGTCCCGCTGTAGCTTGGTTCCACTGCGGAGACTGCAGACAATTTCGGGGGCAGTTGCTCCTCATGTGTCCCACCTGATTGCATGTATAGCACCTTCTCCCATCCGATCGAAGAAGGGGTGCAGGCGCTGCCCGAGGAGGAGGGTACGAGGGCGGTGGACGGTTTGTTGTTACTGGGGGGCGAGGTATCACCGCCTGAAAGGGTCTGCTGACTGGTTGAGCTTCATGTCCAAGGGGCCTCCTGGTATCATTATACTGATCTGCCAGGACTGCAGCTTAATTTATGTTAAGCGGTGTTCGTTCCTTCACCCAATCCCTAATTTCGACCGTCAACTGTTCGTATAGCGGCTCCATCAGGATGAGCTGGGCAGCTGGTGGTAATTTGGCATCCCGCGAACCAGGCATCCACGGCTCGGGCCATCTGGTGGGCTAGCTCTGTATACGGCTGCTCGGCTTCCTTCCGAAGCCCTTAAAACTTTAATCGATGAGCTTCAGGGGTGATATTATAGCGGGCTAGGATCTTCTCCTTCACCCCCTCGTAGTTCCTTCTGTCTTCCGGAGGAGTAGATTTGAGGACACTCAAAGCCCGACCGGACAGTTTACTGATCATGATCTTCATCCAGTCAGCCTCTTCTACTCCCTGCATGTCACACTGCATCTCAAACAGCTCCAGTTACGCATCAATGTCTTCCTGGCCGTCCTGGAAGAGTCGGAATGAGTTAAACGGTATTGTCTTCTGGCTCCCTCCATGGGGCACTGTCTGTCGGTCTCCCGCTCGCTGAACCTCCACCTGCCTCAGGTTGGTAGCCTCCGAGATGAGCTTTGTGATGGCATCTGAATCAGGTGGAGTGCTATACAGGGATAGCTTCCACTGGATATCCCGCTAGAGCTCCATGAGCAGAGTGCCCCCTGGACCGGAGCACTCATCCTCTCTCTGGTACGATCTCCCTCTAGGAGTTCTGCGATGAGAAACGCCTTACCCTAAGTTCAGACCTGAGCGTTTTACAGCGCGTTCCTACGCGCTGTAAAACGCTCAACACGGAGAAACCAATGATTCCCTATGGGAATGGTTCTCACCTGGGCGTTTTACAGCGCGTACGATCGCGCTGTAAAACGCCCGACGCTCAAACAAGTTCTTGAGCTTTTTTTGGGGCGTTTGTCGCGCGTTCCCGCACATAGATATTCGGGAACGCGCGATAATGTGTGAACGCCTGTCTCTGTATGCGCGATTGTAAACGCCCGTACAATCGCGCATACAGAGCGCTCGTTTCAGAACGCTCAGGTCTGAACCCCCTATTAGTCTTGCAGCTTCCACTGATTTCTCAGGACTCAAGTAAGCACTTCATTGCTGCTTCAGGCTGCTATATCGATCCTCCTCCTCCGATGTCCCGGTGGTGGTCTGGATGTTCCAAGTGCAGGGAAGCATCCCACCGCTTGCCACCAATTGTGACGGACTCCCTGGTACCCCGACTGGGCACCTCCGTCAGTGATATGGCTTCCCAAATGGAATGTATTCCAAACGCTACTACCATTAACCCAAAAATCAGGCAGCACTCATTTTGAGGTAAGCAGAATGACAAGAACCTTTAGTAACACAAAGCATTTGAGTTTTATAGAAAAAAAATAAAAACACCCCCTCCCGGTCTAGAAAGAACCGGCATCAACCACTTTGTAGGAGTCTGATTTGCCCCAATACACATTTCGAGTTAACAGGGCAAACATCATGGCACAGAGTCTAACAATGGGCTGATTAGTTTAACAGATAGGTGTGGATGGGGGATGGGAGGATAAACATACGCCCAGTCCGTTCCCCCGCACCCACAATAAACAGCATTCCCCAGCGTTGGCAATACTCAGCCTGGATCTGTCACACGCACCTTGATATTTACTCTAATGGAGAGGCTGCATTAGATAATGGCTTCAGGCTATTGACGAGATGTAGAGGCTGAATAGTGCCGTCGTATAGACAACATATAGGTTATTTATAAAGACGCAGAGTTATGCAATGAAGCTCGACTGCTCCTCCAATTACTTTAAATTGTAGGACGCCGGCTACACACAGCAGTGTGCCAAGGAAACCTAATATTACAGTTTATTGTAGGAAAAGACATAAAAGCCCAAGAAGCGTATGGCATAGGCAGGAGTAGACGCATAATGAGTTAACCTCAGCCGAGATAAATGCCAAGCTGCAGAATTCAGCAAAATACATACAGTATTTTTCAGTATATATATATATATATACACACACAGTGCTTAAGGACAAAAGGGAAATCCAGCATCCGATAAAACGGAGATTTTTACTAAAGCATCTTAAAACTGGAAAAACAGGACTGCTGAGAATCTACGCGTTTCAGATCTCTACATGCTAATCCTTACTCATGGTCATGTATGTTATACTTAGTGGGGTCCCGACACCCCGCACCCTCACTGATAATACCCGGGGAACTACACAGGTCTGTGTATTGTGTAGTTGGACAGAGCTGCGCCCGTTGAAGTGAATGGAAGCAGTGCTGCAGTAAACGGCTCTATCAGTGGCCTCATTAGCAGTGATGACCAGTTTGCATTGTTCGCCCGCGAACTCATGCGGGCTGCCATCTTTTCTCACAAGTCCGGCAAGGCGCAGGTAAGTCCTTACCTGTGCCTGTGCGCGAGGCGGTCTGAAATCAAATGCGGTCACCAGGAGCAGGCAGTTCCGAGAACAGCCACCGGGGGCCTTCATCGGTCTAAGCAAGCCTTTCTGCCGCATGCACAGTAGAGTTTCTGCACATGCGCACAAAGTTCCCTGCTTCACTACTTGCAAAGGATCAGAGGAACCAGTTTTCTGCCTGCTCATGCGCATTAGATGGACGTTAATGCACCAGACATCCAGGACACAGCAGAGACTGGAAGACCAGGCTGGAAGTGCATAGAGATGATATCACAGGAAGTTTTAGTGGTCACAGCAGACGGCGTCCATAGTTGCCAGCAGTCCCAAATTTGCAAGGATAGCCCCAGAAAATTCGGGCTGTAATCAACACTCAAAAATGGGTGTTCCCAGGTGGGTTTGGGGTATTCCCCGGGTGGGCTCACATGCCCCAAATTTACCAACTGCTATGTTGGTAAGTATTGGGGTCGCGTGACTGCATTTTAGAGGGGGCAAAATTGGCAGTACTGGTAAATAACTACACTACGTATTGAAAGATCGCCATGCAATAGAATAAATGAAAGGTGTTGGATGCCATCCAGATAATCCCTTTAATTCAGGCTGGTAAGCAGCCATCTTTGGGCCATCTGAAGCATGCCTGATCTGAGAGTTTTCATTGTATATTTATTACATTTTCCAATCTGATTTATGCAGTATTCGTACAGAGCTGGATCTGATGACAGATACATGTTAATATTGCTGAAATCCCCTGTAGATTTAACATATTCAGTGTTATAAAGCATTGCTTTTATAATCTTAGTAATGAATTGAAGCGTCTTTGAGTGACGTCCGCACCTTGTGTTCCACATTGTCAGGTAATCGCTCATCCAAATAACTAAATCTTTCTGGCGACTCATTATATGCTTATTGCTCACCAGTGTCAAAGATGGTGAGCGCCACTATCTGACAGGTTTAATACCTGTGAAATGGATTGACAGCGGTTTCCTCCTTCACCCGACAACTGCGTAATCACAAGTCATCTATGTCAGAAATAGAGCTAATCATACCTTACTTTTGTGCAACTTGCGCCGCTCAATCCATATATATCATAAAATAATGTCCATCTTTTATTGTCGTGACATTGTTACTGTAGGTCCCAAATTCTGCACCGACTTATTTCTTAATACATATCTTGATAGTGGATGATGCTCCATTTTTTTTCTATTTTTTTATTTTTTATTAAGAGCTTCAAATCCCAAGCACAGACAAAGAATGAACTTATACAATCCTAGCCACGTGAAGTCACCACTAGAGGGAGCTTAGGAGCTTGCTGCGTACTGTTTTATCACACATTTCAGTGTGTAGATAGTATGCAGTAAACCTGCATATGCTTGGACCCCTGAAATACAGAGCTGTGACCAAAACAGCAAAAACATAAAAAATCCAAGCACCCTTTCTGCTCCTCTTTCATGATTAAACAAAACAATAGCTGATCTTAGGGAGAGCAGCTACAAAAAACTCAGTGGAGCCTCATTTAAGAGTCTTAACACAGCAAGCCAAAGTGCAAAGCTCCCTGGGAAACAGTAATATGCTAAATAACCATGGAGCCCCAGTTATGGGTCTTCAACAAAGTGAAAGCCAGATATCCCCCAAAGGAAGGAAAAACAAGCAAAGGGGTGTCCCCATTATAGAGATCACCAGATCCACCATATTAAGTGATCCCTATGTCAAGATCCAGCTCGTTTACAAACCTTAAAGGGACACTGACAGGCCCAATTAGCATATTGAGTTATATATATCACAGTACAGGTCATATAAAGTGTATTAGAATCATGTAAGTATCCCCCCTGCCCACCTTATAAATACGGAAATATAATGTTTTATAACCTGCTTGTCCGGTCTCCAATCTGCCCAAGGGGCGGCGTTTCATCTGAAAATGCGCCCAGCCAGCCTCGCCACAACCGCCGTTCTGAAGCCCCGCACAGCTCATCAATATTCACGTGGCTGGGCGGCGGCTACAACTCTCCAGGTCTCGATCCTGCGCATGGGCAATCGAATCCTCCTGGCATCGTTCGTGTGTAATCTTCTGCGCCTGCGCCCCGCGCCCCGCCGCCCAGCCACGTGAATATTGATTATTGATGAGCTGGGCGGGGCTTCAGAACGGCAGTTGGGAGCGGCTGGCTGGGCGCATTTTCAGATGAAACGCCGCCCCTTGGGCAGATTGGAGACCGGACAAGCAGGTTATAAAACATTATATTTCCGTATTTATAAGGTGGGCAGGGGGGATACTTACATGATTCTAATACACTTTATATGACCTGTACTGTGATATATATAACTCAATATGCTAATTGGGCCTGTCAGTGTCCCTTTAAGGATGTGATAGGCAAAGACCTAAGCCAGTTGTCCATCCACAGACAGCTGTTTCGGGTGTTACCTGTCATCAATGTGGAGTAGGATTCTGACTAACCGGAAGCAATGCTCTTGGAGACTACTCAAAGTAGTCTGCATAGTCATCTCGCCTGGCCCTGTCAATCAAGTAGGAGAGGGAGGAAGCAAGAGGATTAAGTGTGCACAGAGTGGCTTGGGTCCTCCCTTGGTGCACTTAAGTGCTCATTTGCATATGTATTGAAGCAACTCTTTCTCAGAATGAAATAACAGCTCGGTAGATGAAAGGTATTATTACTTTCAGCTGAGCTAGCTCTACAAGGCATTGTGCCGGGGCTGTAACAGTGAACTTCCTGCCGATAGAGCCCCTTTAAAGTACAGCTATCAAAGTGTTCCTCTACTGCATGTTAAAAAAACAACTGGAGCCTGCCTGACATTTCACCTCTCTGGTGTCCCTATGATAACACTTCCTGTGCTGTTCATTATATTTTACGGTTGCACAAGTTACATTATTTCCACTCAAACCCGTATTGGAGGTAACTGGTAGTACTCTTTGAAGGGGTTGTCCCATGACAACTTATCTCCTATCCACAGGATAGGGAATAAGTGTCTTATTTTGACGGGTCCAACCGCTGGGGCCCCCCTGATAATCCCTAGAATGGTGGCCCTGTTCCTGCATTTGAATGGAGCAGCAGACACATATGTGTGCTCTCTGCTCCATTCAACTCTATGGGACTGCACTCAGCTATCTTCAGTGGTCCGATGAGAGTTGAATGGAGCTGCTCCATTAGAATGGAGAAACATGAGCCTCTGTTCTTGTGATCATCAGGTGCCCCCGCGGTCAGAACCATGTCGGTCAGACACTGATCCTCTATCCTGTGCATAGCGGATAAGCTGGCGTCATGGGACATCCCCTTTAAACAACGCCAGTCTTATCCAAGAGTCAGAGAGACCTCCCAGAGTGGCCAACCCTCGATGAAGATCATACTAACCTGGTCCCTGCCACTGGGTTCGTTGTCTAACGCTCCAGCTCTTCCACTCCCTGCTGTGCTGAGATCAACATCCATCAAAGAGGGGTTATGTGACCAATGCAGCCAATCACAGGCTGTAGAGGTGACCTGCTCCCCTTTGCGTCATGACACGTGTCCCCCCATTTGACAGGTGTTGATCTCAGGGTGGCATGGAGAGGAAGAGCTGGCCCGGGAACATTAGACACCAAACCCAATGGTGGGGACCAAGTGAATATAATCCCCACTGCAGGTTGTCCACTCTGATGGGTCTGTCTGACTCTTGAATAACCCCTTTAAGAGTGGTTATCCACCCTTAAAATAGGTCATCAATATTAGATAGCTGCTGGTCTGAAACTCAGCATCCATTAATCTGATATTGTTGGCCTACGCTAAAGATAGGCCATCAATTTTAAAAAGGCTGGATATCTCACTCCTAACGTAGAGCACTATGTTGTAGCAAAACCATCATTCCTTTCCGGAAAATTATGCAATGCGATGTAAGATGATATATGGCTGTTGACACTCTAGGCATTGCAATCTGTAAATGTAATTTCTTAATGTAATGATGTGTTCAGTAAACACCACGAAGACATTTACTCTGATATATCCATCCACCAGGGCTCGCAATGCACTAATCTTATTTGTGGTCAATATAGCTTCCTTCCCCGCCACTTACAAAGCAATGGGAGGGCAAAGTACTGCACACCGAGGCTTTCACTGTGGTTCACCAGGGCCCTCCATTGTATTGTAGGTTAATTGTCACCAGGAAATGGAGGAAACTTCTTTCTCAGCCTAAGCTTTATTCCAGGCAATTATGCTTAACATAGAAACCAAAGCCAGGTGGTCGACTGTAGAGGTTTTTTGCAATCTGTAGTGCATTATAAATGGACTTTCTGAGAAATGGCTTTACTTTCTGACTTCATGGTGCCCTGTAAATGATTTATTAAGATACATTTGCTTTTTTTTTTCTTCTTTTTGTTAATATTCTTGGAATGTTTCGAAAATAGTGATAAAACCAAAAAAGTTCTACAATGGAAAACTACAAAACAAGCATCTGTGCAGAATGTATAGCATGGAACTTGGCCCTAATGGGTTTTCCCAGGCTTCTAATTTTGATGACCTACCCTCAATATTTGATCGGTGGGCATCCAATACCCGGCACCCCCACTGATCAGCTGCTCACTGCAGCTAGATTGTGAGCTGAGCTGAAGTAATAAATTCATTTGTACTGTAAAAAAACATTTCCCGAACTCAGGTTCAGTTACAAGTGGTACCTTGGAATAGAACCTGAGTTAAGGAAATGTTTTTTTTTAGCACAAATTAATTTATGAAGTTATTGCGCGCAGTCTCGCGAGACTTCGCGATGCAACAACTTCGGCTCATCGATGCCAATACATTCTAATACTGTACGGAGCTCCTGCTCCGTACAGTATTAGAACTAAGTTTTATGCAAATCGACTTCAGATGTTTCATCCGAAGTCGATTCGCTCATCCCTAATCGTAATGTATCATGTGAATTGTAGGTAACTTCTGGCTGAATCATAAAGTTAATCCCAATCCTGTGGAATGAGTTGGTCTGATGTAGTTGTTGGCAGTGTGAGCAGCTTACAGTAGCCCCAGTCCTGTGGCCCACACAGTCACTTTTTTAGCGCCCAGAGAAGAACTCCAGGGATCCTACCAGACTGAGTGTGAGAAAAAAAGAATTTTTTAGAAGACAGAGCAGCCAAAAAGGAAGGTGTGTGGGAGCACACTGTGGAGGTAACATTCATTTTATGGCTTCTGGACTCCACAGCGCTTGGCTTGGTAAAGAAAAAGCTTTCTGCTCCCAGTCATACCAGTGTTACAGTGTAATGGTGCAGAACCCCAAACAACCAGACAGAGTTTAAACAATATTGAAATAAGTAGTTGTGGATAGCTCACCGCCCTCCTCCGTGTGGCAAGGGTGCTCTAGTCGAAAACTGATCACCCAATCAGTCAAAGTAAATAGAAAGTGAATAAAAGGACAACTGGCACTCACTATGTGGGTCACATCAACAGCATTTAATGGCCACCAGCTCAACAATGGAGTATAGGCAGCAAAAAGTATACAACATATAGTTAAAACAACACAATGTCCGGAAACATCAATCACATAAAATACCCCTAAAAATATATAAATATAAAAGGACAATCCACTGGTATTGGGACCCTATATATGAAAAAGGATCCTCTATATATTGCACGGCCTGGTAAGCAAGGAGTCCTATTACCTAGGTATGTTCCCAATGTTCCACTTGTCTGATCTTATGTGATCAGCAAATACTGTGGTAGCGCTAGCAACAATGTCCCTTTAAATAAAGGTAATAGACATCCAAATGATTGGTGCTAAAAGCAATGTCCCTTTGAGTAAAGGTAATGCTGTCACAAAGTCTGTCTATTCATTAATGGTGGATTTATTAAATGACGGCAGTACAGTCCAGACCAGAAACCATATGCAGGTAATCAATCCAAATAATAACTTGTGCAGGAAAACTCACAAGGGACAGCCAGACCAGGCCAAAGTTTATATGCACAGAAATAGTCAGTGTAACGTAATACCTAGGGACGAGACATTTCCAGGGTCCGATCCGAGGTCGAACACGAGACAAACTGTTCCGCATAGAAGTTTCCCACAGGCAGTCTCTAGAGATGGATTGAGGAAGTCAGAGGTCATGCACAGGTAGTCCGGAAAAATGGGAACAGCAACATACACCTGGGTTGTCAAAACAACAGTGGGCACTGAGCAGCCAGGAAGACCACCTCTTAAACACCTGCTAGCCAATCACAGAGTGCCATGTGTCTATTCCTCATAGGCCATATGATTATCCAAATTCCTGAGACTTGTGCGGCCTTGGCTGGTCATTGATCAATTAACCCATGCCTGCCCTCTAATCTACTAGAGTTTATGTACAGGTATATTCTCCCTCAGCGGCCGGCGTAGCGAATAAGATGCGCGTATGTTCGGCCGCATAACCCTTTGCGAACCTCCTCTCAAGCGTGCACATGGACGCTCTAGCGGCCCAGCATGGATACGCGTCGGCACAGACGCCGGAACCGCGTACGCCCGCAAAGGAGTCGGAACCGAAAATTCCGCAGGCACATGCGTGACCTGTCCCGCTACTCGAATGGGGTCCCCCGCAGGCCGAGCCCCAGGAGAATTCCTGGGGGCCCCAGTGGACCGCGAAACAGGAAAGTGTCTTACAGACAGATTGTGTTTCTTTCTTTGGATCTACATCCTGCAGTGGGAATCGTAGACAAGTTTTATGAAAATTGCACGCTCCAGGCTGAACTGGAGTGTATAAAAGTCTGATACAAGAGAGTGCTTCTTAAAAAAGGACTTGGAGTCCATTTGGAGAGGACTTGGAGAGCACTTGGAGTCCTCTGTAACCCAGAGAAATAGGTGCATTGTCCTTTACTGCACAGCGCAGAGAATGTGGGAGCCAGTCAGCTGCCGCTGAAACACCACCATCCTCAAATTACTACCATTCCTGTCCTCTTCCACCCTAAACACTTTACTGCTGGCTCATCGCGCTACTTTGAATAGAGCTGTGCTTCTGGCGCCTTACAGATTGCTAGTTCTAGAGCCAGCGGCTTCAAGGAACAACTTCTCGGACAGGAAACTGGGTGTTGGACTTCCAATGTTGGGATATCGATGACCTATCCTAAGGATAGGTTATCAGTATTAGAAGCAGAATAAAGCCTTTATAGGGGTTGGATACTAGAGGTACTCATGGCATATTGATCAGGTATGTGCCCAAAAATCAGGGTGCTTGGTCCATGTCTAAACCGAATGGAGGGTGAGCTATTTCTCAGAATCAAGGAGTTTAGGCAAGTGGAGCCATATCAATCTGACTCTATCAAACTGGCATAAATTTACTGAGGGAAATCACAGCAGATTCTTCAATGCAGAAAAATGTTTTTTATTAACATGAAGATACAGAATAAATTCAACAAATGGAACCTACCACATATAATTGCCGTGGTCAAAACACTGAAACTTTGGCAGAGTGGCTTTCCTGTGCTAACCTTTTTATCTCCATCTGATGAGGAATTTATTTTGCATCTTCACATTATTATGGGTACATTCAGTGAAAAAAGCGGCCATTAAAAATGAAAAAATTTTCTATTTTTAAAGGCAATTTTTTTACCGATGGCATTTTGAAAAATGTCCTTTAAAAACGGCTACCTTCAATTGTGTAGGGGCTGTCGATCGGAAAACGGAACAAAATAGGACATGCCCTATTTTTTTAGACAGCCAGTATTCATGGTCTGTTAAAAAAGCGGACGTGTGACTACTCCCATAGACTACAAAAGTGGCCATGTGACAGCTGTTAAAAAAGAAAAGTTTTCCACTGTTATGAGAATGTACCCTAAAAAAAAAACACATTTCCCTACATTGAAGAAAGTGCCGTGGTTTTCCTAAGTAAGGCTACTTTCACATTAGCGTTTTCAATTCCGCTATTGAGATCCGTCATAGGATCTCAATAGCGGAAAAAAACTCTTCAGTTTAGTCCCCATTTATTGTCAATGGGGACAAAACTGAACTGAATGAAACGGAATGCATTCCGTGTCGTTTGGTTGCTCCCCCATCGCGGACAGAATAACGCCGCAAGCGGCTTATTTCTGTCATCGGTGTGGTCGGAAGCAAGACGGATCCGTCCTGGCACACAATGTAAGTCAATGGGAATGGATCCGTTTTCTCTGACACAATAGAAAACGGATCCGTCCCCCATTGATTTTCAGTGGTGTTCATGAAGGATCCGTCATGGCTATAGAAGACATAATTTCAACCGGATCCGTTCATGACGGATGCATGCGGTTGTATTATTTTAACGGAAGCGTTTTTGCCAATCCATGACGGATCCGCAAAAAACGCTAAAGTAAAAGTAGCCTAAGTCTCTCCAGAACAGTGAAAAGAAATCATTCACCTTTGAAAGAGCAAAAAAATTTCTGGAAACCACAAGTAGAAAGGAAGTTATGGATGATCAGTCTGCTGAGATGGTTAACGGAAGGCTCCAGGGGCCCATGACCAGGCCAGTAGGTTTGCAGTGTTGACTGGTGAGTGAACATCCTATCATAAATTGTTCTTATGGCATCTGCATCATGGTTCCTGTTAAAACACGAGGGATAACAACAGCGCTGAACGTATCCCATTAACTTTTAATAGGATCCATTTGATTCCATTGTGTTGACAGAGCCTCAGACGCAGATGTGAACATAGTCTTTCAATTTTGGTAACGCCATTAGGACTGTGGATTAGCTACTTTTTCAATGTATTTGCTGCCATTATCCAAGCAGTGATGACTTACCATGACTCCTGTGTTATGAGACAGCGATCCGCCAGTATACGCTTCCATTACCAGTTATGGATATTGAACCACCAGGCACCATGCAGCTCTGGACCCAACAATCCTGATTATCGTCCGCAGCAGGCAGCAGAAATACTATACTTAATTATCCCCTTTAACAAGACGTGTTTAACGGCCTGAAGACCCTAATCCTACCTCTGAAAATACAATTTACAGGCAGAAGGCGACTGATACTGACACCCTCTGTGTGTGGCACTATACATACTGTATCATACATATCCTACGTATCTATGACACCTGAGACATAGATATGTGCCATATAGAATTCAGACAAAAAAAGTCTTGGTAATATCAGACTCCTTTATAAAATATAATTATTTCTTTGGTAATATTAATAAAACTCAAATAGGATTGAAATTGGTCCCAAAAGATTACTTGAAGCGACTGTGGCGTGGAGGAAGTTGTAAGAGATTGCATAGATCCTACACACATGGATGACTATGGATAGATCTCATATCCATGGATGAAATGGATGTGGCATCTACCAGCCCAACCCGTCCACCACTTTCATGGTCACACCTTGTCAATGGGGCGTGTCTCTACACATTCAAATCCAATCGGTGCTAACGCTATTAGTGTGTGAGGGACACACCCTATTGATAAGGGGAATGGTAGCATCCAGATTATTCATACATTTGGAGGAGGAGTAACAGAGGAATGGCAGAGCACGTAGTTGTAAGAAAGGATACCCCAGCATTGTAATTTCATTGGAGATACATGTATTTACTAAGACAGACTTGTCTTTCAGTGTCTTCAGTCTGCCTTGTGTAAGAAGGAACAAGGGGTCGTCATTGACGGATGATATGTGTCACCGAGGTTCCTGGCCTTGGTGAGGTAAGAACCAGGTTTTTCCCTGAAGTGTCAGTTTTGCAGTTGCAGTCTGACACTTCAGCTGTTAGTATGGCTGTAAAGCCGATCCGGGCCGGTTCTTATTGGGAGCAGTCAAAGAGCAGGGTGGGTGGCTATTCCCCACAGTTCCAGGCCGGGTTTTGGCTGGGATATAAAAACCCAGCCAGCACGTTCAGCTGGTGTTGATTATCCTCCATCTGACAGTGGAGCTCTGTCAGTCTCGGTGTTGGAGCCTGAGTGGTTGGGCCGTGTCTAGGCCTGCTATATTGTTTGGGGAAAAAGCACGTGGACTACTGCTTCATCCAAGGACTTATGTGCTGCAGCCTGGTGTGAACAAACACCAGACTCAAGGTGACTCAAACAGTTTTTTTTGTCACTTTATGTATGTGTGAATAAAACACTGACCCGGAGCCTCAAGAGCTTCGTACACTGCTCTATCCACATCCATATGTCCGTTCCGCCGCGCCATAAAAAAGATACAATATGTTCTATTCTGTCCTATTTTGCAGAGAAGGATAGGAGATTTCTACAGGAGATTTCCGCCGTTATCTGTGTTTTGTGAATCCGCGGATACGGTCGAGTGCATGTGGCCTTATAGAGAGAAAATATACATTTAGTTTAGAAAACTCATACCTTGATACTGAGAATGTAAATTGATAGACTTTATGACCACCTTTCCACAATCCTGGCATGTGGTTGTCTCGTTATTTTTTACTTTTACAGCTATTATACAATATTTTTCTAAAATAATAATGGTAAATTTTTGACTTTTGGACTGAGGTATGCCAATTATCGGGCTTCACAGTTCTGTCTATTACATGGTGGGTAAAGCTCACATTTACTTCCTTTCCCAGTTGTATCCATTTGATGATCAGTTTTTTAATTGTCATCTATCTGAACTCCAGGTCATGAATAAGTCTTCTGGGGAAAACATCAAACTGAATATATTTCAAAGAGGGACAATTTTTTCTTGGTTTGGACTTGAGCCGACCCAGGGTCATCTATCTCACAGTCTGCTGAATTCTTTCCAGTTCTGTAATCTGTTGCATTACACATGACTTGATGTTAGAGCTTTGTATAATAAGGTGAGTTCTTTTTAAACTATTTTTAAACATTATACAGTTTTGTGGATATATGCCCAAATCCATGAGTTGTTTCATATTTTTATACTTATAAAACATTTTTACTTAACCATTTGAGTTATACATGTGTTTTCTGGGACCTGATTAAAGGTGCTGTACATGATTAGAAAAACATGACTGCTTTCTTCCAAAAATAGCACCGCACAAGAGTCCAAGGGCTGTGTCTGGTATTGCAGCTCAGCTTTGCTGAAGTACCATATTTTTTGCACTATAAGACGCACCTGCCTATAACAATTAAAATAAAAATAAAAAAATTTCATCAGACCTTAGCTCAGGCCCCTAATGTTAATTAGACCTCAGCTCTGACCCCCAAAATTAAGCAGACCCCAGACCTCAGATCAGACCTCGAATGTTAGACTGCAGCTCAGATCCCCAAAAAGACCTCAGATCAGACCCCCAGTGTTAATAGGATCCCAAAACAGATGCTGCCGCTCCTGAGATCCAGCGTTCTTCCTGCCATGCTGTGCTGTGACCTGGTATGCGTTATACCTTGCTATCCGCATCCGATGCCCAGCCTTGGTGGTTTCTAGACCTCTCTGAAGCACTCTGGTAGTCAAGCAGCTTCATTGGCAGTTGAAATATAAGAGACTGAGGTTCCCTGAGCCTGGGCCTAGCTCTAAGGCACTTGCACATGTAGGTCTTCACTGTAACACAACTAGCCTCAAGGCTACTGGATAACCAAGGGCCAGACCAGGTCCATCTTCTGGCAACCTAACACAGTTTACTAAGAAATGAACCGTTAGGTTGTCCATACAATGCCATTAGGTACTGGGACCAAACAATTAAGGTAAAGGGTGAAAATCTCTGTGTACTAGTAAGTCTGGGCGCCGCTCCGTTCGCCCGGTATAGGCTCCGGTGTCTGCGCTCCCTCTGACTGATTTCTTGTAGGAGGCGTGTCCCTTGCTGCAGCACTGGCCAATCGCAGCGCACAGCTCATAGCCAGGCTATGAGCTGTGCGCTGCGATTGGCCAGCAGTGCAGCAAGGGACACGCCTCCTACAAGAAATCAGTCAGAGGGAGCGCAGACACCGGAGCCTATACCGGGCGAACGGAGCGGCGCCCAGACTTACTAGTAAGTGCAGGGGGACCCCTGGGCGCCGCTCTGCCCACAGGTATAGTTAGTTTTTCGTTTCTAGAGTAGTGAAAGGTCCTCTTTAATGCAAGGTTACTGTTAGGTGGCATACGTCTTTACCATTATTAGAGGTGGGACGAATCCAATTTTTTTCGAATCCAAATCCGAAAATGTTCTCGAATATATCGAATCTTTTGAATCTCGAATCCTGTACATAAGAATTCTGTGAACGGTGTAAGAAACAGAGTGATCCAAACTCAATATTCTTTCAATATGAAAAAATAAAGAGCCCTTACTTTTTTAACAACGTATTCGTCAACACAGAAAGAAAGTAACCTTAAGGACAACTGAAATGAGAGGTATATGGAGGCTGCCATTACTTGAGCAATAACAGTTGCCTGGCTGTCCAGCTGATCCTCTACCTCGAAAACATTAGCCATAGGCCCTGAACAAGCATGCAGCCGATCAGATCCTCCTCCTCCCTCTTTTTTGGGTGGAGAAAAAAAACTTGGCAGGAGAGCTGTGCAAACAAGTCCAGAGAGTGTCACCCGCTGCCCGGGCACGGCAGAGGCGGCTTCCCGGGACCCAAGGTGAGTGCGCTCCTCAGGCTGCTGTTATGCAGTGCTTGCTTAGGGTGTTACTAGGGAAAGTTCACGGGTAGGGAAATAGCAGGCGTCTCGGTAGGCGCGGGGACGTGGCGATATAACGTTGCGGCGGGATTCGTCGGATTCAAATTTTGTATATTATGTCGGGATTCAAGTCAGCGAATCCCACTAATCCAGCAAAAGTCGAGGCATTCGTGGATTCGACGGATTTGTCGTCCCACCTCTAACCATTATACTTAGAGGTTTCAGACATGGTCTATGAGAGTGACCGTCTGGGAGAAACTTTGACATTGAGGCATGAGATTTATCCAAGTTTGGACCACAAAAAATATTTCCACTTTGAGATAAGCTGCATGAAGGTTCAAGTCAGACTTAGGTTTTATGAATTATGTACATGGAGATTTCTTTCATCCAAGGTCAGTCATTGACAGTACAGAGCAGCAGCCAATCCTCTAAACTTTACAGTTCCCTTGTAAGTCATTAAATTATATTGCAAGGTTTATAACACGCTTCAAGTGTCCTGGATAAAGGCTCATGTCTAAAGTTCAAGAATATGTGATCCCATTTTCTGTCTCTTTGGGAGACATCTAATCTACTTAGCAGAGAGAAACTGTAAGGTGAGACTTAAGGATCGGGACCGTCAACGACCTAGATCCATCACATCTGTCTCTTAACGTCATTAGGCAAGAGGTAGACTATAGCACCTGATTTATGGCACCCTGTCCGGCCGTTGAGTATCCTGAACTTGCCATCAGTCCTGGAAACTTTTTTTGTCATCTCAGAACAGGGAATTAGCTTCCCAGAAAGGAAAATAAAGAAGTCTAACTTGTGGAAAAGTGAGCTGAAAGAATTTTTTTCAACATCTTATAAATTAATTTTATTCATAGCTGTTTAACTGGTATTAGGCAGATAGGTGGCTAAAAAGTGGGGTAAGTGGACAGTTCATGGACCTGCAGTACCAGACTTAACCCATGTATAAGAGTGCCGCTGGTTTTGGATAAAATTGACCTTTTTAAATTTTATACTACTCCTTCGAAAAATAGACGTCAGAGGTCAGTAAGTAGAGGACAGGTCCTCCCGCTAGGAAATGGGATGGGAGATGTGAGAACAGGGCCATTGGCAGTCTTTAACCCATTAAAGATAAGGTGAGGGACATTTACCAAGTTGTTTATGCCACTATTGTGGCATTAAAACATTGCAAATTATTGTGTATATCATATTCCCCCCACTATTTGCTACATTTTAAGCTTCTCACCACTTAAGTGTCGAGAAAGGTCGGTGGCTTAGTGGGAGTAGCACAACCTACCACAGCTGGGAGATTTACTATAACTTATGACAGAAACTGGTGTAAGTTATAGCTCAAGTCTATGGCAGCCACTAACTGGTGGTGATGTGACTTTCTGGTGCACGGAGATCTGGGAATCATCCATCCTCCTCAGAATAGGTCATCAGTATTAGATCGGCAGGTGTCCGACCCCCAATATGCCCACCCAATATATGTACCCAATATACATGTAAGATGAGGCCAGAGCTCTCTGTTAGTGCTGCAGCCTTTTTCTTGGCCATATGATGTCACTGTACATCAGTCACGTAAAGCTGGCATGTGGCATGTCCCGTGGGGGATAGCGTTGGCATAGGTTCTGAGTGTTACTATGCTATGCATATATGGCATTGATCAGGATCAGGTTATTAAATTAGATACCTGCTACTGGAATGTGCTACTTTGCAACTAAAATGTATTTTCTAACTCCAATACCTCTAGAATAAAAAAAAGTAAATAAAAGTAAGTTTGAAATGGCTTTGATTAAAAATGTCCAACTGTTCTGTGTATACACCTTCTATACAGTACTGTGTAACAGACTACAAACAATATCTGTGTAGTCTGATCCTGTAGTCTCTCTTCCTTTTACTTGTCTCGTCTGTGAACTTTGACTGCAGGATCAGACTACACAGAGTTTCTTTGTAGTCTGTTACCATGGAGAAACAAAGATCTGGATACAAAATAACAGGAACATTGTGATCATGACCATTTGCAAAGTTGCTTCATTGGAGCAATAAAATTGCTTATGTCTCTGATGCCTTGCTGCATGGGTTGCAATTCTGCAACATCCCCATTATCCTCCAGGACGTTACTGTGTATCCTTTGTAATATACATTTATTCACTCTTGCTGAAGGTTGTTACACTTAGTGTAAACTTTGTCTAGTCCTTGATAAGTTTCAAAGACAATATTCCACTCTGCAGATTTACGGTACTTGGAAATCCAGGAAGAGCAGCCAGCAGATAAAACTATCCTTGCAAACACAATGATTTGGGATTTGAATGTTATTTGAGGGTCACAGAATGCGTGCCATGGGTCATCGGCTCAGCTGCCAAGCTTCTATCCCATGGCTTTATCACTGATGATAATTTAATTTTTGTACTCATATTTGCATATTTCGAAAGGTTTGAATTATTCTTCTAATTAAAAGTGGAAGCTCTACCATGGGGACCAAGACAAGAAACACAAGAAGTTCATTGGTCTGAGCGAATATTTTTAAAAGCATTAATGTCACAAAAAAATACAAGTGCTGTTCCGTTACTGCTGGTAATGCCCCGTCGCTTTTCTATTTACCTTCCCTATGCCATGACATAGTGCCACATCACATGGGATCACATAATGTCTCATGTTGTCTGTTCTGCAGCTCCTCTCCCTCACTGAAACGCTGATTGAGAATTGCAGCTGCATCCCCCTGCTCCTTCACCTCTTGTCTCCTTTTCACTGTTAACAGTTTTACACTAGACACAAGACCGAGGGCTGATTGGAACTGCAGCTGCATCCCCTTCCTCCTTCACATTTTTCATCCTCCCTGTCTGCTATTCAC
The DNA here is from genome assembly GCF_014858855.1 of Bufo gargarizans. Lineage (NCBI taxonomy): Eukaryota > Metazoa > Chordata > Amphibia > Anura > Bufonidae > Bufo > Bufo gargarizans. The sequence continues at coordinate 57,778,600 of NC_058087.1, forward strand.
TGTGTACAGTTTTATACTAGACACACAAATGAGGAAGTATTGAGATCTGCAGCTGCATCCCCCTCCTTCCTCCCCTCTTTCCTCCCTGTCTGCTATTCACTGCGTACAGTTTTACACCAGACATGACTGAGGACTGATTGAGAACTGCAGCTGCATCCCCCTCCTCCATCACCTCTTTCCTCCTCCTTGTCTGCTATTCACTGACTGAGGAGGTGAGCTAAAATTTACAGAAAGATTGCAGACAGAAACTGTAAATTATAGGCTGCTAGAAGATGCAAATTTCCCTTACAAAGATATATAAAAAGTTACAATGATAGCTAAAACTGAAGAGGTCATAGAGTTAATAAGTGCAGACATATATAAAATTATATATATTTATGTAAATTTGGTATTTGGAGCACCTGGGGGCTGGCCATAGTGCTAGGGGTACCACCAGCCAACACCCCCTTTGATCTCTGTACTCCCCCCTCCCCTTTGTGTGACAGGACTAAACATCTTGTCCAGCTCTGTGTTCTCGCAGCATCATTGAGGCCCAGTGACTTGGCGCTTGTGCAGTGGATCTGATGAGTTCAGAAAGCAATGTTCATCAGATTCATTGTGCAGGTGGTGAGTCACCAAGCCAACTCAGCGCCTGCGCAATGGATCTTCTGCTGCTTACCAAGCTCAGGAAGCAGCATCTGATTCACTACATAAGAGCAGAATAGCTGAGACTTGGCGCTGCTGCGAGAAGCTAGGACTGGACGAGATGTCCAGTCCCTTCTGTCAAATGGGAAGGGAGAGTGCAGAGAGCAAAGGTAGCATTGCACTAGTGGTGCTCCTTGCGCTATGGCCAACCACATGGTGCTCCAAATACCTAATTTACAGAGATATAAAAATATGTCTGTACTTATTAACCTTTGAGAGGAAATAAGTGTATTGTTTCACTCAGCATGATCAACCCTACCAGGCAAATAAACTCCTAAATCTATTGGTACTGCTGGTGAACTGAAAAATTATATTTAATCACAGACAAAAATGGGCATGCCTCCATGGTGTTACTATGGGCCCATTGGATGTGTAAATACACACTTTAAAGTCAATGGGTACGTGTGCTGTCCATGGTCTGTGATTTACTGACGTGTGACAGAAGCCTTGCTCTGTACCACAGGAATTATGCAAATAATATTACACTTGCTATAAAAAGAACCATATAAAGAAATATTGGCAAGCAACTATTGTCTTGTAAAATCGCTGGCATAAAATAACAGGTACAGGAGCACATGATCCTCCGATAAAGCTATTCACTGACAGAAGACAGAGGTATCCGTGATCAGGTACTGTAAATCAATTGTCAAAAACCCTGCAAAAGCTCCAGGAACTGTCCAAGTGCTGATCAAAGTTATAAGACAGTTGTTAGATACGCCCTGGAAAATTATCTCCAGCACTTGTGAAACTACAACTCCCAGCATACTAGGACTTGTAGTACTTGGAGCAGCCCCAGATTGGAAAAAGACAGAGGAAATGTGAATCCAATCTAGAAAGTACAGAATGGAAAAACAAAGGCAAGGACAAGCTTACGGAGGTGGGAACTGGAACCAGCATGTTGAAACTTAAAGGGAACCTGTCACCATGAAAATGCAAAGTAATCCGCAGGCAGCATGTTATAGAGCAGGAGGAGCTGAGCAGATTGATAGATAGTTTTATGGGAAAAGTTCTATAAAACTTGTATTTTATACATTTAAATTCCTGCTCATTCTAGGCTTTGAAGTCCAGGAGGCGGTCCTATCAGTGATTGACAGCCTTTCCTCTATGACTGTGTATACAGAGCTAGCTGTCAATCACTGATAAGACCGCCTCCTGGACTTCAAAGCCCAGAAGGAGCAAGAATTTAAAAGAATAAATTTCAAGTTTTACGGAATATTTTCCCATTAAGCTGTATATCAATCTGCTCAGGTCCACCTTCTCTACCTGCAGATCAGACATCATGTTCAATAGGACAGGTTCCCTTTAAGATGAAAACATAATGAAAACTATTTAATCCCTTCAGGACCCTGCCATTTTTCACCTTAAGGACCAGGCCATTTTTTTTGCAAATCTGACATGTGTCACTTTATGTGGTGATAACTTTAAAACGCTTTTACTTATCCAAGCTATTCTGAAACTGTTTTCTCGTCACATATTGTACTTCATGACAGTGTTAAATTTGAGTCAAAATATTTCATTTTTATTTATCAAAAAAATACCAAATGTACCCAAAATGTGGAAAAATTAGCATTTTTTAAATTTCAATTTCTCTTCTTTTAAAACAGATAGTGATACCTCCTAAAATAGTTATTACTTTACATTTCCCATATGTCTACTTCATATTTGGATCATTTTCTTTTTTTGGGACGTTAGAAGGCTTACAAGTTTAGAAGCAAATCTTGAAATTTTTCAGAACATTTCCAAAATCCACTGTTAAAGGACCAGTTCAGGTCTTAAGTCACTTTGTGAGGCTTACATAATAGAAACCACCCATTAATGGCCCCATTTTAGAAACGACACCCCTCAAGGTATTCAAAACTGATTTTATAAACTTACTTAACCCTTTAGGTGTTCCACAAAAAGCAAGGGTTAACAGAAAAACAAAACTAAATATTTATTGCCCTGGTTCTGTAGTTTACAGAAACACCCCATATGTGGTTGTAAACTGCTGTACGGGCACATGGCAGGGCGCAGAAGGAAAGGAACGCCATATGGTTTTTGGAGGGCAGATTTCACTGGGATAATTTTAAGCTGCCATGTCACATTTGAAGCCCCTCTGATGCACCCCTAGAGTAGAAACTCCAAAAAACTGACCCCATTTTGGAAACTACGGGATAAGGTGGCAGTTTTGTTGGTACTATTTTAGGGTACATATGATTTTTGGTTGCTCTATATTACACTTTTTGTGAGGCAAGGTAACAAAAAATGTTTTGGCACAGTTTTTTTATTTTTTTATTTACAATGTTCATCTGACAGGTTCGATCATGTGGTATTTTTATAGAGCAGGTTGTTACGGACACGACAATACCAAATATTGTTTGTTTCAGTTTTGCATAATAAAGCATTTTTGAAAAAGTTTTTTTTTTTTTTTGTGTCTCCATATTCTAAAAGCCATAGTTTATTTTATATTTTTTGTGTGACTGTCTTATGTAGGGCCTCTTTTTTTTTGGTATGCGATGACGATTTGATTGGCTTTATTTTGGCGTGCATATGACTTTTTGATTGCTTGCTATTACACTTTGTTATGTAAGGTGACAAAAAATGGCTTTTTTGACACAGTTTTTATTTTATCTTTTTTACGGTGTTCACCTGAGGGGTTAGGTCATGTGGTATTTTTATAGTGCAGGTTGTATGGACGCGGTGATACCTAATATGTAAAAAAATTACATTTAACACATTAAAAGCATTTTTGAAACAAAAAAAAATCATGTTTTAGTGTCTCCATAGTCTGAGAGCCATAGTTTTTTTTTATTTTTGGGCGATTGTCTTAGGTAGGGGCTCATTTTTTGCATCTACTTTTCTTTTTTTTCCCTATTTTTTACAATTTTATTTAACTTTATTTTGGGAAAAGGATGCTTTTTTTTTTTTACTTGAAACTTTTTAAATTTTTGGGGTAGAACTTTATATTTTTAACTTCTTTTTTCACTTTATTTTTTGTCCCACTCTGGGACTTCAACTTTTGGGGGTCTGATCCCCTTTACAAAGCATCACAATACTTCTGTATTGTAATGCATTGGCTGTAAGTGTATTACACACTGTAATACACTTACAGCCTGCTTACTGTGAAATCCAGGGGGCTGGATCTCAGAGGCTGTCATGGAAGGCAGCCACGATGCCTAAGGAAGGCATCGGGCTGCCTTCCCTGCCATCGGGTTCCCGTCACAGCAGCGCCGGGACCTGATGGCCACCCCGCACCTGGCATGATCCCGCATGTCAGCGCTGACCGCGGCAGTGCAAGCGTTAATGCGCCGCCATCTGTGTTTTCACCGCTGGTCCTTAAGTCACGACCACCAGCGCCGTATATGTACGGTGGAGGTCTTAAAGGGGTTAAAATAGGGGCCAAAAATTTTTTTTTTATAAAAATTGACAAGCATGTTGGCGGTACTGTACCATTGAAACTTAAATACAAAATATTGCCCTTCTGTAGCAGTCAACACTTATGATAAGACTTCTTATATAGACAGGTAATTAATTGCCAGTTTACTGCTGCTGTGAGGGGAAGGTGCTATCTGAAGGGTAATCCCAAAGATAATTGTAGGTGTAGAACTGGGATAACAGTATGTTGTGCTTTTGATAGGCCTAGATGAAGATGCACGCAGAAAAGCACTGCATTGATCAGTGTCACTTCAGGGTAGTCCTCTCTGGTCGCAGTGATGTTCGGAGACTAAAGGTCCAGACAGAAAGGAAGTTAAAGAGTCGGGACTGGAAGTAGAATACATTATATCCAGAACATCACCTCCTGTATTTTTTTTAAATTTAAGATTACTTAGAATATTCACTTAATTCCTTTAAATATCACCTGTTGATAGAATTTACCCCTACAGAGGCGTAAAATCACCTGAAAATCTGCAGTTATACAGTAGCAGCAAAGTGGATGATATATTAAAAAATCTGAGCCACACAATGCGGAAAGTTCCTGCAATGCAGCGATTTGCGGAGCACGTTTTAAATCAGCAGTATGGAAATTTATATAGCAATTTTACAACTCAGATTTCACGCTTTTCAAAGCAGCAATTATGCTATGAATTCTGCAATACTTCTGCCAGATATCTGTCTTATGTCCCCTTTACCGGTGGAGATGCACTTTAAATCAAAGACCCCAGTTTTTGAAGCTGTACTGATGAAAAGCAGCATTTAAAGGGGCTCTTCTGGACTCAAATACTGATGACCTAGCCTTACGATAGGTTATATCTGAACTGTGGGGGTATGACTCCTAGAACCCCGCCCATGAGCTTTTGGAAGAGGCAGGGGTACTTGGATGAGTGCTGCAGCCTTTTCCTAGGCCCCTGATGTCACATCCATCGCTCATGTGACCTTTCTGCAGGTCAGTGCTATTCAAGTAAATGGGCTTGAGCTGCAATACCAAGCTTAGCCACTATACAATGGATGGCGCTGTGCTTGATATGCAATGAAGAGGCCTCAGTGCTCATCAGAGCTAATCGGTGCGGGTCACTGGAGTCAAAGCCCATCAGATATCGTAGATTGTAAGCTCTTGTGGGCAAGGTCCTCTCCCCCTCTGTAGTCTGTTAATAGTTTCTTGTTAATAGTATTTGTAATTTTATACAAATAACAGGCAGGAAACAGGCTGAGCTGGATGGACAAATGTCTTTTTTCAGCCTTACAAACTAAAATATAATTACTATGAGGGTCATTCATTATGCTGAAATACGCCTATTTTGGGCATATTTCAGGCGCAGATGGTGGCGTAACTGGTTGCCCTGTTCACACCAGGTCTAAAATTGTGGGCATGACATGGGCATAGAAGATGGGTAAATGTAAGACAGCCAGTCCTAATAAATGTGCCCCTGTGTGACTATATTACTTATGTGTAATCCCCACTTGATGTACAGCACCATGTAATTAATAGCGCTTACAAAAAAATAAAAATTTGTATTTAGCGAATCGAAGTTAAATGAATTGACTTTGACTCGAATTTCCGAAAAAAAATTGATTTGCCATGAAGCCGAATTTCCTTGCGCTTCTGGTAACAAATTAATTTTTCCTGAAATGGCGGTAATAAAATTCGCAGAGAGGCTGTCACCGCCATGTTAGCGCGCTGGAGGGGCGATGGCATCACTGTGCCCGGCCAGCGTGATGACGTCATCAAGTCAGATTTTGCGCAGTTTCTTCAATCAAGATGAGCAAATGGATGAGGTGAGTATGCATTTTTTTTAAACCACTGAAAGGCCTCAAGGTTAATGTCAGATGCTGCGATCATTGATAAACGCGGCATCTGAGGGGTTCAATGATGGGGGGGGGGGGGGCGGGATCACCGTTCCCCATAAATGTGCCCGTTATATACAATGGGATACGCTTTGTGATGAAGTAATTCGTTACGAATCAAATTTCTTTGTGAAATTTGGCGGAGCAGGAATAACTTCACTCATCTCTAATGATAATTATAATAATAATACTAATGATGGATGAGCTATCCTGCGAATATTTGAGTCTCAGAGAACTAATTAAATTTCTAAAATGTGTCACCCAAATAGTATCTGATATCCCCACGTCTCCAGGTTCGGGTTAACTGAAGGAGTTAAACTCTTGTCCCCTGTTCTTTTGAAGGTTGCGTTATTTATTACATACGCCCAATGTCTCTTGACTATAAAGTTGTGCGCGCTGCCTTCTTTGTGCTATTATTCTGAGGGGTGACAGAACCCAAGCAGCTGACTGACGTTTTATATCCACAGAAATTCATGAGATTCAACGCGAGGCTTAAACTGTTACAGTCCCAACTAAAGGTCATTCTTTATATGGGGATTATCTGATGTTTCTTGACAGCGCGGTATGCACACGAAAGGCAAAGGAAAGCAAATCTCGACAAGAACGTTTCAGCGTTTCACTGAGGTACTAGGAACGATGCGCTTTACAGCAGAGGAAACGAGGTGAAGCAGACCTCGTCCTCTGTAATTGTCATTGTTTTTCTCATGGATCAGGCATGGCCAACCTGCGGCCCTCCAGCTGTTGTAAAACTACAACTCCCACCATGCCCTGCTGTAGGCTGATAGCTGTAGACTGTCCGAGCATGATGGGAGTTGTAGTTTTGCAACAGCTGGAGAGTCTCAGGTTGGCTATCCCTGTCATAGATGGTCATTAAACATAGGTTACACTAAGATACTCAAGACAGGAAGCAAATGGAATGCATCCAGGAATGATTAGCCCTTTGGTCCTGGATCGGTGGCTTGGATACAATTTCAATTCTGTAACCTGACTTGTTTGTTTTAATAACTACTCGCATTCCCCGTGTGATAACTGTTCATTACTAGCAGTTTGCAATGAAGGTCCAGATGGGTGTTACCGCTTGGAGGTGTGCCACCGACAGCACCGATTGGACACCTGGTAACACCCATCTGGACCTTCACTGCAACTGCTAGTAATTCATTCATAACTTCTAGCAGGAATAATATAGGGATGGTACAACACAGAGTCATGAGAATAGATGCTTCAGTATTGTTATTAAAAGGGGGGGTGCAAATAGTTGCTAAAACAGACATGTCAGGAGAGGTGAGAGGTCCTCTTTAAGGAGGTCTGAGTCTTCACAACTATTCTCCTCTAATTGTTACATTTATGCTCCGTCTTCTTTCTACTAAGACAAAGATAAAGATTCAGAGACAGCAGGCAGAGTTATGTATTGGCCCCCACACCACCAGGGCACTTGCCCCAATCTCTCACTTCTACTAATATTAATAATACATTACAAAATGTTCCTCCATTCTCTCAACGTCTTATATTTAGTACAGATTATACTGAACCTGTGTCATATTCACAGATGGAACATATAGAAGATGGGCAGCATGGTTGCTCAGTGGTTCCAAAGACATACTGATAGGGAACTTAGATTGTGAGCTCCAATGGGGACAGCAAGTGATGATAATTAAGGGCTATATAAGTGAGTAAAATAAATACATTTACAAACAGCAAATTACAAAAATCATACACAGAATGCTAGGACAAAGCAGCATCTAACTGAGGTTCCTTGGGTCCATTGGAGGAAGTGACTCTGAGGTTCCATCCTCTATCTACACAGAGCATGTACAATGCCTTATAGGGCTAGCTCAGCTAAATGTAATGATACCTTTCACCAGGGCCGCATCTGCCATGAGGCGAGGTGACCATCTTGCCTCAGTTGGCAACCAACCTGCCTCTGAGGAGGTGGCAGCTCATGGCCTATGGCCCCCTATCCCCACTGTTTAGCCTCATAGACCATAGGCCACTTGGGCTGAGGATTTGGCACGGCCCATTCTTTTTTCTTTTCAGGAAGCAGAAAGGCTAGGTGCCCCCCCCCCCCAAAAAAAAAATCTTTTACTTAGTGATAAATTGCTTCATTCTGGAGAAAAAGTACTTTTAATCCATATACCAATAAGCAGCTAAGTGCACTGAGGGTCTGCCCAAGTCACTCTGTGCACCCTTGCTCCTACTGCTTCCTCTGCCTCCTGATTCCTGGAAGGAAGGAGAGGGAGGGTCTGGCAGACAAAGCAGGAGAAGCAAGGATGCCCATAGTGGCTTGGACCTATACTTGGTGTTGGTGTGAGTTTCTATCCTCTGGATATAAACAAATCTCCATCTTAACATTTGTGGTAGCCTAGATTTTGAGCCCCCACCTATACCAAGGAAGAACAGGCTATAAAATGTATAATACCTAAGGGTTTTCAGAATTTGTGTTAGTGAATAAAACACATTATAAATCAGATTTCAATTACAATACTTGAGAGCAGCTTTAATTGAATGTATAGACAGTTTCCTACCAACCAGGGTTCTGTGGTGGAGAGCATCCCCTGCTTAACATAACATGGCCAAAGCAGTTACCTGCATCTGCCACTAGGTGGAGCTTCTACAAATGTTTGTACAGCGCCCACTGAGATATAGGGGTTATCCAGGTTCTCGATGCTGTATACCTACCTTTAGGGTAGGTCATCACCATTGGCTGTTCTCAGCAGCCTCCGGTGATGGAAATAACACAGCTGGCAACTCCATCCACTGTGTAGTGGCCATGCTGGTTTACGAGCCTTCTGCTTCCAGATCCATCTTCTATGTGGGAGCTTAGCTGGGTAACCCAGGACGGCCACTACATGGTGACTATAGCTCTGCTTCTGTCTGTATCCTCTGTGATATTTCTGGTACTGGCTGAGAATGGCTGATTGATAATGGTGCCCAGTGTTGGATCCCCACCAATCTGATATTGATGACCTATTCTAAGGGTCGATATTCAATATCCATAACCAGGATAACCCCATTAAATACTAGCTTTATTAATCTATATGGACTTAGCTCCCCCTACTGGTGGCTGCAGAAAGCCAGAATTATACAATGTCTAAAGATACAATAACTGTGCTCCTCCATACAGATATATGATGAGAATAATCAGCACAGATCTTTGGATGTAAGACGATGAGGCTCTTGAGGCGGTATGGCTTTATAGATCTGCAGTGAACCGGTACAACACCTCGAGATCTTGTCAGACAATGTCAGCTCAGCTGAAGAGGCAGGCGTATGAAGGAACCAGATGAGGTAATTCTTTGTCAGAGCAGATATCTGAGCAGAACACCATGAATTACACTAGTATAAGAAGAGGGAGGGTCTGACAACATCAGAGCCTGACTACAAGGAGACAGCAGGGACAATCCTACAGTGCAAGGTAAACTATGATGGTAATAACACCATGAGAGATGAGACATGACAGTGGAGAGTAACTTTAAAGGGGTTATCCTATCTGAGACAATGGGGGAATATCGCTAGGATATGCCCCCCATTGTCTGATAGGTGCGTGTCCTGCTCCTACAAGGAGAACAGAGCCGGGGAGAGTTGTGGCTGGAGGACCCTGGGTTTCCCGGGGTCCGTCCACCATCAGGCGTAGCTCCCCGCCTCTCACATTGAAGTGAATGGGAGCGCACGGCACATGCGCGGCCACTGCTCCTATTCATTTCTATGGGGTTGAAAGAAATAGCCGATCCAGTGTTCGGCTATTTTCGGCGGCTCCATAGAAATGAACGGAAGGCGGCCTGCGCATGCAGTGCGCCCTCCTCAACTTACTCTGCTCCGTTCTCCTTGTAGGTGCGGGTCCCAGAGATAGGACCCACACCTATCAGACAATGGGGGCATATCCTAGCGATATGCCCCCATTGTCTAAGATGGGATAACCCTTTTAATGAAGGAGTAGTACATTAGTTGGCGTTCTCACCAGGATTGGGACCTTTAGATTGTAGGCTATACACCTCTGTGAGGGGCTTCGGGCTGTCTGGGAATTGTTAATGTAATCAGTTTATAAAGCAGACTTGTCAGGAGAGACGACAGGTCCCCTTTAAGGGGTTGTATGAGAGTAATAAATCCTGTGCTACGTGTACATGGTCCGTGTCTGAAATTGCAGCTGAACCTTACTGACGTGAACAAGCTCAAATCACAATACCAGGCTCAGACCATGTACAAAAGTGGCACTGTCAGACAAGGGGGGCGCTATTTCAGGGAGAAGACATGTTGAATTGCGATACTTGACACTGTATGTGTAAGGGCTCATTCAGACAGCCGTATGCTGTCTGCAAAAATACTGAATGCTATCAAAACGGATAGCATTCAGTATTTTTGCAGACTCATAGACTTCAATGAGGCCATGTCCTGATTTTCACGGACAAGTATAGGACATGTTTCATTTGTTTTGCGGAACTGTGGAATAGAAAAGGGCCCCATAAAAGTGAATGAGTCAGCATCTAATCCGCAAAAAAACGGATCCGCATTTTTGCGCGGTAGCATACAGCCGTCTGGATGAGCCCTAAAAGTGATGCTGTTTCTAAAAAATCAGGTGGAGCTGAGAAATAATAACCCAGTCCTTTAACTAGAGAGGCGCCGTTTCAGCAAGAAGGCGGCCATGTTTCCTCATCTTGTACAACTCCTTTAAATTCAAAGTGTGAAAAGAATGGGAGAAAGAGGCAGAACTTTTAATAAGGTTTTGCTATTGATTAGCAGATAAGGGATGAGGATGAATGGACATGAAAATCTTTATTTGTTAACTGTCTCAGCCCGATTCTAGCCACCGCCAGCACTAAATGGGTTTTGTTGCACCAATCTCATTAAAAGGCCTAAGATAATTAATTGCTAATGGGAAGCCTGCCCGTCCTGAATGCAGAATGAGATAAATACGTCAGTTTCTACTTTGCCCAATTTTTACCTGAAAAAAAAAAAGAAAGAAAATGAACGCAGATCCATTAGCGAAATGAAATATTAATTGGGTCTAATGACAGCATAATAGAGTCACGTTTTTATAATGTTTTTTTCTAAATAGTAATAAGCTTGTCTAATAAAGAGTCAGGATGTAACACCGAGATACAGAAAAATGAGCTTTGCACAAAATGTTAAATTGGAGCCTGAGTCATTAAAGGGAACCTGTCAGTCTCCTGCTGCCCTATGGAGTGGGTGGGGGGGGTGGATTAATAAAAGCATCAAAAAGGAAAAACGGTCAACCAATCACAGCACAGCTTTCATTTGTAATGGTGTGCAGCTGGCCTGTGATTGGTTGCTATGGGCAAAAAAGGCAGTTTTCGTTAAAGGGGTTGGGCACTCTGTTAGCACTAAGGGTACTTTCACACTTGCGGCAGAGGATTCCGGCAATCCGGACGCAAACGGATGGTATTTGTCAGACGGATCCGTCTGACAAATGCATTGAAATACCGGATCCGTCTCTCCGTGTCATCCGGAAAAACGTATCCGGTATTATTATTTTTTTACATTTTTTAAAGGTCTGCGCATGCGCAGACCGGAAAGCCAGATCCGTTTTGCCGGAACACTTAATGCCGGATCCGGCACTAATACACTTCAATGTAAATTAATGCCGTATCCCGCATTCCGGAAAGTGTTCAGTATTTTTGGCCGTAGAGAAAATTGCAGCATGCTGCGGTATTTTCTCCGTCCAAAAAACGTAAGAGGGACTGAACTGATGCATCCTGAATGGATTTCTCTCCATTCAGAATGCATTAGGATAAAACTGATCAGTTTTTTCCGGTATTGAGCTCCTGCGATGGAAATCAATACCGGAAAACAAAAACGCTAGTGTGAAAGTACCCTAAGCAGATCTGGTTTTCCTGCTATTGGACACGCCCCCTCCTGTCCTGCTCTCACCACGCCCCCTTCCTGTCCTGCTCTTCCCACACCCACTCCTGTCCTGCTCTCACCACGCCCTCTCCTGTACTGCTCTCACCACACCCTCTCCTGTCCTGCTCTCTCCACATCACCTCCTGTCCTGCTCTCACCACGCCCCCTCCTGTCCTGCTCTCACCATGCCCCCTCCTGTCCTGCTCTCACCACGCCCCCTCCTGTACTGCTCTCACCATGCCCCCTCCTGTCCTGCTCTCCCCACACCCCCTCCTGTCCTGCTCTCACCACGCCCTCTCCTGTCCTGCTCCCACCACGCCCCCTCCTGTCCTGCTCTCACCACGCCCCCTCCTGTCCTGCTCTCACCACGCCCCCTCCTGTCCTGCTCTCACCACGCCCCCTCCTGTCCTGCTCTCACCACGCCCCCTCCTGTCCTGCTCTCACCACGCCCCCTCCTGTCCTGCTCTCACCACGCCCCCTCCTGTCCTGCTCTCACCACGCCCCCTCCTGTCCTGCTCTCACCACGCCCCCTCCTGTCCTGCTCTCACCATGCCCTCTCCTGTCCTGCTCTCACAGCTGCCTGTCTCATCCATCCCTGCACATGCTATGGAGGCGCTACCTCGTCCATGCCTGAAGGAGTGTGCTGCTGTCTGGGTCCTAAAGCACCCTTCTTGTATCAGAGGTGCTTTACTGAGAGGATCCTGCCAACATGTGAGGATGTAGCAGAGCCAGAGAAGTGTTGTAAACCACAAACTGTGAGCAAGCCCAGTGTCTGTCCTGTTTATGGCCCCTCTGCACTGTGTTCTTATCACACACATGATATTACAGCCAGACCAACAGTTCAGGAGCTTTAACCCCTTCTGAGCAGTCAGTATGGCTGAGGTCAGTGATATCAGCAGCAGTCACTGGTCTCACCTTCTATAAATGTGTGCCCTCTCCTTCCTGCACTTGGTATATGGTGATATGTGAACCCCAACACTGCATGTAGAGATCCGTGACCCGCTGTACACTGTATACTGTGATCCGTGCTAACAGTAGCCCACGAGTGCCACCGGAAATTTCCTCTCCGGCCCCATTCATGGCAAACATGCTGAGAGGTGGCCAGACAAAAAAATGCAGCATGCTGGATATCAGTGAATGTGAATGGGGCTGGAGCGGACTTTCGACGGCACTCGTGGGCTAGCGTTAGCATGGATCCGGCAGGGGAACAGTCTGCCAGACTCTGCTAACTCTAGTGTGAAAGTAGCCTTAGTTGTGTGATTATAGACAGGATGCTCCTCACTATGTGAGCAGATCGATTTGTACAAATCTATTCATCAGAGCTCTTGTGCAACAAAGATCTGTCCCCCCGCTCAACAGCAGAAATCTATGACGGCTTAGAGCTGCAGTGGATTTCTGGCTTCATTTGAGTCAGAAAACTGGCGGAAATTAATATAAATTTGTTGGGGCAACTGGTCACGCCCCCTCCCTTGTTATATTCCTGGTTGTTGTATCTGGGCCTGAGACAGAGACTTCCATTCCATCTGGGGAGGAATGGGTTGTCTCTGGTCCTATATTTATTCCAGGGTATTATAGGGAAATCAGGGCCTAGGTATCCTGCTTATGAATATTCCTACCTTCAAGGTCTATTCATATTGATAGATAGTCAGGGCCCGGATTAGGGTTGTCTAGGAGGTGACCTGTTTATTCCCTAGTTTCCGGGCCCAGTTACTGTTACTCTTCCCTCCTGTGTTCAGTGTGGCGTCCCCCCCCCCCCCCCCCCACACACACACTGATTGTGACAGAATAGGCCTGGGCTACAATACCAAGTACGGCCACAGCCAGAGCCTCGTGGCCTCTTCTAACAGCTGATTGGCTGGGTTACTGGATGTCAGTCCTCCACCGATCAGATATTGATGACCTATTCTGTGGATAGGTCATCGGTATAAAAGTCCCGGAAGACCCCTTTGTCTTTCCTAGTAGAAAGAACCACAGGAGAAGTGTCCACTGGGTGGGTCCTTTCTGGCTTTTCCCTGATGATTCTTTTGTGTTTTTAATATATACTGTATATATGTGCATGGGGTGAGACTTTTCAATCAAGAGGCTGGGCTGTGATTGGTTGCTATGGACTCATAGCAACCAATCACAGTACAGCTTTCACTTTTTAAGAGCACAGTTAGAATTGAAAGCTGCTCTGTGTTTGGTTGCTATAAGTTTTTCTTTTAATTTTATGAGCCTCCCCCTATGCAGCATTTCAGAGTGAAACACAGGCCCTTTATTATGTTTGCCGTTTCATACACCGGCAGAGGCAATTCTGGGCTGAATGTTGGTAAGAATGCACCAGTCTAAGAGTAGTTTGATATCTGCAGCAGCCTCCATCAGGCTGTTCCAGTAGAGAACACTTTGCCGGATCCAGCATTGCCAGATACTGCCGCTTCCTCGCCAGACCCTAATGACTACCTGGCCGCTGTCTGATAAACAGGGCTTTTTTCTCAGAGAAAAGGTGGTGGAACTCACCCCCCCCTCCCCTGGCCACGCCCCTACCCACCCCTAGGACCGCCCCCTAAAACCGCCCCTTTAGAGAACAGTGATGCAAGTAAAATTGGGGGGGGGGGGGGGGCTATAAAAGTAAATGTATGGAATTAAATAAAAAGCAATGCAGTAAAATGTGCAAAAAAATTTGAATACTTACCAAAAGTAAACTCAGACCTACAGCGGTGGGTCTCGCGGGATCACGCGCTGCAGGACGGCATTGCACACTGAAGTGACTGAACTCATGCCCGCGCAGCCCACAAGTAGCGGAACAATTACAAGAGGGGTGGGGAATAGCCAAATTAAAAAATATTTTAAACCAAAAGGTGTGCTTTTGGTGGGTTTTGAACTAATGGTGGTCTGTGGATGGCACTGTTATGGGGGCTCTGTGGATGGCACTGTTATGGGGGCTCTGTGGATGGCACTGTTATGGGGGCTCTGTGGATGGCACTGTTGTGGGGGCTCTGTGGATGGCACTGTTGTGGGAGGGGATCTGTGGGTTACACATATATAGCACCTTATGCTATATATGTGTCATCCACAGATCCCCCCATAACAGTGTCCCTGTGAGGTAATGATCCCCAATACAGGGTCTGGGGGCCAGCATCTGGTGTTGTAATGGCAGCGGGGCCCGGTGCAGTCACTGTCTTCTATTACTCCAGGCCCCGCTCACTGTAATATTGAGGCATTAATGTAGGCAATAGGCATTAAAAAAGAGAAATCCTCTGCAATCCTCTCCCTCTCTGTACTCACAAACTCCCGTAGACGCCACGCGCCTGCTCCTCCCACTTTATGAATGAAGCAGGCGGAGCAGGCGCGTGACGTCAGTGAGTTACGCTGCCGCCCGGCCTGCCTGCTACTGCCTGCTGTTTTTGTCTGTCCGATTCCCAGCATTGTCTGCCGGAACGCTCGGCTGCAGATTTGAAAGTTGCCTAAATAAAAAATAGGACTTTTATTCAGCTGGGTGCGCTATGTAAACGATAGTCTTGAAGTCAAGCCCCTTCCCCTTAGTATTTGATTGATAGGATGTACAATTCCTTCACTGCTGGGCTTTCAAGTGTAGTCTCGCGCAAGTGCAGGCTCTCATGTGCGAGTGCCTTATCATTAAGCCTACCTCACAGCGGAGTGGAACAGTGCGCAGGCGCCGGCACTGCAGGGACACAGCGCACACGCAAGACTACGTTTGAGCGTCCAGTGGTGAAGAAATTCGAATTCCTATCAATCAAACGCTAAGGGGCCGGAAAGGGGGCGGGGCACACTTGACTTCAAGACAATCGTTTACATAGCGCACCCTTTTGAATAAAAGTCTTTTTTCAGACTTTTGGCGCATTGTACAGAAAAGACACAGACACCTTTATAAGCATGCTACAGGCTGCAATAAGGTACTGCTGGAGGTTTAATATGCATTTTCTAGGTGACAGGTTCCCTTTAAGTTGAACACAAAAAATCACCCTTCACAATAGCTGTGGTATCTGTTGTAAATATTTCATGGTGGAGGTTTCATGTATTAGGTTTTGAGTTATCACTTTTCCTGAAGCTACAACCATCACTGAAGACCACAGATGGCTCACCAAATCTCCTCACAACTGTCCTGTGCTCGGGAATTGTTGATTTCCATCTGGCTCATAGGAGGCTACATCCATAGCATTCCCATAATCAGGGCCATTATTCAAAGATGTCTTACAATCTTTCTTTTTTTGGCTTAAAACTGAAGTCTGGTTGGAGGGATAGTGGTGGAAGAAGTTTATTTTGTGCTGGTGGTATAAGAGCAGCAGGTTCTCTGATATCTGAAGGTTGGCTCATTGGAGCTTTTATGTTCTTCATAGCTTCCTTTTTGTATTGCAGAAAATCATCTCCTAACTGGTATTGCTTCACCGTGCTCTTCTCCTTGTGGTGAGTTCTCATAGAATATCTTGTATTGGAACTACTGGTAGCTCTTGATTTCAAAGAGCTGTCTGGGCTTGGAGGTCCTAAACCACTATTGATCAATGGGAGATCCCACATCTCCAATATCAAGAAATATTTTCTAGTCACTAGAACTAGTAATATCCACAATGGTGGAGAGCTGCTAGTAAAGTTCTAATGCAAAACTGTCATAGCACTCTTGTGATGTCATAGGAGCGATGATTCCATTAATATAATGTGTTCGTTTTGCATGTGATGGACGTATAATAGGAAACCTACAATTTTCAAGAATTCCTTTTATGTCTAGACTTTTATACTATATAGACACCTTGGCAATGACTTGATCAGCAAGGGTCCATCTTTTCTAGGCCTTGGTGATGGCAGGGTTGGCTTCATTCTAAGAATAGGTAAACCTGTTAGAACAACCCTTTTGGAGGGGTTATCCAACAAGAAACATTTATGACCTATCAATGGGATAGGTCATAAGTGTATGATCACTGGGGGGACCATTGCTTGGACTCCTATGATCACTAGGATGGAGGTCTTGAAGCCCAAGTTTCGGCTCACTGCAGTGAGTACTGTACTCAGCTGTTTCTGTTAGCCCCATAGACTTTAAATAGAGCGGCAGCACGCATACTCTGACTGCTCTGTCCAAAGGTTTCCCCACTGTGGTCATGCAATGAGGGGAAATGGGGAGCTTGGGGTTTCATGATGATTTTTTTTTAAGAGATACCCCTTTAAATAAAATAGCTCTCTGCAGCCCTATAATTACCTTGCAGCAGTCAACACTACAAGGTAATTATGGGGCTGTAGAGAGTAGGACCTGTTTAAATCAGGGTCAAAGAGAGGGATGTTGAGCAGGAGACCTTCCTCTATGGTGTCTGTAGAACCTAATAGGCTATACTGAAATGCTTTCTCCAGGTGGGCCAATCTATTTAAGGACCTGTTTACAAGGAAAGGACACCTTTAAATATTTTCAAAGATATTGTTGGTGGAGGATGTCATTTCATAGTCCAAGACCCCCACCAATTACTAGAATGTAGAGGATCAATGGGGCTGTCAGTTTCACTCATGGAAAATTCTGAGTGAAGCAAACGGTAGCCGAAAGGGCATGTTGATCTCTAGCATACAGTAGTACCACGCCCGCGAGGGTCATGGGGGGAGTCTTGGCTCATGGACCATCACCAGTAACATCTTATGACGGTCTCCATGATATGTCAAAAGATATTTAAAGGTGCACATACCCATTCAGAATCAGCAACTATGTGCATGTTACATCATCCCTCTGTCTTTCATATTATGTCAGGCGGAATTTATTCGCTTTTTCAATTTTCTGACACTTGGCTTCCAGTGTGGGCTAAAGGAAAAGACTCACTTATGTATGTGTAAAAAAAAGTTTCCATTCATCCACCCGTCATTAGCTGTGTGCATGGTTCTCTTACTTTAGCCGTCATGCACTTCCATTTGTTGTGCTCTCATGTGCCAGATAATTATACTGACAAGGGCCCCGAGGTCTAGAGCAAGTCTGATCAATTATCTGATGCTCTGCTAGACACCACAGTACATTCTGCAGTGCCAGCATTCTGCGCTCCACATCAGCATTTCACTTCCTTTGAACGTCATGGTTGTCAGAACTGGTAGAGCTGCCATATTAGCAAGAAGTAATACAAACTTTTCTTGACTCAACATATTTAAGTTCCAGTGTCATTAAATATCATCTTCGGCATTGACATGATCAGTTATGTAACTACTTTACAAGTTATTTAATGCAAGAAATACCCTCAAGGCCCATTCAGTTGAACTTTGAAAAAGCTTTGGGGATGTGTTTATAAACTTATGATCAATAATTTCTTTATCAAGTCCTCTTGGTGACCTAGATAGAGGTTTCTAAATGTACGGCAAACCCCTGAGGAGCCGGTGCAGAGGATAGGAGTGGCAGCGTCCCTTTTGAAGTGTTGTGTCGTGGTGTGCTTTCTCAGGCTATTGCTCCCAGGGGATTGGTAACATACTGTAGTAAGGCTACTTTCACACTCGCGGCAGAGTGATCCAGCAAGCAGTTCTGTCCAGAGTGATCCGGCAAAACTTATGCCAACTGATGGCATTAGTAAGGGCTCTTTCACACTTGCGTTCTTGTCTTCCGGTATAGAGTTCCGTCGTCGGGGCTCTATGCCGGAAGAATCCTGATCAGTTTTATCCTAATGCATTCTGAATGGAGTGAAATCCGTTCAGGATGCATCAGGATGTCTTCAGTTCCGGAACGGAACGTTTTTTGGCCGGAGAAAATACTGCAGCATGCTGCGCTTTTTGCTCCGGCCAAAAATCCTGAAGACTTGCCGCAAGGCCGGATCCGGAATTAATGCCCATTGAAAGGCATTGATCCGGATCCGTCCTTAAGCTAAACGTCGTTTCGGCGCATTGCCGGATCCGACGTTTAGCTTTTTTAGAGTGGTTACCATGGCTGCCGGGACGCTAAAGTCCTGGCAGCCATGGTAAAGTGTAGCGGGGAGCAGCATACTTACCGTCTGTGCGGCTCCCGGGGCGCTCCAGAGTGACGGCAGGGCGCCCCACGCGCATGGATGACGTGATCGCATGGCACGACATCCATGCGCATGGGGCGCTCTGACGTCATTCTGGAGCGCCCCGGGAGCCGCACGGACTGTAAGTATACCGCTCCCTCGCTCCCCTCTACTACTATGGCAACCAGGACTTTAATAGCGTCCTGGCTGCCATAGTAACACTGAACGCATTTTGAAGACGGATCCGTCTTCAAATGCTTTCAGTACACTTGCGTTTTTCCGGATCCGGCGTGTAATTCCAGCAAGTGGAGTACACGCCGGATCCAGACAACGCAAGTGTGAAAGAGGCCTAATGCTTTGAAATGCCGGATTCGTCTTTCTGGTGTCATGCGCATGGTCAGCCCTGTTCCTTGCCAGATATGCAGATATCTGGGGTACTGCAAATGTGTCCCTGACCTGAACCTTTGGGTCATGACACCTTAAAGCTCCTTGGTCCTAATGCAAAACCTGTAATTGCCCCGACTTACCTTATTTCATTTTGGAAGAGGTGCCTTTGAGACTCCTCAAGCATCAGGACCCCAGTGTGCCTGCTGCCTTAGCATCTACTATAGCTATGCCCCGCATCACTAAACAAATCTTTATAGCTGTTGGATGGACAATCATTAATGTAATTGCCTTCTCCCCCTACCATTTCCTAGCATTCTTATTTCTAATATATACTCCCCATTTTTCTCCACCCCCACATGTGCAGGTCCTGCAGCTCCTGTCTCTCTCTCTCTCTATATATATATATATGTAGACACTGCTGCCGAACTCTCAGTCCCTTGAAGTAACCAGGGGACTGCTGATTGGTTACAGAAGGCACCTATCAAATATATTCATTCTGCTTCATACCCTAAACAGCACAGTATTATGTATTACAACTCAGGTTGCAATTGTTATTGAATAAATAATTTTTTTAAGAACCAATGGGAGACTAATGGGTGCATTTGATTATGGTCATAATCAGCATTTTACTATAAAAATTAAATCTAGATATCTTCATTCAGTTCTTACATAAACAGGTTTAAAATGTCCCCTCAGCTGTCATTTGTAGTGTTCTTTCTTTGACAACTGGACCTTTTAAATTCTGGAACAAACTTGTGGTCATAAAGGTTTCTACACCTAGAGTATGCTGAAATAAACAGAGCTTCTAAGTCACAGTAAGCTGATACTTTCAGTTGTCTGTAGCTCTTGGCTCAACTTTTCTGTGTAGGCTGGGATAGAACGAGCAGAGCTATGTCATTAGATTGTAATGATCTCTAACATTTCCTTTTCAACTTGTTTGCATTCGTTTTAGCTGTGTCAAGGCTCACACACTACACTGTACTATCTATACAGACAATACGGCTGCCTACAGAATAGTTGAAAAAAATATATCTACAGTATTAAAAAAAAAAACTCATTAGTTCTTTTCTATAGAATTAAAGGGAATCTGTCACCAGCGACCTCCCTATCCAACTGATTGCATAGACACAAAGCTGTGGTTCACCTGATTAAAAAACTGTTTTTCTTTTGTTGATCCGAGGCTCCATTCCCAAATTATGATACTTTGGTCTCTAGTGCAAGGGTCTAACAACATTGAGGCTTTCCAAGATAAAAAAAAAAATGCCAGCCAGCAGGGGACTGTGTGATATAAAGAAAGAAAAATACTCATTCACCTTTTAAATACTCCTGCACTACTACTTTGGTTCCCAACACTCTCTGGCTGTTTTTGTTTTATTTTTTTTATTTTTATAAATCTTGGAAAATTCCTTTAAAGTTTTTTAAAGGGCATTAACTTAATTTTTTTTTTGTACTGTGGGGGTCATTTATTATACTGAAATACGCCTATATTATGCATATTTCAGGTGCAGATGCGACTTCTCCCCTCTCACGGCAGGTTTAAAATTGTGGGTGTGGCAAGGGTGGTCTCATTCATCATTTTCTATGCCTGTTTTGGGTGTAGAAAATGGTCTAAATGTAGACAGCTAGGAAGCTATCTTGCATTTAGAACTGGCACTGGATAACTTCCGTGGATCCTTCGCCAGCAATGGGACTTTATGTGCCCCTGTGTTTTTTCCACTTTGCTTAGCGCACTATGCTCGTTGTGCCTTTCACATGCCACACGCATTGGATACATGCCATTAACGTGCTTCTTACATGCTGGATACATGGCACACATGTGCCACTCACATAATGGACATACACTACACACCGGCTCCATGCTACACATCTACACAATACCAATAGAATTTTAGATTTTTTTTATACCAGAGCCAACTCTATAATATGTTTGTAAAGTCTTTTATCTTGGACTAGTGCTGTCTAAAAGGTGGCTAAGGACACAGTGATCACTATGGATTCCTCTTTTATCAATATTGTACTGGTTCATCATGGACTGAGCCGGGAAAATTCACCCAGTAACAGGCTGATTCATGACTCAGTGTTGATATTGGTACAGAAGCTTGACGAGACAGCTATGGGTTAATATCCCACTTGTGCCATGTAAACATTTCATCCTGCTTTACAAAGCTAAAATTTTAATTACAACACACAGCGAGCACTCATGCCAAGTCCAATAAAGTAAGCTGTGCATCATTATGTATTCCAAATACTTTATGCTTCGTACCCCTCACCTCGAATCAACTGCATCTCTGTCATAGCGGGAGGTCCAAACTACACCACATCCAGACTGCTGTTATAGGGGGCGCTCCAAACGACACATCCAGACTGCTGTTATAGGGGGCGCTCCAGACTACACATCCAGACTGCTGTTATAGGGGGCTCTCCAGTTTACACATCCAGACTGCTGTTATAGATGGAGGTCCAGACCACACATCCAGACTGCTGTTATAGGGGGAGCTCCAGACTACACATCCAGACTGCTGTTATACGGGGAGGTCCAGACTACACATCCAGACTGCTGTTATAGATGGAGGTCCAGACCACACATCCAGACTGCTGTTATAGATGGAGGTCCAGACTACACATCCAGACTGCTGTTATAGTGGGCTCTCCAGATTACACATCCAGACTGCTGTTATACGGGGAGGTCCAGACTACACAGACTGCTGTTATAGGGGGAGCTCCAGACTACACATCTAGACTGCTGTTATAGGGGGAGGTCCAGACTACACATCCAGACTGCTGTTATAGGGGGAGGTCCAGACTACACATCCAGACTGCTGTTATAGGGGGTGCTCCAGACTACACATCCAGACTGCTGTTATACAGGGAGGTCCAGACTACACATCCAGACTGCTGTTATAGATGGAGGTCCAGACTACACATCCAGACTGCTGTTATATGGGGAGGTCCAGACTACACAGACTGCTGTTATAGGGGGCGCTCCAGACTACACATCCAGACTGCTGTTATAGGGGGAGGTCCAGACTACACATCCAGAATGCTGTTATAGGGGGAGGTCCAGACTACACATCCAGACTGCTGTTATAGGGGGAGGTCCAGACTACACATCCAGAATGCTGTTATAGGAGGAGGTCCAGACTACACATCCAGAATGCTGTTATAGGGGGAGGTCCAGACTACACATCCAGACTGCTGTTATAGATGGAGGTCCAGATTACACATCCAGAATGCTGTTATAGATGGAGGTCCAGACTACACATCCAGACTACTGTAATAGATGGAGGTCCAGACTACACATCCAGACTACTGTAATAGATGGAGGTCCAGACTACACATCCGGACTACTGTTATAGATGGAGGTCCAGACTACACATCCGGACTACTGGAATAGATGGAGGTCCAGACTACACATCCGGACTGCTGTTATAGCAGCCGTCTACACTACACAGCTTGACTTACAGGAGGAGGTCCAGACTACACAACTAAACTACAGATAAAGAAATTATACTAGAGGACTGAAATACATCTCAAAAGCTAGAAATCCAGTATACAATATATTTGTGAATTAAATTATTAAAGTGAACTCATACTCCAGTAACCCGTAAGCACTTGCATGCCTTGTCAACAAAATTGCTAGGAAATGTACTTTAGTAGCCATCTAAACATTTTGCGCTTCATCATCCATAATATAGAAGATTCCTTCAGAAATACCTTTTTATCTTCATTATCAAAGCCACCCCTTGATCCCACGTTAGTTCTTAATGGAATGAACATGGATTCTGCGAGGCCAAAGAAACGCGTGGCCCCTTCCTTAAAGTCTCACATTATTCACAGCCTTCATTTATCTAGCACAAACGCCTATTGTATTTTTGCTAATGAGCTTGCAAAAATATTTGACAAGCATGCATGTTCCTTCAGTATTTGACAGAAGCAGATCAACACAAAGCACAAATTGCCTGCAGCTTTTTTCAGCTAATGTATTTTCTATCTTTGTAAACCACAAAGCCTAGGAGGAAAATAAAGAGTTATATTTCATTCTCTATCATACAATTCCATGCTTGTCAGGACGACTAGCACTTGACGATTTGTGTAAAAATAAAATATTACTCTGTCAAGGAAGGCAACAAGCTCCCTCTCAATAATCCAGTGCTACTTTATAGAGCGACATGTCTTCTCGGTTATGCTGCAGAATGTGGGATATATATCCATAAATATAAGGAACTGTTCCTGGAGATCCCATTAGAAGACATTGCTGATAATCTGAATTTTAAAAATATTAATCTTATATTTCAAATTCCCTCGTATTCCTGTCATCTCACATTGCCAGTTTCAGCCCTCAGCATTCATGTGAAGCCTGCATTCCCTAAATTTAATGGAGGCCACTGTGGCACCAAAGAGGTATAATATAGTGTGGGGTTAGCATGCATGTGGGACCTGTATTCCCTGAATGTAATGGAAACCATTGTGACACCAAGAGAGGTATAATATGGTGTGGGCTCAGCATGCGTGTGGAACCTGCATTCCCTGAATGTAATGGAGTTCAGCATGGCACCACTGGAGGTAGTATTTAGTATAGGTTTCTGTCCGATAGAGATTGCCTTGTCGTTGGCGGCCAGGCACAAATGATTTTGTACAAAATGCATTTGCCAAGAATTTTCTATAGTGAGTATGGCACGATTGTATTCACTTTATTATTTGTGTCTGCAGAGTGCTGTTGCATTGTTTGTTTTTGCTTTTGCGCTTTAAGCCATAGTGACGTGCACCTGCACACTGGGATGTGCTGACTAACTCCCATTATTTTCTTTCCAGTTTCAGCACTACAGATCCACATATCTCCTTTGTGTGAGACCTTTAAGTAAAGTTTAGTCTCATTTACCCCAATTCATAAATATATTATCAGGACTAAAAGGCCAGTTTCAGACTTGACTGATTAGCTGCAGATTTGCCGTAGCTGATTTTTGTGCTTCAAATCCGCCATGTTGTACAGTACCAGCAAAGTGGAATGAGAATTTCTGACTTCTCTTCCATACGGATTTTAAATCTACAGTATGGCAATTTATGCTGTGAATTTCATTTGCATTGGAGAGGAGGAAGTCCGCTGGTTTTTCTGTGGCACAAAACGTATATAATACATGTGGTTTGGTGGCACTTTTTGCTGTGGAAGTGGTGACATCATCTTCTGGGTGCATTTCCCTGTACACACCAGGTCACCGTGCAGTCAATCACTGGCCTATAGCAGTATAGTTGATTTCTTGTGTTATTTTATAAGATATTCTGTTGCTGCCGGAGTTTCATTCAACTTAAACAACCTCTTTAACCCCTTCCTGATGAAGCGATGTTGGCAATTTGCAATTTCTAATGGCACCATTTAATATTTACAACGTAGTGGGAAGCTGGAAAAAATTCCAAATTGCAAAATGACACGGGCACCGGAAGCACTTTACCCAGACCACAAGCAGTAAAGTCTATTACCACAAACGTGTGTTTACCTTACTGTCTTTCCAGCACAGCTTTAATGGTCCATTGTCTTCTGGATAAATTCAACACTCAGAGGTTGTTCTCAGCAAAGTTACTCTTTCTGGAAGCTTTATCTTCAGGAATGGTGTTTTCCTGGATAAGATTTCCTTTTTTAGGGACTACTTGGCAGGGCACACCAAAGCAGGTGATCACTCTAGCTTAGTCTGCTAGGAACTCTCTAATGCTAACCAGAGGAAAATGGGACCAGTCCATAACCCACAAATTTTAACTAAAGCCGCCAGTTTAATAGTTTCTTCCCATACATAGCCTTTTGGAGTTCAAAGGTTATAAACCACAGTCGGCATCGCAGTAAACTTTTTAACGTGATAATACCAAGTATTTAGATTTAATCTTTTAGCAGTGACAATGACAGGTCACTGCACTGAGAAAACATCTCCCAGTCTAATAGGATCTTAAAGACATAGGAGAGATAAAAAGTCAAGGGCTGAACCAGGGGCCGGTATGTATTTTGGCCACACTCGATGTTATTGCGTTATATACAAGCATAAATCACAAACAAGGCATTCAAGCAGTGGCAAAAGTCCTCAAACAGGAAAGAAAACTCAGCTGAAGAGCAAATACAATTCATATTGGATGGCATCAATTTTGTACTTCAGCATAATTATTTTTACTTGCTGGTTATTGTTTACAGATAACAGGGACCGCCATGGGCACCAGGTTCGCTCCCAGTTACGCCAATCTTTTTATGGCTGCGTGGGAACAAGAGACCATCATTCCCAGACTGGGGGCGGACCTGGTGCTCTGCTGAAGATATATAGATGATGTATTTTTTATATGGGGAGATACACATCAGACATTGAATTTGTTAATTCAATCAATAACAACCAGTATAATTTAAAATTTACACCCAACATTAACAATAAAACAGTTGAATTTTTAGATCTCAAAATAGAATCGCAAACGGACAGATTTATTTTCAGTACGTACCAAAAAGATGTGGCCAAGAACAGTTTCATTCTTCATACGAGTTGCCATTTACCAAGATGGCTACTCAACGTTCCGAAAAGTCAGTTTCGACGTCTAAAAAGAAATTGTACTTTAACAAATCAATTTGAGATAGAGGCAGGACAGTTGAAAACTAAATTTTTAGAAAAACAATGTCCATTAGAGACATTAGAAAAATCCCTCAGAGAAGTAAAACAATTAGATAGAGCTCTTTTCTTTGATACTAAATCAACAAATACTGAATAAACCGTGGTGGATTCCTGTAAATTGGTTTTGCCATTCAATGTAGAACATAAAAGAATATCAAGGATCGTACATAAACACTGGCATCTATTAAAAGAAGACAAAAGATTGGTACCCGTAATCCCTGACCGGCCCCCAATAGTTTTTACTAGGGTGCCCAATTTGGGCTTACAAATAGCACCAACCGTTAAAAATTCCAACCATGACAACAAAAGAAAGATGCTGTCGAAAAATTGGATGACATTTAGTGTTTTCTTCAGGTGCGGCAGCTGTCAAAATTGTAAACAGACACGTTTTTCAAGAAAAACCAGCATAATCAAATCAACAGCCAACAGTTTCCAATGGGAAATAAAAGAATTACTCACATGTAGTAGCAGGTCAGTTTTCTATGTGATTGAGCGTCCATGTCGGAGAGAGTATATTGGGCGAACTAAGAGAGGCTACGAAAAACATACGTTATCAAATCATTTTAAGATTTTTCATGACAGCAGTCCAAGGGGTTTGAAATTTGCAGCACTTGAGACAGTCACAGGAAATTGGAGGGGAGACGATTTTATTGCCCAAATGTCTAGATGTGAAGCCAAGAAAATCTATGAATTTGGATCCTTGATGCCAAAAGGTTTGAATGCTGAACTGGAGGTTTTTGGGTTCCTGTAAGGGGTGGGGTGTCAGTTCACACGGGACGCCAGCTGCCAGGTCTTCTATTATTGCACCGACGTCCCCTGTCTTCTCCCTCACCCTATACCTGCCAGCAATTATGGAATATAGTATTAACCACGGAATGTAGTATTAAATATACATATATATATTTATGTTTGTATTCATATTCATTTTGGTTATCTGGCCATTTTAGGGAGATGTTTATACTGATGTCTAGATAG
Organism: Bufo gargarizans; assembly: GCF_014858855.1. Lineage (NCBI taxonomy): Eukaryota > Metazoa > Chordata > Amphibia > Anura > Bufonidae > Bufo > Bufo gargarizans. The sequence continues at coordinate 57,805,331 of NC_058087.1, forward strand.
GATCTAAATGATTATATCGTTTGAACGAAATGAGAAATTATGAGACGCTGTGTGTGTGAATGGTATTGTTGTGGGATAGACAGCTGGGCAATTTGAAGTGTTGAACCATAGCTGCCACTATTAAATCTGTGCCCTTGAGTCAAGACCATTGCATCTAGTCCACATATCAGGCAGGTTGCTGTTTTCTATATAAAACGCACCATGTGAACGATGCAAATAGGTAAAGCACCATTGCATGTGGACGTGGGAAGCTATACCAAGGTGCGGTATCACATTATCCCATGGACCACACGAGAGGAAGCCATTGATATAGGGCGCACAATGTGGATTGAAGTCCTTAAATATGAGTAAAGGAGTAAAAATATGATTATATACAAATATATGTTTGAGAAGTCCACACTGACTAAGCGAGTACCCTAGTAGGGTACATCCCCGTGGGGACGCTGTTGCGTCACCTGCCAAAATTTGACGGTAAAAATATGACGTTGCAGGACTGGACTGAAAGGGTGCGAAGTGCGGTTAGAATGTGTAACCTGACCCCCAAGCTGCGGGCATAGGTTACAATGGGGGCTCTAGAGGGTGACGTCAGACAGACTGTTATGGTAAGACCTGAATTTGAGAGAGACACCCTAGAGAAAATATTCTCCCTGCTGGAGAGAGCCCGGGAGGGGGGCTGCTAAAGTAGTGCAGTTGAGGAGCTACTTCTTTAACCGACCACAGCGAGAGGGCGAGACCCTGATGCAGTACTCCAATGCCCTACAGGAGACGCTAAATGAAATACAGCGGCGAGACCTTGAGGCCTTGGGAGTCTTTCGGGAGGTGGACCGGCTACTAGGAGACCAATTCATAGTGGGGCTATCCAACAAGTTCATACAGAACACATTGCAAGAGATGACCCGGCCCACGGCCGACATGACATTCTACAGCGTCTACCTAGCCTCCGTGGAGAGAGAGGAAGAGCACATGCCTGTGGCGGCCAGAGTAGTGAGTAGCACCCATGCTACAGGGAACCGGTCGGGGTCTGAAGACTCAAAGTACTTAAAGGATGTGGTCCAGGCCCTGTGGACAGAATTGAGAGAACTTCGGCTGGAAGTGTCCCAGATGAAGGTAGAATTTCCCCGGCCTCCGGAGATGACCCCAGTACTCCGCACCTCTAACCCAGGATAACTCAGGTGCGGGGACACGTCAAAAGAGGGCCCCTCTGCTTGGCTTGTCGACAGTACGACCATATGGCCAGAGAGTACCCCGAACAGATGAAGTCTGAGCCTATGTTAAACTTCCGACAGCCACAGGATGCCCAGTACACCAGAAGCTAAGCCATATGCGTGAGGAATGCGACCTGTATGCCAGCAGCCCTGTTGTGGAAGACGAGTTGGAAGGCCAGAAGTTACGCTGCCTAGTTGATACAGGGTCGGAGTGCACCCTTATGCCTCTTGAGTTCTTCTAAAGACACTTTGGACATATGATGGAGCCAGAAGATGGGAGCGTCAGCAGTAGAGAGATGGATGTCTGAGAGACAGTCTGGATGTTTGGGCAAGACATCAGAAAGAAGGGGGTCGTGCTCGTGGATCATTCATCCCGGAAAGGAATAGACGTGACACTAGGTATGAATGTGCTGAGAGTCCTAGACCATCATCAACTCTATGCGAAAGAAGTGCCAAAGTATTGGCAATGGGCCACCATGCACCGGCCAACCAAGAAGGTTTTACAGCAGATGGTGAGAAGCTGTAGTCTGCAAAAGAGCAACATGTCCAGTCGGCACAGTAGGACACGTGAAGGTACCGCAGAGGACGCTGGTGAAGATCCCACCACGACAGGAACAAATATTGACGCTGCCGGTGGGGGCTGGACAAGAACTGAATGGACTGGAGGTTTATTAGCCTATAGGTTGGACCCTTTTAAAATGTAGCTTTTATTTAGTTCAATTAAAAAAGCAAAAATATATAAACACCCTCTGATAACTGGGTATCCAAAATAACATATAACAGGACAGGATGTTGCCCAGCTACCACCGTAAATTGGTGAAAAAAATTAATAAATAAGATAGTGTAAATTCCAGGGGATAGTGTACATTAATGGGAGGTATGGGGAATGGATAGAGGATAGGGCACCTTGTTGAAGGTACTGGGGATGGTTCTCTCCCTGTACCCGCCCTAGATTAGCCCTCTGCCCAGGGATGAACCCTGATGGTGGGATCACCCTGTCCCCATGCCTGCTCTGTCTTGCCCTGTACAACCCTGTACCTTGGTAATTTTTAACACAGTTGATGATGTCAATTTTAACCCCAACCGTTTCCCCACTGTGGTTCATCAGGGGGTCGGTTAAGAAGTGATAATTGTTACATATAACATCATGGATTCAAAAGCAGGATAATAAACTAGGTAATGTTTGATATAGTTACTATGTCCTGGTAGATGCCATCGGGCAGGCCATGTAGGGGGGAAGAGGACTCACTCTTATTCTCTTGATGAAGAGAGATGTCATAGGTGAAGTGCCCCCATAGTATCCGGACTGCCGCCTGCCGAGCTTGATGGTCCTGATCAAGCCCACTTACCAAGAGGAAACGCAGACTCGCCCACTGGTAGCCCGGGCCCTTGCTAGTGTTAAAGATGGATGTATGCCCATATGCTGTCTCAATGTTGAAGACTGTGAGCTAACCATTCCTGGGAATACCTTGCTGGCCAAAGTTTGTGTCCAAAGGTGACGTCCTTCGACGAAGGGCCTTCACGCTACAGCCGTATAGGAGATCAGCCTGGACCTACGCGGTAGAGGTCCATCAAAGGGAGACCCCAACAGTGGAGTGGAATGGTCGATCATGGCCCGGATGGGGGTGGACTGCAAGGCCCTGGCTCCAGGACAACAGAAGTTGCTTGAAGACACCCTTTGGTAATTTCAGGAGGTGTTCTCAAGACATGACGAGGACAATCAGGGAACGTTACCGTCAAATTCCGTCTAAAATGTACCAGGAGGTGAAGGACATGGTGGCCAGCATGTTGGAGAACCAGGTGATCCAGGAAAGTCAAAGCTCTTGAGCTGCTCCAGTAGTGTTGGTGCGGAAGAAAGAGTCTCCAGTTTTGCGTGGATTATCGGAAGCTGAATGCCCAGACCGTCCGGGATGCCTACCCCCTTCCGCGAATTGAGGAGTCATTATCTGCTCTGAGTCATGTGAAGCTCTTCTTGACTCTTGACCTGGCCAGTGGGTATTGGCAGGTACCGGTGCCCAAGAGGGACAAAACGAAGACAGCCTTCATCCTACCTATGGGACTCTACGAGTTCAACCGGATGCCATTTGGCCTTTCAAATGCGCCAGGAACATTCCAGCGGTTGATAGAGCACTGTCTGGGAGATCTTAACTTAACTATTAATATACCTGGACGACATAATAGTGTTTGGGGCCTCCTTTGAGGAGCACCTTCAAAAGCTGCGATAAGTCCTAAGATGAATGTGAGACCATGGGCTCAAAATCAAGAAACAGATGGAGTATTTGGGACATTTGGTCACCCAGGAGAGGGTAAAGCCGTCTCCCAGCAAGGTGGATGCCGTCCATAAGTGGCCCCAGCCGAGCACACTACGAGAGGTGCGGGCGTTCGTGGGACTGGCCGGCTACTACAGGAGGTTTATATTCAAATTCGCTCATTTGGTGGGCCCATTAAACTGAGTTATTAAGGGGACACTGCGGGGGGCCCGAAGAATCATCCCATCAAATGGGGACCCCGGCAACAAGAGGCCTTTGAAGTAGTGAAAGAGGCGCTGACCAGTGCCCCGATTGTGGCTTATGAGTGGTTTGACACCCCATTCCTGCTGTACACTGACAGAAGTCTACATAGTTTGGGGGCCATGTTATCCCAAGTCCAGGATGGACGTGAGAGAGCCATTGCCTATGGCAACCGGTCTCTGAGGGAGTCAGAGCGCAACCCTGACAACTATAGCTCCTTTAAACTGAAACTACTGGCACTGGTGTGGGCTATGACTGAAAGGTTTGCGCAGTACCTGACAGGTGCAGAGGTTACCGTGATGATGGACAACAACCCGTTAGCACATCTAGAGAATTCTAAGCTCGGTACGCTTGAGCAGAGATGGTTGGCTAGCCTTTCTAAGTACCATTACCGCATCAAGTTCCGGTCAGGTAGGGAGAACGGCAATGCCAATGCACTCTCCCGAGTCCCTGTAGGGTTGTCGACTCAGAGTGCCGATGAAGAGCTAGAGGACACTGAAACTCCTGACCTTGGTCGATTACCCATGTTCCAGGATGTGGCAAATTCAAGTGGGGTGGCGTCCGGATGTCCATGGTGTTGGGAAAGACGTTGATTGACTGGGAGAGAGTCCAGAATAGCTGCCCAGACCTGTGGAAAGGGAAAGAATGGGTCCAGACCAAGATCTGGCCTCGGCCAGAAGAGCAGGCCCGTCTGGCTACAGAGGGCCAAATGTGGTTGAGGCAGTGGGATAAGCTGACTATTACCCAGAGCCTCCTGTGTCGGACCATATACTTACAATCAAAGTTGCAGTACCAGCGACAGATTGTCATCCCCATGTCATTGGGACCGGAGGCTGCCCGGGAAGCCCATGAGAAGGGCGAGCATTTCGGGAGCGAAAAAACGTTCAAGTGGCTCCAACGGCTGGTGTACTGTCCAGATCTGGCAGACAAAGTGGCCGAGACATGTCTTAAGTGTCGGCCCTGCTGGCTGAATAAGAGTACTGAACAGCTAGCTCCTGTCAAGGCCATCCAGACCTCAGCACTCCTAGAGGTCCTTATGATTGATTACGTACAGATTGGGTATTCTACCTCGGGACACTCATACTGTTTTGTCATGACAGATCATTTCACAAAGTATGCGGTGGCTGTATCCACCAGAGACCAGATGGCAGAGTAGGCCCTGCATCAGTCTGCAAACACTTTATACAGGTGTTCGGGTGTCCACAGATGATATATTCGGACCAGGGGGCATGTTTTCAGGGTACTCTAATAAATGAGTTGTACCTACTGTATGGGATCGAACGTTCCCGCACCACCCCATATCACCCCCAGGGAAATGGGGAGTGCGAGCACCTCAACCACACCTTGCTCCAGATGCTGCGGACTCTGGAGGACAGCCAAGTACCTACCTGAACTGATGTGGGTCTATAACAACAGGGTACACAGTACCACCGGGTACTCCCCACATATGCTCATGTTTGGGAGAGCTGGACGGGAGATTGAGGATCTCCACGTGCCTGATCCGATGGAGCCACCCCCGAGAAATACCACTGCATGGGTGCAAGAGCACCGGCGCTGGCTGAGAGTGATCCACAAGGTTGTAGGGGAGCGCCTGGGACAAGTGGTACACCCTTATCCAAGACCAGTGCAGAGGGATGGGTATGCCCCGGGTGATCAAGTGATGGTCAAAGCCAAGAGGCCGTCAGGGAAGTTGGATGAGCGGTGGGAGGCGGTCCCATACATGGTGAAGAGGAGGGTAGACCCTGCCATCCCTGGTCTATGAGGTAGAGCCAATAGGGACTTGGGGGCCCTCACGAAACTTGCACCGTAACATGTTGAAGCGTTGTAATTTTGATGAGCCAGTGTGCACGGAGGAAATGCCTCCTTCTGCTCTGAATAGAGAGGAAATTCCCTTAGAGGATGAGGAGGATGAGTGGTGGGTTGCCTCTGCCCCGGTACCTAGTGAGGCGCCAGCCGTGGCAAGTTTGCCACCCAGAGAAAGTGTTGAGCGGTCAGCAGTTCCTCTCCCATTAAATGTGCCTGACGTCCCTAGTAGGCAATATTCTTTTCGCGATATTTCGCAAATTTTTTGCATAATATTCGCAATAAATTCATTTTTTAAATTTTTTAAAATTTTTTTTACAAAGTTTCCTATGTGGTAAAACTAACTTGTTGCAGAAGTAAAAAGAAACTGAACCTTTAGGATGGCGCTGTCAGCAGGAGTCAGAAGCAGGTAAGTATTGATAACACAATACTTTTTATTTATTTTACTTGTTACTCTTGTTCTCGGGTCATTTCGCTGACTGTCGTATGGGATAAATATTTTTATATTTTAATAGTATGTGTGTTTTCACACTTGGCGATGCCCATGTTAATTTTTTTAATTATTTATGTATTTTTAATTTTATTTTGGGGAAAGGGGGGTGATTAGATTTTCTCTATTTCTTTTTATTTTTAAAATCGTTTTTTATCATAGACTTCAATGCATTAGCATCTATTAGAATTACAGTAAGGTGGTCATTTATGATCAGAAATCCGGCTAGATTAGGCATATTTCTGGCACAAATTGTGGCACCAAGGTTATTGGCACCACAATCTGCGACTTTTCCTTGCTCACATTAGGTCTAAAAAAGTGGGCGTGCGTGGGGAAGTGGACAGACCCATTGGCCCCTCTCATTCGTCATTTTCTGGTCCTGTTTTAGGCATAGAAAATGGTCTAAATGTAAACCAGCAAGGAAGCTGGCTTACATTTAGGCCGGCACTGGATACTCCGAAATTATGTAGAGGCCAGTGCCTCTGCGCCTTCGAAAATGCCAGTCTTAATAAATGACCTCCAAAGTTCCTATGGAGCCCTGCCACAGGCAGACTCTCCATAGTAAATAGTGTGTGACAGTCCTGTACCACTCCTGAGTATAGGGGCTGCCACACACTGCATCTGGCTCTCCCGATCCTCGCCGGGGGGAGCTGGAAAATGGTTGGGAGCATGCGCTACTGGTCTTTAACTTCTCAGATGACCACGGCATCCGAGGGGTTAAATGTATGCGATCAACATTATCGTCAATCGCACACATTAGTCTCAGGTGCCTCCTGTTTAAAATAGCAGGCGCTCGGTGGCTATGGAGCCTATTCTGCTCACGAGTGGGTGCCATTTTTAAATGCCCGACCGCCAACATTATTTTACGTTAGGCGGTCAGGAATGGGGTTAAAAGAGGTTTCTGAGACTTAGATCATCAGTATCTCATTAGTGAGGTCTGACACCCAGGATCCCCACCGATCAGCTGTTTGGGAAGGCACCGACGCTCGCAGTAGAGCTACAGCCTTCTCTCTGCTCACCAAGCACAGCGCCGTACATTTGATAGCGGCTGTGCTTTGTATCGCAGTTCAGCCCCATTCACTTCAATGAGGCTGAGCTGCGCCTAGGCCTTGAACATGATATCACAGGGCCGAGAAAAAGCTGAGAGAAGGTCACTGCGCTACTGCAAGTGCCGGTGCCTTCTCAAACATCTGATCAGCAGGAGTACCGCGTGTCGGACCCCCACCAGTCAGATACTGCTGAACCTATCTAGAGGATAGGTCATCAGTAGAAAACGCTTGAAAACCTTTTTGAAGGCCTCATGCACACGACCGTTGTGTGCATCCGCGTCCGTTCAGTCATTTTTCACAGTTTAGCGGAGGTCCTATTCATTTCTATGGAGCTGTGAAAAAAAACTGATAGTCCTCCGTTTTTTCTCCTCGTCCGTGATCCGTGATTCCAGTCCGTCAAAAAAATATAACCTGTCCTATTCTTGTCAGTGGAAAACGGAGGACGGACCCATTCAAGTCAATGGGTCCGTCAAAAAAAAAACGGATGCACAACTGGTATGTCATCCATGTCCGCGTCCGTTTTTTTATACAAGACCTTGGTGCAATAAAATTACACTTTTCATTAACCTTCCTTTTTTTTCCCTGTCAAACAAAAAAAGGAAGACAGAAGGAAACACAACTGAAGCAAAATCGGACACGGACCGCTGAAGCCAAATCACTGACAGTGAAAAAACACTGTCGTGTGCAGGAGGCCTTAGTATCAGAAGTGAGATGAAAATGTTCCTTTCACTTCAGTAAATGTTAACCATGTAACACCCCAGCGGGGAGCTATCTTACATAACTTTCACCTTGAGCGTGGCATTCTCTCTAATTCCATCACCAAATGAGAATGGACACAATCATCTCATCACTTTCTTGATTTAATGTTCTGCAAAATAGAATTTAAGAAGGCGGTAATCCAAGAACCGCTAGGCTTGTGATGAAATTAAGCCTTAAAACCTTTCAAGTGATTGTAATTGCATCCTATTATATACCAGGATTAAAAAAAACTTTTTATAGACTATACTATGGTAATACCGCAGGGAATATTTTTTCCTCGGTCTGGTGTATTGAATGCAGCTCATGAAATATAAGTAATAATTGAATTAATGTCCAGGTTAAATTATTAGTAACAATTGCCAGGATCTTGTGCTATCCTGTAAAGTAAAGGCCAAGTGCAAGTGCTGAGAAGTAAAATATTTAATAGTGGTGACTTTTTCTGATACAAAGCAATAAACCCCCTTTATAGTCATAGAGACTGCCAATGGTAAAATTCTGTCTGCCTAAATTCACCACTAAGGGGAGCTTTAAAACATTAAAAAGAGTTAAATATTAAAAAAAACTCCTGCTTAATATTGTCTAGGGTACCTTCTAGGCACCAAAACGATGCTGACTCATGAATGCATGGACTCAACAAGACCTCATAAGGTGTCCTTCGTTATCTGAAAACAAGGTAGCAGCAGATCCTTCAAATAAGTTGTGAGGGGAATCAGACTTGTATATCTAGCACAGGCATGGCCAACCTGCAGCTGTTGTAAAACTACAACTCCCACAATGCCCTGCTGTAGGCTGATAGCTGTAGGCAGTCTGGGCATGCTGGGAGTTGTAGTTTTGCAACAGCTGGAGAGCTGCAGGTTGGCCATCCCTGATCTAGCACATCCAGCAAGAGCTCTATCAGTAGAAAATCTTGGGAATTTGATGGTCAAGTCAGCACTTTGAACTTTTTACCATGTACCTCAAACAATCCCAAGAGCTGTATGGACCAGGGTGATACCAGGAAGAACGAACCAGGATGGACCAGGAGCTGGATGACCAAGATGATACCAGGAATGAGGGACCTGGATAGACCAGGAGCTTGATGGACCAGGGTGATACCAGAAAGGAGGGACCTGGATCTGGAGTGGATTGGTGGTCTTAACTTTGCTGCTGTGGGATTTACTTTTGGTCAGTATGCCTATGAATTAATACTCCTGTTCATAGTATCCTATATTGATCCTGGTAGACATATCTCTTGCACTTGCTGTGATCTTAATTATTATCAGTTTGCTAGCAGGGTCATTATTTGTATCATTGTATACTCTCTATATTACATGTATATTCCATTGAGCTTCTGGTAATTACTAATTTCTGACCAGTTTATTTCCCCACTCTCAGACCACTATCCTTATGAGTTTTATTGTTTTTAACTTAATTAACTAGTGACATCACTATTAGAGCTACGGGTAGCCGTGAGTGCCAAATTTCCAGGAAAATATGGCACCCACGACTACCCATAGCTCTAATAGTGACGTCACTAGTTGCTCCACGTGAGTGCGAGCTTTTTAACTATACTGGAGCGGCGCCACCGGCCAGAGCGCGCTCCATTGTATAGATACCTGACCGATATCCCCTGAATTAAAGCCAACAGAGAAGGATAAAGAGAATACTAGCCAAGGATACAGTATCAACAGCAAGGTAATCTTGGATTTGGATTGACATGTGTAAGTGGCTGCCTATAGTGGGGGAATCAGTGTGTTTAATAGAGTTAGGGATGTGCGGAATCCCATATACTATTTACACTGTGAAGTTTTTTCTTTAAACAGCAGGGAGTGCGGTACTACTGCGATACCGCAGCGGAGATAGATAAGGAGAGCACAAGCGCCAGTGGAATAGTGTTCGTATTTAAGGGTCCATTCACACGTCAGTTTTTTCTTTCCTGATCTGTTCCGTTTTTTGCTGAACAGATCTGGACCAGATCTGGACCCATTCATTTTCAATGGGTCCTGAAAAAAATCGGACAGCACAATGTGTGCTGTCCGTTTCCGTTGTTCCTTTCCGCATGTCCGAAAAAATATAAAACATGTCCTATTCTTTTCCGCAAAAATCCGATCCTGGTACAATACAAAGTCAATGGATCCGCAAAAAACGGAAGACATTCGTATGTCATTACGTATGTCATCCGTTTTATGCGGATTCCGTTCCTGGAAATTAAATCCTGCAAACAGAAACTTTTTTTTTTTCAATTTTTTTTCAAAGAAATCCAAACAACTTTATTTGCTTATTGAAATTTATACATGTTTCCGTTTTTTGCGGATCCGCAAAAAACAGGATGACATACGGAAACATTTTCAGGAACAACGGATCCGCAAAAAACTGACCGAAATTCGGGATATAGAAAAATACTGACGTGTGAATGTAGCCTAAGTTATTCTGATGCCTGATTGGAGTCGGGAAGGAATTTGTTTCCCCTAAAGTGAGGGAAATTGGCTTCTACCTGACAGTGTTGTTTTTTGCCTTCCTCTGCATCAACTTTGCAGGATAACAGGCTGAACTTAATGGACAGATGTCTTTTTTCAGCCTTATAAACTATGTTACTATGTATTCCTGCCTAGTGTTACATGAGGGGCACTTGGTGTAGGTGAATTTGATGTGCAAAGCAGGGGTCTCTGAGATTTTAAAGGGTCTATCCTCTGGATTGGAGAGCTGGTGCCTTCTCAAAATGCAGATCAGCAGGGGTCTTGGGTGTTGGACCCTCACCCATCAGAAACTGATGACTGCTCCAGAGCATAGGTCATCAGTTATAAAGTCTCGGAAAATCCCTTTAAGACAATGATGAGTCAAAGTTTAATGCAATAGGTCCACTGCACTTTACTGTGGCAGTTCAATGGATGGTTCAAACAGGCACTGGACACATTAAGCACAGTCTTTACAGTTAGCATATGCAAGTCCGCAAGGTTGTGTATAGGGATATTTGATGCTATAGCTGTTCTCTCTATATAACATGCATAATCCAGCCATGGGGGTGCAATTTGTCTCTTTCCCTCTCAACAATTCAGTTTTTCTCTGTTTACAAATATGGCCCTACAATGCCCAACTCTATTTCAGCTTATTCAATAAGGGTTTCTGCGATTTCCAGTATGAGGGCAGATAAAGGGGTGATCCCATGACTAATATAAAAAATTGAAAATCGGACATCATATAGTACATGAAAACCTCTTTCCAACAAAGCTAGAACCAGCCCTGTACCTCACATGGATCCAGAAATCTCCACATTCATTGCTCTGCTAGATTTATATCAAGCTGACAGCTCAAGGGGAGTGTCTTTTCTACTGAAGCTCAGGGGGCGTGTCCATGCTCTACCTATCACAACTCAGGAGGCGTGTCTCAGCTCTCCCTATCACAGCTCAGGAGGCAGTTAAAGGATGAAACTGAGCATGTGCGGCTTTCTCAGTGAGCAGGACAAAGAAATAAGAAAAAAATAGCAATTAGAGCTATACAGATAGATTTTATTGAATTCCTCAATGGCTATGCTAAATTTTTAATTACATGCAATTACAAAAGTATTGAGATCCAGGTGCTGGTTTGAAAACTGTAGAATATTTTTCGTGGGACAACCCCTTTAAGTATGGCAGGGTGTCTGAGGCTTATGATCCCACCAAAATACAGTGAAGTCCAAAACAGGTATATAAGTGTTACCTTTCACTGGCTTGTATTTCTCTGCACTCTCCCTTGTAAATGTCCACTGTGCAATCTCTTTATGGCAGTTTTTCCCTCAGAGGCGGCTCCACTTTGCCGGCTGCTTTCAGCTCATTTTCCTCATACACAGGGCTCACAGTTCAGAGCAGCTCACTCCAGACTCAGACTGCTAGCAGCTTCTGGAAGAAGTAGGGTGAAGCCAGCCCACTCCTAGGAACTGAGATAGGGGCTGGATAATTAACGCCATACTCCCCTATATTTCCCTAGACACATCCTTTGAGATAACACAGTGCCCAATTACAGTGATATTACATTAATCCCCTTAAGCAGTGGAGCACTGCGCTAGCAGTGGTACTCTTCTATTTGATTTGGGTGAATTTCTCAAAATGCAGTCAGTCATTTTTCAGCTCGGAGGACAGATGAAGAAGGAAGGTCATATGGCCCCAGGGGATATGTGAATACATACCAGCAGGCATTTGCAGCCAAAAAGTAAAGTATTAAAAAAAAACATAAAAAATCCTGCAGTGCATTTTTTTTTTAAACAGGCTGTTTGTTACAGGGAATTTTTGCGCTGCACAAACGATCCAATTACTCAATGAATGAGCGTCCCGCTTGTTCATAGTTTAATCGTCAGTACATTTACATCGTCAGATCATCGCTAACGAGCGTCACTATGAATGCTCGTTAATGATGATCTGTTCAATTCTCAGCCCATGTAAAGGACCCTTTAGGCTAGGTCTAAACGACGACATTTGTCGCGCGACAAAAAGTCGCGCGACAGATAGGGCGCAACAGTTGTCGCGCGACATTTTGTTGCACTAATGTCGCGCGACAATTTTTATAATGGCAGTCTATGGTGTCGCACTGCAACATGCGACATGTTGCGACTGCGACGCGACAGTCGCAGAAAAATCCATCTCGAATGGATTTTCTGCGACTGTCGCGTCGCAGCATGTCGCAGTGCGACACCATAGACTGCCATTATAAAAATTGTCACGCGACATTGGTGCAACAAAATGTCGCGCGACAATTGTCGTTGTGTAGACCTAGCCTCATACACTCACTCTTGTATCTACCATAATTTATTGAAACTAAGGACTGTATTTACATCAACAGATTATCTGCCCAATTTCTGTCCAATCAGGCCTATAGTTGGTGTGTATAACAAAAGATCTGTGTGTGTAAATGGCCAAGTATGGAAAATATGTCTAGAATCGTCCGAAATAAAACCCACTGCGTGCAGAGGTTTTGGTCCGTTCACTTCTTGGAATATTTGGTTCTGGTTTGCAGTGTGCTCTGCAATCACCAGATGGGGAGGGGAACCCTTGTCGATCTGATTGATTGATGACCTATCCTAAGGATAAGAAATCAGTGTTAATGTCCCAGAAAAACCCTTTAAGGGCGCATACACACAAATGTATTTTTTGTCCGCATCAGACCCACATTTTTTGCGGATTGGATGCGAACCCATTCGCTTCAATCGGCCCGAAAAAATGTCCATTCCTAGGTATCCGCAAAGATATAGAACATGTCCTATTCTTGTACGCATTATGGACAAGGATAGGACTGTTCTATTAGGGACCGGACGTTCCGTTCCGCAAAATGCGGAAAGCAAGCGGCCGGTGTCCATGTTTTATGGATCCGCAAAACAGGCTACGGTCATGTGCATGAGCCCTAACCCTGTCTGTCTTTCATAGCCAGTAAAGCTATTCCTTAATCTTCTAGAGTTGGAAAATTCACGTTCGTAAGATCCTTGCCAAAAAAAGCTGTCAACATAGAATTAGTCTTTTGATTATCTCATCTTAAGTGTACGGCAAAGGATAAATGTGGATAGCTGTGGTTTGGATCATTAATTATTCATTTTGCTTCTGGTTGGATTTGGTCGACTTCTAATTTATCATCTCGGACATTAATACAAATTAGTTTCTTTCAAGTTTCCTTAATTGTGCACAACTGACACCGCCTCAGCTTTGCAGGAAGGTGATAGTCTTTCCACAGAAATCGCCAGCTCTGAGCACTGTATAGCCACACAATAAGATTCTCTCCTATTGATTAAAGGGAAGCAACACTTTCATGCCACATTCTTACTTAAAGGGGTGGTCCGATGAGAAATAATCAAAATTTTTCAAACTATCACGTGGATCTGAATAGTTTTGTAGTGGCATGTAATTACAAATTAAGTATAGCTACTGAGTATATTAATAAAATGAATCTGTATAGCGCCACCTGATGCTTAATATTTTCCTTATTTCTCTGTCCACCTTAGTAACATCGCTGAGCAGGTCGCACATAATCAGTTCCATCCTTCAGTTACCACCAGCCATATCTACTGTTAGAAGCTGTGACAGTTACAGGGAGAGAGAGCTGCAGCAAAAAGAACGCACCTTCTGAGAAAGGACACGCTCCCTGAGCTGTGATAGGAAGAGAGCTTCAGCAGACAGGGCACACCCCCTAAGAAAGGACATGCAGCTGTCAGTTTGAAGTAAATCTAGCAGAAATCTCAGGATCCCCTTAAACAGACCACCCTTGTTCTTACATGATCCACCCTTTTCTTGTGGAGCCTACCCAACTCTTACACCATCACACCCACTCTTTGCATGTTTGGGTGCCGAGGCTGCTTCCACAGCCTCGGCACTGTATGAATTTCAAGAATATGAGGGCTGCTTTCTGGGAATAAGCAGCCCTCCATGCTATTTCTGGGAGATTTTCCAGGTCTTCCAGGAGTATGGAAGGTCCCACGTTTTGAAGGGAGCCCCATAATGTCCCTGGAGTGTTGCCAAGCATGTCCATAGGTTGAGGTGGAATTTGAAGCTCCAGGACCTCAGGTAGGAACCCTAGCCACCAAGTACTATTTATAAAAGGCTTAGGTATAGCTGCAATCTATGCACCCCTTATAGCGGTGTCCTTGTCTATAAAGCAGAAGATGGACACATCTGATGACATGTCAGACTGATTACCACCATTGTGCAAACTCACTGTGATAACTAAGCCAAAAATGGCAATCCCTCTATAGGCAATACCTCACGGCCGCAGGTTGGCGATATAGAGATCTGATGCTCTCACTATTAATTCTAGGAGCATCTGGTATTAAGACAATGTCATGGTCTTACCTTCTTGCTGTTCTCCTTCGTTTGACATGTGCTGGCGGCCATCTTGGTTTCTGGGTTTCTTGTAGCCTCCCACCCTGCGGCTTCTCCTTCCCACTGGGAGGAGCTGGATGCCTAGCTCATATATATAGGAGGTCTGTGGCTTCAGTTCCTTGCTTGGTCCTCCTGTGTTCACATGCTTCTAAGACTGCCGCTCCGGTTGTTGCGCCAGAGTCTACCCCGACACCTGTTGCTGCGCCTGCGGTGTTTCGGGGTATGACCGGTTCTGCCCCCCTTCCACAGCGCTTTGGGGGAGATCCAACTCAGTGCCGAGGTTTCCTTAACCAGGTGGGCATTTATTTCGAGTTGCTGCCACATGCCTTTCCTACTGAGAGATCAAAGGTGGGCTTCTTGATCTCGCTGCTCTCGGACAAGGCCTTGGCCTGGGCCAGCCCTTTATGGGAGAACAACAATCCGGTGGTTGCCGAGTTTTCCGGTTTTATTGCTTCTCTTCGGAAGGTATTCGATGTGCCGGCTCGTGCTGCCTCTGCTGCGAAGCTCCTTATGTCCATCAGACAGGGTTCACGATCCGTAGCTGAATACGCCATTGAGTTTCGTACCCTGGCAGCAGAGGTGGGCTGGAATAATGAGGCTCTGGTCGCTGCTTTCTCTCATGGTCTCTCGGATGCCTTGAAGGATGAGGTTGCAGCTAAGGACCTACCAGTGGAGCTCGAGTCCCTTATTTCTTTCCTGATTTTGATTGACACCAGACTCAGGGAGAGACCTTCCTTTAAGGAGAGCCTGCGGAGGTCTTCTAACAGATTGGCGCCTACGTTTGCTGTCCCACCCGTGCCTCCCTCTCCTCCCACGCCTCCTGGGGATGACTTGTCTGGGGGTGAACCCATGCAGCTGGGGTTTGCTCGCCTGTCCGAGGGGGAGAGGGTACTCCGGAGACGCGAGGGCCGATGCATGTACTGTGGTCTCGGTGGGCATTTTCGGTTGGCATGCCCGAACCGTCCGGGAAACGCTCGCACCTGAGATCCTGTCGGGGGCAGATCTTGGGTGGAGTCTCCTCGTCCCCGGTTTCCCGTGTTGACAAACCACTGATTACTGTTGTCCTCTCCTGGGTCGGGGGCTCGGTGACGACCCAGGCGTTGGTGGACTCTGGTGCTGGTGGTTTGTTCATTGATAGTGTGTTCGCTGCCGCCAATTCCATTCCTCTGCAGCCTCGAGGTTCCCCACTGGCTCTTGAGGCGATAGACGGCAGACCCCTTCTGCCGCCACACGTGACTCAGGAGACTCTTCCAGTGGGGATGGCCATTGGTGCCGTTCACAGAGAGTCGGTCTGTCTCCAGGTTATTTCGTCTCCACACTACTCGGTGGTCTTGGGGTACCCCTGGCTCCAGAAGCATAATCCGACTTTCGATTGGAGATCGGTCGAGATCCTCTCGTGGTCACCGCAGTGTGGGGCTAGTTGCATCCATGGGCCTGTCAAGTTGCTGTGTACTTCCTCGGACTCTCTGTTGCCTCCTGAATACGAAGAGTACCGGGATGTATTCGATAAGGTGCGCGCGGTTGCCCTACCTCCGCACCGCCCATACGATTGTGCCATAGAGTTACAATCTGGTGCCGTTCCTCCTCGTGGCAAAGTCTATCCACTGTCGGTAGCGGAGAATGAGGCCATGGAGGAGTACGTGAGGGAGGCGCTTTCACGCGGACACATTCGCAAATCCTCGTCCCCGGCAGGGGCTGGATTTTTCTTTGTGAAAAAGAAGGGCGGTGAGTTGAGGCCTTGCATCGATTACAGGGGTCTCAATCGCATCACGATCAAGAACGCTTACCCGATACCCTTGATTTCCGAGCTGTTCCATCGCCTCAAAGGGGCCACGGTCTTTACCAAACTCGACCTGAGGGCGGCATATAACCTGGTAAGGATCAAGGCGGGCGATGAGTGGAAGACCGCGTTTAACACCAGGACCGGTCATTATGAATCCTTGGTTATGCCCTTTGGGTTGTGCAATGCGCCCGCAGTCTTCCAGGAATTCATCAACGATGTTTTCCGTGACCTGTTGCAGCAGTGTGTGGTGGTCTATTTGGATGACATCTTGGTATATTCTGAATCCATGGAGGCCCACATTCTGGATGTCAGACGAGTGTTGCAACGGTTACGAGAGAACAAGCTGTTCGGTAAGCTTGAGGAATGCGAATTTCACCGATCCCAGGTAACCTTCTTAGGTTACATCATTTCCGCTGAGGGGTTCTCCATGGATCCTGAGAAGGTTTCGGCTGTCTTACAGTGGCCCCAGCCCAGTGGTCTTCGTGCCCTGCAGCGCTTTTTGGGCTTCGCCAATTATTATCGGAAGTTCATCAGGGACTTTTCCATGCTAGCCAAGCCTCTCACGGATCTGACCAGGAAGGGCAGTAATCTCCAGGTCTGGCCGCTCGAGGCCATCCGAGCTTTTGAGGCTCTAAAGTCCGCCTTTGTGTCGGCTCCGATTCTGTCGCATCCCAACCCTGGGTTGCCTTTTGTCCTCGAGGTGGACGCGTCTGAGACGGGAGTAGGCGCCCTCCTGTCTCAGCGTAGAACACCAGAGGGTCCTCTGCTTCCTTGTGGGTTTTACTCTCGGAAACTGTCTTCCGCGGAGTGCAACTATCAGATTGGTGACAGGGAGTTATTGGCCATCGTGCAGGCCCTTAAAGAATGGAGGCACTTGCTCGAGGGCTCGGTGGTTCCGGTTCTCATCCTGACGGACCACAAGAATCTGACCTACCTCTCTGAGGCCAAGAGATTGACACCACGTCAGGCCAGATGGGCTCTGTTCTTGTCACGTTTTAATTACGTGGTCTCCTACCTACCCGGTTCCAAGAACATCAGAGCGGATGCCTTATCACGGCAGTACTCCGAGCTGTCCGGGGAGGAGTCGATTCCGACTTCGGTCATACCTCCGAATCAGATCCTGGCCGCTATTCGCACCAGCCTGACCTCTCCCCTGGGTGAGCAGATTTTGGCGGCTCAATCTGGTGCTCCCTCTGGGAGACCCAACGGCAGATGTTTTGTGCCTGAGGAGTTGCGCACTCGGTTGTTGCGAACCTACCATAACTCCAAGGCCACGGGGCATCCTGGAAAGAATCAGCTGTCCTGGGCTGTTTCACGTCTGTTCTGGTGGCCTTCTCTACGTTCCGACATCGCCGCATATGTAGCGGCATGCTCCGTTTGTGCCCAGAGTAAGTCCCCTCGGCACCTTCCGTTGGGCCTTTTGCAACCCATAGCCACCGGGGAGCGTCCATGGTCACACCTGGGGATGGATTTCATTGTGGACCTCCCTGCATCCCGAGGCCATACGGTCATTCTCATGATTGTGGATCGGTTTTCCAAAATGTGCCACTGTGTTCCTCTCAAGAAGTTACCCTCTGCACAAGAGTTGGCCTCGATTTTTGCCAGGGAGGTCTTCCGGTTGCACGGTTTGCCCAAGGAGATTGTGTCGGATCGGGGGAGTCAGTTTGTGTCCAGGTTCTGGCGCGCCTTTTGCTCCCAGTTGGGGATTCATCTCTCTTTCTCCTCGGCCTACCACCCTCAGTCCAATGGGGCCGCAGAACGATCCAATCAGGCCTTGGAGCAATTCCTTCGTTGCTATGTCTCCGATCACCAAGACAATTGGGTTGACCTCCTGCCTTGGGCTGAGTTTGCCAGGAACACGGCGGTGAACTCTTCCTCTGGGACGTCTCCCTTCATGGCCAATTATGGGTTCTAACCTGCCGTGTTACCGGAGGTATTCTCTCCCCAGGATATTCCGGCTGTGGAGGATCACCTTTCCGTCCTACGTGCTTCTTGGGTACAGATCCAGAGGTCCCTTGAGGTCTCTGCGCAGCGCCAGAGACTCCAGGCTGATCGCAGACGAGCGCCCGCTCCTTCCTACCAGGTCGGAGACCGTGTATGGTTGTCCACCCGCAACCTCAACCTTCGAGTGCCCACTCCCAAGCTGGCGCCTCGCTTTGTTGGTCCCTTCCGAGTGCTTCGCAGGGTAAACCCGGTAGCCTATGCCCTTGCGCTTCCTCCTGGCATGCGGATCTCCAACGTGTTTCATGTCTCCCTGTTGAAGCCACTGGTGTGTAATCGTTTCACTTCCTCGGTTCCTCGGCCTCGTCCGGTCCAAGTGGGCAATCATGAGGAGTATGAGGTGAGCAATATCCTGGACTCACGCCTGGTCCGCGGTCGGGTGCAGTTTTTGGTCCATTGGCGTGGTTATGGTCCAGAGGAGCGTTCCTGGGTTCCCTCCGCAGATGTCCATGCTCCTGCCTTGCTCCGAGCCTTCCACGCACGCTTCCCTCAGAAACCGTTCTTTACTCCGCGGAGGAGGGGCCCTTGAGGGGGAGGTACTGTCATGGTCTTACCTTCTTGCTGTTCTCCTTCGTTTGACATGTGCTGGCGGCCATCTTGGTTTCTGGGTTTCTTGTAGCCTCCCACCCTGCGGCTTCTCCTTCCCACTGGGAGGAGCTGGATGCCTAGCTCATATATATAGGAGGTCTGTGGCTTCAGTTCCTTGCTTGGTCCTCCTGTGTTCACATGCTTCTAAGACTGCTGCTGCTTCTGGTTCCTGATCCTGGCTTCGTCTGACTACCCTGCTGGTTCCTGATCCTGGCTTCGTCTGACTACCCTGCTGGTTCCTGATCCTGGCTTCGTCTGACTACCCTTCTGGTTCCTGACCTCTGGCTTCGCAAGACCCTGCTTCGGTTTAGCCATCCGTTTGGACTTTTGCCTTACAGCTTGATTTCCAATAAAGCCTCCTTGTTTCCACTTATCTCTTGTTGTACGTCTGGTTCATGGTTCCTTGACAGACAACTGCTGTCCTCAGGATGATGATAGGGTTGAGTGGTGCTGGGGGGGGGGCGGCATTATTTTGTGCTGCACTGTGTATTTGGTACTGCTGCAGCAGTATTTTCTACTGCACTACAGTATTGCTGGCCCTGCCTATTGTCAATTGGGGCCACATGGGGCCACTTTTATTTTTTTATTTTTTTCTATGTACACCTTTGGGGGATTTTGTTTTCTCAATTACTGCATTGTACTCATTTTGAGCTAAGAATTATTTTATCAATTAGTCTTTATAAAAAATGTTGAGTCCTTTTCTCTGTGCAGCCTTGAAATGCTCTAGTACCGTGTTTCTCCGAAAATAAGACAGGGTCTTTTATAAAAAAAAAAAATTCTCTGAAAAAAGGGTTAGGGCTTATTATTGGGGTAGGGCTTTTTTATTTGGCTCCATGAACATATTTTTATATAGACACATGCCAATTATAGAAAAGTCCCTAGACAGTGTTTATATTAAATATGACTATAACCCCCCTCTGCAGTACATGGGTGCATTCCTATGGATGAGGGGGGTTATAGTCAAATTTGCCACACATTTTTCATTCTTGTACCGTATATTGCCCCTGAGCTGTCCTTACCCAAGGGACCTAGGCAGCAATCTATGGTACCAGGGAGAGCAGATACGGCACGGGAGAGATGTAGGGAGCTCCTCCAGGCAGCGGAGAGGAGAAGGAGATCCTCCTGCTGCCTCCTTCATGTAAGTAAGAACGTGCGGGCTGGCGGCAGTACAGGGCATACAGAGAAGCCGCCAGCCCGCCCAACGTGAAAGTGAAGGGCGGGCTGCCAGCATGATTTAGCATTTAGTGAAGCCGCCAGCCCGCCCGTCAGGTGCTGCTTAGTGCCGCCATTTATCCGTTTCACTGAAGGCTAATTCACTAAAGCCTGCGTTGCCCGCCCGCAGTTTCATGGCAGCTCAGTAACCATTAGTAAGCACTCCTGAGCTGCTGCAACCCACACATTTCCCCCACCTTCCCTTTATATAAACTAAAATATGGCTGTATCTAGGGCTTATTTTTGGAGTAGGGCTTATATTTTAAGCCTACTCCAAAAACCCTGCAAAATAGAGCTAGGGCTTATTATCGGGGTAGGGCTTATTTTACTTTGTCCCATCAGGCAGCTCAGCTGATGGCTCCTTATTTCTGATCTCTGACCTGCTGAACATTCATTATAGCTTCATTCCTATCTTACTGATCAGAATGTGGCTTAAATAATTGATGGTAATTGAGATAAAGTTTATTAGATGACTGCACAAAGTGAAAGTACGGTTCACACATTTAGACAAACAGTTAAACCTTTGTGACAGAACGGCTAAATATTTTTAATTAAGACCAATTAAAGAAAGGATTTTTAGCCCAAAACAAGTAAAATGCAGTCATATAAAACAATTGCCCTATAAGGTGTACAGTTCCTTTAAGTTCCCAGTCTGTCTAGGCAATTCCAGTCTCTTTTGGTGACACCTCATAGAATTTACTTAGTAAGATGTGTTGCTGATAACCTGTAAAAATCCATAAACTAAGGTCATTTCTCTTAGGCACCATGTAATATTTATAAGAGGATTTTTCTGAACCCCTAGGAAAATCAATGTTAGAGCATGTCAGATTTCAGCGGAGGACCCTTTGCTCACATTCAGATAAGCATGAAATACTTGATGTGATGTGCACCCTGTTAACTCATAAATAATTTGGGCCACATCGCCACCATGGAGCGCGTTTACAGAGGCTTCTCTGTTCACTGCACTTTAAATGGAAGCTGTAAGAAAGTAGGTTAAGTATAAAGACTTGTAGTCCATAAATGAGCCATAAAAAGTGCCCACTGATTAAGAGTGCCCTGCTGTCAGTGGCGGATGTTAGGGTGCTGCTTTAATCTGAATTCTTCTTTTTTAATATTCACTGGAGTATAACCACTACAAGAACATTGTATAATTGTGCAGCTAGCGTCATTAATAGATGAGCATTGACCAACTTGTTAATTCCAACCAACACCGGCTTAAACGTGTACAGGATTAGATAAAATTACTTTTTTTTCAAAAACAGTGCAACATCTGTCTACTGGTAGGGGGCGGTATTGCAGCTATTTATGATAATAGAGCCGCAGTTCAGTACTAGACTAAACTCATAGACAGGTGTGGTGGAGTTTTTTTAGAGGAAAGCAGCCATGTTTTTCTAATCCTGTAAAAGTTTTTTTTAACGTTTCCAAGTCCCCATATGGTTCCTGTCACGCCTTGCCCTGTGAATGTGCGGAGATCTGCCAGGCTGGCTGCACGTGTTTGACTCTTCTCTTTGTTTTGGTTTGAGTTGAGCTTGATCCACCTTCCCTCAGGTGTACTGGGTTGATTGTTAGCGAGGCTATTGATTCCTCCTTCTCCCAGTGGCTTGTGCGGGTTATAGTTCATTCCTGTGGGCTTTGGATGTGTTGTGAATTGTCTGCTCCAGCTCAGCTCAAGATAAGTCCTCTCTGTTTCTTCCCTTGTTGTCTTTTGTCTAGGTCTCTAGGGAGACGCTTGCTTCCTCCTGCTTAAGGAAGCAGGTCGCCTCGTCCCCTTTCCCTTCTGCTCAGGGTTTTCCCAGGGTATATAGACGTAGGCACGAGGGCATGTGCAAATCCACCATAAGGGTATGCACATGTGCACAGCAGTATAGGGAAAGCTTCAGGGATTGCTAGGAGGTGGCCCTTTCTCCCTAGCTTTTGGGCCTAGTCTATTGTTCTGTTTGTTTTCCCTGTGTTTGTTTATTTCCCTGCTGACATACCTTCCATAACAGTTCCAGGGAAATAAAACCTTTCCAAATAGATCCAGGTCCAGAGCTCATAGGGTCTGACAATGGGCTTCACCACCTATATTAAACCACCAAAATATATAACATGATATGTCCAAAATCCTGTGCTAATTAATTCCATATTCCATCTGTACAGGGGAGCTGTAGTTCCAGCTTGATAAATGATATCATTTAGACTGGACAGAGCCACCACTAGGGGGAGCTCAATGCATATGGATCTATGCAGGTAATACCAAGCTTAGTGGGAGCTGTATGAATCTGTATGCAGTGAGCTCCCTCTAGTAGCTGCTGCAGGTGGTATGGCATAGTGGTCACGCATCCTGCAATAGGTCCAAAACATATGCTTATATCTAGTACCCTTTTATAAGGTTATGTGGTGACCAGGGGCGGATTAAGTGCATGATAGGCCCGGGGCTGTCTACCCAACTTGGCCCCCTCCCTCCATTTTAGTTTAGTTTTATTTTGTATGAAGAGGCTGCAGTGCTTCATGAGCGCCACAGTCTCTTCCTAGGCCATATGACATCTTCAGAAAAAAAAATATAATACCCCAAATTACCCCAAATTGGGTCCTAAACTGAAAAATGTAGTCGCCAAATGTAAAATACGTATAATTATAATAAAAAAGACATGGAGGAGAATACAGCACCACATACCTCTTACATCCAGTGACATCTCCTGTTATGTAGACCTTCTCTTTCACATTTTGCACATTTTGCACATTACTAAAGTGAATGTGAAACTTATTGGATTGATCCAATTTCATAATTTTTGTTCCTTGAATTTCTATAATAGAAAACAGCATGTGTATTACAGAATACCTGTTCCCTCTCCTGACATGTCTTAGTAACTACTTGCATTCCCCATGTAATAATAATCCTTTAACAGCTATTCTTATGGCTCTGTGTTGTATCATTCCTTTATTATTCCTGCTAGAAGTTATGAATGAATTACTAGAAGTCTGCAATGAAGGTCCAGACGGTGTTCCCCCTAGCCCCCATTACCTAGCTGGTAATACCTGCCTGGACCTTCATTGCAGATTGCTAGTAATTCACTCATAACTTCCAGCAGGAATAATAAAGGAATAGCGCAACACATCATAAAAATAGATGCTTCAAAATTGTTGTTACATTGGGAATGCAAGTAGTTACTAAAACAGACATGTCAGGAGAGATGTTGGGTCCTGTTTAAAGGGTTCTGCCATGATTGATGTAGAAATTTAAAATCAGACATCATATAGAACATGACAGTCTCTTTCTAACAAAGCTAGAACCAGCCCTGTACCTCACATGGATCCAGAGATTCCTCCATTCATTGCTCCAATTGCTCTGCTAGATTTATATTAAGCTGGTAGCTCAAAGGGCGTGTCCTTTCTGCTGCAGCTCTCTTAACTCTCGGTAACTGTCACAGCTTCTAACAGATAATATGGCTGGTGACAGATTTAAACTGAGCATGTGTGACCAGTAGATGGACAGATAAAAAGGAAAAGAACAAACAGCAGGTGGAGCTATACAGACAGATTTTATTGAATAACTCAGTGGCTATCCTAAATTTTTAATTACATGCAATTACAAAAGTATTCAGATCTAGTTGCTGTTTTGAAAAATGTGCAATATATTTTTTTTTTGAGTGACAACCCCTGTAAAGGGCATCTGTCAGCAGATTTGTACCTATGACACTGGCTGACCTGTTACATGTGCACTTGGCAGCTGAAGGCATCTGTGTTGGTCCCATGTTGTTCATATGTGCCCACATTGCTGAGAAGAATGAAGTTTAATATATGCAAATGAGCCTCTAGGAGCAACGGGGGCGTTGTTGTAAGACCTAGAGTCTCTGCTCTCTCTGCAATTGCCGCACCCTCTCCACTTTGATTGACAGGACCAGGCAGCGTAAATGTGATCAGTTCTGATCCTGTCAATCGGAGTGCAGAGGGCATGGCAGTTGGAGAGGCTCCTTTGCATATATTAAAACTTCATTTTTCTCAGCAATGCGGGCACATATGAACATGGGACCAACAAAGATGCCTTCAGCTGCCAATGTAGTACCACAGAAGGTGCACTCCCATTCTTGCACAGCTACTGTCTCTAATGGCTAGCAAAGAATGTCATCTGTATATTTCATTCCAGGTCCTCTGATACTGTGCCTTAATAATGTTGGCATGCAAATATTACATATAATGTGCCTGGTTGTTCAGCAGGTAGAAGTGTATCTGGCAGAGAGTACCTTTAAATAGAGTATAACTTTCCATTCCATTCTTTCCCTTTTGGGCAGATGTAGGTGAGTCATGTTTCCTATCAAGGGAGGGGTTGGAGGAAGCTTTAGTGCAGTAGAGAGTGGAGAGTTGGAGCTTGAGAATGAAGCAGTGTGGTGAGGGAGTGTTTCCCCTCACTGCTGCAGGAGCTTTGGGAAAGCAGCTCAGAGAGCAGAGCATTCCTGATATATAAAAGGACTTTGTCTGAGAGGCAAAACGGAACCAAAGACACCCTACTCAGCAAAATGGGTCACAGGCAGGTCTTTTTTCTGGCGGAACGCCCCGGAACGGCGTTCCGCCACCTATTCGTCCGACTCGCCCCGCCCCCCTCATGTGCGTCCGCCCCCCGCCGCAAACAAACTAACTGAGTTTAATCATATGTGAAAAGGGGAAATCCTCTGCGATTCTGCGATCCTCTCTGTACTCACAAACTCAGTAGCAGGCAGGCCGGGCGGCAGCGTAACTCACTGACGTCACACGCCTGCTCCGCCTGCTTCATTCATAAAGTGGGAGGAGCAGGCGCGTGACGTCATTGAGTTGCGCTGCCGTCCGGCCTGCCTGCTACAGGAGTTTGTGAGTACAGAGACTCTGTAATCAAAGGAATAAGGCAGGAGAGACGAGGTCATATATGAGATGTAATATTTCTGTGAGGGGTGGTCGGATAATGAGAAGATGGGCGATGCTTCAATACCAGTCATGTAGTAATCTAGTGCTGAGTGCTCGTCTGGGAGAGATCTTGTCTGCGGTAATTTAGGAAACGCAGGGTAGAAATGATGCTGCAGGCTGTACAATACGGTAATCTTATGGAAATGTGGGAATCTGGATTGGACCGCTGGTTTCGGATGAATACAGCTCTGCGGACGGGACACGGCAGCTCGGGCAGTTTCGGGTCTCGTGCCGGGTAATTGATCAATAAGCGCCGCTCATTACCGATCATTTCCATAAATGGATTAGCAGAGGATCCCAGACAATGGACTCAGGGCTGCCCGGTGTAATTCACTTATCCTGCCCAAGAGTTCACCAGTGATCACTGCTGCTAGCAATGCCATATTACTGCCGTGCCACTATATACCACCACTACACCTAGATTACTGCCATATTACTGCCACTATATACTACCTTTACATCACCACTACACCGGGCCCCGCTCACTGTAATATTGAAGCATTAATGTAGGCAATAGGCATTTTAAACATGAGAAATCCTCTGCGATCCTCTCCCTCTCTGTGGAGAGGATCGCAGAGGATTTCTCTTGTTTAAAATGCCTTTTGCCTACATTAATGCCTCAATATTACAGTGAGCGGGGCCCGGTGTAATAGAAGACAGTGACTGCACCGGGCCCCGCTGCCATTACAACACCAGATGCTGGCCCCCAGACCCTGTATTGGGGATCATTACCTCACAGGGACACTGTTATGGGGGGATCTGTGGATGACACATATATAGCATAAGCTGCTATATATGTGTCACCCACAGAGCCCCCACAACAGTGCCATCCACAGAGCCCCCATAACAGTGCCATCCACAGACCACCATTAGTTCAAAACCCACCAAAAGCACACCTTTATGTTAAAAATATTTTTTAATTTGGCTATTCCCCACCCCTCTTGTAATTGTTCCGCTACTTGTGGGCTGCGCGGGCATGAGTTCAGTCACTTCGGTGTACAATGCCGTCCTGCAGCACGTGACCCCCCAAATTTTACTTGCATCCCTGTTCTCTAAAGGGGCGGTTTTAGGGGGCGGTCCTAGGGGTGGGTGGGGGCGTGGCCAGGGGAGGGGGGGTGAGTTCCACCACCTTTTCTCTGAGAAAAAAAGCCCTGGTCACAGGATACCTCACCCAAGAAACAGTAACTGAAGCTGATAGGAACTAGCACAGCAGCAGAGGGATAAAGCAAAGTATTCAAGTTTACTGGCAAGTTTACCCTTACTCTGCCGGAGCCAAGAGACAGATCAAGTATTGTTTGGAGGGACATCCTAAAACATTTAATGTGAAAATGGTTTAATGTACCATAATGTACCTAAACCTCAATTGCCTTGAATTTTTGTACAACCTAGGTTCCCACTTTCCCAAACCTATCCTGGAAGTTTCATGGATTTTGGCTACCCACAAGGCAAATGAGTGACATTAAGCTTGTTTTTTGGGGAGATTAATGTGGCTTAACGTCTGTGAAGGTTCTCATTTATCCAGGTCATGGTATATCTGTAAAGAATAAATCAAGGCAACTGGACGTCCTGTAGATTTCTTGAAAACGTTTCACTCGTTCTTCCAACGAGCTTTCTCAATTCTGAGTGACTGTACAAAAACTCTGGGAATAAATATGTAACTGAATCAACATCTGGTAATTATACCCAGCATGGGGTCAGAGGTCATTTTTACCCAGCATTGGGTCAAAGGTGTTGATTCCATTATCCTAATTGGAGTCAGTAGGTGATAAAGACTTCCCAGAAAAAGGTGTCAAGACAGCATTGTATGTGGCAGACAATAGATGTCTAACCCCCCACCTCTATTCAAGCTTGGCTTCTCCATTTTTACGTAGATGGCCTCCTTCACGCCTCGTTTGTACCAATCGGCCTCCTTATCCAAAACACGTACTTGACTGTCTTCAAAGGTGTGACCTGTTCCTTTTAGATGTAAGTACACGGCTGAATCTTGACCAGAGGTTTTGGCTCTTCTATGCTGAGCCATACGCTGATGTAGTTGTTGTTTTGTTTCGCCGATATACAGTTCTGAGCATTCCTCATTGCACTGGACTGCGTACTCAATGTTGTCCATCTTGTGTTTAGGCGTTGGGTCTTTGGGGTGAACTAGTTGTTGCCTCAGTGTGTTGCTGGGTTTAAAGCAAACAGGAATGTGATGTTTATTAAAAATCCTTTTGAGTTTCTCAGACACCCCAACTACATATGGGATAACCATATTCTTGCGTCTGTCATGCTTCTCGCCCTCACTGGTAGTCTTGGTGCTCTTTCTTCTCCTTCCTTCTGTTTTGACAAAGGCCCAAACTGGATACCCACACGTTTTAAGTGCCCCTCTGAGGTGTTTGAGTTCCTTCACCTTGGCCTCTGTTCTGGTGCGGATTTTCTCTGCCCGGTGGTGTAGAGTCTGGATGACTCCCAGTTTGTGGTCTAGAGGATGGTGGGAATCAAATAGCAGGTACTGGTCTGTGTGTGTTGGTTTTCGATAGACCTCTATTCCCAGCTTCCTTCTCTCTTCCACTGTTATAAGACAGTCCAGAAACGCCAGTTTGTTGTTCTGCATATCTTCCCACGTGAAATTGATGTTATGATCCACTGAGTTGATGTGGTCGGTGAAAGCCTGTAACTCTTGTTTATGAATTTTAACCCAAGTGTCATCCACATATCTGAACCAATGACTCGGTGTAATTCCCTTGAAAGTGGTTAGTGGAATCAACACCTTTGACCCAATGCTGGGTATAATTACCAGATGTTGATTCAGTTACATGTTTATTCCCAGAATTTTTGTACAGTCATTCAGAATTGAGAAAGCTCATTGGACGAACGAGTGAAACGTTTTCAAGAAATCGACAGTACGTCCAGTTGCCTTGATTTATTCTTTACAGATATATAATGTGGCTTAACGTACAAAAAACAACTCAGATGTTAACCAATTTCCCCCAAACTTCCCATCCTACTAGACTCTTACTATGCCAACATATTCTGAAGATTTAGGGTCATTTGATAAAACATACCAAAAGTTATTCACATTAAACTATTTTATTCCTTTTTTAAAACATTTAGCGTAATGTAA
This sequence comes from Bufo gargarizans, assembly GCF_014858855.1. Classification (NCBI taxonomy): domain Eukaryota; kingdom Metazoa; phylum Chordata; class Amphibia; order Anura; family Bufonidae; genus Bufo; species Bufo gargarizans. The sequence goes on from NC_058087.1 coordinate 57,833,563, forward strand.
AAAGAGCTTAATGTACCATAATGGGCCTAAACCTCAATCAATTGCCTTGAAACTTTGCATAACCTAAGTTCCCAGTTTCTCAAACCTATCCTGGAAGTTTCATGGATTTTGGCTACCCACAAGGCAAATGAGTGTCATTAAGCTTGTTTTTTGGGGAGCCTAATGTGGCTTAACGTACATAAAACAACTTAGATGTTAACCGATTTCCCCCAAACGTCCTATACCACAAGATTCTCTCTATACATATTCAGAAGATTTATTTGAACAGATAAGAGTCTTATATTATGTGAAGTTTGGGGGAAATTGGTTAACATCTGAGTTGTTTTTTTGTATGTTAAGCCACATTAATCTCCCCAAAAAAAGAGCTTAACGTCACTCATTTGCCTTGTGGGTAGCCAAAATCCATGAAACTTCCAGGATAGGTTTGAGAAGCTGGGAACCTAGGTTATGCAAAGTTTTAAGGCAATTGATTGAGGTTTAGGCACATTATGGTACATTAAGCGCTTTTCACATTACGCTAAATGTTTAAAAAAGGAATAAAATAGTTTAATGTGAATAACTTTTGGTATGTTTTATCAAATGACCCCAAATCTTCAGAATATGTTGGCATAGAGAGAGTCTAGTAGGATGGGAAGTTTGGGGGAAATTAGTTAACATCTGAGTTGTTTTTTGTATGTTAAGCCACATTAATCTCCCCAAAAAACAAGCTTAACGTCACTCATTTGCCTTGTGGGTAGCCAAAATCCATGAAACTTCCAGGATAGGTTTGGGAAGCTGGAAACTTAGGTTGTACAAAGTTTCAAGGCAATTGATTGAGGTTTAGGCACATTATGGTACATTAAGCTACATCAAGCCATTTTCATTAGTGATGAGCGGCAGGGGCAATATTCAAATTCGCTATATTTCTCGAATATGTGGTAGAATATTCGTCATATATTCGCGAATATTTACGAAAAATCGGCAATGTAAAAATCGCGTAAAGCGAATTCGTAAGAACACATGATTCCTCACTGCTTCTTGCTTGTGAGCCAATGAATCATTGGCCCACAAGCAACTTAAGCAGGGAGGAATCATGACTTCAGATGAATAAAAATGACAAATGTTCTAAAAAACGAATATACTGTAACACTATATTCAATACAATTACATTAAGTAATGGGTTCAGATGAAAACAAAAAACGAATATTGGTTTTTACGAATATATATTGCTATATTCTAAATATTCGCGAATTCTCGAAGTGCCGATATTTGTGATAAAAAATTTGTAATTTGAATATTCGTGCTCAGCACTAATTTTCACATTACATGTTTTAGGATGTCCCTTGTTTGGATGTTTATCACCAAGTCTGGACTCTACTTACTCCACCAACTACAACCCCAGGGGTCGACAGTATCCAGGTAGGAGCACGGTGATACAAACTATTAGGGCCACAACATACCACCCAGCATTCCTAAACACAGGGACCCGATCGCCCCTGGGGGCGGCACGCCACATCAAGTGCACATGTAACAGGTCAGCCAGTTTCATAGGTACAAATCTGCGGACAGATGCCCTTTAAGTCTTTCTACTTGGAGGAAATGAAACAGCATTAATGTCCCAAGAAGTTTTTGAGGGCTGATTTGCTGAGAAGAGCACTCCGATATCTGGAAATTACAGTTTTCCACTTAAAGAACACAAGCACGTCACCTCTCTGAGGACAACACTTGAATGAAGACTTCACTTAGGAGCCTTTCTATTTTCTTTCAAGAGATGAGAAGTACATCTATCACTTGTAAACTTTTAATTGTAGGAGAAAGAGGTTCCAGGCGATATCTTAACGCCCAGAGTAAAATGAAGCATAGTCTATTACATGAAAGTGAGATTATTAGTGCGTTCTCTTACGGTAATTATCCATAATCACCAGCCGTACAGTCAGAACTTACAGAGCTCCAGATCATTTTTGTGTTTACAGATCTTTCTTTTATATCTTGTCGTATAATAGAATTGATTATTCATCTTAATGAAATTATCTGCTGGCAGGATACACTGAAGAACAACGTGCATGTGTACGAGGTGTGCGGTGTGAACAATAGTGTCACAGCTGTGCGATAGCTTAAAGGGGTTGTCCCATCTGGGTATTTATGGACCTGCTTCTATCTTAAGAGCGAGACCCCCACCGAGCACTGTCGTGAACGGAGAAGCCTGCTCCATTCACTGCTATGGGACTTCTGGAAAGAGCAGAGTAAGCATGCTCAGCTATTTTCACAGGTCCCACAGTGTGACCTGCTCTCCATTAATGACGGGAAAGGATCAGGTCCCGTTATTCAGACAGGAGGTGGGACATGCACCTATTGGACATTTATGGCATATCCTGTGGATAACGCCTAAGGGTACTTTCACACTAGCGTTTTTCTTTTCCGGCGCTGAGTTCCGTCCTAGGGGCTCAAATACGGAAAATAACTGATCAGTTTTATCCCCATGCATTCTGAATGAAGAGCAATCCGTTCAGGATGCATCCAGTTCAGTTTTTTTTTACTGATCATCAGTCTTTTCAGAAAACCGTAGCATGTTGTATTTTTACCTCCGGCCAAAAATCCGGAACACTTTGACTGAACGCCGGATCCAGCATTTTTCCTATTGACTTGCATTAATGCCGGCGCCGTGTGTTCCGTCAAACCGGATCCAGCTTTTGCATGTTAAACCCGAAATTTTTAAAAAAAAGTTAAAGTCTATAAATGGCGGATCCTTTTTTTCCAATGCATTTTTTCATTGTGATCAGAATCCTGTTCAGGATTCAAATGTAATCCGTTTTCACACGTTTTTTCCGGATCCGGCGGGCAGTTCCGGCGACGGAATTGCCCGCTGGATTCAAACAACGCTAGTGTGAAAGTACCCTTATTCACACATCCGTGTCTGTGCTCAAATCCGTGAGAAGGTGGTCACTGATGCATCTATGAAGCTGTCCGTGTGTCCGTTTTTTGCTGTCGGTGTGCCCTCCGTGTTTCACTGACCGTGCACAGCTGAAAAATAAGCATCTTTTCCTAATGATCCGTAAAACACGGATGGCATCCGTGTTGCATCTGTGGCTTTCAAGAACCCATAGACTATAATGGCCGTGATGGATCCGTGAACATGGACAAAATAGAGCAAGCACCTGTGCTAAAAAAAAACAGAGCCACGGACCGTGCTATAACACTGATGTCTAAATACACGCATTAAAATGAATGGGGACCTATGCTGTCCGTGGAACACTGACGTGTGAATGAGGCTTAAGACATTGATGTCCAGAAGGGAATACTACCTTTATAGGCGTTTTCTGAGATTTTTGTAACTGATGATAGATGTGATCGGTGGGAGTCCAACACCCGGGACCCAGCTGATCAGCTGTTTGAGATGGTACCGGCACTCGCAGTAGCGCCGCGGCCTTCTCACAGCTTAGTCTAGGCAATGTAATTTCACGCTCATCGGTCACATGGCCTAGGCACAGCTCAGCCCCATTGAAATGAATGGGGCTGAGCTCTGATACCAAGCACAGCCGCTATACAATGTACGGTGCTGTACTTGGTGAGTAGGGTTGAGCGAATCAAAGTATCTAAAGTGGACTTCGTTAAGAATTTAAGGGAAAATTCGATTTGCCGCGAAGCCAAATTTCCTTGTGCTTCATGGTAATAAATTTTCCTGAAATGGCAATAATAAAATCATACTCCCCTCATCCATTTGAGTGTGAAGAGGCTTGGACTGTGTAAACTGTGTCTGCTACAATTGGATGTACTACAACTCCTATTTTGCACTAAAGACAGACATTAATTCTGTTAAATCTGTCCTGGTTACTGATTCCTGTACCAAAAACGAGAAGAAGGAGGCAGCATAACCGGTAAAAATCCCTTTAATGCGGGAACCGCCAAGTGAACAGACGTGCAAGTTTGTGACGTTTCGGCTGCAGCCGAAACGTCACAAACTTGCACGTCTGTTCACTTGGCGGTTCCCGCATTAAAGGGATTTTTACCGGTTATGCTGCCTCCTTCTTCTCGTTTTTGGATTCTTCACTAAGGAGCCCTGATGAATCTTGGACTCCAGGTAGGCTGTTGCATACCGGAAGACCTCAAGTCCTGGTGAGTGCGATTCCACTTTTATTTTTTGTTACTGATTCCTGTACCATACATCAGCCATTGCACTCCACGCCCCCTGCCTTGTACCCAAACACCTAACATCAGGGGCACCCCAACTCCCATTAGGCAGGAGTCCCAGAATCAGGGTGTACCCTGAAGGAAAAAAGGGTGCGCCCTCCTTTCACTTCAGAGCAACGGTCTGTCATTGACTGTAACAGCCAGAGCCACTACCACTCCCATCCTCTGCTCCAGCTCCTGATGGGCTCGCTGCAATTGGGGAACTCGTTCATCTGACAGCTATCCTATGTGTATTGCCAGCCTCTTACTTCCAGCTCCAGAAGGGAATATTGGACGACAAACCCACTTGTTAGTAAATACCATTTCATTTGGGAAAAATCTGGAACATTACTTTTCACGCTGAACTTTTTAGCTGGGTATTTTCACTTTTCCAAAACTCTGCAACTCTATTTCCTTTTGCTTCCTATATAATTACATTTTCTCCCAGCTACATATCACAGCTTGTTCCTGCGCAAAAATTAAGACGTGACATCTTGGGAGCGAAACAAATAATCCCAAATGCCAGTGCAATTACCGGGTCCTGTAAAGGTCAGTGCACATTACTAACACATCGGAGTACGGAGCCTGGCACGTGTGCGATAATATGTCACTGCCCGCAGCTGCAGGAGAAGAGCCATACTCTATTATCACCCATTGCTCTGCACAAGGTCTACGCTTGGGAAATGTAATTTTATATCTTAAATGGTTCATTTTAAAGAATTAACTTAGTGCTTAACCTTACAGCCACAGACCCAGGTGTAGGGCTAGGACTCCGGGACATCTGGTAGTAGGGCAGCAGTCAAAGGAAAATCACATTCACAGGACCTCAGTGTTTCCCAATAGGGGAAAAAATTGTTGTGCAGAATTTGCGGACATGGTTGGGATTCCCGTTGCAATTTTTTCATCCAAAGGTAAACATTGGGATTGTAGGACAGTCATCATAACCTATATTTTATATTATGAATCAGCCGGCACTCAACCTTGTGTATGCGCTGCAGCCGGAAGGAGCGAAACTCCACGTCTAATTCCAAAGGAAATCCCAGCAGTCGTCAATTGTCCAGTGTTGGATGGCCACTCACCTACCATGTGTCTCTGCACCCCCTACATTTAAGTCCCTGAACAGAGGGATACCGCTATTTGGCACAACGTGTTGGGTATAGTACATACATCGTCCTTCTTTATGCCACCTCATGGCTGGCATACATGTAAACCAATAGTATAGACAAGAAAAATCTTTTACAACCAGCAAAAACAATAATGAATTGCGCTCCATTTTGGCACATTCTGTGATAGAATTAAGTCTCCTCTAACAAAATAAGGACCCTCAACAGGACTCCATGCCAGCTTTTAACCCTGTCTTGGTTATGATGACTAATTCAAAAGGAAATCCCAGCAGTCGTCAATTGTAAATAAGGATATTCTTTTTATTCAGTCATAATAGTATGTCTTATGACGCGTTTCGGCTATCCTGAGATTAAGAGTCTCATGCTCTGCCGAAACGTATCATAAGACATACTACTCTTCTGACCTCTGGCTTGTCTCTGACCACGCTTCAGCTTCTGCCTCTGACTACCACCATCATCCTCCTTTACTCCAGTGTTCTCTGCAATACCACTTCTCACCACCGTGTCTGCTATTGGACCCAGTTCACACTAACTGCGGTTCTAACTGCAACTTGTGCTATTGGAGCATTACCTGTTGTCTGACTCAGTGAATCGGCTGTCAACCATATTAAATAATCCTGGAAGTAGTGGTTCAGTTTCTCTGTTGCTGTGTTCTGTCCTTTCTCCACTCTAGGGGTTAGTAGAGAGAACCCACAGTCTCTGATCTGACCAGTGGGTCCCACCAGGTACCTTCCTACTTAAATGGGTTGAGTTGTCAGCTGATTTTATTGGTGGAAGCTAAGACCAGCTAGAAATTTCCCCTGCACCAGAGAAATGTGGTATTACATGGCAGCCGCACAAGTGGCTCTCTGAGTCCTAAGAGACAACTCCCTTTAATTTTGTTATTAAAGGGGTATATCAGCTTTTATACAGTACAGACCAAAAGTTTGGACACACCTTCTCATTCAAAGAGTTTTCTTTATTTTCTTGACTATAAAAATTGTAGATTCACACTGAAGGTATCAAAACTATGAATTAACACATGTGGAATTATATACACTACAAAAAAGTGTGAAACAACTGAAAATATGTCATATTCTAGGTTCTTCAAAGTAGCCACCTTTTGCTTTGATTACTGCTTTGCACACTCTAGGCCAGGGCTGGCCAACCTGTGGCTCTCCAGCTGTTGTAAAACAACTCCCACCATGGTTTGCTGTAGGCTGATACCTGTAGGCAGTCTGGGCATGCTGGGAGTTGTAGTTTTGCAACAGCTGGAGAGCATCAGGTTGGCCATCCCTGCTCTAGGCATTCTCTTGATGAGCTTCAAGAGGTAGTCACCTGAAATTGTTTTCACTTCACAGGTGTGCCCTGTCAGGTTTAATAAGTGGGATTTCTTGCCTTATAAATGGGGTTGGGATCATCAGTTGCGTTGTGGAGAAGTCAGGTGGATACACAGCTGATAGTTCTACTGAATAGACTGTTAGAATTTGTATTATGGCAAGAAAAAAGCAGCTAAGTAAAGAAAAACGAGTGGCCATCATTACTTTAAGAAATGAAGGTCAGTCAGTCCGAAAAATTGGGAAAACTTTGAAAGTGTCCCTAAGTGCAGTCACAAAAACCATCAAGCGCTACAAAGAAACTGGCTCACATGTGGACTGCCCCAGGAAAGGAAGACCAAGAGTCACCTCTGCTGCGGAGGATAAGTTCATCCGAGTCGCCAGCCTCAGAAATCGCAGGGTAACAGCAGCTCAGATTAGAGACCAGGTCAATGCCACACAGAGTTCTAGCAGCAGACACATCTCTAGAACAACTGTTAAGAGGAGACTGTGAATCAGACCTTCATGGTAGAATATCTGCTAGGAAACCACTGCTAAGGACAGGCAACAAGCAGAAGAGACTTGTTTGGGCTAAAGAACACAAGGAATGGACATTAGACCAGTGGAAATCTGTGCTTTGGTCTAATGAGTCCAAATTTGAGATCTTTGGTTCCAACCACCGTGTCTTTGTGCGACGCAGAAAAGGTGAACGGATGGACTCTACATGCCTGGTTCCCACCGTGAAGCATGGAGGAGGAGGTGTGATGGTGTGGGGGTGCTTTGCTGGTGACACTGTTGGGGATTTATTCAAAATTGAAGGCATACTGAACCAGCATGGCTACCACAGCATCTTGCAGCGGCATGCTATTCCATCCGATTTGTGTTTAGTTGGACCATCATTTATTTTTCAACAGGACAATGACCCCAAACACACCTTCAGGCTGTGTAAGGGCTATTTGACCATGAAGGAGAGTGATGGGGTTCTGCGCCAGATGACCTGGCCTCCACAGTCACAGGACCTGAACCCAATCGAGATGTTTGGGGTGAGCTGGACCGCAGAGTGAAGGCAAAAGGGCCAACAATTGCTAAGCATCTCTGGGAACTCCTTCAAGACTGTTGGAAGACCATTTCAGGTGACTACCTCTTGAAGCTCATCAAGAGAATGCCAAGAGTGTGCAAAGCAGTAATCAAAGTGTCATGGAACCATGAACCAGACGTACAACAAGAGATAAGTGGAAATAAGAAGGCTTTATTGAAAATCAAGCTGTAAGCAAAAGTCCAAACGGATGGCTAAACCGAAGCAGGGTCTTGCGTAGACAGAGGTCAGGAACCAGCAGGGTAGTCAGACGAAGCCAGGATCAGGAACCAACGGGGTAGTCAGACGAGGCCAGGATCAGGAACCAGAAGCAGCAGCAGTCTTAGAAGCATGTGAACACAGGAGGACCAAGCAAGGAACTGAAGCCACAGACCTCCTATATATATGAGCTAGGCATCCAGCTCCTCCCAGTGGGAAGGAGAAGCCGCAGGGTGGGAGGCTACAAGAAACCCAGAAACCAAGATGGCCGCCAGCACATGTCAAACGAAGGAGAACAGTAAGAAGGTAAGACCATGACAGTACCTCCCCCTCAAGGGCCCCTCCTCCGCGGAGTAAGGAACGGTTTCTGAGGGAAGCGTGCGTGGAAGGCTCGGAGCAAAGCAGGAGCATGGACATCTGCGGAGGGAACCCAGGAACGCTCCTCTGGACCATAACCACGCCAATGGACCAAAAACTGCAACCGACCGCGGACCAGGCGTGAGTCCAGGATATTGCTCACCTCATATTCCTCACGATTGCCCACTTGGACCGGACGGGGCCGAGGAACCGAGGAAGTGAAACGATTACACACCAATGGCTTCAACAGGGAGACATGAAACACGTTGGAGATCCGCATGCCAGGAGGAAGCGCAAGGGCATAGGCTACCGGGTTTACCCTGCGAAGCACTCGGAAGGGACCAACAAAGCGAGGCGCCAGCTTGGGAGTGGGCACTCGAAGGTTGAGGTTGCGGGTGGACAACCATACACGGTCTCCGACCTGGTAGGAAGGAGCGGGCGCTCGTCTGCGATCAGCCTGGAGTCTCTGGCGCTGCGCGGAGACCTCAAGGGACCTCTGGATCTGTACCCAAGAAGCACGTAGGACGGAAAGGTGATCCTCCACAGCCGGAATATCCTGGGGAGAGAATACCTCCGGTAACACGGCAGGTTGGAACCCATAATTGGCCATGAAGGGAGACGTCCCAGAGGAAGAGTTCACCGCCGTGTTCCTGGCAAACTCAGCCCAAGGCAGGAGGTCAACCCAATTGTCTTGGTGATCGGAGACATAGCAACGAAGGAATTGCTCCAAGGCCTGATTGGAGGTCGAGGAGAAAGAGAGATGAATCCCCAACTGGGAGCAAAAGGCGCGCCAGAACCTGGACACAAACTGACTCCCCCGATCCGACACAATCTCCTTGGGCAAACCGTGCAACCGGAAGACCTCCCTGGCGAAAATCGTGGCCAACTCTTGTGCAGAGGGTAACTTCTTGAGAGGAACACAGTGGCACATTTTGGAAAACCGATCCACAATCATGAGAATGACCGTATGGCCTCGGGATGCAGGGAGGTCCACAATGAAATCCATCCCCAGGTATGACCATGGGCGCTCCCCGGTGGCTATGGGTTGCAAAAGGCCCAACGGAAGGTGCCGAGGGGACTTACTCTGGGCACAAACGGAGCATGCCGCTACATATGCGGCGATGTCGGAACGTAGAGAAGGCCACCAGAACAGACGTGAAACAGCCCAGGACAGCTGATTCTTTCCAGGATGCCCCGCGGCCTTGGAGTTATGGTAGGTTCGCAACAACCGAGTGCGCAACTCCTCAGGCACAAAGCACCTGCCGTTGGGTCTCCCAGAGGGAGCACCAGATTGAGCCGCCAAAATCTGCTCACCCAGGGGAGAGGTCAGGCTGGTGCGAATGGCGGCCAGGATCTGATTCGGAGGTATGACCGAAGTCGGAATCGACTCCTCCCCGGACAGCTCGGAGTACTGCCGTGATAAGGCATCCGCTCTGATGTTCTTGGAACCGGGTAGGTAGGAGACCACGTAATTAAAACGTGACAAGAACAGAGCCCATCTGGCCTGACGTGGTGTCAATCTCTTGGCCTCAGAAAGGTAGGTCAGATTCTTGTGGTCCGTCAGGATGAGAATCGGAACCACCGAACCCTCGAGCAAGTGCCTCCATTCTTTAAGGGCCTGCACGATGGCCAATAACTCCCTGTCACCAATCTGATAGTTGCACTCCGCGGAAGACAGTTTCCGGGAGTAAAACCCACAAGGAAGCAGAGGACCCTCGTGTGTTCTACGCTGAGACAGAAGGGCGCCTACTCCCGTCTCAGACGCGTCCACCTCGAGGACAAAGGGCAACCCAGGGTTGGGATGCGACAGAATCGGAGCCGACACAAAGGCGGACTTTAGAGCCTCAAAAGCTCGGATGGCCTCGAGCGGCCAGACCTGGAAATTACTGCCCTTCCTGGTCAGATCCGTGAGAGGCTTGGCTAGCATAGAAAAGTCCCTGATGAACTTCCGATAATAATTGGCGAAGCCCAAAAAGCGCTGCAGGGCACGGAGACCACTGGGCTGGGGCCACTGTAAGACAGCCGAAACCTTCTCAGGATCCATGGAGAACCCCTCAGCGGAAATGATGTAACCTAAGAAGGTTACCTGGGATCGGTGAAATTCGCATTTCTCAAGCTTACCGAACAGCCTGTTCTCTCGTAACCGTTGCAACACTCGTCTGACATCCATAATGTGGGCCTCCATGGATTCAGAATATACCAAGATGTCATCCAAATAGACCACCACACACTGCTGCAACAGGTCACGGAAAACATCGTTGATGAATTCCTGGAAGACTGCGGGCGCATTGCACAACCCAAAGGGCATAACCAAGGATTCATAATGACCGGTCCTGGTGTTAAACGCGGTCTTCCACTCATCGCCCGCCTTGATCCTTACCAGGTTATATGCTGCCCTCAGGTCGAGTTTGGTAAAGACCGTGGCCCCTTTGAGGCGATCGAACAGCTCGGAAATCAAGGGTATCGGGTAAGCGTTCTTGATCGTGATGCGATTGAGACCCCTGTAATCGATACAAGGCCTCAACTCACCGCCCTTCTTTTTCACAAAGAAAAATCCAGCCCCTGCCGGGGACGAGGATTTGCGAATGTGTCCGCGTGAAAGCGCCTCCCTCACGTACTCCTCCATGGCCTCATTCTCCGCTACCGACAGTGGATAGACTTTGCCACGAGGAGGAACGGCACCAGATTGTAACTCTATGGCACAATCGTATGGGCGGTGCGGAGGTAGGGCAACCGCGCGCACCTTATCGAATACATCCCGGTACTCTTCGTATTCAGGAGGCAACAGAGAGTCCGAGGAAGTACACAGCAACTTGACAGGCCCATGGATGCAACTAGCCCCACACTGCGGTGACCACGAGAGGATCTCGACCGATCTCCAATCGAAAGTCGGATTATGCTTCTGGAGCCAGGGGTACCCCAAGACCACCGAGTAGTGTGGAGACGAAATCACCTGGAGACAGACCGACTCTCTGTGAACGGCACCAATGGCTATCCCCACTGGAAGGGTCTCATGAGTCACGTGTGGCAGCAGAAGGGGTCTGCCGTCTATCGCCTCAAGAGCCAGTGGGGAACCTCGAGGCTGCAGAGGAATGGAATTGGCGGCAGCGAACACACTATCAATGAACAAACCACCAGCACCAGAGTCCACCAACGCCTGGGTCGTCACCGAGCCCCCGACCCAGGAGAGGACAACAGTGATCAGTGGTTTGTCAACACGGGAAACCGGGGACGAGGAGACTCCACCCAAGATCTGCCCCCGACAGGATCTCAGGTGCGAGCGTTTCCCGGACGGTTCGGACATGCCAACCGAAAATGCCCACCGAGACCACAGTACATGCATCGGCCCTCGCGTCTCCAGAGTACCCTCTCCCCCTCGGACAGGCGAGCAAACCCCAGCTGCATGGGTTCACCCCCAGACAAGTCATCCCCAGGAGGCGTGGGAGGAGAGGGAGGCATGGGTGGGACAGCAAACGTAGGCGCCAATCTGTTAGAAGACCTCCGCAGGCTCTCCTTAAAGGAAGGTCTCTCCCTGAGTCTGGTGTCAATCAAAATCAGGAAAGAAATAAGAGACTCGAGCTCCACTGGTAGGTCCTTAGCTGCAACCTCATCCTTCAAGGCATCCGAGAGACCATGAGAGAAAGCAGCGACCAGAGCCTCATTATTCCAGCCCACCTCTGCTGCCAGGGTACGAAACTCAATGGCGTATTCAGCTACGGATCGTGAACCCTGTCTGATGGACATAAGGAGCTTCGCAGCAGAGGCAGCACGAGCCGGCACATCGAATACCTTCCGAAGAGAAGCAACAAAACCGGAAAACTCGGCAACCACCGGATTGTTGTTCTCCCATAAAGGGCTGGCCCAGGCCAAGGCCTTGTCCGAGAGCAGCGAGATCAAGAAGCCCACCTTTGATCTCTCAGTAGGAAAGGCATGTGGCAGCAACTCGAAATAAATGCCCACCTGGTTAAGGAAACCTCGGCACTGAGTTGGCTCTCCCCCAAAGCGCTGTGGAAGGGGGGCAGAACCGGTCATACCCCGAGACACCGCAGGCGCAGCAACAGGTGTCGGGGTAGACTCTGGCGCAACAACCGGAGCGGCAGTAGGAGCGGGCCCAGGAGCGACAACCGACCCATCAGCAACGGAAGCGAAATGAGCCGTGCGTTCAAGCAGGGTTTGCAACGCCACAGCGAACCGACCCAACAGGTGATCCTGCTGATCAAGTCTGGCAACCAGCGTAGGTAGCGAGGATGGCCCTGTACCGTCAAAATTCATGGCTTGGTCCTAATGTCATGGAACCATGAACCAGACGTACAACAAGAGATAAGTGGAAATAAGAAGGCTTTATTGAAAATCAAGCTGTAAGCAAAAGTCCAAACGGATGGCTAAACCGAAGCAAGGTCTTGCGTAGACAGAGGTCAGGAACCAGAAGGGTAGTCAGACGAAGCCTGGATCAGGAACCAGCAGGGTAGTCAGACGAAGCCAGGATCAGGAACCAACGGGGTAGTCAGACGAGGCCAGGATCAGGAACCAGAAGCAGCAGCAGTCTTAGAAGCATGTGAACACAGGAGGACCAAGCAAGGAACTGAAGCCACAGACCTCCTATATATATGAGCTAGGCATCCAGCTCCTCCCAGTGGGAAGGAGAAGCCGCAGGGTGGGAGGCTACAAGAAACCCAGAAACCAAGATGGCCGCCAGCACATGTCAAACGAAGGAGAACAGTAAGAAGGTAAGACCATGACACAAAGCAAAAGGTGGCCACTTTGAAGAACCTAAAATATGACATATTTTCAGTTGTTTCACACTTTTTTGTTATGTATATAATTCCACATGTGTTAATTCATAGTTTTGATGCCTTCAGTGTGAATCTACTATTTTCATAGTCATGAAAATAAAGAAAACTCTTTGAATGAGAAGGTGTGTCCAAACTTTTGGTCTGTACTGTATATTGATATAATGGGAATTGAGCTGCAGTACACTGGTATGACCATTACACAGTGGACAGAAACTTCTGCTTCCGTCTTCATTCACTGTTTAATTTCTGGTACTAACAGCTGCTGAAAACAGCTGACAGGACCCCAGGTGTTGGACCCCCATCAATGTAATATAAATAACATATCCAGAGGATAGATCATTGATAACTGAAAGCTGGAGTACCCCTTATGGGTGTGTTACTCATGATAAGGTTAGGTATAGCATGCAGCAAACCATGCAAAAAAACTATTTTTTACCCTTTAGTGACCACCAGTACTCCTTTTTATGTTGGTCTCTAAGGCTTATGGCCTTTTTATGACAGCTTAGCATAAGAGCTGCACAAGTCTCCCGTGCAGTGGTGAGCAGGGTCTCAGCATCCAAATCAGAGTCAGGCTCCAGCCCTAATCGCCTGGATAAATAGAAGTGCCAATCCAGGCAGTTTAGCCTGTTTGATTCTGCAGTCAATAGCGACAGCGGCATCTAAATGATTTAGAGGGAGGGGCTCCCTCTGTCTTCCATCATCTACCCTTAAATGAGATTATGGTTTGCTGATGTATTTGCATGGCATCCTGGGGCATAACGATGGCCCCAGGCCTCCCTGCAGTATATCCATATCAGGCTACACCTCTCTGGCACAGTCTGCTGGTGACTGTCAGTATAGCACTGACAGTATAATACTCTGTACTACATAAGCAGTATAGAGTATTATAGAAGTGATCAAAGACCCCCTGTGGGACTAGTAAATGGTTAAAACACTTAAATAAAGTTTTATTTAATAAAAAATATTGCAAAAATAAAATCTCCATCACATATCACACTACACAAGCATCATGTAATTTATCCCACACAGTGAATTCCATAAAGAAAAAAAGCCAGAATTGCTGTTTTTTTTATTTGCCACCTAAAAAAACTGCATTTTGAGGAGCAGAGTGAAAGAGTTTATTTTCTGGTATGTTACATGACCCTAGAATGTTTTACTGAACATGGATCTCTAGGATATGCCACCAATGTCTGATAGGTGTGGGTCGCACACGAAGACGTCATCAATAAATACTGCCTGCACAACCCCTTCAATTACAGTGGAAGTAGGTGACAGATTCCCTTTAAGTCTTTAGGTTGATGAAGTAGGCGCAGGATATGGTTTTCTGCCGTCTCTGACCACAAATTCACAGCAATATGTTGTATTTCATGGTAAATTAACTTCTTGCTTTGGCACAATATAAACTGGAAGAGCGGTTTGATTTAATGTACCTGCACATTGTGCCATCTGCTCATCTGTCTAAAATAGACCCAAAAAACAACAGCTTATGAAAAACTGATCTTCAGGAGGAGGGAGGTTTGGAGAGCAAAATATGTTTTTCGAATATTTCCCACAAGAAAAGAGCAAATCTGATTCTCCTCGTCACCAGAAATAACCCATTGGTATGGTATTAGCACAGTGGACTCTCTTTAGTCAGGCCTTAGATGAAAACAGAACAAACAGGAATCAAAGGCCATAAAAAACTCATACTGGGCCCTATGTACAAAGGTAATACAATTCTGGCTTTCTGCATCTGCCACTAGGAGGAGCTCTCTGCATATGTATTCATACAATTCCCACTGAATTCATTTGCAGCTGTCTAAATCTGTGGAGAGAGATCCGCCTAGTGGCAAAGTCATGTAAGCAGAATTATATAATTCAACCCAATGACCTAATGTTTAAGAGAGTCTATCAGCAGAGTATTGATAATGTTAAACTGCTGACAGCTCTAGGTAAAGACAGGGGACAGCAGAACATGTATACCTTTTTTTTTTATAGAGTTTTTATTATCAGGAGTAGAGTTAAAAACAAGTTGTATTCTGCCAGTTTCTGCCCTGAAAGTGTACTGGAGGTGGAGTTAGCATTATCAAAACTGCTGGCAGACTCCCTTAAACATTAGGTTCAATCCGTGGAGAGAGATCCGCCTAGTGGCAAAGTCATGTAAGCAGAATTATATAATTCAACCCAATGACCTAATGTTTAAGAGAGTCTATCAGCAGAGTATTGATAATGCTAAACTGCTGACAGCTCTAGTTAAAAACAGGGGACAGCAGAACAAATATACCTTTTTGTATAGAGTTTTTATTATCAGGAGTAGAGTGAAAAACAAGTTGTATTCTGACAGTTTCTGCCCTGCAAGTGTACTGGAGGTGGAGTTAGCATTATCAAAACTGCTGGCAGACTCCCTTAAACATTAGGTTCAGTAGTATGATTCTGCTTACATGAGTGCCACTAGGCAGATCTCTCAGATTTATACAGCTCCCAATGAATTCAGTGGGAGTTGTATGAATACATATGCCATATGCAGTGAGCTCCCCCTAGTGGCAGATGCAGACAGACAGAATATTATTACCTTTGTGTACTGGAGGCGGAGCTTCATTGTGAAGTTTGCTCTTTACATTGAGTTGTTTCATAGACCCTCCCCTCTGCTGTAGTGATCTCCTGGTTGGATACTATAGCTGTCACTCAGAGCAGATGGGAGGGGTTGTGAAGCCAAAAGAGAGAGGGCAATTTACAGTGAAGCTCTGCCTCTTGGACACTTGAGAGAGCACTACTAATGAGAAAACTACCACAAAAGATATGATGTTTGTAATGCTAGCAGTTTAGCAGGTCAAAACTGCTGACAGACTCCCTTTAAAAGGGAAGCTGTCATCTGGATTTTGTGTATAGAGCTGAGGACATGGGTTGCTAGATGGCCGCTAGCACATCCGCAATACCCAGTCCCCATAGCTCTGTGTGCTTTTATTGTGTAAAAAAAACTAGTTGATACATATGCAAATTAACCTGAGATGAGTCCTGTATGTGAGATGAGTCAGGGACAAGACTCACCTCAGGTTAATTTGCATATGTATCAAATCGTTTTTTTTTTACACAATAAAAGCACACAGAGCTATGGGGACTGGGTATTGCGGATGTGCTAGTGGCAATCTAGCAACCCATGTCCTCAGCTCTATATACAAAATCCAGATGACAGGTTCCCTAAACAGGAGGAGCAGTTTAATGGTGAGCCTGGTCTCACAAGTGGAGCCGTCTGCCTCTATGAAAGGAAAGACTTTAAATTAGGATAATATTGACATCTGATATCTATCTATCTATCTATCTATCTATCTATAATCTATATATTCTATCTAGGGTGGCCAGTTTCATAACCCCAAAAAAGAAGACACCCTAGACCACACCCCTAACTCAGCTAAGATATGCTCCCTCTCCCAGTAACGGTGCCCGGCAAGAGAAAAAAAAGACGGAGAGCTTAAAGGGGGTTATCCCATGAATAATGTAAAAAATGAAAATCAGACATCATATAGTGCATGACAATGTCTTTCTAACAAAGCTAGAACCAGCCCTGCACCTCACATGGGTCCAGAGATCTTCACATTCATTGCTCTGCTAGATTTATATCAAGCTGGCAGCCCAAGGGGAGTGTCCTTTCTGCTGCATCTAAGGGGGGCGTGGCCCTGCTCTCCCTATCACAGCTCAGGAGGCAGTTAAAAGATGAAACTGAGCATGTGCGGCCATCTCAGTGAGCAGGTCAAAGAAATGAGGAGAAAACAGACAGCAGGTGGCGCTATACAGATACATTTTGTTGAATAAATGAGTGGGTGGGGTGTATTTTTTATTACACACAATTATAAAATAATTCACATCCAGGTGCTGGTTTCAAAACTAGTGTTGATCGCGAATATTCTAATCGCAAATTTTTATCTCGAATATCGGCACTTCAAGAATTCGTTAAGATGTCGAATATAGTGCTATATATTCGTAATCGTCAATATACTAGATGTTTTTTTTCATCAGTAACCTCCCTTCTTGCTTGTGGGCCAATGAGAAGGCTGCAATATCTTTGTCAGAGCTTAGCGACATCCCTAGCAACCAATAGGAAAGCTGCCGACCCCTTTTAATATATAAGAAACTCCCCAGCAGCCATTTTCTGCAGTTTTTTTTTGCAGTTCTGAGAGAGAGAGCAGTGACATTGCTGTGCTCTGTGCTCTCATCTGGATCCTATTCCTTATCCAATTACATTAGATAGTTAGTTAGTTAGCTTATATATATATACGGTAATACAGATAGTTAGTGGGAGATAGTCAGTGTAGGTTAGATAGGGATATAGTGTAGCTGATAGGTCCCAGTGCAGGGTGTTAGGTAGTGTGATAGGGATTACTGTTTCTCTGCTGTCCATACATACAGGCTACAGACATAGTGCTGTGATGTCACAACAATACTTAGTGCACTAATCAGTAATATCTACTCAGACCTGGTAAAATGTGAAGTTGCATGTATTGCGCAAAACATATGTGCATCATTAGTCCTGATTTGCGCAATCGCAAAATAATGACTGGAGATCACGAATTCTAGACTTTGCTAATTTATTGCGAATATTATGCGAAACATCGCGAAAACAAATATTGCCTATGCTGCTCATCACTATTCAAAACCTCAAAATATTTTTCATGGGACAACCCCTTTAACCACTTAAAGGGTTTCTACCACTTAGGCGTCACATATTTGGCTGTCAGACACTAGCGATCCGCTAGTGTCTGCTCTGGCCAACCATCCTAATACAATTGCTTTTGGGGCGGTGGTTTGGCTAAAAAAACTACTTTTATTAATATGCTAATGAGCCTCTAGGTGCTATGGGGGCGTCATTAGCACCTAGAGGCTCCGTCTACCTTTAGAAACTGCCGCCCCCAGCGCGTCCCTCCAGCCCGCCCATCTCCTCCTGAATGCGATCCTCGTATGTATTCTGCGCATGCGCAGTAAATGTCTGACAGCTTCCCTGCTCAGACATCTCCACTGCGCCTGTCCTCGGAGCACTATGGCGTCATCGCGCAGGCGCAGTGGAGATGTCTGAGCAAGGAAGCGATCAGACATTCACTGCGCATGCGCAGAATACATACGAGGATCGCATTCAGGAGGAGATGGGCGGGCTGGAGGGACGCGCTCGGCGGCGGCCGTTTCTGAAGGTAGACGGAGCCTCTAGGTGCTAATGACGCCCCCATAGCACCTAGAGGCTCATTAGCATATTAATAAAAGTAGTTTTTTTAGCCAAACCACCGCCCCAAAAGCAATTATATTAGGATGGTTGGCCAGAGCAGACACTAGCGGATCGCTAGTGTCTGACAGCCAAATATGTGACACCTAAGTGGTAGAAACCCTTTAAGGACCACAGGTTTATACCCCCCTAGTGACCAGGCCCTTTTTTACAAATCGGCACTCCACAACTTTAGCGGTTTATTGCTCGGTCATGCAACTTACCACCCAAATGAATTTTACCTCCTTTTCTTCTCACTAATAGAGCTTTCATTTGGTGGTATTTCATTGCTGCTGACATTTTTACTTTTTTTGTTATTAATCAAAATTTAACGATTTTTTTTGCAAAAAAATGTCATTTTTCACTTTCAGTTGTAAAATTTTGCAAAAAAAACGACATCCATATATAAATTTTTCGCTAAATTTATTGTTCTACATGTCTTTGATTAAAAAAAAATGTTTGGGTAAAAAAAAAATGGTTTGGGTAAAAGTTATAGCGTTTACAAACTATGGTACAAAAATGTGAATTTCCGCTTTTTGAAGCAGCTCTGACTTTCTGAGCACCTGTCATGTTTCCTGAGGTTCTACAATGCCCAAACAGTAGAAAAAACCCACAAATGACCCCATTTCGGAAAGTAGACACCCTGAGGTATTCGCTGATGGGCATAGTGAGTTCATAGAACTTTTTGTTTTTTGTCACAAGTTAGCGGAAAATGATGATTTATTATTATTATTTTTTTTTCTTACAAAGTCTCATATTCCACTAACTTGTGACAAAAAATAAAAACTTCCATGAACTCACTATGCCCATCACGAAATACCTTGGGGTGTCTTCTTTCCAAAATGGGGTCACTTGTGGGGTAGTTATACTGCCCTGGCAATTTAGGGGCCCAAATGTGTGGTTAGTAGTTTGAAATCAAAATGTGTAAAAAATGGCCTGTGAAATCCGAAAGGTGCTCTTTGGAATATGTGCCCCTTTGCCCACCTAGGCGGCAAAAAAGTGACACACATCTGGTATCGCCGTACTCAGGAGAAGTTGGGGAATGTGTTTTGGGGTGTCATTTTACATATACCCATGCTGGGTGAGAGAAATATCTTGGCAAAAGACAACTTTTCCCATTTTTTTATACACAGTTGGCATTTGACCAAGATATTTATCTCACCCAGCATGGGTATATGTAAAATGATACCCCAAAACACATTGCCCAACTTCTCCTGAGTACGGCGATACCAGATGTGTGACACTTTTTTGCAGCCTAGGTGGGCAAAGGGGCCCACATTCCAAAGAGCACCTTTAGGATTTCACTGGCCATTTTTTACAGATTTTGATTTCAAACTACTTCGCACACATTAGGGCCCCTAAATTGCCAGGGCAGTATAACTACCCCACAAGTGACCCCATTTTGGAAAGAAGACACCCCAAGGTATTCCGTGAGGGGCATGGCGAGTTCCTGGAATTTTTTTTTTTTGTCACAAGTTAGTGGAATATGAGACTTTGTAAGGGAAAAAAAAAAATAATAAATCATCATTTTCCGCTAACTTGTGACAAAAAATAAAAAATTCTAGGAACTCGCCATGCCCCTCACGGAATACCTTGGGGTGTCTTCTTTCCAAAATGGGGTCACTTGTGGGGTAGTTATACTGCCCTGGCATTCTAGGGGCCCTAATGTGTGGTAAGTAGTTTTCCACCTAGGCGGCAAAAAAGTGACACACATCTGGTATCGCCGTACTCAGGAGAAGTTGGGGAATGTGTTTTGGGGTGTCATTTTACATATACCCATGCTGGGTGAGAGAAATATCTTGGCAAAAGACAACTTTTCCCATTTTTTTATACACAGTTGGCATTTGACCAAGATATTTATCTCACCCAGCATGGGTATATGTAAAATGATACCCCAAAACACATTGCCCAACTTCTCCTGAGTACGGCGATACCAGATGTGTGACACTTTTTTGCAGCCTAGGTGGGCAAAGGGGCCCACATTCCAAAGAGCACCTTTAGGATTTCACCGGCCATTTTTTACAGATTTTGATTTCAAACTACTTCGCACACATTAGGGCCCCTAAATTGCCAGGGCAGTATAACTACCCCACAAGTGACCCCATTTTGGAAAGAAGACACCCCAAGGTATTCCGTGAGGGGCATGGCGAGTTCCTGGAATTTTTTTTTTTTTGTCACAAGTTAGTGGAATATGAGACTTTGTAAGGGAAAAAAAAAAATAATAAATCATCATTTTCCGCTAACTTGTGACAAAAAATAAAAAATTCTAGGAACTCGCCATGCCCCTCACGGAATACCTTGGGGTGTCTTCTTTCCAAAATGGGGTCACTTGTGGGGTAGTTATACTGCCCTGGCATTCTAGGGGCCCTAATGTGTGGTAAGTAGTTTTCCACCTAGGCGGCAAAAAAGTGACACACATCTGGTATCGCCGTACTCAGGAGAAGTTGGGGAATGTGTTTTGGGGTGTCATTTTACATATACCCATGCTGGGTGAGAGAAATATCTCGGCAAAAGACAACTTTTCCCATTTTTTTATACAAAGTTGGCATTTGACCAAGATATTTATCTCACCCAGCATGGGTATATGTAAAATGACACCCCGAAACACATTGCCCAACTTCTCCTGAGTACGGCGATACCACATGTGTGACACTTTTTTGCAGCCTAGATGTGCAAATTCCTTTTAGGAGGGCATTTTTAGACATTTGGATCCCAGACTTCTTCTCACGCTTTCGGGCCCCTAACATGCCAAGGCAGTATAAATACCCCACATGTGACCCCATTTTGGAAAGAAGACACCCTAAGGTATTCCGTGAGGGGCATGGCGAGTTCCTAGAATTTTATTTTTTGGCACAAGTTAGCGGAAATTGTTTTTTTTTGTATTTTCTCACAAAGTCTCCCTTTCTGCTAACTTGGGACAAAAATTTCAATCTTTCATGGACTCAATATGCCCCTCACGGAATACCTTGGGGTGTCTTCTTTCCAAAATGGGGTCACATGTGGGGTGCTTATACTGCCCTGGCATTTTAGGGGCCCTACAGCGTCAGAAGAAGTCTGGAATATAAATGTCTAAAAAAATTTACGCATTTGGATTCCGTGAGGGGTATGGTGAGTTCATGTGAGATTTTATTTTTTGACACAAGTTAGTGGAATATGAGACTTTGTAAGAAAAAACAAAAACAAACAAAAAATTTCCGCTAACTTGTGCCCAAAAAAATGTCTACATGGAGCCTTACAGGGGGTGATCAATGACAGGGGGGTGATCAGGGAATCTATATGGGGTGATCACCCCCCTGTCATTGATCACACCCCTGTCATTGATCACCCCCCTGTAAGGCTCCATTCAGACATCCGTATGATTTTTTACGGATCCACGGATACATGGATCGGATCCGCAAAACACATGCGGACGTCTGAATGGAGCCTTACAGGGGGGTGATCAATGACAGAGGGGTGATCACCTATATAGACTCCCTGATCACCTTCGTCATTGATCACCCCCCTGTAAGGCTCCATTCAGACGTCCGTATGATTTTTTACGGATCCACGGATACATGGATCGGATCCGCAAAACACATGCGGACGTCTGAATGGAGCTTTACAGGGGGGTGATCAATGACAGAGGGGTGATCACCCATATAGACTCCCTGATCACCTTCGTCATTGATCACCCCCCTGTAAGGCTCCATTCAGACGTCCGTATGATTTTTTACGGATCCACGGATACATGGATCGGATCCGCAAAACACATGCGGACGTCTGAATGGAGCCTTACAGGGGGGTGATCAATGACAGAGGGGTGATCACCCATATAGACTCCCTGATCACCTTCGTCATTGATCACCCCCCTGTAAGGCTCCATTCAGACGTCCGTATGATTTTTTACGGATCCACGGATACATGGATCGAATCCGCAAAACACATGCGGACGTCTGAATGGAGCCTTACAGGGGGGGGGGTGATCAATGACAGAGGGGTGATCACCCATATAGACTCCCTGATCACCTGCGTCATTGATCACCCCCCTGTAAGGCTCCATTCAGACGTCCGCATGTGTTTTGCGGATCCGATCCATGTATCCGTGGATCCGTAAAAAATCATACGGACGTCTGAATGGAGCCTTACAGGGGGGTGATCAATGACAGGGGGTGATCAGGGAGTGTATATGGGGTGATCACCCCCCTGTCACTGATCACCCCCCTGTAAGGCTCCATTCAGACGTCCGTATGTGTTTTGCGGATCCGATCCATGTATCCGTGGATCCGTAAAAATCATACGGACGTCTGAATGGAGCCTTACAGGGGGGTGATCAATGACAGGGGGGTGATCAATGACAGGGCGTGATCAGGAAGTCTATATGGGTGATCACTCCTCTGTAATTGATCACCCCCCTGTAAGGCTCCATTCAGACGTCCGTATGTGTTTTGCGGATCCGATCCATGTATCCGTGGATCCGTAAAAATCATACGGACGTCTGACTGGAGCCTTACAGGGGGGTGATCAATGACGGAGGTGATCAGGGAGTCTATATGGGTGATCACTCCTCTGTAATTGATCACCCCCCTCTAAGGCTCCATTCAGACGTCCGCATGTGTTTTGCGGATCCATGTATCAGTGGATCCGTAAAAATCATACGGACGTCTGAATGGAGCCTTACAGGGGGGTGATCAATGACAGGGAAGTGATCAGGAAGTCTATATGCGTGATCACCCCCTTGTCATTGATCACCCCCCTGTAAGGCTCCATTCAGACGTCCGTATGCGTTTTGCGGATCCGATCCATGTATCCGTGGATCCGTAAAAATCATACGGACCTCTGAATGGAGCCTTACAGGGGGGTGATCAATGACAGGGGGGTGATCAATGACAGGGGGGTGATCAGGGAGTCTATATGGGCTGATCAGTGGTTTATAAAGGGTTAATAAGTGACAGGGGGGGGTGTAGTGTAGTGTAGTGGTGTTTGGTGCTACTTTAGTGAGCTGCCTGAGTCCTCTGGTGGTCGATCCTAACAAAAGGGACCACCAGAGGACCAGGTAGCAGGTATATTAGACGCTGTTATCAAAACAGCGTCTAATATGCCTGTTAGGGGTTAAAAAAATCACATCTCCAGCCTGCCAGCGAGCGATCGCCGCTGGCAGGCTGGAGATCCACTCGCTTACCTCCCGTTCCTGTGAACGCGCGCGTCTGCGTGCGCGCGTTCACAGGAAATCTCGGCTCACGCGAGATGACGCCTATTGGCGTTAGCGTAGCCTGGGAGCGCCGCAGAGATGACGCCTTTCGGCGTTAGCGTAGCGCTAAGTGGTTAAGGCTAGCCATAAAAAGTGGATAAAAAAAAGTCTACACACCCCGGTTAAAATGTCAGGTTTCTGTGCTGTAACTTTTTCCACCTTTAATGTGACCTATAAGGCTACTTTCACACTTGCGTTCAGAGCGGATCCGTCTGCATTATATTGTTAAAAAATGTCTAAGTGTGAAAGTAGCCTGAACGGATCCGTCCAGACTTTTACATTGAAAGTCAATGGGGACGGATTCGTTTGAAGATTGAGCCATAGTGTGTCATCTTCAAACGGATCCGTCCCCATTGACTTACATTGTAAGTCTGGACGGATCCGCACGGCCAGGCGGACACCCGAACGCTGCAAGCAGCGTTCAGGTGTCCGCCTGCTGAGCGGAGCGGAGGCTGAACGCTGCCAGACTGATGCATTCTGAGCGGATCCGCGTCCACTCAGAATGCATTAGTGCTGGGCGGATGCGTTCGGGGCCGCTTGTGAGCCTCTTCAAACGGAGCTCACAAGCGGACACCTGAACGCTAGTGTGAAAGTAGCCTAAGCTGTACCACTCAATTGAAAAACAAACTGAAATCTTTTAGGTGGAGGGAAGAAAAAAAATAAAAAATAATAATAATGTGGTTGCATAAGTGTGCACACCCTCTTATAACTGGGGATGTAGCTGTGTTCAGAATTCAGCAATCACATTCACAATCATGTTAAATAGTCAGCATACACCGGCCATTATTTAAAGTGCCTCTGATTAACCCCAAATAAAATTCAGCTGCTCTAGTTGGTCTTTCCTGAAATTTTCACAGCAAAAGCCATGGTCCACAGAGAGCTTCCAAAGCATCAAAGGGATCTTATTGTTAAAAGGTATCAGTGAGGGGAAGGATACAAAAGAATTTCCAAGGCATTAGATATAGCATGGAACACAGTGAAGACAGTCATCATCAAGTGGAGAAAATATGGCACAACTGTGACGTTACCAAGTACTAGTGTAACATCCCAGAGTATGTTACTCAACTCTGTTTCCCTGCTACAACCTGTCAGGTGTATATTTATTGTCATCTTGTGTAATCTAACATTGCATTTCCCTGTATATGTATTTTCCAGGCCTGTTTGATATATTATGCTGTAATTTCCATGTGCATCAGCAGGTGGCAGCAATGTGTTCAGCAGACCTTAGCCAGTTTAGTATATCCAGGCTGGAATAGTTCATTCCAGTCTAGTCTCCCCTGTGTGAGCAGAAGTGGGCTGTTCCCATGTCCTGTCTCATGAGGAGGAGAAGGAAATTAAGTCAGTGTACCAGCCACCCCTGCCTGGGGAAGGCTGTGTTAATAGGAGCTCCCAGTTACAGGGATCCCAACCTAGGATCCAGCCTCGGCTGAGGCCAAGGATCACTTCTCCCAGTCTGAGCCCTTCAGCCTCGACTGTGGACAACCAAGCAAGACCTCCAGAACTACAGATCTCCAGGAAAAACCATTCCCTGCGAGCAGTCCTGTGAGTACTTCTCCAGAGTCCAGGAGAAGTCAAATTCCTCCTCAGCTAGTCAGGCCCACACCAAGCAGAAGACAGACAGAGCAGAAGATAAATACCTGCCAGATTCTCCAGGCACATAGTAAAGAAGCAGAAGAGATATTGATCCCTGCCATACATTACCAATACCTGCTGGGACTCAAGACTATTGCTGTAACTCGTATGGATTTCTGTTGCCATCCAGTAAAGACAAGTTGCATTATACTCCAAGTCTGGATCTCATTTACTACCACCAAAGTTCCTCAGTTACTCCTATTAACAACACTCATTTCATTGCAAGTGAGCCAGGATCCAGGAGTCCAGCCGTACCAAGGTAGGAGACACCGTTAACACTACCATATCTGCTATACAGAGACATTATCCCCCTCTGGCATTCCTCACCTGGTACGTGGGCTATAACATCTTAAAGGGCCCTGCTACAGTACCTGTGCAAGCTGCAATTGGCGTCACGAACAAACTATAGACTTATATACATATATCCTGACCCACTGCATTGTACCAGTGTCCTGCTCATTGCACTAGATGTCCCTCCAAAATTGATGAAAAGATGAGAAGGAAATTGGTCTGGGAGGCTACCAAGAGGTCTACAGCAACATTAAAGGAGCTGCAGGAATATCTGGCAAGTACTGGCTGTGTGGTACGTGTGACAACAATCTCCCGTATTCTTCATATGTCTGGGCTATGGGGTAGAGTGGCAAGACGAAAGCCTTTTTTTTACGAAGAAAAACATCCAAGCCAGGCTACATTTTGCAAAAACACATCTGAAGTCTCCCAAAAGCATGTGGGAAAAGGTGTTATGGTCTGATGAAACCAAGGTTGAACTTTTTGGCCATAATTCCAAAAGATATGTTTGGCCCAAAAACAACACTGCACATCACCAAAAGAACCCCATGCCCACAGTGAAGCATGGTGGTGGCAGCATCATGCCAAGGGGCTGTTCTTCTTCAGCTGGAACTGGGGCCTTAGTTAAGCTAGAGGGAATTATGAACAGTTCCAAATACCAGTCAATATTAGCACAAAACCTTCAGGCTTCTGCTAGAAAGAGGAAGAGGAACTTCATCTTTCAGCATGACAACGACCCAAAGCATACATCCAAATCAACAAAGGAATGGCTTCACCAGAAGAAGATTAAAGTTTTGGAATGGCCCAGCCAGAGCCCAGACCTGAATCCGAATGAAAATCTGTGGGGTGATCTGAAGAGGGCTGTGCACAGGAGATGCCCTCACAATCTGACAGATTTGGAGTGTTGTTGCAAAGAAGAGTGGGCAAATCTTGCCAAGTCAAAATGTGCCATGCTGATAGACTCATACCCAAAAAGACTGCTGTAATAAAGTCAAAAGGTGCTTCAACATAGTATTAGTTTGGCTGCTGACTAATGAGCTGCCAGGAGATGCAGCAGAGTCGGCAGTGATCTCTTTTATCTTTCAGCGGCTAGATAGTTAGCGAGCACGCCGGACATACAGATCACACAGACACAGTGTACCGATGTCAGACAGGACAGTGTATAAATATATATAGTACCAGCAGAAGCACCCGACTTCGTACGGGTATATTTCATCTATTTAATTTAATGTTTGTGTGTGTCGTAAAAAGTCATTAACAGTGACCTCCACATGGCCTTTAATGCTATTGCTACACGACGACATGTGTCGCGCGACATTTTCTCTCACCAATTTTTATAATGATAGTCTATGGTGTCACACTGCGACATGCGACATGCTGTGACTGCGACACGACAGTCGCAAAAAATCCATCCAAGATGGATTTTTCTGCGACTGTCGCGTCGCAGCATGTTGCATGTCGCAGTGCAACACCATAGACTATCATTATAAAAATTGTCGCATGACATCAATGTCGAACGACACATGTAGCAGTGTAGTTGTGCCCTGTGTCATGCGACTTATTGTTGCGTGACACATGTTGTCGTGTAGCCATAGATTAAAGCTGACCTACAGCAGTGAAGAAAAATGGCTGGGTTGTTATGGAAATCTGAAAAAAAAATAAAAAAATGTGTGCATGTGACCGTGTGTGTATGGCAGTTGTGACATAAGTGAAAGACTTGCAGGCTTGTAATGGCTAATGCAGGTGATTTTGGGGGAATATCTCAGGAACGGTACTTCCTAGAGAGCTGAGACCTGGTCTAAAACCTTCCCGGACACCTGATGTACCTGTGTGCCAAATTTGGTGAAAATCGGTCTAGTCATTTGGTCGTGCATAAAGAACAGACAGACAGAAACTCATTTTTATATTATAAGAGATTTATGGCCAGCTTTAGCCATATACGAGGGATGCATTGAGTGAGGAACGACTTTACTGTTCAGTACTGCGCTGAATAGTGAAGACAGGCAGCTCACTACCTAGTCAAATTCAGGGTCAGGATTTTCATTAAAAAAATGCAAAATAAGTAAAGTAAACCGACATTTTTATCTATCTATCTATCTCATATCTATCTATCTATCTATCTATCTATCTATCTATCTCATATCTATCTATCTATCTATCTATCTATCTCATATCTATCTATCTATCTATCTATCTATCTATCTCATATCTATCTATCTATCTAATATCTATCTATCTCATATCTATCTATAGTCCATATCTATCTATCTATCTATCTATCTATCTATCTCATATCTATCTATCTATCTATCTATCTCATATCTATCTCATATCTATCTATAGTCCATATCTATCTATCTATCTATCTATCTCATATCAAATCAAATCAAATCAAATAAGCTTTATTGGCAGGACTAAATACATTTTAGCATTGCCAAAGCAAGTGGTAAATAATTGGGTAGGGTTGGGGGGTGGGGACAGGTCCAGGGTGGGGGTATAGGAGTCCATGGTATATCAGGCTCCTCTCAGTCCATGGCAGGCAGTAATATATTGTGCTGCTATGGCCGTTGTGTTCTCCTCTTCCCCCAGCAGTATGGAGAGTCTCTCTTCCTCCTCCATGGAGGTGAAGTCTGGGCAGAGATCAGACAGTCTCCTGAAGTGAGTCTCTCTCACTGCAATATCTCTCTCACTGCATATCTATCTATCTATCTATCTCATATCTATCTATCTATCTCATATCTATCTATCTATCTCATATCTATCTATCTATCTCATATCTATCTATCTATCTATCTATCTATCTATCTATCTATCTATCTATCTCATATCTATCTATGTATCTATCTATTTCATATCTATGTATCTATCTAATTTATATCTATCTATCTATCTATCTATCTTATATCTCCTATCTATCTATCTATCTATCTATCTATCTCATATCTATCTACCGTATTTTTCGCCGTATAAGACGCACCGGCCTATAAGACGCACCTAGGTTTTTGAGGAGGAAAATAAGAAAAAAAATATTTTGAACCAAAAGGCGTGCTTTTGGTGGGTTTTGAACTAATTGTGGTCTGTGGATGGCACTGTTATGGGGGATCTGTGGGTGACGCACTGTTATGGGGGATCTGTGGGTGGCTCTTATTGGGGTCTCTGTGTATGACAGTTATGGGGGGGATCTGTGGATGACACATATATAGCATCTTATGCTATGTGTCATCCACAGATCCCCTCCATAAGTGTCCCTGTAGTGAATGACCCTCAATACAGGGCTGGAGGCCGGCATCTGGCTTTATAATGACAGCGGGGCCCGTGCAGTGACTGTATTCTACTACACGGGCCCCCAGCTCACTGTATAATCGTATGTCTAATAGTAAATAGTTATGTGCATAATCGCATAATGAGCGGAGTACTTACAACTACAAGCGCTCGCCGAGAGGAGGGAGGAGGCAGGCCAGGAGGACAGGCGCTGGCAGCGTGAGTCATACGTCATGCGCCCACGCCGCCGGCTTCATTCATAAAGTGGGTGGGCGGCGCAGGCGCGTGACGTATGACTCACACACTGCCAGCGCCCGTCCTCCCAGCCTGCCTCCTCCCTCCTCTCGGCGAGCGTTTGTAGTTGTAAGTACTCCGCTCATTATGCGATTATGTACATAACTATTTACTATTAGACATACGATTATACAGTGAGCGGGGCCCGTGTAGTAGAATAGTCACTGCACGGGCCCCGCTGTCATTATAAAAGCAGACGCCGGCCCCCAGCCCCTCCTCCCTCACAGCTGATACACCCGCCGCGCGGCATCGCGGCGGGTGTATCATTGAAAATCGCAAAATAATTTGCGCGAAAATTCGCGCGAAAATTCGCACGGAAATTTGCGCAAAAATTCGCACGAAAATTCGCAAATCGCAAAATAAGCTGCATTCGCCATATAAGACGCACTGCTATTTTCCCCCCACTTTTGGGGGGAAAAAAGTGCGTCTTATACGGCGAAAAATACGGTATCTATCTATCTATCTATCTCATATCTATCTATCTCATATCTATCTATCTATCTATCTCATATCTATCTATCTATCTCATATCTATCTATCTATCTATCTATCTATCTATCTCATATCTATCTATCTATCTCATATCTATCTATCTATCTCATATCTATCTATCTATCTATCTATCTATCTATCTATCTATCTATCTATCCATCTATCTCATATCTATCTATTTCATATCTATCTATCTATCTATCTATCTATCTATCTAAAAAACAAAAACACAACAGCAGCACAGTTAGAAAAAAAAAAATCGGGTGCAAATCCTCAGGGAAGGTAGGAAACCATTCCACTGTACAATATTTCCAAAAAATGAGGCAGCACTCCAAATCAAAGTGAAAAGGTGACCCAATTTATTCCCAGGCAACGTTTCAGCCCACTCAATGAGGCTTGACAAAATAAGGAGTGCTGCCTCATTTTTTGGAAATATCTATCTATCTATTGTCTCTCTATCTTTCCCATTATGTCTTCTAAAAGAAAATGTATTTGGAGCAGGAGATCTTATGTTCTGCAGGACTTTCTGTACTTTATGACACATCAAACATTGTAATAACAAGAAGAACAAAATAGGATTAAAGTCGTTATAAACAATTTTCTATATATAATCGGACGTCTTCCTCTCCTGCAGCTCCATGACTTGTGGTTTTGATGACAGTCAGTCACTGAAATACTCTAAGAACCCAGACAAATCCAAGATATGTGACAGGTCTGTTCAGTGGCTTAGGAAGAAAGATTTTTTTTTTGTGTATAAACTTCAAGAAAATCACTCTTTGTCCATTTTCCAAAAAAGTCTTTGTACCTGCAAGTAAATGGAAGGTCTCAGAAGCTTAATTCCATCATAAATACATGAATGGACGCGGCATTTTGCCAAAACAACTAATGACATCGTTTTATGTGAACTTCCAGTGAATAGATTTGACCAAATCCTTTAATTTACATTATATATATGCAACGAACAAGAAAGCGGAAAGAGGTGCATGTTCATATCACTTTGTTTTATTAGTTTGTGCCTACATACAACTTTTACTGAATGCATTTCTTTACCCCTACATTTATCTTTAGAATGTACACATGGATTTCCTGTCATTCAGACAGTGGGCTACAGACAGACAAAAGATCTGTTTATACTGTACTTAAAGGGATGGTTAAAGAAGTGTATGGCAGGGTCTAAAAACACAGCTACTTTCTTTTAGAAGCAGAGGCCCTTTCATCCATAGGCTAAGCTCGAGTATTATTACATCCTTATTCTATTTAAAGGGAATGTGTCATCAGAAAATGACCTTTTGATGTTTTTATATTAAAGGGAGTCTGTCACCTCCATATGACCATATACAGCACTTACATGGCGGATCCGCAAAAAATACGGATGACATCCGTGTGCATTCCGTATTTTGCGGAACGGAACAGCTGGCCCTTCATGGAACAGTACTAGGACGTCTTCTATTTTTTTGCGGAACAGAAATACGGACATACGGAAACGGAATGCACACGGAGTAACTTCCGTTTTTTTGCGGATGCATTGAAGTGAATGGTTCCGCAATAAAAATGGAACAGACACGGAAAGAAAATACGTTTGTGTGCATGAGCCCTAATAGTGTAAAGTAGATAGAAATGAATAAAATGCTCACATTTATCACAAAAATAGGGGAATTTGAATCATTTCATTAGTTGCATAGTATTACTTCTGTCCCGCACGACCCTGAAAGTAATATGAGTAGGGGTGACGGTTCACCGCTGATTTAATACTTAACCATTACATTCCCAGGTCTTCGGATGGTGGTGAGGAGGGTAGAGGGAGGCAGCTTTAACTGCAGGTGTTAATTTCTTTTAATTAATTCCCCGGGGAGAAATTGCCCTTGTAACACGTTGTTAGGCTTCTCTACAGGTGAGACGCCTTCTCCTGTACACGACGAATCTATTTACATGACGTGTTGTTTACTGGCAAGATATTCCTTGTGAGATTTCTGTCAAGAAATTCTCCGTGTAACGCAGTAGTGACACACGGAACATAGTAAGCGTTAGGCTAGGTCTACACGACGACATTTGTTGCACGACATTTTGTTGCACTAATGTTGCGCGACAATTTTTATAATGGCAGTCTATGGTGTCGCACTGCAACATGCGACATGCTGCGACTGTCGCAGAAAATCCATTTGAGATGGATTTTTCTGCGACTGTCGCAGTCGCAGCATGTCGCATGTTGCAGTGCGACACCATAGACTGCCATTATAAAAATTGT
Source organism: Bufo gargarizans (assembly GCF_014858855.1). Lineage (NCBI taxonomy): Eukaryota > Metazoa > Chordata > Amphibia > Anura > Bufonidae > Bufo > Bufo gargarizans. The sequence goes on from NC_058087.1 coordinate 57,865,238, forward strand.
TGCGCGACATTAGTGCAACAAAATGTTGCGCGACAAATGTTGCGCCCTATCTGTCGCGCAACTTTTTGTCGCGCAACAAATGTCGTCGTGTAGACCTAGCCTTAGACTTGACTCAATCATACTGCCTGGTAGGGTTGATCCTGCTGATTAAAATAATACCTGTCTTGTGTAAATCTGTTGCAAAATTAAAAAAAATAACTTTTATTCTTTATGCTAATTAGTAGAGATGAGTGAATCGAAGCTGACGAAGTGGAATTCGATCCGAATTTCAGGAAAAATGTATTCGCACCGAAGCTGAAATTCCTCATGCTTTGTGTCAGCGAATCAATGTATCCTGAAATAGCGTAAAAAACATAAAAATTTTAACTTTACCGCCTCCATTTGCTAGCGACGGGCCGCCAGCCACCATCTTGCTTGAAGATCTCGGCCTAAATCCCATGTGGCGCGAGATTACAACATCACGCCGGCCAGCGTGATGGCGTCATACGTCACCACCCCTGCCGGCGGGATGACGTGATCTTGCGCTGCACAGGATTTCGGCCTAGATCTTCAAGCAAGATGGCGGCGGTCGGTCCGTTGCGAGCAAAATGGTGGCGGTAAGTTTGATGTAATAGTTTCTTTTATTGTTAAAAACTGTGTAAAATTACACTCAGATGCCGCGATCATGTATGAACGTGGCATCTAAGGGGTACAATGAAGGGGGTGGCGCTATCGCAACTCCCTGTCATTGGACCCGCTACTTACAAAAAAATGCGCAAAGCAAATATTTTTGCTAAATTCAGCGAAGCACCCAAATCGAATTTTCAAGAAATTTGCTCATCTCTACTAATTAGTTATTCAGTGCACAAGGAGCAGGCCCGTGGCCCTTGGTGTACCTCGGCTTTCCAGTGCTTGCCATGCCCCTCTGTGCACTGAAGACAGGTATTATTATAATCATTATCATCAGCAGTGTCAACTCTACCAGGCAGTATGTCTGGTTTAGGTCTCATGCACACGGCCGTTGCTCGCTCGTTCCGTGCATTGGGGACTGCAATTTGTGGTCCCCAATGCACAGGCAACATTCGTGCGGCTGCCGCGACGGATCCAGACCTATTCAACTTGAACATGTTCTATTTTTTGTGGTGCAGAGGCACGGAGAGAAACCCCACGGAAGCACTCCGTGGTGCTTCCGTGGGGTTCCGTGCCTCCAATCGCCACCGCACCTACCATATTTTGGACCCATTCAAGTGAATGTTTTCAGGCTGCAATACGGGCACAGCCGGGCAACGGCCGTGTGCATGAGGCCTTAATAGGATTGATCCTGCTGGCACGTGCTAATTAAAGACGCATCAAATTTGCAAAACTGACTTCAAATATTCCCCTCCTCCTAGGTGGGAAACGAGACCTATAGACCTACATTAATAAAAGATGGGTTATTCTGTGTTTTTTATAATGAATGCGAAAACTGAACCTTGTACATAAGTTCCCAATCTGCTGCCATGACTTTAATTAGTATTAGCAGCTGTATCCAGAGCGAGGTGTTAATTGGGCAAAATGCTGACATTTTATAGGCCATGCGGTGAACAGCTCTGGATTAATGCGACACATTTGACCTTGCCGGTTTGACATGGCGGCCATATTTTCCTACTTAGCGCTGTGTTTGTTCATTAAGATAATTGGGATATTTATAAATAAACACATTGATTTTATTGACGCGCCACATAATATTAGCGCTAGCGGAGGCTTCATCTATACTGCACAGTCTAATACATGATACAAGTATAAAATACGTGATATAAAGCACCAACGTGTTTTCTCTGATAAATACTGTGAATTCTGTTCATATACAATTTTTTGGGGTGGTTTATAGTAGAGCAGCGATGCTCAACCTGTGGCCCTTCAGCTGTTGTAAAACTACAACTCCCATCATGCCTGGCTGTAGGCTGTCCGGGCATGCTGGGAGTTGTAGTTTTGCAACAGCTGAAGGGCCCCTAAACTAAAAAATTTGGTCGCCAAATTTAAAATACACATAATTACAATAAAAAAAAAAGACTTGGAGAAGAATACAGCACTACATACCTCTTACATCCAGGGACATCTCCTGTCATGTAGACCTTCTCTTTCCTCTTCTCCTCCGTTAGACCGCTATGACACATTCTTTCAGCCACATCTCGTCTCTACAGAGTTTGTAACACAGACACGTTAGATTTCTCAATTTTTCCATCAACCTCCCCATCCTGGTGTCCCCACAGTGTCATCCTACTGCCACCCCCAATACTGTGCCCGTTGTGCTCCCCAATGCTCCAGCTACTATACTGCTGAAAAAATAGTGACCCTAATAGACATAATTGGGGTCATTTATCTTGTGTAAAGCAGAACTAGATTTCCAAAAGAACTGTCAAAAATAAAAGGTGGAATCTGATTGGCTGCTTTGGGCAACTAAGCCAGTTCTACTTTACACCAGTTTGATAAATTACCCCAAATGTCCCTATAGTGTCTACAGCAGCTATAATGTCCCCTAGAGTGCCCCCAGTAATAATAACACCCTATATTGTGCTCCAGGTAATAATCCCTGTATAGTGTTCCCAAAAATAATAGATTTACCCCTACACTGCCTCTCCAATAGCCCCCACATAGTAATCCCCCATAGTAATTTGCCCCAACACAGTAATTTCCCCCACACTGTTCACATATAGTAATTTCCCCCACAATGGCCTATATAGTAATTTGCCTCCACATAGTAGTTTCCCCCACACTGCCCCCACACAGTAGTTTCCCCCACACTGCCCCCATACAGTTATTTCCCCCACACTGCCCCCACATAGTAGTGTCCCCCACACAGAAGTGTCCCCCACACTGCCCCCATACAGTAGTTTCCCCCACACAGAAGTGTCCCCCACACTGCCCCCATACAGTCATTTCCCCCACACTGCCCCCACACAGTAGTTTCCCCCACACTGCCCCCACATAGTAATCCCTCCCATAATAATTTGGCCCCACACAGCCCCCACATAGTAATCCCCACATCAGTAATTTGCCCCCATACAGAAGCCCCAATATAGTGATGTACTCGATGTCTCTTCACTAATATGTCCTCCTGTGTGTCCCCCAAAGTAGGCATATAAAATAAAAAATAAAAAATGTGTTGTTTTTTTTAAAGCTGAATACTCTATGTCCAGGGCCAGGTGCTTGCTCGCAAAGGAAGGTGGGATGAGAGAGGCACGCACACGTCACAGTGCTGCGTCCCAACACAGACGCAGGATGACATCACACCCGCCTGTTCCGGGATTTCACTACCGCATAGGCCTTAGGCCTACTAGGCCTGAAGCCTATGGAAGTGATTTGCGTTGGGCAGGGAACTATGCGCTCCCGGGCCCCGCCGCAGTAAGTGGGCCTTCGGGTCGGCGTTGGGCCCCCCAGCGGTGCTGGGCCCGGGTCTGCCGACCCGAATGCTCCTATTGTAATCCATCATTGGTAGAGAATTGGTAGTGTTTAGTAACCATATGTTCACAATTTATGGGCATTGTATAGCGCTATGAACTCACGGTGTGCTGTCCAAATCTTTTGCAACCCCATTAAAGTGAATAGGTGGGCATCCAACCCGCAAAAAATGCAGATCGGATGTAAACTAAAAATACATTTGTGTGCGAGAGCCCTTAGGAGTAGTGTGAATAATAACTTTTATTATGCTAGATTCTGCCTTTGCAAGTTTCCAGGGCAGGGCTCTACAGTGAGGTGATCTCTGCATTGACCTGCTTCACAGCTGCTCCCCTCTGTCCTGAGTGACAGCTATAGCAACCAACCAGGAGACCATTATACCTGTCACTCAGAGCAGAGGGGAAGGGCTGTGATACAGCTCAATGCATTGAACATTTCACAATGAATCACCCTGGGTATTTTCAGGAATAAAACTTCATATTCACATTACTCCTGATAAGAAGAGATCCAAAAAATCTGCAAACTGCTAAATACTGGTACTGGCAGCGTGCATTCCGTAATTTTCTCATACTCATCAGTAGAAAGGGCTATTCTCTCCACAAAATGGACAAGAATAGGACATGTGCAGCATACCCCCAGAAGATCCGTGTTCTCCATCAGACCATTGCTCCCAGTGGAAATGTAGTACTGAAAAAGGTGACCAGAATTAAACTTAAGAATTTCCAATAGATTCAGCAGCAGCAGATTTCAAGTGCAAAACTTCTCTGGCACCAGTAAGGATTATGGAGGCAGGTTGGAAGGTGGCTATTTAGCAGTTAGGTGGTACTAGCTTAGTAACGTTCTGGGTGATGGGTGTCTTAGCTGTAGTCCCTCACCATGCAGCAGTGTCTTAAAAGCTAGCTGTAGCCAGTTCACTCTGCTGTCTAGTGTCTCGAGACTTCACTTGAGACTTGGATTAAGCAGATCTCTCTGGAGAATCCTATTTGGGAGCAGGAGCTCAGCAGTGTGCTTCCTCTCTTCTCTGTCTCTGGCAGAAAGCAGGACCAGCCCACTCATACCAAGAGGGGAGGAACAGGGTGATTAGCTCTGTTCCTTGCCAACCTTTATCATCCATTTCCTACTGGTAACAATAGCCAAATCCATTAAACAATACATAACATTATAATACATAATAATACACAACTATAATTTGCAGAACGGCCACACGATTGATGACAGCACATGGATGAAATCACATCTAATTTTGACACTGTCTCCTCAGGGACAGACACAAACGTCACATTTCAGTTCTGAAGTCAAACTTGTGAAACCCAAGCAAACGTTTCACGTCTCCGTCCCCAAGGAAAGCTTCTCTGCAGCCATGACATACGCACATCGACTATTTCCATATTTTTCGGTAGGCTTTTCAGGCAGATAAACCCGCCATCTGTGTACGCGAACAGCGTCATTAAAAGCGGCATATTAATTAACTAATTCACAAATGAATTCATTTCATAGCACAGCACGGCAGCATGCGGAAATGTTACATACAGCCAGGATCAGTATGCCATCCACAGTAGTTAAAGAGGAGGCATACGATTAGTGAAAAGACCACAGGTTGTGTCTGGTTTTGCAGCTCATCCTCGTTCAATGGAATTGGGCTGAGATGCAATACCAAGCACGACCAAAAAAAACAAGAGCGGCGCTGTTATGGTAAAAAAAAATATAACACATGTTTACTAATCTCATACCACCCCTTTAATTATTTCCATCTTCATTGCCCCACATGGTAAGATCAGGTTGTGACTAATACAATGGTTGCTGCTGAAGGGGGTGTCTCATCTCACTACGATATGCCCCCATTGTCTGATAGGTGTGGGTCCCAACGCTGAGACCCACACCTGGATCGCTAGCGGAGAGGGCAAAGTGGTGGCCGGAGGACTTGGCCACCACCAAGCGCTCTCCCTATAAAAGTGAATGGGAGCGCACCGCGCATGACCGGCCGCCGCTCCCATTCACTTCTATGGGCCCGACTGAAATTGCCGAACCAGCGCTCGCCTATTTTCTGTGGCCCCATAGAAATGAATGGCGGGCGGCTGCGCATGCGCAGTGTTCCCTCCACCACTTTCGGGGCTCTGTTTAGGAGATAGGTGCAGGTCCCGCACCTATCAGACAATGGGGACATATCCTAGAGAAAACCCCTTTAATATAAAACTAGTTGATAAAATAGATTTTGGGGCTCAAGAAAAGAAATATCTATTCATGTGCAACAATTTAATTCACTCCATGGAAGCAAAAAAAATCAAAAAAATTAAATAAAATCTCTGTTAATGGCTATTCTCCACGAATCCCCCCATACACATGCATGCCCAGCATGGCTCAGTGTGCAAGTGCTGCCAATAGGGAGAGAGGAGTAAGCTGCTGCTAGACACCTCTGGTGGCGGCTTACCTCTTTTCAAAACAAAAGGATCGGCACTGATATTCAACATGCCTGATCTTTCCCCCTGCCTGACATCATCTGTGGAGCAGGGTCGTACCTACCATAGCGGCATGTAACTGCTATGGGGCCCAGGGCAAAAGGGGGCCCAGTCTTAGTTGAGATGATCATTGCTATGAGGCCCTTACTTCTCTATGTACACCACTGCTGTTAAAGTACAGTTAGTAAACCCAGAGTAAACCCACCTGTATGCCTTCAATGGAGGCACACCATGCGACTGCTATAGGACCCGGCCCTGAACTCCTTCTTCTGATCCTGAAATGAAAATACGGCATCTTCATCCAGCTGCCACCAGGGGGAGCTCAGAGCAAAGAGATTATAACAGCTTCAATTGCGTTCAATGGTAACTATATGAATTCCTATAGACTGAGCTCCCCCTAATGGCGGCTGCAGGCAGACGTTTTTGTAATATATTATCTGAAGGGAAGCAGCAATTAGGAAATACGCTGTTCAGAATGAACGCTGTATTTATGAAGCACCTGCTCCAATTTTTCCTATAAATTAAATTTTGGGTGAGGCTGAGGGTGACTTTTTTAATTACAATTTTTAATTAAAATGCATTATGCTTAATAAAAAATAAAAAAAAGGTTAAATTAGTCTGGAAAACTGGGTGAGGCAGGGGGCCCTATGAGATGTGTATAGACCCCTGGGTAAGCCCCATATACTGTAGATGGTTGAATGGTCCCGGTGAATGGAAGCACAACGTTATGAAGGCATTTAATACCTGGAACCACCAAATTTTGATTCAGCTATTAAAGATTTCCCCATTCACAAACAGCAAGCAGAGATCTTGACAGTGGCGAGAGACAGAGTATATTAGAAAACTGCAGAACGTGGATGGAAAAGTGTGTCCATAGTGCGGTCTGCAAACCACAGATCCACAAAATACGGATACCCTCGAGGTGCATTCCGCATTTTTCCCACTCCCATCAGTAGAAATGACTATTATTCTGCAATAAGGTTCAGAATAGGACGTGTTCTGTCATTTTCGGAACAGATTTTAAATACTTCTCTCATGATCCATGACCCCATATATGATTTTTTTTTTGTCTAACTGTGGAAAAAACATGTCTACAGTCGGATTTGCGCGGCATTCAAGTCACATGCATTAAAAGTGGTTGATTTGCAGGAGAGCCGTCTCCGCTGCACAGAATGATCCATTGTGGAGTAAGAAAAGCCACAATAAAGCTGCACACCCACCTAATACACCTGTCAATCAAACCCTCCGGTGAATGCGGCATCTAATTAGCTCCATTTTCCAGCCTTTCAGTATTGTAACAAAGCTGCGGCCTCCTAATTTTCTGTAATTAACCCAGCACATGATAAATTACATTTTAGCTTCTTGCAGGTATATCTCATAATGACAAAATGACTTGTAATTATAATAGATTTGGGGCGTCTATTAGGCCTTATTTATGGTATTGGGGCACCTAGAACAATGAGATAAAAGTGTCGTCTGTAAGAGCAGAGTGTCAAGTCACAAGCAAATGGAGAGCATTCAGAAAGCCTTCAGATCCTTTGACTTTATTCACATTATGTTATGTTGGGCCTTGTGCTAAAATAAAAAAAAGACAATGTTTCCCCGTCATTCTGCACTCAATAGGCCATAATGAGAAAGTGAGAACAGAATGTTAGAAATCTATGCTAAATTATTGAAAAGTAAAAAGTAAAATCTTGCATTGACATAAGTATTCAGACCCTTTACTCAGGACTTGAAAGGGGTTTCACTGCCCACTTTAGGGTGCAGCCTCGGAACACGTTATTTCTCTTTTGCTCACATCCCCCTTTTTTTCCTTCAATCCACCTAATAGCTCCCTTGGCGCTCCTTAATCCATCTTGCTAAGTTTGCCCTTTTTTTCTCCTTGACCACCTTAAAGACCCTTTGGACAGGGATTACAGCTTCCAGTCTTCTTGGAATGATGCCACAAGGCTTTGCACACCTGAATTTAGGGATTTTCTGCCATTCTTCTCTGCAGATTCTCTCAAGTTCTGTCAGGTTAATGGGGACTGTTGGTGGACGGCCATTTTTCAGGTCTTTCCAGAGATGTTTGAGTTCAAGTCAGGGCTCTCAACCACATTTACAGAGTTGTCCCTAAGTCACTTCGCTATTGTCTTGGCTGTGTGCTGTGAGGGATGAGAATCCATTTTGTATAAACATGTTCTCCATCTTGTACATATGTGGAAAAATGTATGAACCAGCAGGACGTAGGGAGTCTCTGTGTATATAAGTCAACTGCTCCTAGCTGCAAGGGCAAGGTAGTGGCCGCCTCGGCTTCCTTATCAGAGTCTGACATACAAGAGAGAGTTATACTCCTTGTTAGTTTGGAATGCTAACGAATGCTAACTTTGAGATAAAATTCTGCAGAACCTTTTTAATTAGTAGAATTTTATTAGTATGCTATGGAAGTATTACCTTTTATGAATAACCAATCAAATCATTAGTTTCGCTTTCCACCCCCTTTGGAGGTGTGCCAGATTTATCTGTTATCTATACCGTTACAAAATGTATGCTTTTTATGGAATAAAGTAGAGTAGTTGATTCAACAAGCGTGTCTGTGTCAGCTCTCTCTGAGCACTCATAAAACTTCAATTGGAATCCCGACAATCATAGAGGTAGGGGGTTTTGCCCTAACAAAACTTGGCGCTTCAACGAGGGGCTCGACTAAAGGACACTTCATTGATCTCCCGACAACTTGGATAATCCAGACCGGGACGGACAGATAAGGTAAGAGACTTTATCTTACATTATATCTGTGCCTCCCTGACCGGTTGTCTGGCTCGAGGGATTATATAAAAATTCCTTTTACAGTCGAGTTCATATTGATAAAGAACCTTAAAAGTTGAAAATACTTATGATTTTTGGGTTTAGTTTCTGATCATGAGTAACTTTGATTGGGATGTTTTTGGTCTGGCTTTAGGAGTCACAGTATACGTTTTGTTTGTTCTTTACTGTGTTTCGAAAATTGCAGAACATTATAGAAAGGGAAATCAAAGTCCTTGGACTCCAATGTCCGGTTCGTAGACTTGATTTGTATAATAAATCTCAGTATGCTTTTTATGGAATAAAGTAGAGTAGTTGATTCAGCAAGCGTGTCTGTGTCAGCTCTCTCTCAGAACTCATAAAACTTCAATTGGAATCCCGACAATCATAGAGGTAGGGGTTTTGCCCTAACAGTGCTTAGGGTCATTGTCTTTTTGGAAGGTAAACCTTTATCCAAGTCTGAGGTCCAGAGCACTCTGGATCAGATTTTCATTATGAATATGTCTGTATTTTGCTCCATTCAGCTTTCCTTCAACCCTTACCGGTCTTCCTGTCCCCAAAGCATGATGCTGCCTCCAACATGCTTCATTGTAAGGATGGTATTGGGCAGATGATGAGCAGTGCCTGGTTTACTCCAGACATGATGCTTAGAACCGAGGCCAAAAAGTTGATCTTGGTTTTGGCGGAATCTTGTTTCTCACAGTTCGAGAGTCCTTTAGGTGGCTTTTTTGCAAACTCCAGGTGGGCTTTCATGTGTCTTTTACGGAGGAGATGTTTCTTTCTGGCCACTTTACCATTAAGCCCAGATTGGTGCAGTGCTGCAGTAATGACTGACCTTCTGGAAGTTTCTCCCATCAGCACACAGGAACTTTGGAGCTCAGCCAGAGTGACCATTGGGTTCTTGGTCACTTCTCTTACCAAGGCCCTGCTCCACTGAATACTTCATTTGGTGGGGAAGCCTGCTCTAGAATAAGTCCTGGTTGTTCCAAACTTATTCCATTTAAGAATTTTGGAGACCACTGTGCTCCTGAGAACTTTCAGTGAAGCAGAATTTTTTGGTCCCCTTCCCCACATCTGTGCCTCGACACAATCTTGTCTCTGGGCTCTACAGGCAGTTCTTACCTCCTCATGGCTTGTTTTGCTCTGATATGCAGTCAGCTGTGAGACCTTAAATAGACAGGACTGTGTCCAAATCGTGTCCAATCAACTGAATTTACCCGGGGTGGACTCTTTATTGTAGCGTAGCACTACAACATAACAAAATAAACTTTCCAAATGCATTGTAAATCCTCCACAAAGGATAAAATGTCTATAGGTTATATACAAGTATGCAACTTATATGCAGACAGGCCCCATGACAGTGGCGTAACTAGAAATGACTGGGCCGCACAGCAAAGTTTTTAATGCCCCCCACCCCCCTCCAGCAACATCTTCGCAACCCCCACTCCTGCAGCTAGTTAATATCACTTTTTCAGACCAGGCCCAGCAGCTGCTCTGTCCGTTTCCTACACATAGACACTGTATGTCATGTCACTGTATATACTGTCACTGTATACTGTATAATGTAATTGTATAATACTGTTGCATGAGCCCTGACAATAAAATCTTTTAGTCCTTCTCCCATACGGGCCACTTCTGAGTTCGAGCCTCACAGCAGCTGCTTCCCCCGCTTCCACTACAGCTACACTCCTGCCCAACAGCATCTGATGTTATCAAGTCTAATTATTGAATTCTAATTCTAATTACTGGCCTCTGATGTCATCAGTTCTAGTTACTGACCTCGGATGTCATCAGTTCTTATTACTGAGCTCTTATGTCATCAATTCTAAGGCTACTTTCACACTAGTGTTTTAGTTTTCCGGTATTGAGATCCGTCAAAGGGGCACAATACCGGGAAAAAACGCTTCAGTTTTGTCCCCATTCATTGTCAATGAGGAAAAAACTGAACTGAACAGAACGGAATGCTCCAAAATGCATTCCGTTCCGTTTAGTTGCGTTCCTGTCACGATGGGGAGTGGGGGAAAGCCCCCCACTGCACAATGTCAATATAGACCATGCCACTACGCCTGGAAGCCAGGATAAGGGAGCAGCTCACCTCCTATGCATCCCTAAATACAATCCCTGACCTCCTGACTGTATAAGCCAACCCTGATGGTGGGAGGGCTCATACCCGGAACCTAGGACCCTAATAACTCTAGAGATCCCTGGAAATAATGTCAGGGCTAGGAGACGACCTGTTCATCTACGACGTGGATGAACCGAGGTCTCCAGCAGGCCTAGCAACAAGGAAGGAGCAGAGAGCAAGCATAAACACAAAACGGCAGGTAAGAGCCCAGCGCAAACGACATGCACTGGAACAACCACCACTTACCTGCCACAACGACTGGGTGGAACAACTACAGCTTGCTGACTTGTGGTTCACCCCTCCGGGAAACCATGAAGCCCACTTCCATAGGCACAGACAGACAGGGGAAATATTAAACAACCTTGCTGGACTACAAACACCAAATAGACCAGACATGGAACACCAAAAGACATACAACAAACACCCTGTACATAAACCCACACCAAACATCATAAACAGGTGAGAAAGGGTAAGGAGAAATGGGGAAACATCAGGATGACATTGCTTAAGACCTTGATATTCCACAAGGAGGCCCTCACGGACAGGTGACACATCCTCAACGGAGCAAAGCTCCTACTCATACAAACCTAATAACCTGATGAAGGGGACATTTGGAGCCCCGAAACGCGTTGTTCTCTGTATACATCCATGGTATTCATGCAATAAAGAAGATTTATTCACATAAAGACCAACTTTACCAGTGATTTGCGCCTGACCAGAACCTCCTATCCTACTCATACAAAGACAGACATACAACTAACCTCAGTCTCACAACTCCAGTTTAAGAAGAGCCATGAGGCCACAACCAGCTCCACCTTGCACACTCCTTTAACCCTAAACAAAGCAAAATGGGAAGAAACACCAGCCTTAAAGGGGAAGTGTAAAATCATGCTAACAACATGTTGCCTCCAGCAACAAGCATGCATGGCAAAAGTGTCACGGTCCACTACCACCAGACCATGACAGCCGTGACAGTTCCCATACCGGAGAGCAAACCTCAACATGTTGTAGTTTGCTTTCTGTCCTGGGATGCAGAGGTATGACCCCCAATGCAAGTCAATGGAGACGGATCCGTTTTCTCTGCCACAATAGAAAACGGATCCGTCCTCCATTGACTTTCAGTGGAGTTCATGACGGATCCGTCTTGTCTATGTTAAAGATAATACAACCGTATCCATTCATAACAGATGCAGATGGTTGTATTATCAGTAGGGATGAGCGAATCGACTTCAGATGAAACATCCAAAGTGGATTCGCATAAAATTTTGTTCTAATACTGTACGGAGTAGGAGCTCCCTACAGTATTAGAATGTATTGGCTCCGATGAGCCGAAGTTATTGGTTCGCGAAGTCTCGCGAGACTTTACGCAATAACTTCATAAATGAATTTGTTCTGTAAAAAAACATTTCCTTGGAACCTTGGAACCAAACCCGAGTTCGGGAAATGTTTTTTTACAGTACAAATTAATTTATGAAGTTATTGCGCAATCAGAGCCAATCAGAGCCCCGTACAGTATTAGAACAAAGTTTTATGCGAATCGACTTCGGATGTTTAATCTGAAGTCGATTCGCTCGTTCCTAATTATCAGTTACGGAAGCGTTTTTACTGAACCCTGCTGGATACAGTAAAAACGCTAGTGTGAAAGTAGCCTTATTACTGAGCTCTGATGCCATCAGTTCTAATTACTGATCTCTGATGTTTTAAATTTTAATGAAGGGGTCAGGATTCAGCCTAGATGCTTTGTTATGCTTGCTTGGTCGAAAGAGGCCTTAATAGCACAACGTGCAACTAAAATATGTTTTATTTTTTATTTCCCCTTTCCATAACGGTTGTTTTGAGGTATAGCATGTATGTGTTATGGTGGTGGGGCTAGAAGCTGCATTGTGGCGAGTGGTGGCGTTTTCAAAATTTGTTTAAAATTCTTTTTATCTTTTCTGTCCCCTCCACATATTTGGTATTTCTGCATCCATATAGACCTGCACTACACAATTATCATGTCATTTATTCTGTACAGTAAACGCTGTAAAAAAAACATTAAAAGCAGTGCCAGAATTAGCTTTTATCGTGCAAAAGTAGTAAAACATAAAATAACTATATGTATTTAGTATCGCTGTTATCAATAAATGCTGTAATCGGTTCTAATGTTATTTTTGCTGAAAAATGAACGCTGTAAAAACTCAGTCGAGGCGTTGTTGTTGCTTTTTCCCAGCCCCTAAAAATTAGTTAATAAAAGTTAATCAGTAAGTTATATGTACCCCAATGTGGTGCCATTAAAAACTACAACTTGTCCCACAAAAAATGAGCCCTAATACGACTACACCGATGGAAAAATAAAAAAAGTTATAGCTCTTGGACTGAGATATTAAACCTAGACAGCCAATCTAAAGATCCAGTACAATTTGCCTTAGTTTACCTCATCCACTGATTGGCTTATTTTGTGACAGAATTTTGTTTGCAAAAAATGCAATCTTAAGCCAAGACTCAATAGGTCAGGCGCTATAGATTATTCTTTTTGGCTGACTTTCTCCGTAAAACATAAAGTGCGCCAAACTGGGCAAAAATATTCCAAATCTTAGTTCCAAATTCAGGTGCAGCCCCAATAGTAAATCTTGGTCCTCCTCTAATCTCCTCTAAATCCTTTTGCAACGCTTCCCTATGGGCTCATGCACACGAACGTATTTTATTTCCGTGTCCGTTCAGTTTTTTTTTCTGCAGATCATATGCGGAAACAATTAATTTCAATGGGTCTGCAAAAAAACTGGAAGTTACTCCATCTGCATTCCATTTGCGTATGTCCGTTCCGCCAAAAAATAGAACATGTCCTATTATTGTCCGCCTTACGGACAATGATAGTTACTGTTCTATCAGGGGTGAGCTGTTCCGTTCCACGAAATACGGAATGCACATAGACGTCATCCGTATTATTTGCGGATCTGTTTTTTGCGGACCGCAAAATACATACGGTCGTATGCATGAGCCCTATGGCAGGAATCACACATGCAGTTTTTGATGTAGTTCTCTGAGCCTAAGGCCTGGTTCACAACACCGTTTAGTTTTCCGTTCTTCTGATCCGTCAGAAGAGCAGAAAAATAAAGAAAATACCGGATCCTCTATTTTAAGCATCTGTTATGCTGATTTATGCACATTTTGCATCCGTTTTAGTCATTTCCATATTAGATCCATTATTTTAGATGGAAAAAAAACTTTGTGTATAACTTTTTTAGTTTTAATTAACGGATCTCAGATGGAAATGGGTAAAACGGAGGCGAAATGTGCATAAATGAGCATAACGGGTGCTTAAAATAAAGGATTTGCTTTGTTTTTGTCTATTTCTCTGTTCTTTTGACGGATCAGGAAAACTTAAAACTAAATGGTGATCTGAACCCAGGCTAAAATACGATGGGAATTTAAGGGTAAATTGTAAAAAATCTGTATCAAAATCGACATGTAGGACATGCAGATTTTTCAGTGAATTGCCCATGGAGGAAAAATGACGTCACATGTGACTGCATAGTGAGTCTGGTTTAGATTTAGGGGATGTCCACACACTCAGGATTTTTAATGCAGGAATGGATTTAAAAAGAATCTGTCCTTATAGGGGTTATCCCATCTTAGACAATGGGGGCATATCGCTAGGATATGCCCCCATTGTCTGATAGGTGCGGGTCCCACCTCTGGGACCCACACCTACAAGGAGAACGGAGTCGGGGAGTGTTGTGGCTGGAGGACCCCGGGTTTCCCGGGGTCCGTCCACCTCCAGGCGCAGCTCCCCGCCTCTCCCATTGAAGTGAATAGGAGCGCACTGCGCACTGCGCATGCGCGGCTACCGCTCCCATTTATTTCTATGGGGCCGACAGAAATAGCCGAGCCAGCGCTCGGCTATTTTCAGCGGCTCCATAGAAATGAATGGAGGGCAGCTGCGCATGCGCAGTGCGACTTTCTCAACTTTCTCCTCTCGGTTCTCCTTGTATCAGACAATGGGGGCATATCCTAGCGATATGCCCCCATTGTCTAAGATGGGATAACCCCTTTAATACATGCTCTCCTTTTATGAACCTTTCCTAATTCTGCTTCAAACACTGCATAAAAAGACCTGAAGGTGTGGCTGATTCTCCTAGCTCCATGCTTTAGACCAGGGGCCAGCAACCTTTGGCACTCCAGATGTGGTGAAACTACAACTCCCAGCCTGCTTTATTCACTTATATGGGAGTTCTGAAAACAGCTAAGCAAGTGTGCATGCTGGGAGTCGTAGTTTCAACATAGCTGGAGAGTGCCGAAGGTTGCTGATCCCTGCTTTAGACTTAAGAAGGAGATGTAAATACAACATTGTTGTCTAGGAGGATAAGAGAGTCTCATGAGCTCACGATGGACCTTCCATCTCCCCAGAGAATTTATTTTAATCCCCTGTCAACTTCAAACACCCTCGCCTGTGACTCCAGTATTATCAGGTTGCTTTCAATGCAAGACAATATGCTCCCTACCAAAAGCTGCGTGTGCTGATTGACAGGCTGTGGTTTATTTGTCTGGGAACATTTGTTTCCTTATATTTTATATTGTTGCTATAAAAGTTATTTTATGTACTTTATAATTACCATTGTCTGTAAATAATATCTGAATAAATATCACTGTGCTCTTCTTGCAACTCATAATACACATCTCAGCTGCTGCAGAACCTCACAATACACACCTCAGCTGCTGCAGAACATCATAATACACACCTCAGCTGCTGCAGAACCTCACAAAACACACCTCATCTGCTGTTCATCCACTTAATACACACCATGGCTGCTGCTGAACATGATAAAACACACCTTAGCTGCTGCAGAACATGATAATACACATCTCAGCTGCTGCAAAGGCTCATAATACACACCCCAGCTGCCGCAGAACCTCAGCTGCTGCAAAACCTCATAATTGACACCTCAGCTGCTGTAGAACCTCACAAAACACATCTCATCAGCTGTAGAACCTCATAATACACACCTCAGCTGCTGTACAACCTTATAATATACACCTAATCTGCTCCATAACCTCATAATACATACCTCATCTGCAGAGACGTAGCTAAAGGTTCATGGGCCCTGGTGAAAGATTTCAGCTTGCCCCCCCCCCCCCCCCCCATCTCTCAGTGCTTTGCGGCAAGGGGCAGAGGAGCACCGAAGCACCTAGCCTTTCTACTACCTGAGGTAAAAACTGAAATGCACCCCCCCCATGCCAAATTCTCAACCTAAACCCTTCCCTCCAGCCCTACTGTTAAAGGGTTGTCCTCTTTTTACTATTAATGACCTATCCTCAGAATAGGTCATCAATATGAGATCTGTGGGGGTCCGTCCCCCGGCATTCTCACCGATCAGCTGTTTGAAGAGAAGACAACGATCATAAGAACGCTACCTTCTCTGCTCTGTTTATCTTCTCGGCACAGCAATTGCAGTGGTGAGCAGTGTAAATACAAGTATGGCGTGCCCATTCACTTTTCTGTTCAAGTGAATACTACAGAGCTGTCCCACAGAAGTGAATGGAGACGCCATACTTGTAATTACACCTGCCCATCACTACAATTGCTGTGCCAAGCAGATAAACAGAGCAGAAAAGGCAATGCTGCTTTCTCTTGAACCAGCTGATCGGCAGGGGTGCCAGGAGTCAGACCCCTGCCGATCTGATATTGATGACCTATCCTGAGGATATCCAGTGACATCTCCTGTGATGTAGATGTTCTCTTTCCTTATCTTCTCCATTCAGACCAGACCACCATGATGATTTCTTTCAGACACCTCTTCTCTCTGCAGAGTTTAACAAACATCTTAGTTTCCTACTTTTCCATCACCCTTCTGTAGTTTCCCACTCCAGTTGGATGGGAACACTCCAAATTGCTATATCTAATTTCATGCCATTTTATGCATTTCCTTTGCCACAGCTGCTAAATTCCTTTTTCAGGCTGGTGAATGCATTACATACCTCCAACACTAGAGGTCTCTGTAACACCATTTATATAGGTCAGCCACAGGAAGTTAAAGAGAGATTAGGAGTTAGGAGGAGAGGAGACAGACTTGGCTCTGTTCTGCTGGGCCTAGCCCAGGGGACCATACTACTGCAACCTTTGTAGTCCAAGACTAGGATTTATTAATCCTTTACTGTAATACCCCTTCCAGGGACCCTTCTAGGGATTAAGAGAATAATTGCTGTATCTTGTGCAACCTTTTCAAAGAATGGAGCAAAGTTTGCCTGACATGAGGGAGATTGCCCTTGGGTTGCTGAAGCACTGAATATTGCTGAACTGCTAAGTGCTGAATATTTAGTTACAGAGGATCCAAACTATTATTGAAAGGCTGAGTAACCAGAGTAAGGTCAGGAACCAAGTACAAGTAAGACCATCACTTCTATACAGTTGAGCTGGAACCTATATACACCACCTCACTGAGCCTGTTATTGGGATTTGCAGCTTTAACATGTGTATTTATGACAAAGTGCCGCTATACTTATTGCAAGACAAGTAAAGTTCCTGTTTGGTTCAACTACTGCCTCTCTCATCATTCAACTCTATTTACCTCACAGTGCTGGCGTCACGAACAACACAGGGGCCCAGCCACCAAAGCACCCTAAGAATACCTATTACCATCAAGGGCACCTCGACTTCCATCTGGCTGGTGTTTCTACTACACCAAATCGGCACACCTCCATTACACTCACATATTGCCCCTGCGGTCTGGCACGTTGCAAAGAATTGGCGTCACGAACAGGATGTGAAACGTATATCACACACCTCTGTGCCTTTAAATGAACTGTACACTGTGTATTGATGACATCAGTTGCATATTGAAAGTGAGAGAAACTTTAAGAGCCTTTAATCAACCGGAGAATAGCCTGTGTGAATTGTAAAGTACATGTGGATATTATACAAGACCTTCATTAAAAAATCACATGGTCCAAATTTAGAAAACTGAAGATTTTCATGTTAGTAACAGTGCTTGCTGTCGCTGAATGGACTTTTTAATGTACCCAAATTGGCCGCTGACAGCCTTCTTGTTCGCCATTAGTGCGCTGAGAATCATCCCAACGGTGGGAAAAATTGAGTGCCGCCCCTTTTAAATTTGCGGGAAAATAATATTTGCTGCGCCACCATATACCCAGCATGGATTACAATGTCGGCGCTGACCCTCTAATGCTGGTGAACCTAGGAGGCGGGCCGTGTAAAAGGTGGAGTTTGCGTGACGACTGGAAGTACTTGTTCGACTTCTTCCTGTGCGCTAGATCAGAGAGAGGAGGAGTCATGGCTGAAGACATGGAGTCACAGCTTGGCCTGAGCCAGGAAGCCATTGCCCTATTCTTACCCCATGCCGCCCAGGAGAAAACTGGAGTCTCCGGCGTGGAGTTGAAGCGTCAGTGCCTATTTAGGAGGATGATCCTGTAGTGGAGCAACCACAACCTCTGGGAGGACAAGGGGGTTTCCCAGCAGCAAACCCACTATTTACGGTCTTAATGGCGGAGGTTAGAGCCGCTGGTGTCGCAAAGACCAATATGAAGAAAAGATACTTCGAGGAGCTGGCCAAAAGACTATTGGAACATCCAGAGGAGTGTTTCTCCAAACTAGAAAGGTGGCGGGGCACTGTCCTATCCTTTAATAAAGAGCGAGAATTCGGATTCCTGCGCGATCAGGGCACTGGTCGAGACTACTTTGTGAACCTGAGATCGGTTAAAAGATCCTATCTACCCGAATTCCAACATAACCTGTGAAATTGTGGAATTCACCCCTGAGGAAGGCCTGACGGGTCCGTATGCCATTGCAGTAGCTAGGCCGCAGCCAGAGCCAGAAAATTGGGAGGAGTCAGAAAGTAATACTAAGTACGGCAGTGAAATGACGACCCCACCGGCGCCTGTTCGGGCCACATATCAAGCTTCCTTCGTAGGACCCAACATCTGGCAGCCGATAATGGTAGAAGTGGAAGCTAGGCCTTACCGGTCACCTGATCTTCACTGGAGGGAAGAAGACATCGCCGCTGCTGAGGACTGGGAGAGATTTTGGGCCCATCAAGAAGGTCAACGCCAGCTAGCCGTACAGCATCGGCTGGGTGTCGGCTGTGGGCGCCCCGGAAACGATTCTGTCTCCCAAGAGCCGGAGCCTGCGTCACGAACTCCCGTTGAGGAGTCAAAGCTTGCCGCCGCTGCTAGTGTACCAGATCCACAGCACGGCTGGAAGAGAGAGAGGCTAACTTACAGTCGGAGTACTGCGACTCTCGCAATCCTAGCGGAACTCGCCAATATCCTGGAGACCTGCAGGAATGCCCCTCAACTTGAAAAATCTGTGTTGGAAGGTACCTCCTGCAGTGGTGGTACACACTACTCAAAAGAAAAATGTGTGTCCCACAGTGAGCCCTAGGCATTTAAACAGTAAGGACTCGTGCTCGTTGCACCCCTTAGTGGCCGTTTCCTTAAGTCACTTCAGAGCCTACTGTCCCTTTAAAAAAAATAAAAAATATTCAGGACTAACTTGCTGGACATTAACAGTGTGAACATTTTCCCAGTTGCGCATTTTTATTTTTGTTGTACCATTTTTCCCTTTCCCTCCCGCCTTCTCAGGTTATCTGAGAACTTTAACTTGGATCAAATTATGTAACGCTCAAGCAATGTACCCAGAAGGACATTTTCTGTGCCTGTTTTAGGCTACTTTCACACTTGCAGCAGAGTGATCTGGCAAGCAGTTCCTGCAAAAACGTATGCCAACTGATGGCCTTTTAAGACTGATTAGGATCCTGATCCATATTAAAAATGCATTGAAATGCCGGATCCGTCTTTCCGGTGTCATATTTATTTTTTTGGTCTGCGCAGAAGGACGGATCCGGAACTAATACATTCCTATGGAAAAGAATGCCGGATCCAGTATTCAGGCAAGTTTTCAGTTTTTTTGGCCGGAGATAAAACCGTAGCATGCTGCGGTTTTATCTCTGTCCTGATCAGTCAAAAAGACTGAACTGAAGACCTCCTGATGCATCCTGAACGGATTTCTCTCCATTCAGAATGCATGGGGATAAAACTGATCAGTTCTTTTCCGGATTTGAGCCCCTAGGATGGAACTCGGCGCCAGAAAAGAAAAACGCAAGTGTGAAAGTACCCTTATGCAATACTCATGTTTGCAATACTAGAACCTTTTTGTGCTTTATTGGATTGCAAATGTTTTATACCTCAATATTAAGTTGGCTTTGCCCCAGTAGGACTTTGCTATGGACTGTATTGTTTGCTTATGAATCACCGCCCATTTTGTCACCGTCAAGCAAAGAGGAGTACAACGCCGTGCGTGTATTCCTGCGTATGAACTCGCTTACCTGTGGGGTCTGTTCATACTGGTAGTCAGTCAGGATTTTGGTTAGGGTTTTTACTAGGAGGTGTCCATCTTCCTTCCCTAGTTCTCAGGCCTGATTCCCTGTTTCCCCATACCCTCCTGTGGTATTTCCTTCCACACCGAAGCGTGACAGATATATTTGCACTCCCATATACGGGACAAATCCAGAGGATAGGTCATCAGTATTAACATCTCAGAAAACCTCAATAAACTATATGGTCTCAATGTGGAATTTACACCTGGGGCATCTGACTGAAAGTGTTCAGTGATGTATGTGTGTGCCTTCATATGTCTCTGTAGATAGTTTAGTGCGATGTGCTTTTCTTTCTGTTTTTACATATTACCTTATTTACCAGCGCTATGTTTGCTTTGTTACAGGGAGAAAACCTGAAATAGAACTGTCAACAAGGACCCTGTATGTGGGCTCTTAGCAACGAGTCTCCTCATATTGGTTTCTGTTGTCATTTTCATATTTTTTCGAGCTTTCTTTTTTTCTTTTTTCTTTTTTATGACATGATGACATTCAAGGCATTGATATGATTTTTCAGTTGGACTTTATCCTCTAATAAGCACAATAGATACATTTTCTGTTGCAGTTATGTTGACTTGGCCAAGGAGATGTTATCTTTTCTTTTGGCAAGGTGTACACGATATACGTGGTTAGGGTTGTGTCCAAACGGGAGTCCCCTCTTTTGGTTGGGTGGAGGATATGGGACACAACGGTGCCCTATATTCCTCTACTCACCTAGAATGAATGGTGCCTACCATGATATGGCTGGCTTCCATTGTCCAGGGTGGGACTATGGTGATCGGTGTGAACTGACAGTGATCAGACATTTCTTTACGAGACCCCCTTCTATTTAGGCCTCCTGCACACGAACGTGTGCTTCCCGTTGCCATATTAGGGACCGCATTTGCGGATCCGCAATACACGGGCATCGTTCCGTGTGCATTCCGCATCACGGAGGCGGACCTATTCACTTCAATGGGTCCTGCAAATCCGGGCATGTGGAATAGTGCGGAACAGAAGCGCGGAACAGAACCCTACGGGAGCACTACTGAATAAAATAAAAAGGTGGATAAAATAAGGAGAAAAACCCATATTTCTTCTAAGAGTATGGAGACCGGAAGTGGGAGTGTCTACCTATGCGTTCCAAGGTGGAACGCATGGAAAGATTTTTATATACAATTTATTTAGAAAGATGAAAATATAAATATATAAATTGTATATAAAAATCTTCCCATGCGTTCCACCTTGGAACGCATAGGTAGACACTCCCACTTCCGGTCTCCATACTCTTAGAAGAAATATGGGTTTTTCTCCTTATTATATCCAACTTTATATTTTATTAACTCCTTTTACATATTCATCGCCCATCACTTATATTTCATTATACTTATGTTTCATTATATTGAATTCTTTGCTTCTACTATTCTAGACGATATATCAATCCGTCACTCCAGGCCAGTGCCAGGAAGTGATGTCAACACATGTCCGGCCCCTTAGATCACCTGACTGCAAACCATGTGCATTTCCTATCTATCTATATCCTGTTATGTCTGTGTTTTATTTATGCTCTTGATAAAGGGGTACTATCCCGAAACCCTTTGAGCTTTTGTATACATTAAAGACCTCTATTGGATCCTGGAGCCCCGGTGTCATCATTTTGGGGGACATAGAAGCCTTATTCATCTTTAAAAGGAGATCTCGGCGGGGGAGGTACAAGTATAGGTGTTATGTGCTTATCCTATACTTCCCTCCCCGGTAAAGTAAGTCCTCTATCAATGCTTCACTAGTATGCTGAAAGTGAAAGTGAGACATATTGACATATGCCAAAGTTGAGTGCACAAACATTTATTTATGCACTTTTTAATCCCTGTATTGGACTTTTATATATGATCCTTGTATTCTATGATTCAGTATTTTACAATTCTCTGTATATATCTCTTCTCATTTACTATAGCTATCTCTATGCGTTCTTAGAGCGTTCTTTGACACACACGCATCTTATTATTATATATAGAGACTGCTGTACTTGCACTTTTCCTTGGGTGCTTGATAATATTCAAAGCTAGAAATCTGGTTCTGGCTCTCTGGAGCCCCCACGGTGCTTCCAGGACACTGCTGGAATAGCACCACAGAACCGCCATTTTTCTCTGTCTCATATTACCATCAAGGGCACCTCGACTTCTATCTGGCTGGTGTTTCTTTGCAATAGAGAGAGCCCCGGAGGATTTCATGCTGTCTTCCCCTCCACTGCAAGGCCGGCCCAGGGAGCTACAGAACTGTGAGTAATAGAACTACTACACCCATTCGGCACACCACCATTACACTCACATATTGCCCCTGTGGTCTGGCACGTTGCACTTCCACCTTCTGAACACCCCATCCTGCCCACCCAATACTATAATGCAGAAGCAGTCCTCCTAAAAATACTAGTACCACACAGATAGTGCCCCCTTCAACAATTATTGGCATACAGGGCCCTAAAAAATTACTCCATCCAGCAAGTTGTGTCCAACACTAATAGTATAAATACAAAATAAAAATTAATTGTGCTAAGCTGATACTGTGCCAGGGTGCCCCCCAACAGTAATAGTGCTCTCCAAAGTCCCACCAATAGAAATAATTATCTACCAGCGTGCATAGTGTTAACATGACCCCGATGGTAATAATGCCCCCATTGTGCCAATACTAGTAATCATGTTCCCCATAGTCCCCCAGTAGTAATACTTCTCCTTATAATGTATGCCAGGAGAAAAATACCCCCTAATGTGTGACAGTACAAAAACTAGTCCCTTACCCTTCAGATCAGACCCCCATAAGAGATCCTCAGATCAGACCCCAATATCAAACATCTGATGAGACCCCCCCCATATCAGACCTGAGATAAGACCCCCTTTAGATCTCTGTGTCAGACTCTATATCAGACCCCAGCTCGGCTATTTCCGTCAGGCCCATAGAAGTGAACGGGAGTGGTGGCCGGTCATGCGCGGTGCGCTCCAAATCACTTCTATAGGGAGAGAGCTTGGTGGTGGCCGGACCGGAGTCTTCCAGCCACCACTTTGCGGGCGTCTGTTCCTGATACAGGTATGGGCCCCAGTGGTGGGAACCGCACCTCTAAGACAATGGGAGCATATCCCAGATACCACAGAACATCAGAATACATACTTGAGCTGCTGCAGAACCTCATGATAGACACCTAAGCTTCTGCAGATCATCAGACACACTGCAGAACATCATAATCCATGCTTCAGACAGTGCAGAACTCTGTTATACATCTCAGACACCTCCAGCCCTCACATTGTGCACCTCAGCTGCTGCAGTAGACCATTATACTCTCCTCAGCTGGTACATTGAAGTGAATGGATCCACATCCAACCCACAAAAAATGTGAATTGGATGTGGAAAAAACATGCGTTCGTGTGCATGAAGTCCCTACTCTTTAGATGTGTGTTCTAGAAGATAGACTTTTGGGACCTGTATAAATGCAATCTATGGTCTCATGCTATAAGGTAACTCCCTGAAACATCTATGTGGCTAACAAATAAATAAATTACAGTAAATATATATATTTTTTATTATAATTTTTTTTTCATATATATATATATATATATATATATATATATATATATATACATGGATTTCTATATTGTTATATTGCATTTGCTCCTGTTCTCTGCAATGTTTATGCAACCAATGTATTCAATTTACTTTCATAGAATAAATTCAATCAAAATTGAATATTGGATCCGTGACTTTTGATCATTTATGGTTTTGTGTTTTTATTTTTTTTTGGCTGATCAAAATGGAAATGTTATTTTGGACAGGGGAAAAAGCAGAATACATTTTTTGGAACTGTAAATGCGCAGCCATGGTTGAGCTATCAAACAAAGCACTGTTAGCTTGATGCACACTTCTCCCTATTACGGTATACAGTCAGCGCGGCATAAATTGGAGATTTCAGTGCTGCGAGGGCTCAGCTGCTGTGCCAGCGACTCTGGGGAATAAACGTACGAGGCTCTGAGCTGCCATCAGGTCTACAAAAACTGATTTTGCAGGATGCTTGTGTGTGTTTTCACATGATTATTATGTTATTGTTACAGTACATATTGGATATGATTTATTGATATTATATTTAAATATTAGCTTTGGGGATTTTGGATCTAGTTATAATCTGTTAATTATTTAAAGAGAATCTGTCACCAGTGATCTCCCTATCCCGCATAGACACATAGCTGTAGTTCACCTAATTAAAACCCAGTTTTTTTTTTAATCTGAGGCTTATCTGATATTTTTTCTTAAAATTAGACCCTTGGTGCAATGAGGCCATCACCAATGGAGCTCCACTCCATTCTTTGACCAGCCCCTTCCTGGCTGCTTTGCTACTGCCTGACCCTGTAAATCAAAGGAGCCGAGAAAGGGCTGGCCCCAGAAAGGAGCAGAGCTTGGGTGTAACAAGAGCAATGGTGACACCCTCATTGCACCAAAGGCCTAATTTGCACATTAAGAAAAAGTATCATAACTCGGGAACGGAGTCTAGGAGCAACAAAAGAAAAACATGTTTTTTAATCAGGTGAACCAGAGCTATGTGTCTATGCAAACAGTTGGACAGGGAGGTCGCTGGTGACAGATTCCCTTTAAAGAGTGAATAGTCAGTGGGAGCTGATAAAACTGCTGCAAAAATTAAAGGAGTTGCCCAGAACTAAAAAGGTATATTTTTCCAGAAACAGCGCCACTCCTGTTGGTAGGCTGTGTCTGACATTACAGCATTTAAAGGGGTTGTCCGGGTTCAGAGCTGAACCCGGACATATCCCCTTCTCCCCCCACTGCTCCCCCTGCGTGATTCAGGCTTTTCTAGGATATCCGGTGACGCACCAGGCTCTCCATGGGTAAGCTAGGCGGAGGCTTCCACCGAGCAGTGAGCCCAGTGACTGTCACTGGCACTAAGGGGTGGGCTTTAGTGCTGCCCTAGCCCATCAGTGCCAGTGATGTCACCGGGAACACTGCTAGGTGGAAGCCTCCGCCTAGCAGTGCTAAAAATATAAACAAACAGCCCTTGTCCTGCGCGACACAGAAAAAGGCAAGAGAGAGCATCGGAGCGTGTAATACTCCAATGTTCATGTCAGAGGGGCTGAATGGGAGAAGAAGGGGATAGGTCTGGGGTTAACTCGGAACCCGGACAACCCCTTTAAGTGAATGATATTACAGCCTAAACCAGACACTGCCCAATGACAACGGATCGACTGTTTCTAGAAAATGCAGACCGTATTTTTTTAGCAAAGCATATGGGATAGCAATAGGATAATAAGTAACCACACTAGAAGTGATCTGTGAAATATTAGTGAGTTCAATTCATTAGTACAAACAATATTAATTATAGGCTCAACATAATTACATAATTTAAAAAACAATTCAAATCATCTGATGTAAACAGTGGTGGTCAAAAGTCAGAGAGTATGTATCAAATATTGATGATATGATTGTTAGTCTTAAAGGGTTGTCCGGGTGAAGAGCTGAACCCCGATATACCGATATTTTCACCCAGGCAGCCCCCCTGATGTTAGAAGCATCTCATGCTCCGATGTGCTCCCTTGCACTGCGCTAGATTACGCAGGGCATAGGCTCTTTTGTTTACAACAAAACACTGCCGGGCGGAGGCTTCCGCCCCCCAGTGTGTCCAGTGACATCACCGGCTCTGATGGGCGTGCTTTAGCGCTGCCCTAGCCGTTTTACTGGCTAGTGCAGGGCTAAAGCCCACCCATCCTGGCAGCCCCATGGAGAGCCCGGTCCGTCACCGGAACTCCTGAAAATGCCTTTGCCCTGCGCAATTTAGCGCAGGGCAAAGGAGAGCATCAGAGCATGAATTGGTCCGATGCCCAAGTTAGGGGGGCTGCCGGGGTGAAAATGGAGGTATGAGCTGAACCCGGACAACCCCTTTAAGTGTACATGATTGGAAGTAGTTTAAAAGTAAAATCCAAGTGATAAATAATCACAAGCAAATCCAATCAATAAAACAAACGTACTCAATGCTGGACCACCACGACGCCCAGTCACGTGTTTGGCGATCAGCTTCCTCTGAAAGTAATAGCTCCTTTTAGCGCTCATGCACACAAGTGAGTTTCATGTGTGGGTGCCATCCATGTTTAATGCGGACTGCACCCACAACACATACCGACCCACTAGAGTCTGTAGTTTTTCTCATTAAAGATAGCTTTGTATGAAAAAATAAATATGCTGCATTTTTTCATGGCCGAAGGACCCCATAGAAATGAATGGTTCTCTGCACAAAGAACTGTCTGAACTGATAACCAGATTGAACAATGTCTGCCTACCCTGACCTCGGCTTGTGCTTTGACTACAATTTTGCCTGTCCACTGAACATAGATAACTTCAAGAGGTGGAGGCCTGATGGTTTCCCTGCAGCAGAGTCCAGATTCCCGTATAAAACGTGAAAACTGTAGGGAGGAAGGCACTTAGATAATTCCTTTAGAAGTAACCCATGCCAGATCTGTTCAGTGACACAGTAGGTCCACACCCACTTTGTGACATCTACCCACAAATAGTTGGTTGTAACCAGGGAGCCTATCAGGATTTCACGCTGGCCATGGTTTTTGATGATCCTAGCAGGTTCCCTTTCAAAGGGGTTCTCAGGGGTTTTCATATTGATGACCTATCCTCAGATGACTTATATACGTCACAGCTAATAAATGTATTATTAAAACTGTGCATGGAGTGAATTGAGGTAGCAATGACGTGTCCGTCATTCTTGCCTCCTTGCTATTGCTGTATTTGCAGAAGGATATAAAAATGCCATGCATCTGAAGACAATATTAAGATCGCTGTTTGCACAGCAGATACTTTCCTTCTTTAAAAGATCTTGGGGCACACATGATCTGCCGCACTTGTACTTGTTTTTTTTATGACCTTTTAAGAATGTATTGTGTAGGAAATGTTAAAATGTCCCTAGAAGGAAGGCAGAACGAAGGTAATTTAAACACAGCTTGTGGTGGGAATATGCGATCTATCACATCGTGAACATCCGTAAACCACGTTTCGCAGGAAAGGACTCCCCGCTGACACTGCACAGGTCTGCAGACAAATTAAGCAAGATTTCGATTTTCACTGCACTTAATATCGTCAGTCTGCTGCTTCTTTTCACATGAGAGGGCGTAATTCATTTCAAAGGAAATCAGAAATTGTTTACAGAGACGTCTGTGCTTGTATTGTCGGGGATGATGGTGTATTGTGTGCTGTACAGACATGTAAAATGTAGAATTATGTTAAAGAGGTGGAAAGTAAGGATAATGCTTAATCAGTGAATGCCCAGGCTATTCTCATTTACATCTACAGGTGACAACTTCCACTTGTTACTTTCTATCATTCTATATTTAGAAAAAAGTCAATCAATCAAGATTTCTGTGGCATCACCAAGCTATATTATGACAAGACTATAATATTTCATCAGATTGGGTGGGTGGCTGTGAACAACTTAAAGGGGACTTAGATATTGATAATCTTTTCTCGGGATCGTCATCAATATCAAATTAGTAGGAGTCTGACACCCAACACCCCTACCGGTCAGCTCCTCATGACGCCAGAAAGTATACAGTGGATGGCGCCAGTAGCAGAAGGCTCGTCCATTGTGTAGTTTCTGGTGCTGGTGTACTGACTCTCGGCTCTCATTAATGGTGGTAGGCTTGCTTCAAAACTAATTTTGGTGGTGAGAAAACATAGTGGTCATAGTGGTGGTTTGTAGTTAAAAATCCAGCTGTCTGGTGTATATATGGAAAGGTTGCAACCCTGTACATAGCTAGTACTGCTCTGAGCTAAGAAGTGGATACAAATGTATCTAGTTCAGACAATACTCTGGAGCTAAACATCCTGGATTCCATACTGATACATTGTAGCAAATAAAGCAAAGATAGATAGATATATAGATAGATAGATAGATATAGATAGATAGATAGATAGATATGAGTTAGATATATATATATTAGATAGATGTTAGATAGATGTGAGATATAGATAGATAGATAGATAGATAGATACAGTGGTATGCAAAAGTTTAGGCACCCCTACTCAAAATTACTGTTACTGTGAACAGCAGATGAAATGATTTCCAAAAGGCATAAAGTTAAAGATGACACATTCCTGTTGTATTTTAAACAACAACAAGTTTTATGTTCATCTTTTACATTTTCTAAATAACAAAAATGAAAAAAGTGCCCAAAGCAAATCTTTGGGTACCCTGCATGGTTAGTACCTAGTAGAACCCCCTGTGGCAAGTATCACAGCTTGTAAATGCTTTTTGAAGCCAGCCAAGAGGCTTTCAATTTTTGTTTTAGGGATTTTCATCCATTTTTCCTTGGAAGAGTCTTCCAGTTCTGTGAGATTCCTGGGCTGTCTTGGTCGCACTGCTCTTTTAAGGTCTATCCATAGGTTTTAAATGATGACTGTGAGGGTTATGATGAATCCTTCAGCTTGTGCCTTTTAAGGTAGTCTATTGTGGATTTTGAGGTACAGTCCTGGTCAAAAGTTTAAGACCACTTGAAAAATGGCAAAAAATCATATTTAGCATGGCTGGATCTTAACAAGGTTCCAAGTAGAGCTTCAACATGCAACAAGAAGAAATGGTACGTGAGACAAAACATTTTTTGAGCATTCAATTTAATGAAAACAATGAATAAACTGAAACAGGCTGTTTTTCAGCTGATCAAAAGTTTAGGACCACATGCCTTTAAAAGGCCAAATCTGTGTAAAGATGTGGATTCATTGTAATTTTCTGTCAGGTAGTCACACGTTGTGATGGCAAAGGCAAAAAACTCTCCCTTTTTGAACGTGGTCGGGTTGTTGAACTGCATAAGCAGGGTCTCTCACAGCGCGCCATCGCTGCTGAGGTGGGACACAGTAAGACAGTCATTTGGAATTTCTTAAATGATCCTGAGGGTTATGGAACAAAAAAGTCAAGTGGAAGACCCCAAAAAATGTCATCAGCACTGAGCCTGAGGATCCAATTGGCTGTCCGTCAAGACACTGGACGATCCTCGACCCAAATTAAGGCCCTTACTGGTGCTGACTGCAGCCCCATAACCATCAGACGGCATCTGAGACTGAAGGGCTTCAAAAACTAAAAACGTCTACAAAGACCTCGTCTCCTTGAACTCCACAGAACTGCTCGTTTGGACTTTGCAAGAGAGCACCAAAGATGAGATTCAAAGGTGGATGAAAGTTTTATTCTTTGATGAGAATTTTTTTTACCTTGATGGTCCTGATGGTTTCCAACATTACTGGCATGACAAGCAGATCCCACCATGTTTTCTACGCACCACAGTGGAGGGGGCGCTATAATGGTTTGGGGTGCTTTTTCTTTCAGTGGAACAATGGAGCTTCAGGAAGTGCAGGGGCGTCAAACGGCCGCTGGCTATGTCCAGATGTTGCAGAGAGCATTCCTCATGACTGAGGGCCCTCATCTGTGTGGTAACGACTGGGTTTTTCAACAGGACAACGCTACAGTGCACAATGCCCGCAGGACAAGGGACTTCCAGGAGAATAATATCACTCTTTTGGCCCATCCTGCGTGTTCCCCTGATCTAAATCCAATTTAGAACCTTTGGGGATGGATAGCAAGGGAAGTTTACAAAAATGGACAACAGTTCCAGACAGTAGATGGCCTTTGTGCGACCGTCTTCACCACTTGGAGAAATGTTCCCACTTACCTCATGGAAACGCTTGCATCAAGCATGCCGAAACTAATTTTGGAAGTGATAAACAATAACGGCAGAGCTACTCATTACTGAGTTCATGTTTGGAGTTAGATTTCTGTTTTGGGGGGGTTTAGTTTTTTTTTTGGAGGTGTGGTCCTAAATTTTTGATCAGCTGAAAAACAGCCTGTTTCAGTTTATTCTATGTTTTCATTAAATTGAATGCTCAAAAAATGTTTTGTCTCACTCCCATTTCTTCTTGTTGCATGTTGAACCTTGTTAAGATCCAGCCATGCTAAATAGGATTTTATGCAATTTTTCAAGTGGTCTTAAACTTTTGATCAGGACTGTATAAAGACATACAATGACAAACATGAAATGGCTACCCTGAGGTTCCTGCCCGCATGAGTAGGGTGTCCTAATTAACAGTTTCCCTCTTGGTAAACCCAGTGAACCAAAGGTCTGCACTAAGCAATCACTACTGACTGACTTTGAAGTATTTTGGATCCGAATACCAAAGAAAGCATGGTGGTGTCCTTACTCCGTAATCCCACCATGGAGTAATGAAATACTTGCAAATGGAAGAGTGGCTTTATCCTGTATACCCTTCCCTGCACCAAAGTCAAAATATAAGGCTTATAGCACGATCACTATGGTGACTATGGGTAGCTAAAATGGCTCTAAGATTGAGGCCTATACCTTAGGCAAAGGCACAGAAGAGGAAGTCATGAGCTTCTCCAAGCACTTCTGGCAATCACAGGAGGAGGGTATAGTAATCCCATCGAACTCCTGGAAGACACACCAGGATGGGGGTTTAGTAGTCCCATTACCAAACCTGGCACATATAACAAACAGGAAGGAGGGGTATATTATTCCCCTAGCCGTTCCCGAAGCAGCATGGTTATCCTTGTAGTTGCGGGACCTGCCTGGGACTTACCACTTGTCCTACCTGGGTACCTAGGATACATGACACCAGGAGTAGGCCATTCGTATTAAGCATCCGCAGAGGCAGTCCGTGTAAAGAGAACAGAGCTGTAAGGCAAGGCACACAAAAGTAAGGTGCTTCTGCTCTGGCTAAAGGCAAAAATTAGTGCAGTTTCACAAAAAGTGCATAAAGGTCACATTGCGGCATCTGTAAAAGAGTCCATACAATGGGCATAAGTGCTTGAACGTTGCTCAACCTGTAAACAATTAGGCAAAAGTAGTGCAAGATTAGCACAGTATAAATCACAAAGAGCTCAGGTACACGTTTGAGTATTTTCTTTGGGTGCAAGCTTGTAACAGTTGCATAACTTGTAACAAGTAGCAAAAACACAAAAATCGAAAATAATTTGTAATCCAACATGAGGTATGGCTTGGCTGATAGATGGAGTCCATGAAGTCCAGGCACAAAAAGGGTAGATGAAAAAGGCCAGAATGTCAACAATAAATAGTAGGCAATGTTTCTTACTAGTCAAAATGTGTCCATGGCTTGGCTCCTATTGTCTCTGTGGCTAAACACTGGTTTTCAAAGAATTCCCGATAACGGGCAGGTGGTTTACCTTTATTGGTCCGTTGGGATCTCCGATAGGGCAGTTTCAAGTCTCCATGGGTAGAAGTAGAGTCCTGGACTTGTGCAGGAGGATCATCTATCTGACTTGGAGTAATCTCAGCAACTGGCCTCAGGACTCGAATTTGACTATTGGAGTAACCACTGAAGGGGGTCAAGCATGGAAGGCAACTCTGTTGGAGTCTTACTTTCTGAAGACAATGGCAGCTCGGGTGATGTATCCTCTGTTCTTGGCTGCTCTTGAACAGGTTCCTGTAGGCATTTCTTGAGCCTGTTATGATGGACTCGCTGAGTAACTTTATCCTCTCTCTGGATTTCGTAGACCTCTGATGAGGGAATGGCCACTATTGTATATGGTTCACGCTCCCAGCGACTATCCAGCTTGCTTAAAGGGTGATTGTTTCTTATGAAGATAGTGGTACTTGATACACGCTAAAAAAGACCAAAAGAGAAGGCGCCAAATTCGCTAAGAGTTAATCAGATAGAGGCTATGAGGTGGATCATAGAGATCCGTATAATGTAATCTATATAGACTTGTTTCCTTGTATCTCAAGGTATAGAGATATAGAGTAGCAATACTTACACATATAGAAAATTACGTGTAACTAATCAGAATAGATTCATATAAAATCAAAGCCAAAATGTTAATGACTCACTTCTCCCAAGGAGGGTAATGTAGGGATAAAGCTCAAGACACCCACACCACACCTCCTGGCACCTGGGTCGCCTGTAGAGATGTCAGAAAAGGACAGCAAATACTCAACATTGTATCTTGAACTTCTTCTTTTACTCCAAAGCCAGGGTAAGGGAGGAGAGGAAGCTCAACGCGTTTTGGGGCCTAATAGTCAGTCCCCTTCATCAGGAGCAGATATAAATACAATAACAAAAGGTGGTATTTAAATAGACAAGAAAAAACCGCCAAAAGGTTTCTAGTGACGTCACATCCAGTTTTCGCGTGCGTTCCACGCTGGAACTCACCGGAAGTGACGCGCCACAAGTTGTCGGCCCATATAGTTACAATCGGAATTAGTATACAAAGTTTAAATAGAAATCAATATACAGACAACTAACACAGGGATAAGTATAGAAGTATACTGAGCAGCTGCTCTTTAGCATCGCTGCGATCTTCAGATATCCAGTATGGCAACGCGCCACCTCCGGTGCGCTCCACAGTGGAACGCACCCTGGAACTTTCGGTGCGTTCGACTGTGGAACGCATACCCGAACCGGAAGCCACACATCGCGCACACCAGACGAATAAACCATATATATATTATCATGATATTCGAATATGTGGGGCACTTAGGAGGCGGGGTTAGGTGGCAGCAGACCCTGATTAGTATGGTCACCCGTGGCTAAGCCCAGGCCGTAAGTACACGTGACCTCACTAGAGAACAACAAAAGGAATGTAGTGTTCGATGGCTAGGTCACTTGATCAGGTGCCGAGTCATGTGATCGGGTGCCTGCGTCACCGGTCGTCACTTAGCATGTACCGGTGGAACGCAGTGGCCCAGAGCACATATATTAAAAGGAAAGGATTAAAATTATAATCGAAAATTCCATTGTTCAACCTTGGCAGTGTGTCGTTTCTTTTAGAAAGGCTACCTTTTCAAATATATAAGTAAAAAAAAAGAATAAAGAATAAAAAATAAATTAAAATTAAAATTGAAAAAAATGTTTTTAATAAAAAAAAAAGATATAAAAATAAACAAATAGGCAAAAAGATACAAGCGTATACAGACAAATTCGCAAAGATAATGATAGACAGCAAATTATCATGTAGATAATAGACTACATATTCATATAGATAGCTCTTACATTAAAAAGAACGGGTGGATATTAAAATAAACTAAGCTAAACATCTGGGTAAGAGACTGCATGCTGATAAGACTTAAAATAGATAATGCTAAAATAAATTAAAATGAATGTTCAAAATAACGGAACAGAGTCGTATGTGAAATAATCTTCGCAAAACAATTCCATATGTTCTAAAATACACGACTAGATGAAAAATGCATATTAGTATAGCTAGAATACATGTTCAAAAGAAAGAACATGTATATGATCATGTGTGAGCTATCTGGATAAGCTGTTGACATATTATAGGGGTACCTGCAGTGTTCTTTTAATAGTTCAAGTACTCCAGGCTTTCATTTAGACCGAAAGGGGATAATGTGTTCAGTGTAAATATCCAATACATTTCCTTCCGACATAACTGTTGGTAGGAAGATGGGATGGTTTCTAAAGGGGTGACTGTAAGACCAGGTAGGGTGCCATCATGTCATTCAGGGAAGTGGCGTGATACACTATGTGTTAAAACTTTACGTTTGATGTTTGAACGATGTTCACACATTCTCTCCCTCAAAGTTTGAGAGGTCCTACCTACGTATTTTAAGCCACATGGGCACCTTAAGAGATATATGATATTTCTCATCCCACAGTTTAGTTCCTGTTTTAGGGCCCAGATGCCGGATGAACCTCCTATTTCGATTTCTCTAATGCCATGAGTGATTATCGCACAGCATTTAAATTTTTTAGTTGCTGGAGGCAAGATAGTTTTATTGGGTGCTCGAAGCTTAGGGCATGAGGGGGTGATGGTATTTTTTAAAGTGTGGGCTCTTCTAAATGTAAAGGACGGCTGTTTGGGGAGTACATCTTTCAGAATCGGGTCTTTCAACAGGATACTCCAATGTTTAGTGAGTACCTTTCTGATATTTAGTCGGACACCTGTCGGTCTAGGCATTCCCTAAGGCTGGATCCGGAGGGCGGCTGTCGATGGGTTGGCTGCAAGAATGATCTCATATCCGAAGTGAAAAACATATCTTCAAACCGCCCTCTTGCATGCGCGGTAGGATTGGTACCAGCAACAGTTTCTCTGTGGGTGGAAATTCCTCTGCCAGCGTCCGCAACAGCAGAATGCAGCATCTCTCGCAGCAAGGCCTGGAAAATGCTGCATTCTGACAGCCCTCTGTGATGCTGGTAACATGTCTGCCATTTTGTGTTTGTACCGGGGGTCTAAGCATGTTGCCACCAAGTACTTGTCCTTGCCCTTCTTATACAGGGGTCCCTTTTCAAACACTGGAGCATCAAGGCCCCCATTTGCACTAAATTGGAAGTGGTGAAGCGCCATGGCTACTGCTCATTGCCCAGGAGAATGTCGTCCTCGGTCTTCTCCCCTCATCCACGGACAACACCCGGGAACCCTGAAAAGTTTAACGCCTACCCTTCTTGCTCCTCCTCCTCCCCCCAGGCACCATCCTCCGCTAACTCCTCTTCAGACTCCTGCTGACTTGTCTCAGATGGAATAGCCCCCTCTGAGAATTAATTTAGCATTGCGACTTTCTCATCTTCCAGCTCTTGCTCCTCGATGGCTTGATCAATGACACGATGCAATGCACGCTCCAGAAAGAAGGCATAAGGCACAATGTCACTGATGGCGCCCTGGCTGCGACTGACCAGTTTGGTGATCTCATCAAATGGCTGCAGAAGTCTGCATGCTTGACAGCCTTTAGAAGGTTCACCCAGTTAGCAGTAAAAGTTATGTACCTTCCCTGCCCGTGTTTGCTAGACCACGACACTGTGTGCCAGAGATACATTCACTTGCCACTGAACGTGGCCATAAATCTCTGGGATGTCCTTCTGGGAGAAATATTTCCTTCCGGGGACCTTCCATTGCGAGTCCACCAGTTTATATGGCAGTAGTTGACAGGCTAGCAGTTCCGACAAGCCAGCGGTCAACCGTTGGGCAAAAGGGTTATCCGACGCTATCAACTTTTTACGTTCGAATATTTGGGCCACGAAAGCCTGCCTTTTGCCAGAGGAACGCGACGACAACAGCACGGTGGAAGGTGGAGTGGAGGACAAATGGGAGGAGAGAGGAGAAGGAGAAGAGGCAGGACGTGGAGCGACGGGAGTGTGGCTTTGTGTGTTCTGACGGTGTTGCTCCCACTGGGCTCGGTGATGGGAGGCCAGGTGTCTTCTTAAGGCAGTCATCCCTAGGTGAGTGTTTGGCTTACCGCGACTTATGCGTTGACAGCACAGGCTGCAGATTGTAAGACTATTGTCAGCAGCTGACACGTTAAAAAAAGCCCACACTGCGGAGCCATTTGCCGGCGTCCTGTGAGCGCCAGATGTGACCGTGCATGGTGGATGGCTCACTCCAGATACATTTGCAGTCTGCTTTTTGCCTCCTGTGCATTGCGAGTTCTGCCTGCTTCCACTCCTTCTACCCCCTATCTGCTGCTCTGTCTCTCCCTTTGAACTCCCCTCCTCTTCCTCTCTTGTGGGCACCCACGTGACATCTATTGACACGTCATCATCGTCACCTTCACCTCCACTGACATGAGAGATCTCGAAGTAGGCAGCAATAGCGGGGACCTCCGCCCTTGGGCTGATCTGGGCACTGTCGTCAGACCACTGGGTGCCGGCCGTTGATACCTCCTTTTCCTGATCCGATGCCAAGAATGGCTTCACATCGGTAAGGTCTGGGAATGGATGGGAAAATAATTCTTCTGACTCGAGTGGAGGGGCTATGGTGGTGGTGGTGTCTTTGGGGGTGCACACAGCAGAGAGTGAGGAGGGTGCAGAAGCAGAAGGCTGAGTGAGCCACTCAACCAACTCTGGTGCGTCCTTTGATGTAATCGCACGCACCTTCTCCAACTTCCCACTTAGGCTCCGGCCTGGTGCACCTGCCCGTCCCCTACCACCCCTTCGGAATGGCCTGCCTCTTCCTATGCCTGTCATTTTCAAAATGACCCTGTGACAAAGTCGCTATAGAAGAGCAGTATTTGTGGAAGCAGGCATATTGCAGGCCTCAATCAATATTTGGTGGAAGCTGGTATATCAATCCCCTCTATCAGTATTTTGTGGAAACAGGTATATAGAACCCCTTAATGAGTATTTGCTGGAAGCTGGTATATCAAACCCCTTAATTAATATTTGGTGGAAGCCGGTGTATTGCAGGCCTCAATCAATATTTGGTGAAAGCCGGTATATCAATCCCCTCTATCAGTATTTTGTGGAAACAGGTATATAGAACCCCTTAATGAGTATTTGCTGGAAGCTGGTATATCAAACCCCTTAATCATTATTTAGTGGAAGCAGGTCTTAATCAATATTTTGTGGAAGCTGGTGTATCACACCCCTCAATCAATATTTTGTGGAAGCTGGTGTATCACACCCCTCAATCAGTATTTTGTGGAAGCTGGTATATCAAACCCCTTAATCAGTATTTTGTGGAAGCAGGTATATCGCACCCCTTAATCAGTTTTTTTGGGGGCAACAGGTATATCACACCAGTTGCAACTAGTTATTGCAATAACGTCTGTCCCTCTATCTAGCTGCGGTATCTCAGCAGAACTGCATACAACTGCTGCACAATACAAATGCACTATAATATACTTTCTATGTTAGAAGGTATGTTATAGGTATATCACGCCCCTCAATCTTTTTTTTTTTGGGGGGTGGGGGGGCAACAGGTATATTACACCAGTTGCAATTAGTTATTCCAATAGCGTTTGTCCCTATGTATAGCTGTGGTATCTCAGCAGAACCGCACACAACTGCTGCACAATACAAATACACTATAATATACTTTCTATTTTCTATATTAGAAGGTATATTATAGGTATATCACACCCCTCAATTAGTTTTTGTTTTTGGGCAACAGGTATATCACATCATTTGCAATTAGTTATTCCAATAGCGTTTGTCCCTCTATCTAGCTGCGGTATCTCAGCAGAACCGCACACAACTGCTGCACAATACAAATTCACTATGATATACTTTCTATGTTAGAAGGTATATTATAGGTATATCACACCCCTCAATCATTTTTTTTGGGGGGGGGAGGGGCAACAGAGGTATATCACACCAGTTGCAATTAGTTATTCCAATAGCGTTTGTCCCTCTAACTAGCTGCGGTATCGCAGCAGAACCGCACACAACTGCTGCACAATGCAAATGCACTATAATATACTTTCCATGTTAGAAAGTATATTATAAGTATATCACACCCCTCAGTATGTCACACCTATCGATAGCACACCTATACCAGTCCTTAAAAAAGGACTTTTGTGGCCCTATTAGCTAGCGTTTGGTGTCCCTAACAGTCTGTCCCTGCTCCACACAGTAACCTCTCCCTACACTGGCAAAAAACAGAATGTAAAATGGCTGCCAGATCGGGTTTATTTCTAGGGTAGGGGTGTGTGTCCATGTTCGGCGCTGTGCAAAAAAATATGGCGCGTGTGAATATCGCCATATGTTTGCATGTTTGGCGAATCGCTAACGAGCAAAGTTCACTGCGAAACGACCGCCGGGCGAACCGCAAGGCCATCTCTAATGGTGGTCGGTAGTTTGGAATTTCAGAATTTCAGATGGGTTCTGTGTGTTGTATTTACCTATTCTTTCTATTAGGCCTGAAGTAGACTCCTGTTTGTCCTTCCTTTTGGAGGAACAGGTAGTCTCATCCCTGCCATTAGTACCAGGGTCCTATAGGGCTAAATAGGACTCTATGTATTCCTGTGTATAAACTCATCTACCTTTGTGGTCTGTTCATACTGGTAGTCAGTCAGGATTTTGGTTAGCGTTTTCAGTAGGAGGTGTCCATCTTCCTTCCCTAGTTCTCAGGCCTGATTCCCTGTTTCCACCTACCCTCCTGTGGTGTTTCCCTCCTACACCGAAGCGTGACAGCTATATTTGCACACCCATATACGGGACAAATCCAGAGGATAGGTCATCAGTATTAACATCTCAGAAAACCTCAATAAACTATATGGTCTCAATGTGGAATTTAAACCTGGGGCATCTGACTGAAAGTGCTCAGTGATGTATGTGTGTGCCTAATATGCAACGTGGTTGTGTGTGAGAGGGTGCACTCACGGGGGTCCCCTGCTCTGTATATATTTTTGTATGTTTTTCATCTGTCTCTGTAGATAGTTTAGTGAGATGTGCTTTTCTTTGTATTTTTACATATTACTTACCTTTTTTACTAGCCGTATGTTTGCTTTGTTACAGGGAGAAAACTTGAAATAGTCAGAACTGTCAACAAGGACTCAGCTGTATGTGGGCTCTTAGCAACGAGTCTCCTCATATTGGTTTCTGTTGTCATTTTCATTTTTTTTTTCCAGTTTTCTTTTTTCATTTTGTTTTCTTTTTTATGACATGACATTCAAGGCATTGATATGATTTTTCCATTGGACTTTATCCTCTAATAAGCACAATAGATACATTTTCTGTTGAAACTATGTTGACTCGGCCAAGGAGATGTTATCTTTCCTTTTGGCAAGGTGTACACGATATACGTGGTTACATGGGTTAGGGTTGTGTCCAAACGGGAGTCCCCTCTTTTGGTTGGGTGGAGGATATGGGACACAACGGTGCCCTACATTCCTCTACTCACCTAGAATGAATGGTGCCTACCATGATTTGGCTGGCTTCCATTGTCCAGGGTGGGACTATGGTGATCGGTGTGAACAGACAGTGATCAGACATTTGTGTACGAGACCCCCTTCTATTTAGTGTCACATATGTGACTCGGCCTTAGCCTTTCACCATTTCTCCTTAGGCCTCCTGCGCCCTGTGTGCCGCAATGCACGAACATTGTCCGTGGGGCAGCAGCAGCGGATCACGGACCCATTCACTTAAAAAAAAAATAATAATTGTATTCACCTCCACTTGATCACGCAGCCGGCATCTCCTTCTACCTTCATCTTAGCTGTGTGCAGTAACAGGACCTGTGGTGACTCCGGTCATCACATGATCCATCACATGATCTTTTACCATGGTGATGGATCATGTGATGGACCATGTGATGACCGGAGTGATGTCATCACAGGTCCTGTTACTGCACACAGCTAAGGTGAAGACAGAAGGAGATGCCGGGCAGCGCGATCAAGTGGATTAAGGTGAGTTACATTTTATTTATTTTTTTAACCCCTCCAGCGCTATTTTACTATGCATTCTGTATTCAGAATGCTATTATTTTCCCTTATAACCATGTTATAAGGGAAAATAATAATGATCGGGTCTCCACGTTACGTGAAAAACGCACAATATATAGAGCATGCTGCGACTTTCACGCAACGCACAAGTGATGCGTGAAAATTACCGCTCATGTGAACAGCCCCATAGAAATGAATGGCTCGGGATTCAGTGCTGGTGCAATGCGTTCAACTCACGCATCGCATCCGCACGGAATACTCGCCCGTGTGAAAGGGGCCTTAGAATCACTGCACACTTCACTTATTAGGGCAGTCACGGGGCCAAAACTGACCAAATAACTCAAGTATGAACTCAGCCTTACAGGTTGATGTTAGCGTCAAGAAGAAGCGTACTCCTTTACACCGTCGTCAGCTGATTCCACATAGATGTGCTCTACAGAACCTGTTCTATTAAACGCTTATACAAGTAGAGCCCCCGACAGAGTGGTGAGGGTGTCCGCAGTAAGTTTGTGTTGATATCCTCTGATACGTCAGAACAATAACTCGCAAAAAACGGATCCTGTCTGTGGAGCATACGCCTTTACTTGGTCAGCATTTGCTCAATAATCCATCAGTATTGCTAATGCCCCCCCAAAAAAGGACTGGATCTAAAACAGAGAT
The DNA here is from genome assembly GCF_014858855.1 of Bufo gargarizans. Taxonomy (NCBI): domain Eukaryota; kingdom Metazoa; phylum Chordata; class Amphibia; order Anura; family Bufonidae; genus Bufo; species Bufo gargarizans. The sequence continues at coordinate 57,905,205 of NC_058087.1, forward strand.
GACACGTGAATGGAATATTTGCAAGTCTTCTGTGTTTTCTACCCACTCCTGCTTTTGGCTACCAAATCATAAGCCAATTCTGATGGGACCATACAGGCCTTACAGCTGTGACACACACAGGATCCGTTGTGTGTCTCATTTTTCCTTCCTTCTGACAAATCAGAAGAAGGGTGAAACAAATGATGATGTCAGCCAGACCAAAAGGCAAAATAGTGGCCCAGTCATGAAGTGGGGGTGGGGGGGGGGTGGGAACAGCATGAGGAGACCAAAGAGTGGCCCAATGACAGTGTCTTGAGGTTGTGGCAACATCAAGAGAAGGCCACCGAGTGGCACAATGACAGAGTCTGGAGGTGGCAGCAGCAGCAGTAGCAGCATCAGGAGGAGGCCACTGAGTGGCACAATAACAGAGTCTGGAGTTTGCAGCAGTATGAGGAGGCCACTGAGTGGCACAATGACAGAGTCTGGAGGTGGCAGCAGTATAATGAGGCCACCGAGTGGCACAATGACAGAGTGTGGAGGTGGCGGTGGCAGCAGCATAAGGAGGAGGCCACAGGGTGGCACAATGACAGAGCGTGGAAGGGGCAGCAGCAGCAACATCAGGAGAAGGCCACAGGGTGGCACAATGACAGGGAGTGGAGGTGGTGGCGGCAGCAACATCAGGAGGAGGTCCCAGAGTGGCACAATGACAAGAGATTGTGGAGGTGGCAGCAGCATGAGGAGGCCACAGAGTGGCCGCTTCATCTATTCATTTAGGGTCCATTTACACATCCTCAACTTGGGTCCGGATCCGTTCCGCAAATTGCAGAACGGGTGCGGACCCATTTATTTTCAATGGGGCCGGAATGGATGCGGATGTGCTGTCCGCATCCAGATTTCCGGATCCGCACTTCCAGATCCACAATTCTGTTCCCGAAAAAATAGAACATGTATTTGTCTTTTTGTACTGAAATAGGCCACCAAACGCTTTTAAGACATATAACCGCCGCCGACGTGAACTGAGAATGTATTTGTCTTTTTGTACTGAAATAGGCCACTAAATGTTTTCAAGACATATAACCGCCGCCAATGTGAACTGAGAATGTATTTTTCTTTTTGTACTGAAATAGGACACTAAACGCTTTCAACAAATATTACCGCCACCAACCTGAACTGAGAATGTATTTGTCTTTTTGTACTGAAATAGGCCACTAAATGCTTTCAACACATATAACCGCTGCAGACGTGAACTGAGAATGTATTTTTCCTTTTGCACTGAAATACAAAATAACACATAGAACCGCCGCACTGACTGACTGCTACCGCCGCTACTTCCGGTAACCCCTGCACCACTACTTGCCGGGTAGGTAGGTCATGGAGCGTCCCGGTCATCCAGCATCTATTCTCCCCGCTGAAGGATTATTTAGAGAGTGTGTAGAAGCCACATGGGGCCCCCACGCTGCAGATTTATCATTGAAACATCATGGATATTTTACTGCATATAAACGCAGCACTGACCGCTAAATACATTTTGTTTTTCGACCAAAATACTTTAATAAAGATTTTACTACATATAACTGCCGCCGACGAGAACTGAGAATGTATTTGTCTTTTTGTACTGAAATAGGCCACTAAACGCTTTAAAGACATATAACCGCCGTCGACCTGAACTGAGAATGTATTTTTCTTTTTGTACTGAAATAGGCCACTAAACACTTTTTACACATATAACTGCCGCCGACGTCAACTGAGAATGTATTTGTCTTTTTGTACTGAAATAGGCCAGTAAACACTTTCAGCAGAAATAAATGCACCAGTAAAGTGCGTATATATTTTTATTTCTGTACTGAAATAGGCCACTAAACGCTTTTGCCACAAATAACTGCACCAGTGAAGTGCATATTTATTTTTCTTTCTGTACTGAAATAGGCCACTAAACCCTTTTGCCACAAATAACTGCACCAGTGATGTGCGTATATTTTTTTCTTTCAAGAATGAAATAGGCAACTAAACGCTTTTGCCACAAATTGTCCACAAAATGGAAGAAGAATAAAGGCGGCACTCACCACTTTGAATCAAAACGAATGCTTCTTTATTGATGCAGACCGGGGCGGCACACATTCCTTCAATACATATTAGCGGCGAAGGCCGTTTCGCGCAAACGTGGCACAACTCCCCCCCCCAAAACGAATTCTTCTTTATTGATGCAACAAAGCTTCAGTACAGCAGACTGGGGCAGCACGCATTCCTTCAATACATATTACGTGCTTCCTCTGGCCACACACATAAGCGCATAGTCCTGCTCTGCCTCTTTTTAAACTCTTGCAGGTGCAGTTGCCAATGAAAATCATGACGCACCTCAGTTTAACTCCTTAAACATCACACATGGTGAAAAACAACAAGCAAAGAGTCCTATAGAAAAACACTTAAATCATTTCTATCATTTAGTCCTAAATGTCCTAGCGCTCCTGTGCGTAAAATCCACCTACTCTCCTGACGGTAAATTTGGGACTAGCTCGATACCAGCAAATCTGAGGGTTTTACAACTGCCTCCACGTACCTCCCTTATATGTTTGATAAATATGGGGCAACCTTTTCCTGATTGTATGAAGTTGATGTGTTCCCTAACCCTTTCAAATAGGCATCTTATAGTCTTCCCTATGTAGAAAAAGCTGCAATCACAAACATACTTCTGCAGGTTATAAAACTTTTGATTCTATGTTGTACACCTGCAACATTCAGTACTTTTTGGGGGAATCATACTTACAAAAGGAGCAATTACCACACTTAAATTTACCCTTGGGTCTGCTATTTCGTAAGCAATTACTCCTGGTGTCGTCTACAAAGCGGCTCCTTACTATTCTATCTTTTATGGTGTGGCTTCGCCTGCACTTTATAAGCGGCTTTTCCTCCACATATTCTGCAAAGAGATCATCCCTCTTTAGAATGTCCCAATTATAATATATGGCCTCACGTATACAGTCTGCCATAGGGCTATATCTGAAGGAAAACACAAATCTCCTTTGACGTCTGTCTATCTTTACCCTACTCTCTATTCTTTTTGTGTTTAGTATTACGCATTAGTAAATCACATTGGGATAAACCTCCAGCTTTTCTCATGGCAATCTCTACCAACTTTTCAGGATAACCTCTTTTCATCAAACGCTTTTTCAATTCTAGGGCTTGTTCATAATAACTCTCTTGGGTACTATTAATACTCTTTAATCTAATAAATTGTCCATAAGGGACTGATCTTTTAACACTACTGGGATGAAAGCTGGTGTAGTAACGAGTTGGTAGCCGTGGGTTTTTGATACCTCTTGGTCACCAACTCATCACCCACAACCTCGACAGCCACATCCAAAAATTCTATGTAAGAACCTCCAAAATTGAGAGTGAAATACATGCCCATATTATTCGTGATGTTCAAGAACGTGACAAATTCAGCACACTGGGCCTCAGTGCCTGACCACACCATGAATACATTGTCCACATACCGCAAAAAAAGCTTTATATGGCATGAATATGGATTACTAGTGGTAAATACATTTCTGTCCTCCAGTATAGCAAACGTGCATGATACGGGAGTACCCATGGCAGTACCATGTTTCTGCCTGTATCACTGATTCCCAAACTTAAACACATTGTTGCCTCCGCCACAAAATCACAAAAAAAACACTCTTACCAACATTCTCTAGGACTTCGAGAACTGCAGCAACCCCCGCCTTGTGTGGAATGCAGTTGTACAGGCTCTCAACATCCAGAGATACCAAACTACAACCCTCCTACCCAGGGGCGGATTAAGTGCATGATAGGCCCGGGGCTGTCTACCCAACTTGGGCCCCCCCCCCCCCTCCATTTTAGTTTATTTTTATTTATTTTTTGTATGAAGAGGCTGCGGTGCCTTATGAGCGCCACAGTCTCTTCTTAGGCCATATGACATCTTCAGACAAAAAAAAAATACCCCAAATTGGGTCCTAAACTGAAAAATTTGGTCGTCAAATTTTAAATACATATAATTGTAATAAAAAAGACATGGAGGAGAATACAGCACCACATACCTCTTACATCCAGTGACATCTCCTGTCATGTAGACCTTTTATTTCCTTTTCTCCTCCATTTGACCCAGACCACCATGGCAAATTCTTTTAGCCGCATCTCGTCTCTACAGTTTGTAACACAGAAACGTTAGATTTCTCAAATTTTCCATCAACCTCCTCATCCTGGTGTCCCCACAGTGTCATCCTGCCACCCCCAATACTGTGCCCGTTGTGCTCCCCAATGCCCCAGGAACTATACTGCTGAAAAAATAGTGACCCTGATAGATATAATTGGGGTAATTTATCAAACTGGTGTAAAGTAGAACTCGATTTCCAAAAGAGCTGTCAAATATGAAAGGTGGAATCTGATTGGCTGCTATGGGCAACTAAGCCAGTTCTGCATTACACCAGTTTGATAAATTACCCCAAATGTCCCTATAATGTCCACAGCAGCTATAATGTCCCCTAGAGACCCCCAGTAATAATACCACCCTCTATTGTGCTCCAGACAATAATCCCTGTATAGTGTCCCCAGAAATAATAGAATTGCCCCTATAGTGCCTCCCCAATAGCAACACCCCATATAGTAATTTCCACCACACTGCCCCCACATAGTAATCCCCCCATAGTAATTTGCCCCCACACAGTAATTTCCCCCAAACTGCCCCCATATAGTAGTTTGCCCCCACACAGTAATTTGCCCCACACTGCCCCCATATAGTAGTTTGCCCCCACACAGTAATTTGCCCCACACTGCCCCCACATAGTAATTTGCCCCACACTGCCCCCACATAGTAATTTGCCCCACACTGCCCCCACATAGTAATTTCCTCCAAACTGCCCCCATATAGTAGTTTGCCCCCACACAGTAATTTGCCCCACACTGCCCCCATATAGTAGTTTGCCCCCACACAGTAATTTGCCCCACACTGCCCCCACATAGTAATTTGCCCCACACTGCCCCCACATAGTAATTTGCCCCACACTGCCCCCACACAGTAATTTCCCCCAAACTGCCCCCATATAGTAGTTTGCCCCCACACAGTAATTTGCCCCACACTGCCCCATATAGTAGTTTGCCCCCACACAGTAATTTGCCCCACACTGCCCCACATAGTAATTTGCCCCACACTGCCCCCACATAGTAATTTGCCCCACACTGCCCCCACATAGTAATTTCCACCACACTGCCCCCACATAGTAATTTCCACCACACTGCCCCCACATAGTATTTTGCCCCCACATAGCAATTTTCCCACATAGCAATTACCCCACACTGTCTCCACATAGAAATTACCCCACACAGAAATTACCCCACACTGTCCCCACATTGCAATTTCCCCCACACAATAGTTTCCCCCACATAGTAATTTGCCCCCACACTGCCCCATATAGTAATTTGTCCCCAGATAGCAATTTCCCCACACTGCCCCCACATAGCAATTTGCCCCCACTCTGTCCCATCTAGTAATTTGCCCCCACACTGCCCCATCTAGTAATTTGCCCCCACACTGCCCCATCTAGTAATTTGCCCCCACATAGTAGTCCCTCTCATAATAATTTGCCCCCACATAGTAATTTGTTCCCACATAGTATTCCCTCCCATAATAATTTGCCCCCACACAATAGTTTTCCCCACACTGCCCCCACATAGTAATTTGCCCCCACATAGTAAATTGCCCTCACATAGAAATTACCCCACACTGTCCCCACATAGAAATTACCCCACACTGTCCCCACATAGAAATTACCCCACACTGTCCCCACATAGAAATTACCCCACACTGTCCCCACATAGCAATTACCCCACACTGTCCCCACATGGCAATTTCCCCCACACTGCCCCACACAATAGTTTCCCCCACATAGTAATTTGCCCCCACATAGCAATTACCCCCACACAATAGTTTCCCCCACACTACCCCCAGATAGAAATTTGCCCCCACATAGTAGTCCTTCCCATAATAATTTGCCCCCACACAGCAAATTGCCCCCACACAATAGTTACCCCCACACTGCCCATCTAGTAATTTGCCCCCACATAGTAGTCCCTCCCATAATAATTTGCCCCCACATAGTATTCCCTCATAATAATTTGCCCCCACACTGCCCCATCTAGTAATTTGCCCCCACATAGTATTCCCTCCCATAATAATTTGGCCCCATACAGCCCCCACATTCCCCCCCATGTAATCGATTTATCTTCCCTAATAGGTCCTCCTGTGTCCCCCCCAAGTAGGCAAATTAAATAAAAAAATAAAAAATGAACAAAAAATGAAAAAATAAATACTCACCTATGTCCAGGGCCAGGCGCTTGCTCGCAGAGGAAGGCGGGCGGGATGAGTCAGGCGCGTCACAGTGCTGCGTCCCGGCACAGGCGCGCGATGACGTCATCACGCACGCCTGCGCCGGGATTTCACTACCGCATAGGCCTCAGGCCTACAAGGCCTGAGGCCTATGCGGTGAATGCCGGAGATCGGCGACGGGACAGGGAGCTATGCGCTCCTGTGCCCCGCCGCAGTATGTGGGCGTTCGGGTCAGCGTTGGGCCCCCCAGCGGTGCTGGGCCCGGGGCTGCCGACCCGAACGTCCCTATTGTAATCCGCCACTGCTCCTACCAATGGAAATCCTTCACAGCCAGGAGGAAATCGTTGGTATTGCATAAATCCGCAGGGGCACAAGTGAGAAGGGGTCTCAGCAACCAGTCAACATATTTGGATACATGTTCAATCACCGAGCCAATCCCGCCACAAAAGGGCGACCAGGGGGTTGACTCAGCAACTTATGGATTTTCGGCAAAAATTGCCAACAAGGTTTGGTGGGGAAGAGTGGTACCAATTTCTCAGCCTTCTGATTAGAGATAAAATCTTATAAGATATTTGTGAAGTAATCTCATAAGTTGTTGTTGTATGCCTGCCACGGGATCCTCTCGTATCATCTCATACGTATGTTCATCATTCAACTGCCTGAGTGCACCAGTGAAGTGTGTATATTTTTTTCTTTCTATAATGAAGTAGGCCACTGAACGCTTTTGCCACAAATAAGTGCACCAGTAAACTGCGTGTATATTTTTCTTGTTTGAAAAGATATAAGCCACTAAAGGCTTTTCAGCATAGCACTTGCACCCCAAGAACAAATTGCTGGAATGACAGAGCTGTTTAATGGCTATTTGGATCCCCAAATAATCTTTCCCCGCACTTGTAATCTGACGTCTCTCCCTGCACTAAGATGGTGGGAACTGATTCCTCCCTATCCTTTCCCTGCACTTGTAAATCGCTTTTCTGGCACTGTCCCTAGCGCCTTCTGTCGTCTCTCCTTGCACGAAGATGCTGGGAAATGATTCCTCCCTAGTCTTTCCCTGCACTTGTAAATTGTTTTTTTTTCAGGTTTATTTTTCACAATCAGGTTTTTCCAATTGCTGTCCCTAGCGCCTTCTCACGTCTGTCCCTGCACTCAGAACGTTTGAAAATGCTTGACTCTAAGATGGCCGCCGTATTTATAGGGCTGTGACATCACAGGGCTGGCTGGCTGCTGATTGGCTGCATGCATGGCATTATGGGTCCGCCCGCATTCCCAGAGTTCCTTGCCCCATGTCCTCACACGTGTAGCCGCCATTTTAGGAAAAATTCTGATTTGTTACCATGAAGTGCAAGGAAATTCGCATTCATTGCTCGAATTCCACTTTGTCAGCTTCGATTCGCTCATCTCTAATTACCATCATTATTTTATCAATATGCTGTGTTCTCACATTTGTCCTTCAATCGAGATGGCCGAGGTGGCCTCTTAACGCTCAAATGGATGAGGTGAGCATGATTTTTTTTTACCACCATTTCAGGGAAAATTCATTCGTTACCACAAAGCACAAGGAAATTCGGCTTGGCAGCAAATCAAATTTTCCCTGAAATTTCGTATTGAAGTCCACTTTGGCTACCTCGATTTGCTTAACCCTAAGGAACACATATTGATTGCACTTATTGGATGCCTTCCATATACAATGTATATGCACTTTGCACTTTATATGCTTATTTATATGTTTATGATATGAATTAGGCCCCTTTCACACGAGTGTATTCTGCGCTGGTGCAATGCGTGATGCAAATGCATTGCGCTCGCACTGAATCTGGACCCATTCGTTTCAATGGGTCTATGTACTTGAGCGTTAGTTTTCACGCATCACTTGTGTTTTGCATGAAATAGCAGCAGGTTCTATATTCTGCGTTTTTCACGCAACGCTGGCCCATAGAAGTGAATCGGGACTGCGTAAAAATAGCATCGCATCAGCAAGCAAGTGTTTTTCACAGATGGTTGCTTAGAGATGTTGTTTGTATACCTTCAGTTTTTTATCACGCGCGCGCAAAACGGATTAAATCGCATTGCACCCGCGCGATATAAACTGAACAACTGAACGCGATTGCAGACAAAGCTTTATGAACTTGCTTGCGAAATTGCAAATTTTTCACTGAGCGCATCCGCAACACATCCAGACCGAATCCGCTCATGCTTGTCTGCAAGGGGCCTTACACTGTTTTTGGATGAAATTGATGTTTATCAATCACATTGATTCATTGTAATTATTGGACTTATGTGTCTATATACTGCCGCTCTGGCACATGTCACTAGGCTTGAGAAAGGCCTCACTGGGCTGAGAAGTTGCAGTTGGGGTGAATAAAAGCGGATTCGCCACCTGACTTGGAGTGCTGCCTCTTTTTTTTTGTTTTTGTTTTAGATAGATAGACAAACAGACAGACAGATAGATATAAGAACAAGAGATAGATCGCTGTACTTATTACATTGTGTTTATAAACCAAGAATCTCAGATCAGATCCTCATACACAATGCTGTGCCTGAAATTCATTGTGAATACTACCCCCCCTCCAAAAAAAATAAAAATAAAACTCTGCCCAGCAGAGCTGAAAACGTAATTCTTGACCTATAGAAATCTTCATGAAAAATGCATTACAACAGCCATGTTTGTAAATTTCAATCAGTGCAGTCGCATTTACATTTTTATTTCATTTTCATCACTCCAATCTTAATTTACATGGAAGTGATTCTCGTCAGAACCGGCTGCTGTTCTGATTTCCTTCTAATTGGTCTTTTCATCGGCGCAGTCGCTGGTGATTTTCAGACAGGCGTTTTTAATTGATTTTCCACTCGCTGTCGTGTGCTGCCTGTACGCAGTATACGGAACATTTATTTTCTGGGACAAATGCTGGAGTGAATCGCGGCTTGTTCCTGCTACAGTATGTGACAAGGCAGCCACCTGAATAAGACGTCTCTGCTATACGTGTATGCGACCCATTTATAAACCTTCAAAAAGGTAGGACATTTTAGTAAAAAGTTTAGTAATTATGCCTTATCCTTTATTTAACGAGATATTGATATTTTCCTGCTCCGCCGCGGCCGAGTTAATTGATACTTACAGCATTGAATAAAAAGGTTCCCTGGGACTATAAAATTTATGGCTGATCATTAAAGGGGTTATCCCATGATTAAAAGGGGCTTTCCAAGATCCTTTGAATAGGTCATCAATATCTGGTCACTGGAAATCCGACACCTGGGACCCCCGCCGATCAGCTGTTTGAGAAGGCATCGGCACTCACAGTAGCGCCACGTAGTCTCTGCTCACCAAGCACAGCGCCGTACATTGCATAGCGGCTGTGCTTGGTATTGCAGCTCAGCTCTATTCACTTCTATGGGGCTGAGCTGCGCCTAGGCCATGGCCTAGGAAAATCTGCGAGAAGGCAGCGGAGCTGCTGTGAGGACCAGTGCCTATTAAAATAGATGATCAGCGGGGGTCCAGGGTTGCCAACCCGAATTTTTATTTTTTCTGGACAACTTAACCCAAAATCAGGGACAGCCATTTACTGTGAGCTGTAAAATGGTGATAATTACCACGAAAATAATCTAGTCAAGAATCACCAGCCTAAAAAAAAATCACGGACACAGGAAAAAAGTTGCCTATTTTTATGGAAATTTCTGGACAGTTGGCAACCCTGGTTGGACCCCCCAAACCGATCAGATACTGATGCTCTATCCTGAGTCTAGGTCATCAATTAAAATATTTCGGAAAAGTTAAAATCAGACATCATACAGTACATGCCAATCTCTTTCTAACAAAGCTAGAACCAGCCCTGTACCTCACATGGGTCCAGAGATCTCCACATTAATTGTTCCAATTGCTCTGCTAGATTTACATTGAGATGACCGCTAGGGGGCGTATCCTTTCTGCTGCAGCTCTCTCCCTATCACAGCATAGGAGGCACTTTTTTTTTTCCATTACAAAAGTTTTAGCATAGGAGGCACTTAAAGGATTGAACTGAGCATACCCTAGAAATAAAATTTTAAAAAAACAAACAGCAGGTGGCGCTATATAGATATTACATGCAATTGCAAAAGTATTCAGATCCAGGCGCTGGTTTGAAAACTGCTGAATATTTTTTATGGGAGAACCCCTTTAAGTCAGCCATTGGCATTAGATTTCTGATGTGTATGGGAGCCTACAACATTTCCCCAACATCTGCTGATAAGGATCAAACATGTTGGATTTCATCTGCTCAATCCTTTTATTGTCGGGGAGATAGTCGCCCTTCCAGAGCGGTCTGGCAGCAGCTTCCTCCCAGTCTTCCTACCGAGAACAGATGCTTGCCTGGCCATGCATGAGCTTGAGGGGATCGAGAGTGATGGCTATAGGCCAAATAAGCATTCATCCGGCAGCCATCCTGTGTGTACAGCTCATACTTAGTCCAGGATAGATGAAGTCACTTTAATGGCAGGGGGTCCAAGCCCTGGGATTGACGCCGATCAGCGCAATGAAGAGGACTGGATGAGCCCCAGTACCAGGAATGGACCAGTTTAAAAGGAGAGCAAGTCTCAGACCCTTCATTGTGCTGATCAGAAGGAGTCCTAAGGATAGGCCATCTATGTTATAGATTAGTGTGCGATGCCAGAAGATGTTAACGGCTGCTCGGCCAGGATGAGAGAATTAGGGAGCAGGTCACCTCCTAACGCATCCCTAATCCGACCCTAACTCCTAGCTGCATGAGCCGACCTTGAAGGTAGGAGGGCCCATGCTCAGGAACCTCGGATCCCTACTCACCCTCCGCCGGTCCCTGAACCAGGAGTAGTGTAAGACGACCTGTTCCTTCTGGACACGGAGGAGCAGGAGTCTCACTGGCCAAGCTGCAGGGAAAAGGGGAACACAAACAGTCCTATGGATATGGCAGGTGAACTGCACTAGTTCCAGCCACCTGCCACAGCCTTGCTGACTGGATCCCTGTGCTGGCAAGCTGAAGTCCACACAATACAAAATGAACTGAGCACACACACGAACCCAGATCCATAGCTGCACCGAATAACAAAGGAAAACATCAAGTAAACATTACACATAAACTTAAACTTATGACCACAAGGGTGGCCCCCACTGGCAGGTGATATAACACAGGAGGCTACTCCAGCTAGTCATGGCTGAAGTACCCCTCAGACTGGAGATAACCATGAGGCTTTATAGGCCCAAGTAGTCACACCCACACAGACACACCCAGTGTTCACACACACAGAAGGGAATTAACCCTTCCAACACCAGGAAGTGTAGTGAGACCACATAAGGAGAAATACACACAAATACTCACTGCAGCTGTTACCGATGACAACAACATGCGTGGCAAACGTGTCCTGGGAGCCGGCCAAAAGGCCGAGACACTACCACCACATGTACTAACAAACCAAACGTTGCCACGGGCAGCTACAGTGAAGGGAAAATGTCAGAGTGCACACCAAACATAAAACAGAGTGCACACCAGACATTCAAAAGTGCATACAACACACACACAACTCAAAGGCAACCGCACACATACCTGTTGTCCGCGGCAACCGCACCTGAGGCTGACAGCAAAGTGCCCCCAGCTGCGGTTGACACAACAAACCAAACCGCGGGCAACTGTATGCGGCTCCCAAGGAGTCATGGCCATAAACATGGTCTTGACACCCCCTCCTTCACCCTTTGAGGTCATGGAACAAAAACTACAGCTCACACCACAAAAAAACAAAGCCCTCATACATCTCCATGGACAAATAAAAAGTTATCAGTGATGACAAAAAGTGTTTTACTCTTTTGAAAGTAGAAATCTATTTAAAAAAAAAACTATAAAAATTTGGTATCACAGTAATCGTACAAAAAAAATGAACACCTCGTGTGAGCTCCGGAAAAAAAGATATTTTTTTAAAGTTTAACAATACATTATGGTGCCATTATCAAATAAAACTCATACGGCTATGCTGCAGAAAAGATCAAAAAGTTATAACTCTTGGAAGGTGAGGAGGAAAACAATAAAACTCTGTCACCAAAATTAGTGGAGGTGTTCCTGAGGGACATGTCCGGCACTGGAAAGCTGAGGAACTGAGGTGCACCAATAGGCTAGGCCCCGCCCCTCAGTGCACCGAAGCCCTCATTTGCACAATTAATAAAAGGCCTTTTTCTCAGGAATGCCCCAACTGATTTTCACGAGGCAGGTATGATTTTAATCTTCAGAATTGACTCTACCAGGCAGTATTCCTGGTTTAATAGGGTTGACCCTGCTGATATCTGCTCTTTCAAGCGGTTGTCTCACCTGAAAACATTGATGGCATATTGTTGGAACGTGCCACTATTGTCAGATAGGTGCGGGACAAAGCTCCCAAAGAGAACAAGAGGGGACCACATATGCTTGGCTGCCCTCCATTCATTTCTATGGCAGCGCCGAAAAATAGCTAAGCACTGGCTTTACTATTTTCAGCAATTCCATAGACGCGAACGGAGCGGTGGCCGCATTTGCATGGTTCACTCTCCATTTATTTCTATGGGACTTTCAAAAGTAGTCCATAGAAAAATGGAGAGGACTGCGCATGCGCGGTGCACTCTCGTTCTCTTTGGGAGCTTCGTTTTAAAAATAAGTGCAGGTCCCAGAGGTGGGATGTGCAGCTATCTGACATTGGTGGCAAATCCTAGCGATAAACCACCAATGTTCCAGATGAGACAACCCCTTAAAGGACCATCATCTGCTACTGTAAGGGTACTTTCACACTAGCGTTTTTCCGGCATAGAGTTCCGTCCTAAGGGCTATATACCGGAAAAGAACTGATCAGTTTTATCCCCATGCAATTCTGAATTGAGAGAAATCCGTTCACGATGCATCAGGATGTCTTCAGTTCAGTCTTTTTGATTTTTCAGGACGGAGATAATACTGCAGCATGCTATGGTTTTATCTCCGGCCCAAAAAACTGAACTCTTGCCGGATCCGTCTACAAATGCTCTCCGTTTGCATGCAGATTGCTCGATCCGGCAGGCAGTTCCGGTGACGGAACTGCTTGCCGGATCACTCTGCCACAAGTGTGAAAGTAGCCTAACTCTGTTATTAATCAGAGGAATATCCGAGCAAGCGGTTGTCTCTGCTCAGTATTCTGGTTAAGTGCTGGATTATCAGACTTTGTGGATTAAAGAATTCCGGATTGAAGGATTCTCACTGTAATTGCATTTGCCTTCCACAGGGAACACATGTGTATTTGGAACATTTTATAAGACCGAGCCCTCCGGGAAATGGCCGTAATCTTGGAGCAGACAAGACCTATGTACAGCACAGAAATAAATTCACAATGGATGCTGACAGGAGGGATTGAGAGTTACATGTGATGAGAGAAAAACAGGCTGCACATAATTGAATGACAGGCACCAGGACCATCATCATCTACTGATTCATGGCTTGAGAGTTGCTATGTTTCTTATATAATATATCCCGAGGCTCTGTGCACATTTTATGATTTCCTGCCTGTTATGTAGTAAGTCAATTACTCCAAGTAACATATGTCGCCATTCAGAGCACAGTATAGATCACAACTGGCTCAGCAGGCTATTTACCTTCTCTGTCAGGGTCAGTCATGGAAGAAAAGGCCAAAATGTTCATGTTATTTAACCGGTTCAAGACCAAGTCTTTTTATCCCTTTCCTGACCAGAAGCATTCTCAATTTTTTCAGTACATGCATCTATGAGAGCCATAACTTTTTTATTTTCTTGTTCGGTTATGTAAATACATTTTACTCCTTCTTTAACTAAAACATGGGGCTTTACTTTTGTCATTTTTATTTTAGTATTTTTGTTATTTTTTATAACCAAGAAAATGTGAAAAAGGGAGAAATAGTCTTAAATAAAAGACAACTTGCAACTAAAAGATATACTGTATTTTCTGCACTATAAGACGCATGTTTCTTTCCCCTAAAAGTGAGGGAAAATGACAGCGCATCTTACAATGCGAATACTAATGAGCGCGTTCATTACAGAAGCGCTCATTAGTACAGTAAGATCAGTTACTCACCACTCATTAGTCTTCTCCAGGTGCCTGCCGTGGCCTGACAGCATACAGCGCCAGGATGTAGTGTGCGTGAGTGCACACTATGACCTGATGTTGTGTGACATAAGGTCTTTTATTTATTTTTTTGTCTGATCTGTGGTCTGATGAAAATTGGGAATCTGATTTGGCGGTCTGATGAAAAAAAATAATATTATATATATATATACAGTACAGACCAAAAGTTTGGACACACCTTCTCATTCAAAGAGTTTTCTTTATTTTCATGACTATGAAGGCATCAAAACTATGAATTAACACACGTGGAATTATATACATAACAAAAAAGTGTGAAACAACTGAAAATATGTCATATTCTAGGTTCTTCATAGTAGCCACCTTAGCTTTGATTACTGCTTTGCACACTCTTGGCATTCTCTTGATGAGCTTCAAGAGGTAGTCACCTGAAATGGTCTTCAAACAGTCTTGAAGGAGTTCCCAGAGATGCTTAGCACTTGTTGGCCCTTTTGCCTTCACTCTGCGGTCCAGCTCACCCCAAACCATCTCGATTGGGTTCAGGTCCGGTGACTGTGGAGGCCAGGTCATCTGGCGCAGCACCCCATCACTCTCCTTCATGGTCAAATAGCCCTTACACAGCCTGGAGGTGTGTTTGGGGTCATTGTCCTGTTGAAAAATAAATGATGGTCCAACTAAACGCAAACCGGATGGAATAGCATGCCGCTGCAAGATGCTGTGGTAGCCATGCTGGTTCAGTATGCCTTCAATTTTAAATAAGTCCCCAACAGTGTCACCAGCAAAGCACCCCCACACCATCACACCTCCTCCTCCATGCTTCACGGTGGGAACCAGGCATGTAGAGTCCATCCATTCACCTTTTCTGCGTCGCACAAAGACACGGTGGTTGGAACCAAAGATCTAAAATTTGGACTCATCAGACCAAAGCACAGATTTCCACTGGTCTAATGTCTATTCCTTGTGTTCTTAGCCCAAACAAGTCTATTCTGCTTGTTGCCTGTCCTTAGCAGTGGTTTCCTAGCAGATATTCTACCATGAAGGCCTGATTCACACAGTTTCCTCTTAACAGTTGTTCTAGAGATGTGTCTGCAGCTAGAACTCTGTGTGGCATTGGCCTGGTCTCTAATCTGAGCTGCTGTTAACCTGCGATTTCTGAGGCTGGTGACTCGGATGAACTTATACTCCGCAGCAGAGGTGACTCTTAGTCTTCCTTTCCTGGGGCGGTCCGCATGTGAGCCAGTTTCTTTGTAGCGCTTGATGGTTTTTGTGACTGCACTTGGGGACACTTTCAAAGTGTTCCCAATTTTTCGGACTGACTGACCTTAATTTCTTAAAGTAATGATGGCCACTCGTTTTTCTTTACTTAGCTGCTTTTTTCTTGCCATAATACAAATTCTAACAGTCTATTCAGTAGGACTATCAGCTGTGTATCCACCTGACTTCTCCACAACGCAACTGATGGTCCCAACCCCATTTATAAGGCAAGAAATCCCACTTATTAAACCTGACAGGGCACACCTGTGAAGTGAAAACCATTTCAGGTGACTACCTCTTGAAGCTCATCAAGAGAATGCCAAGAGTGTGCAAAGCAGTAATCAAAGCAAAAGGTGTCTACTTTAAAGAACCTAGAATATGACATATTTTCAGTTGTTTCACACTTTTTTGTTATGTATATAATTCCACATGTGTTAATTCATAGTTTTGATGCCTTCAGTGTGAATCTACAATTTTCATAGTCATGAAAATAAAGAAAACTCTTTGAATGAGAAGGTGTGTCCAAACTTTTGGTCTGTACTGTGTGTGTATATATATATATATATATATATATATATATATAATTTTCCTGCTTTAAAACCTAGGTATGTCTTATGGTGTAGAAAATACAGCATATTTTTTTTATGATGTCCTCTTTCCATAATGGTTGTTTTGATATGGGATGTATAGGTTGTGGTTCCTGGAAACAGCACTAGAAGCTGTGGTGTCTTTTGTGGTGGCGTTATTTTTAACTTTATTTTGTTTATATTTTTTATTTGATACGTTGCCCCCCATAAGGTCATACAAGACCTCTGGGGGACATTCCATTTTTTTAAATTGCTGATTTCACCTGTATTTCGACATAGTAGTCTCAGTTACATGGGTAGAATAAACCATGCAGAGAGGTTGTACACTGCTATGCAAAATCACTGCAGAGTTGGTCTGATAAGACCCAACAGCTCACACAGACTCCCAGCCCCCAGTGACCACATGATCATTAGGACTGGAGAAGGAAGCCTTAGCACCTCTTTCTAATCTCTATGCACAGTGCTCATTGTGCAGTGTGTATATATGGGGAAAGCCGGACATTTAGGGGCAAAGCGGCATAATCTATTTCATAATCCAACAAATAATATACAACAATACAATTCAAACTAAAGTGAAGTGCTAGTAATGGATCACATTTAACAGAAGAATCTCCACGGATCACCCCTGGGTCCTGCTTTTATAACCCACTGTGATCAGCATTAACTAGTGGGATATGCCTAACTTGACTGTGTGGGTAGCTACTGCCAACCTTGTAATGCATAGATGGCCTAGGTCTCCCCAGAGAAAAAAAAAACCTCTTACATGGCTTATAGAGGGGCTTGTCAGGTGCAGGATGGTATATGGACTGGGGTCTTATAGGCAGAAGGGATTGGACGATTGATGTGCAGTGCCCCAGAGGACCACTGCAAAGGGGTAACATTTGCTATTTGGTTTAATACAGTAGTCATTCACCCCTTGGTCCAGACCTGGCGAATGTTTCTTATAAGCCATATGTTTATATCTGCCTCCCATATTTTTCAAATTGCTTTGAACCTTCTGCTATTCAGAGGAGAGTGACGATGTAAACCGTTCTTCTTCAGGAATCCCAAACAACTCCCCTTCACTGAAAGTACAAAATTGAGGATGAAAACCATATGCACCAAAAAATGGTGACTTACCAGTTGACTCTTGACGGCGATTGTTTATAGCAAACTCTGCTAAAGGTAAGTAAGATGACCATTCCTCTTGATTTTCAGACACAAAACACCTAAAGTAAGTCTCTAGGTTTTGGTTGGTGCGTTCAGTCTGGCCATTTGACTGCTGATGGAAGACTGAGGAAAAAGACAAATGTACCCCCAGACTAGAACAAAAATCTCTCCGGAATTTAGAAATAAACTGGGTTTCCCAAACTGAAACAACATCGGACGGGACACCGAGAAGCTTAACAATTTCACTGATAAAGCCCTGAGCCAGGGTTTTAGCAATTGGCAACGCGGGTAAAGCAAAGAAATGCACCATTTTACTGAACCTGTCTACAACCACCAGGATAACAGTTTTACCCACATAAACAGGTAGGTCAGTGATAACGCCCATTGACAGGTGTGTCCACGGCCTGTTGGGAATGACTAGTGGTAACAGAGACCCTGCCGGACGAGTATTAGAGACTTTAGCGCGTGCACAGGTTGTACAGGTGGACACAAAATCAACTACATCCTGATGCAGCCTCGGCCACCAAAAATGACGAGACAATAGCTCAGAGGTTGCCCTACTACCCGGGCGCCAAGCAAGGGCAGAGTTATGATGTTCTCCTAATATTTCAAGGCGCAAGTTCAAATGCACAAACAACTTTCCTGGGAGGCAGGAGATCGGGGCGTCCCCCTGAGACTCCAAAACCCTCCCCTCCAGGTCTGAGTGTAACGCAGAGACAACCATCCCCTTTTGTAAATTCAGCACCGGATTAACAACCTCACTCCCTCCAGGGAAACTTTGGGATAACGTTCGTTAAACTTTGGGATAACGAACTTTTGGGATCAGCGTTGGTATTTTTTGCCCCCGGACAATAGGTAATAACTAGGGATGAGCGAACTCGAACTGTATAGTTCATGTTCGTACCAAATTTTGGGGTGTCCGTGACACGGACCCGAACCCGGACATTTTCGTAAAAGTCCGGGTTCGGTGTTCGTCGCTTTCTTGGCGCGTTTGTGACGCTTTCTTGGCGCTTTTTGAAAGGCTGCAAAGCAGCCAATCAACAAGCGTCATACTACTTGCCCCAAGAGGCCGTCACAGCCATGCCTACTATTGGCATGGCTGTGATTGGCCAGAGCACCATGTGACCCAGCCTCTATTTAAGCTGGAGTCACATAGCGCCGCCCGTCACTCTGCTCTGATTAGCGTAGGGAGAGGTTGCGGCTGCGACAGTAGGGCGAGATTAGGCAGATTAACTCCTCCAAAGGACTTGATTAATCGATCGATCTGCAGCTGTGGATCATTGAGCTGCTGAAATTCAATTGCTCACTGTTTTTAGGCTCCCCAGACCGTTTGTCAGTCACTTTTTTCTGGGGTGATCGGCGGCCATTTTGTGTCTTGTGCGGTGCTGCGACCAAGTGCATCCAAGCTGCGACCAAGTGCATTTAACCCTCAATGGTGTGGTTGTTTTTTGGCTAAAGCCTACATCAGGGTGAAGCTGTCACACCAAGTGCATTTAACCAGCAATAGTCTGTTTATTTTTTGGCCATATAATACATCAGGGGCAAGCTGCGCCTGTCACCAAGTGCATTTAACCCTCAATGGTGTGGTTGTTTTTTGGCTAAAGCCTACATCAGGGTGAAGCTGTCACACCAAGTGCATTTAACCAGCAATAGTCTGTTTATTTTTTGGCCATATACTAAATCAGGGGCAAGCTGCGCCCGTCACCAAGTGCATTTAACCAGCAATAGTCTGTTCATTTTTTGGCCATATACTACATCAGGGGCAAGCTGCGCCCGTCACCAAGTGCATTTAACCCTCAGTAGTGTGGTTGGTCAAGCTGTCACACCAAGTGCATTTAACCAGCAATAGTGTGGTTATTTTTTGGCCATATCCCAGTCTAATTCTGTCACTAAATCCATACCGCTCACCCAGCGCCTAAATACTAGGCCTCAAATTTATATCCCGCTAAATCTGTCGTTACCGCTGTCCTGTTGTGGATGGGCAAGTTATTTAGTGTCCGCCAAAGCACATTTTTTGTTCTGGGTTGAAATACAATTCCCAATTTAGCAATTTCATAATTTAGCGGTTTCTGCTATATTAGAGCTATTTGAAATCTATCCCTAAAAGGGTATATAATATTCAAGGTGCACATAGGGTCATTCAGAATAACTTCACACACATGCTACTGTGCATTTCCAAGTCTAATTCTGTCACTAAATCCATACCGGTCACCCAGCGCCTAAATACTAGGCCTCAAATTTATATCCCGCTGAATTTGAATACAATACATTGGGCCAAATAATATATTTGTTGTTGTGGTGAACCATAGCAATGAGAAAAACATCTAGTAAGGGACGCGGACGTGGACATGGTCGTGGTGGTGTTAGTGGACCCTCTGGTGCTGGGAGAGGACGTGGCCGTTCTGCCACATCCACACGTCCTAGTGTACCAACTACCTCAGGTCCCAGTAGCCGCCAGAATTTACAGCGATATATGGTGGGGCCCAATGCCGTTCTAAGGATGGTAAGGCCTGAGCAGGTACAGGCATTAGTCAATTGGGTGGCCGACAGTGGATCCAGCACGTTCACATTATCTCCCACCCAGTCTTCTGCAGAAAGCGCACAGATGGCGCCTGAAAACCAACCCCATCAGTCTGTCACATCACCCCCATGCATACCAGGGAAACTGTCTCAGCCTCAAGTTATGCAGCAGTCTCTTATGCTGTTTGAAGACTCCGCTGGCAGGGTTTCCCAAGGGCATCCACCTAGCCCTTCCCCAGCGGTGAAAGACATAGAATGCACTGACGCACAACCACTTATGTTTCCTGATGATGAGGACATGGGAATACCACCTCAGCATGTCTCTGATGATGACGAAACACAGGTGCCAACTGCTATGTCTTTCTGCAGTGTGCAGACTGAACAGGAGGTCAGGGATCAAGACTGGGTGGAAGACGATGCAGGGGACGATGAGGTCCTAGACCCCACATGGAATGAAGGTCGTGCCACTGACTTTCACAGTTCGGAGGAAGAGGCAGTAGTGAGACCGAGCCAACAGCGTAGCAAAAGAGGGAGCAGTGGGCAAAAGCAGAACACCCGCCGCCAAGAGACTCCGCCTGCTACTGACCGCCGCCATCTGGGACCGAGCACCCCAAAGGCAGCTTCAAGGAGTTCCCTGGCATGGCACTTCTTCAAACAATGTGCTGACGACAAGACCCGAGTGGTTTGCACGCTGTGCCATCAGAGCCTGAAGCGAGGCATTAACGTTCTGAACCTTAGCACAACCTGCATGACCAGGCACCTGCATGCAAAGCATGAACTGCAGTGGAGTAAACACCTTAAAACCAAGGAAGTCACTCAGGCTCCCCCTGCTACCTCTTCTGCTGCTGCCGCCTCGGCCTCTTCCTCTGCCTCTGGAGGAACGTTGGCACCTGCCGCCCAGCAAACAGGGGATGTACCACCACCACCTCCGTCACCAAGCGTCTCAACCATGTCACACGGCAGCGTTCAGCTCTCCATCTCACAAACATTTGAGAGAAAGCGTAAATTCCCACCTAGCCACCCTCGATCCCTGGCCCTGAATGCCAGCATTTCTAAACTACTGGCCTATGAAATGCTGTCATTTAGGCTGGTGGACACAGACAGCTTCAAACAGCTCATGTCGCTTGCTGTCCCACAGTATGTTGTTCCCAGCCGCCACTACTTCTCCAAGAGAGCCGTGCCTTCCCTGCACAACCAAGTATCCGATAAAATCAAGTGTGCACTGCGCAACGCCATCTGTAGCAAGGTCCACCTAACCACAGATACGTGGACCAGTAAGCACGGCCAGGGACGCTATATCTCCCTAACTGCACACTGGGTAAATGTAGTGGCAGCTGGGCCCCAGGCGGAGAGCTGTTTGGCGCAGTCCTTCCGCCGCCAAGGATCGCAGGACAACATTCTTTGCCTCCTGTTGCCACCTCCTCCTACTCGGCATCCTCCTCCTCTTCTTCCACCTGCTCATCCAGTCAGCCACACACCTTCACCACCAACTTCAGCACAGCCCGGGGTAAACGTCAGCAGGCCATTCTGAAACTCATATGTTTGGGGGACAGGCCCCACACCGCACAGGAGTTGTGGCGGGGTATAGAACAACAGACCGACGAGTGGTTGCTGCCGGTGAGCCTCAAGCCCGGCCTGGTGGTGTGTGATAATGGGCGAAATCTCGTTGCAGCTCTGGGACTAGCCAATTTGACGCACATCCCTTGCTTGGCGCATGTGCTGAATTTGGTGGTGCAGAAGTTCATTCACAACTACCCCGACATGTCAGAGCTGCTGCATAAAGTGCGGGCCGTCTGTTCGCGCTTCCGGCGTTCACATCCTGCTGCTGCTCGCCTGTCTGCGCTACAGCGTAACTTCGGCCTTCCCGCTCACCGCCTCATATGCGACGTGCCCACCAGGTGGAACTCCACCTTGCACATGCTGGACAGACTGTGCGAGCAGCAGCAGGCCATAGTGGAGTTTCAGTTGCAGCACGCACGGGTCAGTCGCACTACAGAACAGCACCACTTCACCACCAATGACTGGGCCTCCATGCGAGACCTGTGTGCCCTGTTGCGCTGTTTCGAGTACTCCACCAACATGGCCAGTGGCGATGACGCCGTTATCAGCGTTACAATACCACTTCTATGTCTCCTTGAGAAAACACTTAGGGCGATGATGGAAGAGGAGGTGGCCCAGGAGGAGGAGGTGGAGGAGGAGGAGGAAGAGGTGTCATTTTTAGCACTTTCAGGCCAGTCTCTTCGAAGTGACTCAGAGGGAGGTTTTTGGCAACAGCAGAGGCCAGGTACAAATGTGGCCAGACAGGGCCCACTACTGGAGGACGAGGAGGACGAGGATGAGGAGGAGGTGGAGGAGGATGAGGATGAAGCATGGTCACAGCGGGGTGGCACCCAACGCAGCTCGGGTCCATCACTGGTGCGTGGCTGGGGGGAAAGGCAGGACGATGACGATACGCCTCCCACAGAGGACAGCTTGTCCTTACCCCTGGGCAGCCTGGCACACATGAGCGACTACATGCTGCAGTGCCTGCGCAACGACAGCAGAGTTGCCCACATTTTAACCTGTGCGGACTACTGGGTTGCCACCCTGCTGGATCCACGCTACAAAGACAATGTGCCCACCTTACTTCCTGCACTGTAGAGCGTGATAGGAAGATGCGCGATTACAAGCGCACGTTGGTAGACGCGCTTCTGAGAGCATTCCCAAATGTCACAGGGGAACAAGTGGAAGCCCAAGGCCAAGGCAGAGGAGGAGCAAGAGGTCGCCAAGGCAGCTGTGTCACGGCCAGCTCCTCTGAGGGCAGGGTTAGCATGGCAGAGATGTGGAAAACTTTTGTCAACACGCCACAGCTAACTGCACCACCACCTGATACGCAACGTGTTAGCAGGAGGCAACATTTTACTAACATGGTGGAACAGTACGTGTGCACACCCCTCCACGTACTGACTGATGGTTCGGCCCCATTCAACTTCTGGGTCTCTAAATTGTCCACGTGGCCAGAGCTAGCCTTTTATGCCTTGGAGGTGCTGGCCTGCCCGGCGGCCAGCGTTTTGTCTGAACGTGTATTCAGTACGGCAGGGGGCGTCATTACAGACAAACGCAGCCGCCTGTCTACAGCCAATGTGGACAAGCTGACGTTCATAAAAATGAACCAGGCATGGATCCCACAGGACCTGTCCATCCCTTGTGCAGATTAGACATTAACTACCTCCCCTTAACCATATATTATTGGACTCCAGGGCACTTCCTCATTCAATCCTATTTTTATTTTCATTTTACCATTATATTGCGAGGCTACCCAAAGTTGAATGAACCTCTCCTGTGTCTGGGTGCCGGGGCCTAAATATATGCCAATGGACTGTTCCAATGTTGGGTGACGTGAAGCCTGATTCTCTGCTATGACATGCAGACTAATTCTCTGCTGACATGAAGACAGATTCTCTGTTACGGGACCTCTCTCCTCTGCCTGGGTGCTGGGCCTAAATTTATGAAAATGGACTGTTGCAGTGGTGGGTGACGTGAAGCCTGATTCTCTGCTATGACATGAAGACTGATTCTCTGCTGACATGAAGCCAGATTGTCTGTTACGGGACCTCTCTCCTCTGCCTGGGTGCTGGGCCTAAATTTATGAAAATGGACTGTTGCAGTGGTCGGTGACGTGAAGCCTGATTCTCTGCTATGACATGAAGACTGATTCTCTGCTGACATGAAGCCAGATTGTCTGTTACGGGACCTCTCTCCTCTGCCTGGGTGCTGGGCCTAAATTTATGACAATGGACTGTTGCAGTGGTGGCTGACGTGAAGCCTGATTCTCTGCTATGACATGCAGACTGATTCTCTGCTGACATGAAGCCAGATCCTCTGTTACGGGACCTCTCTCCTCTGCCTGGGTGCTGGGCCTAAATTTATGAAAATGGACTGTTGCAGTGGTGGGTGACGTGAAGCCTGATTCTCTGCTATGACATGAAGACTGATTCTCTGCTGACATGAAGCCAGATTGTCTGTTACGGGACCTCTCTCCTCTGCCTGGGTGCTGGGCCTAAATTTATGAAAATGGACTCTTACAGTGGTGGCTGACGTGAAGCCTGATTTTCTGCTATGACATGCAGACTGATTCTCTGCTGACATGAAGCCAGATCCTCTGTTACGGGACCTCTCTCCTCTGCCTGTGTGCTGGGCCTAAATATATGCCAATGGACTGTTGCAGTGGTGGCTGACATGAAGCCTCATTCTCTGCTATGACATGCAGACTAATTCTCTGCTGACATGAAGCCAGATTGTCTGTTACGGGACCTCTCTCCTCTGCCTGGGTGCTGGGCCTAAATTTATGAAAATGGACTCTTACAGTGCTGGGTGACGTGAAGCCTGATTTTCTGCTATGACATGCAGACTGATTCTCTGCTGACATGAAGCCAGATCCTCTGTTACGGGACCTCTCTCCTCTGCCTGGGTGCTGGGCCTAAATATATGCCAATGGACTGTTGCAGTGGTGGCTGACGTGAAGCCTCATTCTCTGCTATGACATGCAGACTAATTCTCTGCTGACATGAAGCCAGATTGTCTGTTACGGGACCTCTCTCCTCTGCCTGGGTGCTGGGCCTAAATTTATGAAAATGGACTCTTACAGTGGTGGCTGACGTGAAGCCTGATTTTCTGCTATGACATGCAGACTGATTCTCTGCTGACATGAAGCCAGATCCTCTGTTACGGGACCTCTCTCCTCTGCCTGTGTGCTGGGCCTAAA
Source organism: Bufo gargarizans (assembly GCF_014858855.1). Classification (NCBI taxonomy): domain Eukaryota; kingdom Metazoa; phylum Chordata; class Amphibia; order Anura; family Bufonidae; genus Bufo; species Bufo gargarizans. The sequence goes on from NC_058087.1 coordinate 57,929,829, forward strand.
TATATGCCAATGGACTGTTGCAGTGGTGGCTGATGTGAAGCCTCATTCTCTGCTATGACATGCAGACTAATTCTCTGCTGACATGAAGCCAGATTGTCTGTTACGGGACCTCTCTCCTCTGCCTGTGTGCTGGGCCTAAATTTATGAAAATGGACTGTTGCAGTGGTGGGTGACGTGAAGCCTGATTCTCTGCTATGATATGAAGACTGATTCTCTGCTGACATGAAGCCAGATCCTCTGTTACGGGACCTCTCTCCTCTGCCTGGGTGCTGGGCCTAAATATCTGACAATGGACTGTTGCATTGGTGGCTGACGTGAAGCCTGATTCTCTGCTATGACATGCAGACTAATTCTCTGCTGACATGAAGCCAGATTGTCTGTTACGGGACCTCTCTCCTCTGCCTGGGTGCTGGGCCTAAATTTATGAAAATGGACTGTTGCAGTGGTGGGTGACGTGAAGCCTGATTCTCTGCTATGACATGAAGACTGATTCTCTGCTGACATGAAGCCAGATTGTCTGTTACGGGACCTCTCTCCTCTGCCTGGGTGCCGGGGCCTAAATATCTGAGAATGGACTGTTCCAGTGGTGGGTGACGGGAAGCCAGATTCTCTGCTATGGGACCTCTCTCCAATTGATTTTGGTTAATTTTTATTTATTTAATTTTTATTTTAATTCATTTCCCTATCCACATTTGTTTGCAGGGGATTTACCTACATGTTGCTGCCTTTTGCAGCCCTCTAGCCCTTTCCTGGGCTGTTTTACAGCCGTTTTAGTGCCGAAAAGTTCAGGTCCCCATTGACTTCAATGGGGTTCGGGTTCGGGACGAAGTTCGGATCGGGTTCGGATCCCGAACCCGAACATTTCCGGGAAGTTCTGCCGAACTTCTCGAACCCGAACATCCAGGTATTCGCTCAACTCTAGTAATAACAAAATAAACCTGGTAAAAAACAAAGACCCCCTAGCTTGTCTAGGGGTAAGATGTTTAGCAGACTCAAGGTACAGCAGGTTTTTATAGATAATGGGAGAAAAGAAGAAATGATCTCATCCCTGCATTTCTGCAGGAGATAGCACTAAATAGCGCATGTGTACCACCTCTATGCTACATGCTAAATGAGGCATTAGTGTACATTTTGATCAAAAGGCATAAGCCCACTCACCACGCCAAGGTTGCCTCTATGAGTGGATCCTAACCTAACATTGCCGCAGCGCTGCCCGGCGACCACCGACGCTGCGGCGCCATTCCGGCCGGCGGCGGGGCCCAGCAGCCAAGCAGCACCCCTGCTGCCTGACCATGCCAAACCTAGCTCTGGGCCCCACCAGCCAGCCAGAAAATCAGCACAGTGTCCCCCGTGCAGCACCTCACCATGTGAACAGTTGTCAAAGCTCACCTCCTCTGAAGCTCACAGGAACTCCAACTGAGAGCATGATAGGCTAATTTAACCCCTACTGCAGAATACTAGGCTAATTAAAATCACCTGGCGTATGGAAGGAGTGCTGATCCAGGGACAGAATCTCTATACAATAGATAATGGGAGAAAAGAAGAAATGAATCGCACATCCACTGCTAATGCTATGATCTCATCCCTGCATTTCTGCAGGGGACAGCACTAAATAGCGCATGTGTACCACCTCTATGCTACATGCTGAATGAGGCATTAGTGTACATTTTGATCAAAAGGCATAAGCCCACTCACCACGCCAAGGTTGCCTCAATGAGTGGGTCCTAACCTAACATTGCCGCGGCGCTGCCCGGCGACCACCGACACTGCGGCGTTGGTGGACAGGTTTTTATGATCTGTAATCACCATGACGGGATGAGCTGCCCCCTCCAAAAAGTGACGCCCTTCCTCAAATGCTAATTTAATAGCTAAAAGTTCCCTAAATAGTGGCTGGGAGTGGCAGACCCAGAACAGCTGAAAGGAAAACTACCGATACCTAGACAGGACAAAAAGGATAGTAAACCAAAACAGGAAAACCTGGAACAGAATCGATTCCCACTACTAGGTCATGGAGCAATCCCTTGAAATGGGGCAGGCACCACAGGGTCAGCGATAGGTCGTGACACCCTCATGACAATTAATTGCTGCATTGCCAGGGCCTCCTTGTGTCTTTGACCTGGCTCTATTTTAGCTGAAGGCGGATGGAGAGTTGTTTGTTTCCCTGGCTGCTAGTGGCCGGTTTGTCTTTGATTACTGCAATTTGCTGCCGGGGTAGTGCTGCCGGTGAGCTACATAGCGTGGTGAAGTGCTCGCATGAAGTACACACAGAGGGTTGCTGAAGAGTAGGAGTAAAAGCGCTCAGAGCACCGGATAAGTGCTGTTGCGTTGCGCTGGGCACCAGTAGCTGCACAAACTAGACTCGGTACATCTACCTTATTGAAACAGAACAGCATTGGGATCCCGACAAATCTGAGGTGGATGGACACGTTCTGTCTGATGGGAGACATCATCGGGTGACATTTACCTAGACTGTATGCTATATTGCTGTATATGGATACATTCACAAAACAAGGAATAAGGAAAAAGAAATAAGGAAAATTCATTGAGACACTCACAGAGACATTGTATACTGACATAGAAGGAAAAGGACAGAAGAAAACAAAAGAGCAAAAAAGGAGGGGATAAGCGAAATATTTAGAACTTGGCTCTGAATCATTACATTCGGGATAAATTAGAGGCCCCCTAGTAGTGAACAAAGTACAAAAAAAAGGCTAATTGAAACCTATTTGTGGGGTGGAGGTGGAGGGGGGGGGGGGAACACAATAAAATAAAAATGTAGAAAAATGTAAATATTAAAACAAAAACTAAAATGGAATAAAGAACATTTTAAACCCTGTAAAGAAAGATTATATAGTGTTTGAAAGATATTCAATGTATAAAGATATGATGGCACACTCACATATAGTATAAACTTGGAATGATGAGTATCTTGGTTATGATAAAATGGTATTTATTTAATACCATTTTATCATAACCAAGATACTCATCATTCCAAGTTTATACCATATGTGAGTGTGCCATCATATCTTTATACATTGAATTTCTTTGCTACACGGTTCGGTTCTTTGGGTGTACCGGTGATAGAGCACCTCTATCCATAATACCTAATTGGTGAGCCACTGAACAACTACATTAATGTTTAAAAGATGCCAGGAGGAGCTCAAGTAAGCAAAGGTTCCCATTCAGCGGAACCAGACACAAGGAGGGAGTCTAATTAATTTGCAACAAAATCGCCTATGGTAACCACTAAACCCCCACAAGAAACAGAACCAAACGAAACCCCCAATGGACATATAGCTAAAGCAATAACAAGTGAGTTATTACCTTCATTGTCAGAATTATTGGAAAGATTATTGCAACAAAAAAGTACCCAGTTTATGGCAGAAAATAAAAAAACTATCAGACAAGACAGGCGAGTTTAAGCATAAATTACTATCTATGGAAGATGAACTAGAATCCCTACATATAAAACTACAAGAGGCCAATAAAGCAAAGGAAGAGTTGAAAGGAAAATTGGGTAATTTAGAGAATCGGGCAAAGAGAAATAATATATGAATAGTGGGAATCACAGAAATTTCTAACAATGCATTAAAAGACCTGGTAGCTATCCAGATCCCCAAGAACCTGGGACCTAACTTGGGCCCACCAAGAGAAACCCAGGAAAGAAAATTACCAAGAACAGTTATAGCTATAGTACAATATTTAACTCACCTTAATCCACTTGCTTGCGCAGCCCGGCTTCTCTTCTGTCTTCTTCTTTGAGGAATAGGACCTCAAAAGGCCATTAAAGGCCTATAGACAGGCTGATGGACTATCGGTTGAAGGAAAGAAGTAGCTTTTTTTTTAGACTATTCGACACTGGTCTCAGAAAAAAAGAGAGCATTTTTGATTTATGTTTATTTTTGGTGGGAAAAAATGTCAAATTTGCCTTGTAATACCCTGCTTTGTTGATGATGGTACGAACATTTCCTTCAGACTAAAAGAGGAAGCTAAGAAATGTATTGAAGATAACTATGGTTACACCAGTCATTAGTAGATTCAGTTATTTCCATTGGAGTGTCTGGGTGGGTGGACTGGATGGGGAGAAATTATATTTTTTCGTCTCACCCCCAGCCCACCCTCCATGTCCATTGAGCTTGGACATCAGTTGATATAGGGCATTCACGTGTTAATGTTTAAAATGTGGTATAAGATAAATTACACATGGGAGTGGGAGAAGCTACTCTTAAAGGTGTTGTGGGGTACTGCAACTCTGTATGACCTTAAGGAACCAGTTAATATGTGCATATGGGACCGTTGAGAATAATGTCATGGAATGTTAAGAGTATATCTACTTCAATTAAGAGGGATAAAGTATTTTGACACTTGAATAGGCTTGGAACACATATAGCACTATCACAAGAAACTTATTTGAATGAAAAAGAAATGGACAAACTGTGTCGTCTCTGATTGGGATATGTGAGGGTGATCCGTGTAACCAGGAGAATAAGTGGGTTGATTATTTTGTTTAATAAAAAAATAAATTGCCATATAATTTGAGTGGAAGAACATCAAACAGGTAGAGGCCTTAAAATAGTCCTTACCTTTACTAACAAATTCTGCATACTCAACATCCATGCCCCGAATAATCCAGGGGAGGAATATTTTACATCTTTGGAGAAATGGGTTATGTTAGATCGATCACAATCTAAAGTTTTGGCAGGGGACTTTAACTCAGTGATGAACATCAATATGGATAGTTCCTCGTCCAAAACGGTTTGTTTTAGGGCGAATAAATCTTTTAAATGCATGGTAAGGAATTTAGAAATGTCTTACTCATGGAGACTGTTTAACTCTGAAGAGAGGGATTACACTTTTTTTCTCCTTGTTCTCTAGAATTGACTGAATATTTGTCTCAATGGAACTCCTGGAAAAGGTCTTGAATGTAAAAATACAGCATATGACCTGATTATATCAGATCATGCCCCTGGTCAGTGTGTGACTATTTGGAGATTTCCAACTTTTCTTAATGGAGATAAATTATTTGATAAATATCTAAGAGAAGAATATGATAAGTATTTCATTGACAAGCATCAACATACAGTATACAGGACGGCATTTTGATATGGGAAACCATGAAAGCGGTGCTGAGGGGAAAATAATGTCATATACCATATGTATAGTTTAAGGAAAGAAAACACAATGGATTTGATTAATATAATCAGTAAACTAAATGTCTTAAAATATATAAAACCAACCCCACAATAGGAAATAAGGTTAAATGTCAAGAAGTAAAAAATGTGTATAACAACTTATTAGAGAAAATAGAGCAACAACACATTGCAAGAAAATATGTGAAATTCTATGTTTATGGTAATAAATCTTGGAAATTGTTGGCAAGGCTTGTGAAGAGAAACTTTAACCCCTTAAGGACACAGCCTTTTTACACCTTAGGACCAGGCCATTTTTTGCAAATCTGACCAGTGTCACTTTAAGTGCTGATAACTTTAAAACGTTTTGACTTATCCAGGCCGTTCTGAGATTGTTTTTTCGTCACATATTGTACTTCATGACACTGGTAAAATAAAGTCAAAAAAATTCTTTTTTTTGCACCAAAAAATACCTAATTTAACAAATTTTTGGAAAAATTAGCAAATTTCAAAGTTTCAGTTTCTCTACTTCTGTAATACATAGTGATACCCCCAAAAATTGTGATGACTTTACATTCCCCATATGTCTACTTTATGTTTGAATTATTTTGGGAATGATATTTTATTTTTTTGGGGATGTTATAAGGCTTAAAAGTTTAGAAGCAAATCTTGAAATTTTTCAGCAATTTACAAAAACTTAATTTTTAGGGACCAGTTCAGGTCTGAAGTCACTTTGCGAGGCTTACATAATAGAAACCACCCAAAAAGGAACCCATCTAAGAAACTACACCCCTCAAGGTATTCAAAACTGATTTTACATACGTCGTTAACCCTTTAGGTGTTGCACAAGAGTTATTTGCAAATGGTGATGAAATTTGAGAATTTCATTTTTTTGTCTAATTTTCCATTTTAACCCATTTTTTCCACTAACAAAGCAAGGGTTAACAGCCAAACAAGACTGTGTCTTTATTGCCCTGACTCTGCCGTTTACAGAAACACCCAATATGTGGCCGTAAACTACTGTACGGCCACACAGCGGGGCGTAGAGGGAAAGGTGCGCCGTTTGGTTTTTGGAGGGCTGATTTTTATGGACTGGTTTATTTACACCATGTCCCATTTGAAGCCCCCTGATGCACCCCTAGAGTAGAAACTCCCTAAAACTGACCCCATCTAAGAAACTACACCCCTCAAGGTATTCAAAACTGATTTTACATACGTCGTTAACCCTTTAGGTGTTGCACAAGAGTTATTGGCAAATGGGGATGATATTTGCAAATTTCATTTTTTTGTCTAATTTTCCATTTTAACCCATTTTTTCCACTAACAAAGCAAGGGTTAACAGCCAAACAAGACTGTATCTTTATTGCCCTGACTCTGCCGTTTACATAAACACCCAATATGTTGCCGTAAACTACTGTGTCCTGTTTCAACCCCTCTGATGCACCCCTGGAGTAGAAACTCCCTAAAAGTGACCCCATTTTGGAAACTACGGGGTAAGGTGGAATTTTTTTGGGGACTATTTTTAGGGTAAATATGATTTTTGGTTGCTCTATATTAAATTTTTGTGAGGCAAGGTTACCAAAAATTGAAATTCTGAAATTTCATCTCCATTTGCCATTAACTGTTGAGGAACACCTAAAGGGTTAATGAAGTTTGTATAATCAGTTTTGAATACCTTGAAAGGTGTAGTTTCTTAGATGGGGTCAGTTTTGGGGAGTTTTTACTCTAGGGTGCATCAGAGGGGCTTCAAAAGGGACATGGTGTCAATAAAAAAGGCCATCAAAATCGGCCTTCCAGAAACCATGTTGGTCCTTTCCTTTTGCGGCCTCCCTTTTACTGATACAGCAGTTTACGACCACAAATGTGGCGTTTCTGTAAACTGCAGTATCAGGGTAATAAATATTACGTTTTGTTTGGTTGTTAACCCTTGTTTTGTTACCGGAAAAAACGGATTGAAATGGAAAAGTGCCAAAAATAGCGGATTTGGCACCGTTTTTTTTTTTTTTTAACCGTGTTAATCTGGTGGGTTAGGTAATGGGATATTTTTATAGAGGAGATTCTTACGGATGCGGCAATACCTAATAAGTCTACTTTTTTTTTACAATTATTTAGGTTTTTGACTATATTATCTTTTTTGATACAAATCTTTTTTTTGGGTATCTCTAAAGTCTAAGGGTCATTTTTTTAATTTTTTTTTATCCAATTATCTCATGGGGGGGGGCTCATTTTTTGTGGGATGAGCGGACGGTTTTATTGGCACTATTTTGGGGGCTATATGACTTTTTGATCGCTTGCTATTAAACTTTTTATTATGTAAGGTGACAAAAAAAAACTTTTTTTGCACCTTTTTTTTTTTTTCCTTGACCGTGTTAATCTGGGGGGTTAGGTCATGGGGTAGTTTTATAGAGGAGATTATTACCGACGCGGCGATACCTAATATGTCTACTTTTAATAAATTATTTTAGTTTTTTTGGGTGTCTCAAGTCTGAGAACCAGTTTTTTTTTATCCGATGTCAGTGCTAAATTGGGATATAAATTTAGTACTCCATGGAAGTGTGATACTCCCTGAAGCAACCGTCAATGCAGAGGCCGTCAATGCAGATGATCGGGGCAAGTGTCGCACTGAGTAGTCGTGTCCTTCCGTATCCCCCTCCTGCGACACACTCTGCACTTTTTTTGGGTTCGTCCTTCTTTCCAGTATGGGGGACCACACCTGGAAAGTGTTGGCCAGGGACGATCCGGGCACCTACAGTTCCTGAGGTACTCCGGCCTGCTCTTTCCCGGTCCGAAAAGATCAGGGCCTTGAGGACTGCCTCAATGTCCCTGTGCTGCCAGCGCTTCGGGATAGTACAAAAGAGTTGTACATGGCAACCTGCACCAAGTAGACCGCAACTTTTTTGTACCATGCCCGGGTTTTGCGCATGGCATTATATGGCTTGAGGACTTGATCAGAGAGATCAACTCCTCCCATATACCGATTGTAGGCGACGATACAATCGGGCTTGAGGACCGTTGCCGCGGTACCTCGCACAGGGACAGGGGTGATGCCGTTACCATGAATTATGGACAGCATAAGGACATCCATCTTGTCCTTATACCTGACCAGCAACAGGTTTCCAGTGGTAAGGGCACGGGTCTCACCCCTGGGGATAGGTACCTGGAGGGGGTAGGCAGAGAGGCCGCGTTGATTTTTCCACACAGTCCCACAAGCGGACGTGGATCTGGCGGCAAGGGACTGGAACAAGGGGATACTGGTATAAAAGTTATCCACGTAAAGGTGGTAACCCTTATCCAGCAGTGGGTACATAAGGTCCCACACAAGTTTCCCGGTAACACCCAGAGTGGGGGGACATTCTGGGGGTTGAATCCGGGAATCTCGCCCCTAGTATACACGAAATTTGTAAGTGTACCCTGAGGTACTCTCACAAATTTTGTATAGCTTCACGCCATACCTCGCCCGCTTGAAGGGCACATACTGGCGGAAAATGAGTCTCCCCTTGAACGCAATGAGAGACTCATCAACCGCGACCTCCCTTCCAGGTACATAGGCCTCCATGAATTTGGCCCCAAAGTGATCGATGACCGGCCGTATCTTATACAGACGGTCATGGGCAGGATCACCTCGGGGGGGGGACATGCTGCATTATCGGAATAATGCAGACATTTCCGGATGGCCTGAAACCGGGAGCGTGTCATGGCTGTACTGTAAAGTGGGGCCTGGTATAGGACGTCCCCACTCCAGTACAGCCTGACACTGGGTTTTTTGACCAGGCCCATATGCAGCACGAGGCCCCAAAATGTCCTCATTTCGGCTGCACTGACCGGCGTCCAGCCACCGGGCCTGGCCAAAAAGGAGCCCGGGTGTTGAGCGACGAACTGTTGGGCGTACAGAATCGTCTGCTCCACCATCAGATTTACCAGTGGGTCACTGAAAAAATGACAAAAAAAGTCATATTCAGTGTAGCCCACTGTGGAAATCTGGATTCCTGATTGGCCTACAAAATCAGGAATCACGGGCTCGTATCCCTCTGGGCTACACCAGACAAGTTCACCGGCAGGGGGCTCCGGTGGATTTAACTGGTGGGCCGGGAAACCAGTACGAGCCCCAGAGCTGCTCGTACTAGTGTGGGCCACAGGGTCCCTAACATGGCGGTCCCCTTGCTCCGCCTGGCGGCGTCTCCGCCGCCTTGGGGGCTCATCATCATCGCTAGATGATGAGGAGGATGCGGATGACAACAGGAATGTGGAGTCATCCTCATCCTCACTGGGACTCTCGGAGTCGGAGGCAAGCTGGGCGTATGCCTCCTCGGCCGAGAACGTCCGGCGGGCCATAGGGGAGTGTGTGTCTGCGTGTATATGTGCGTGTGTGTAACTCTTTATTTTGTGTGCGTATGTGTGGGGGCACGGGTGTTCACGAACTCACCCTAAAACTAACAGAAATAAAATAAACTAACTAAAAAAAGGGCAAAAAATTTGGGAAAAAATATTCAAAACCGCTGATCAACCGTCCGAAGTTGATCAGCGGTGGGGTGTGCGATGCACTAACAGTGGCCGGACACTAAGTGCCGGCCACAGTAAGCGTACTCAAAAAAAAAAAAATGCACCCCAAAAAAGGTGGGGGGGGGGGGCAAGGGGTGGGGGGGCAAGTGGCAGCACCCCTGGGGGGTCTAGGGTCACACAGCTGTGCTGTGGACCCCAGACACCCTAACTTAGGGTGATGCAATCAAAGTTCAGAAAAGTTCAGAAACTAACTTTCCCTTTTTTTTCCCTGCCTAAACCAAACTTTCCCTATTCTGTCCCTATGTACCTGATGGGGGGTGCTGGGGGTAGAGATCGGGTCCTGGGGGTGCTGGCAGCGATGGCGGACACACGTGCAGGCAGCTCCTCTCTCCTCCTGGCTCCGGAACACAAAAGGAGGAGGAGAGGAGCGCCTGCCTCTTTTGAATCTGCCGCCGGACCGCCCACAGACCAATCAGAAAGCGATCCTGAGTGGTGATGTCACCATCACCACTCAGGATCGCTGGATGGTGATTGGTGGGGTGAAATCACACCACCATCACTGTCCTGTTCCGGGTTATCGGGTCTTCAGAGACCCGAATAACCCGGAAACGCAGAAAACCGCAGGTCTGAATTGACCTGCGGTTTTCTGCGATCGCATACATGGGGGGGTCACCGGACCCCCCGGCGCATTTGCCCCAAGTGCCTGCTCAATGCCGTGCGGCGGTGATCGAAAATGCACAGGGCGTACATGTTCGCCCTGTGTCCTTAAGAGGTTAAAGTATAACTTTTTTTTGTTTGGAGTATTGGATTGTGGTAATTAATATCTCCTTGGTGGCCCTATTTCAACTTTTCACTGTGTACTCAATTACCCCTTAATTCCACAGTTCTGTTCCCTGTACTGCCTACTTTTACCTGTGCTTAAAATCAGGTTGCTATGCAGGGTCCGTCTATGTGTTAAAGGGGAGAGAAGCAGGCAGAGTGCAAGGTCAGATTACTGACAGCCAGGGACTGTAAGTAAATGATTAAAGCCAGGTCCTCCCCAGCAGCTGATAACAGTGCCTGGGCTGTGTGCACTTCTCCCTGTCCCTGCGCTTGGCAGACGCTCCCTCACTCAGCAGAGCTGGAGAAGCAGAGTGGAAGCAGTGCAGACCAGGGAAGGGAGATCTGCTGTCTGCTCAGTGTATAAATGAAAGCAGCATGTGGTAAGAGGACCCCTTTGTGCTGCATGAGATTAACCCTTCAGGGGGGAGGGCTCTGGTTACTGACACTTTTGGGGGGCTATTGTTACTGGCTAGTGAAGGCAGGCGGGATTAGCCTCAGGGTGAGGGCAGTGGCGGCCATCTTAACTGAATAGTGAGATTGCAGTTTTATGCAGACTGGTTGCTAAGGGCTGATGTCACCACCAGACATCTGAGAAGCTCTGACAGATGCCTTTCAGAACCTCCTCCTTGAGCTTCCTTTGTTTTGCTTTCAGTTCCTCATCTCGTTAGCCACTCTCAGCTGTAATGTAGTTGGACTGATTGCATCCCTTTAAATCCCTCCCCATAGAGCATTAGTGTGCGGTTTATACAACTTCCTGGAGAGTGTGTGCATGCTGATCCTATTTCCAAGTCTTCTACAAGATAAGTGTTGTGCATTTTTTGTGTTTTTCTGTTTGCTGGATCCCAGGTGACCCTGACTCCCTCCGTGTCTAGTGTAGGGAGCCGGTGGTCGTGTCCCCTCACTGTTGTAGGGTGTTCAGGTGTTATGCAGTCGAGGTACGAGGATATGCGATCATCTACCATTGGGATTTTCGCATAGGCTGAGCAGTCAGGGAGAGTGCCAGGTCTGATGCAGGGGTCTCCCTTTTTGTTCCTTAGTTTTGGATCCAGTGAGTCATATATTCATTTTGTGTTGTCTTGTTTCCTGTACACCTTCCGTGACAGCTGAATCTTATTAAATATGGGGTAAGTCAGTCTAATAGTAACTGATTCTGGAATATCATGTTATTAGTAACTACATATATGAAAATTGAAATTAGGGTCTAAGTGTGACAGTTATCCTATAAGGTAAAACTTATAGGTTCAAGAAGTTGTTAATACACCCGAATAGCTCTTGTTTTTGCAGAATATTATAGTCAGCTTTCTGATAAACATAAATATGTAGATCCATCAGAAATTAAGATATTTTTTGGAGAAAACATCCGTGAAAAGGGGAACAGAGAAAAAATTGGCTATTCTGAATTTTAAAAAAAATCTATCTCTCGGTAAAGCCCCAGGTCCTGATGGCTCTGAGGTTTTTTTTTATATGATGAATGATAAAATCATTGAAGTGCTAACCAATAATGAAATATATCTGGAAGGTAAATAATTGTCATTCTCTAATTTAGCATATATTACAATGATGCCAAAAAAGGGAAAGATGAATTGTTAACAAGCTCTTATAGACCCATTTCATTACTCAACTAAGACGTTGAAGGTATTGACAAAAATCAAAGCCAATAGGCTGGCCCCGATTATCTCTGAGTTGATAGAAGACCACCAGATGGGATTTATTAAGAGGAGATCAGGAGATACAAATATTATAAGAACTATGGCAGTGCTTGAGTGGGTCAGGCCCAGGGCCCACTTATATTGAATGGCTGCAATAATGTCTTTTGATACAGAAAAAGCTTTTGATAGTGTGTCCTGGGCTCTTTTCAGTTTTAGGTGAGGTTAGATTGGGGGGGAAATTGGGGAAATTGATTGGTATCTCATATAAAACTCCAAAGGCCCAGGTAAGGGTGGCTGGGTACCTTTGATATGAGAAGGGGATCAGACAGGTCTCCATTGTTGCTCCTTTTATTTAATTTAGCCATTGAAACACTGGCTGTGTGCCAGAGAAAGAAACAGAAGGTATAAAAATCGGAAAGAGGGAAATAAAAGTGGCAATGTCTGCTGATGATTTACTTATGCATGAATAATATACATAAGGAAATTAATAAAATAATAAGGAATCTAAAAGTCTTTGGTGGACTCTCGGGATATCCAAAAAATCTGACTAAAACGGAAATATTATTGTTAGTAAGAGACCCAGACTTGAGTTGGAAGCGGGGGCCTAATTTATATAAAGCTAAGGAAGAAATTAAATAATACATGGGGATCAAGATTAAAAAACATTAAGAAAGAGCTCCAAAAGTGGTCAAATTTACCATCATCTATTTTTGGGAGATGTCAGCTAATAAAAATGATCAGCTTTGCTTGAGTTATGTACCCCTTACAAATGATTTGTTTCTTTTTGAAAACTAAATACATTCAATTATTAGCAAATTGCTTCCTCAAATTTATCTGGAGAAATAAAAGACACAAGGTACCCAAAAATATCCTCTACGAAAATCAAACAAGCAGAGGGAATCTATCAAGTATCTTGAGATATGCAAAGGAATGGTTTAATGGTGGAACATATCTAACTGACCATCAAATAGAGAGAGAGCTGGCCCATCCTATACCCTTGAAAAGTATAGTCTATTTAAGGAGACAGTATATAAAGTGATCATCACTGCAGAAATAAAGCAGACCTCAGAATGCCAGTCTGGGGAGAAGGAAGCCTGAGAGGCTTTGTGTGGTCACAGTCAGGAGGGCTGTTAGACCAAAAGGGGGAATGAAGCCTGGAGAGCTGACCTGTGTGGTTAGAGCTTGGTGACTGGCTGACCATCAGGCTTAGTGAAGCCTGATCTTCCCTGGTGTGAACAGAACTCTGTAGGTGAGAGAGGAATCGGTAAAGCTCAGACAGGCAGGTATTTATTTTTGTTTTATGCTGGTGCTATAACTTTACCTCAACGCTATAACTTGGATGCTACTCTGTCATGCTGAAATGACCAAATAAAGCACAGTTTGGACTTTGAAACCTGCTGTCTCCATGAAAATCTATCATTGCCAACCCTACTGCGAGTACAGATCCCTACTATATATATATATATACAGTGCCTTGCAAAAGTATTCACCCCTCTTGACTTTTTTCGTATTTTGGTGCCTCACAACCTGAAATCAACATGGATTGTTTAAGGATTTGCATCATTTAATTTACAGAACATGCCTACAAGTTTGAATAAGTTTGTTTCTTTTTTATATAGGACAAAATGACAGTAAAAGTCAATGTGCATAATTATTCACCCCCCTAAAGTAAATACTTTGTAGAGCCATCTTTTGCGGCAATCACAGCTCCAAGCAATCTTTAAGTCTAACCACAGATTTTCTATTGGATTGAGATCTGGGCTTTGACTAGGCCATTCCAACACATTTACATGTTTCAAAAAATGCACCAAAATGATACGCAACTGACAATACTAGCTAATTCCTCAGGCCGATGTTAAAAGCTGAGAACTTTGCCAATATCTTCCAGTCAGGAATATATCGAAGCACTTCATGCACCACGTCACGGTGTCTCAGCACGCATGGGGTCCTACCACTAACCTGCCTGTAGTGTGTGAACAGGGTCTGAACAGTGCAATTAACTCACAGCCAGGCTCTCACATGTCTCCATAGTGGTATCACCAATGCACTGTGAGGTAGGATAAAGCTGTGAGCCGCACCGACAACAGACCATGTGACACAGAAGCTGCCAGGTGCAAAAGAATGTTACCACCACAATGAAGTGGCACATTCCATACACATAAGGACAAAAACTCACTGAGTGGTAGGACCCCATGCGTGCTGTGTTCTGATCCATCACATACAATTCAGATTAACAAAAACATTGAACTTAAGGCTGTAATAGAACAAAATACAAAAAAAGTCAAGGGGGGTGAACACTTTTGCAAGGCATTGTGTATATATATATATATATATATATATATATATATACAGTCCTGATCAAAAGTTTAAGACCACTTGAAAAATGACAAAAAATCATATTTTACATTGTTGGATCTTACAAGGTTCCAAGTAAAGCTTGAACATGCAACAAGAAGAAATGAGAGTGAGACAAAACATTTTTTGAGCATTCAATTAATTGAAAATAACGATTTAACTGAAACAGGCCAAATCTGTGCAAAGATGTGGATTCATTGTCATTCTCTGTCAGGTAGTAACACGTTGTGATGGCAAAGGCAAAAAAACTCTCCCTTTTTGAACGTGGTCGGGTTGTTGAACTGCATAAGCAGGGTCTCTCACAGCGCGCCATCGCTGCTGAGGTGAAACGCAGTAAGACACAATGTTGAGGTGAACCAAACTTCCTTTATTGGAAACAGTTAACTTTATACAGTCTGAGTTCAGTTCCACATGGCAGCAGCAATCAATAGCAGGCTTTTACAATAATGGCAGGTACAAAGTTTCTTTGCAAGATACTCAGAGGGTAAAAATACTTACAGACCAGGCTGCACCTTCTCCTCAGAAATCCTGTGCACTATTCCTCAGAACTCCTGGCTGTCTCAATCCCAAGGCCCGTATGCCCTAATGCTGGCTTTATCCTTGGTAGAAAACTTCCTCAGGTATATATCCCTTGCTTTAGGTAAATAATCCTTCTGCCCTTCAGCTCCTTTCAGGTTGGCTGGAATACTCTTCTGCTCTGCTCTCTGGTTATGGGAACTGCAGGTTTCTCTCAGGAGGCAAACTCTTCCCCTGGTAACAGTCTTCTGAGCTAACTCTGGCTCAATATCCTCAGGCAGGCTGGACTGCATCCACTAGCCTCCTGGTGGCAACTAGAAGCCTGGGCTGTCTAGCTGCATGTCAGGAGGGTGCCCTCAGCTTCCCTCTGGCTAAGGTGCACTCTCACTTCTATCTTCACACAGACTCCTGACTACACAGACTGACTCCTCCCTGTCTGGGCCTAAATATATATACTAGGGGTTTCCTAGCTCCCTCTAGCGTCTAGGATGATGAACTACACCCTAATATGCCTACTACACATATGGATAATAAACATAAAAAACATAGCAATATACACTCACCTAAAGAATTATTAGGAACACCATACTAATACGGTGTTGGACCCCCTTTTGTCTTCAGAACTGCCTTAATTCTACGTGGCATTGATTCAACAAGGTGCTGATAGCATTCTTTAGAAATGTTGGCCCATATTGATAGGATAGCATCTTGCAGTTGATGGAGATTTGAGGGATGCACATCCAGGGCACAAAGCTCCCGTTCCACCACATCCCAAAGATGCTCTATTGGGTTGAGATCTGGTGACTGTGGGGGCCATTTTAGTACAGTGAACTCATTGTCATGTTCAAGAAACCAATTTGAAATGATTCGAGCTTTGTGACATGGTGCATTATCCTGCTGGAAGTAGCCATCAGAGGATGGGTACATGGTGGTCATGAAGGGATGGACATGGTCAGAAACAATGCTCAGGTAGCCCGTGGCATTTAAACGATGGCCAATTGGCACTAAGGGGCCTAAAGTGTGCCCAGAAAACATCCCCCACACCATTACTCCACCACCAACAGCCTGCACAGTGGTAACAAGGCATGATGGATACATGTTCTCATTCTGTTTATGCCAAATTTGGACTCTACCATTTGAATGTCTCAACAGAAATCGAGACTCATCAGACCAGGCAACATTTTTCCAGTCTTCAAGAGTCCAATTTTGGTGAGCTCGTGCAAATTGTAGCCTCTTTTTCCTATTTGTAGTGGAGATGAGTGGTACCCGGTGGGGTCTTCTGCTGTTGTAGCCCACCTTTCTTTCCCATTCTGACATTCTGTTTGGAGTTCAGGAGATTGTCTTGACCAGGACCACAACCCTACATGCATTGAAGCAACTGCTATGTGATTGGTTGACTAGATAATCGCATTAATGAGAAATAGAACAGGTGTTCCTAATAATTCTTTAGGTGAGTGTATATGTTAAAATGGACTGTAAAATACATATAAATATTTGAGATATAAAATAGAAGAACAGGGTCAGAAAGGATTAATAGGTTCTAAATGGAAGAAAATATTGGATACACAGGAAGATGCTGAAGAAATACAATCTAAGATTTTGAACATCAACTGTAAAGTGAATTGATATGCTCCGAAAAATAGAGAGAGTTATATATGCCTTCATCCTGTCATTGGAGAAATATATAAAAGCTTTCACGCAAAAAATGCCCCAAATGTGGTAAGGAAAAAGCTAATTTAATTCACAGTATATAGTTATGTTTGTGTTTGAAAGAGTTTTGGGAGGATGTCAAGTCCTTGATAAAAAGGGTGGGGGGAACGCATTTTACATCTGGACCTATGGTTTTGTATGTTGCATTTGGAATCTGGACTGCCTAACGAAAACTAGAGGTTGTGATCGACTTCTGGTGGACCTTATTCTATTGGCGGCAAAAAGTGAATATTGGACTATTGGTTATATGTAGAGATGAGTGAAGTTCTAAAAAAAAGTAGATTCGGCTGCTTCGCCGAATTTCACCCCAAAAATTCACTTTGTGCTTAGCTGGCGCAGTGGCGGAGAACGGCCAAGGTGCAAACCGCCAACATTAAACCCTTCAGATGCCGTGTTCAGCACTGATCGTGGCATTTTAGATGACCAATAAGGGCTGTCAGGGGTTAATCTGTTAAAAAAAAAAAAATACTCACCTCATCCATTTGGTCGTGAAGAGTTCACCTTGGTGGAAATCCTGGCTGATCCACGCCTAATTCATCGTGACAAAAGTAAGTCTCTACACATTTTGGGTGGACAGGCGAGTTCTTCTTGAGGTAACTATAGCCCCCACCGCACTAAACACCCACTCTGATGCCACACTACTGGCCGGGCAGGACAGCTTTTCCAGGGCAAACTCGACCAGTTGCGGCCACAAATCCAGTTTTGCTGCCCAGTAGTCCACCGGATCTTCTATGATGGCTGGCAGGGTGCTGTTAAAGTATGCCACCACCTGCTGGTTCATGTCCTGCTCCAGGTCTACCTGATACTGCTGGTGAGTAGTTTCTTCCCTATGCAGGTGAAGAAAGCTGCTTATCAGCGACTCTAGACTCAGGCTGCTTGTGCTGCTGTCACTTGCGACGAAGTCTAAGATCCAGTCAACCAATCAAGAACCGCTGGGTTGCTGGTCAAGACACGACTGCTAGCTGATATGTGGACCTGAGGCCTCGGGAAGAAACCCCTGCTGTGCCTGCACCAGAATCATTTACGCCTCTGACACTCCCCTGTGCAGGGCCTGGCACTTCTTTGTCTGACATACTTTCAGCTGAACTAAATAAATTAAAAGCAAATGAAAACACCCCTAAAAGCGACAAATATATATTTCTTTTTTTACTGAGATAGGCAACTAAAGGATTTGAAATTGGCAACGAAACGATTTCAGCGTAAATAATGATTTCTAAGTAAATAACAGAAAAAGTGAATGGCGAATGTTTTTCTCTTTTTCTCTAGAAATATGACAATAAACGCTTTTAGCGCAAATAACACCAAATGTGAACTGCGTCTATTTTTCTCGTATTGTAGTGAAATACGACAAAATATGCTTTTAGGGCAAATAACACCAAATATGAACTTAGTCTATTTTTCTCTTTTTCTCTAGAAATATGTCAATAAACACGTTTAGGTCAAATAACAATAAAAGTGACCTGCGTAAATATTTCTCATATTGTATTGAAATAGGCCACTAAATGATATCAGCGCAGTTAACAGCAAAAGTGACCTGCGTATATATTTATCTTTTTCTACAGATAAAAGCCACTAAAGGCTTTTCATCATAGCACTTGCACCCCAATAACTAATTGCTGGAATGACATTGGTATTATGAGACTATCTGGATCCCCAAGTTTCCCTGCACTTGTAAATCTCTTTTTTTTCACATAGAGGATTTTCCTATGACTCTCCCTAGCATCTGCACACGTCTCTCCCTGTCTGTGAAATGATTCCTCTCACTATCCTTTCCCTGCACTAGTAAATCGCTTTTTTCCTTTTTTTACAATACATTTTTCTTTAACTCTCCCTAGCGCCTGCATACACATCTGTCTCTGAACAAAGTACGATAGTGAATGGCAGACTCTAAGATGGCTGCTGCATTAATAGGTCTGTGACATCACCAGGCTGGCTGGCTGCTAATTGGCTGCATGCATGGCATTATGGGTCATCCCGCCTTCCCAGAGTTCCTTGCTAGTGATGATCGAGCATGATCGGCCGAACACCTGTTTGGCTCGAGCATCTCGATGCTCGGCACATGGCGGTATTCGGCCAAATAGAGCATGTGCTCGAGCGCAATGTGACATTAGCTGCGCCACATCTCCTGTGTAAAGCGTGCGCTTCAAAAATGTATCTGTGACATAATGTTTTACAGGGTCAGCTCTCCAGCAGGCCCTCACCTACAATGTTTTACAGGGAGGGGGGAACGACCCACGGGGGTGTCAGGAAGAAAAAGGAGGGGGTAAGGGGGGGTCCCGTACCCACCCAATGTACCCACAGTGACACCCCTGATAGATAACTCGGCACAAGCTCCCGAGTACAATGTCAGAACAAAAAAAGAAAATGGAGCTTGGAGTGCCAGATAATAAGTGTTATATTTTATTATGGCATAGCAAAAACATCAAAATTACATACAAGAGATGCAGTAGGACAGGGAACAAAAAAGGGAGCAGGGAAGGGAGAGAACGGCGCCACCCTGGGAGGGACACTCCGGTCATCAATGGTAAAGAAAGTGTGGGGTCAGCGGAATAAAGATATGGTAAAAGAAAAATGAATTACCCGCAGATACACAGTGTATACTGGATAAAAAGAGGTGATTCACAAAATGACTGCAAGGCCCAACACGGATGTATATGTCTATGCCCGTGTTGGGCCTTGCAGTCATTTTGTGACTCACCTCTTTTTATCCAGTATACACTGTGTATCTGCGGGTAATTCATTTTTCTTTTACCATATCTTTATTCCGCTGACCCCACACTTTCTTTACCATTGATGACCGGAGTGTCCCTCCCAGGGTTGTTCCCTGTCCTACTGCATCTCTTGTATGTAATTTTGATGTTTTTGCTATGCCATAATAAAATATTTATAACACTCATTATCTGGCACTCCAAGCACCATTTTCTTTGTTCTGACAATGTTTTACAGGGTCAGCTCACCAGCAGGCCCTCACATATAATTTTTTAGAGGGTCAGCTCACCAGCAAGCCCTCACCTACAAGTCCAGTCTCACTATCCAAGAGACTGGTCAACGCAATCCTCACTGCCAGGGGTCGCGTAACTAATTATTATGAAAGAGTCTCGTTCGTTATCGGAATTAACCAGACAAATCGCTCCACCAACTAAGAACGACCATGCACCACCACCCACAGAATCGAGAACGAGCTATCAATCTGTCAATCCTTTCCGTGCCCGGGCCCGGTAATGTTTCCTGTGTTGAGTCAAATTAAGCCACAGGCTCCACTCCTGGTGGTGCCCTTCCGTCAATTCCTTTAAGTTTCAGCTTTGCAACCATACTTCCCCCGGAACCCAAAGACTTTGGTTTCCCGGAAGGTGCTCGGCGGGTCATAGGAATAGCGCTGCCGAATCGCCGTTCGTCATCGTTTATGGTCAAAACTAAGACGGTATCTGATCGTCTTCGAACCTCC
Source organism: Bufo gargarizans (assembly GCF_014858855.1). Taxonomy (NCBI): domain Eukaryota; kingdom Metazoa; phylum Chordata; class Amphibia; order Anura; family Bufonidae; genus Bufo; species Bufo gargarizans. Next base: position 57,949,955 of record NC_058087.1, read on the forward strand.
AACTTTCGTTTTTTTGATTAATGAAAACATTCTTGGCAAATGCTTTCACTTTGGTTCGTCTTGCGCCGGTCCAAGAATTTCACCTCTAGCGGCGCAATACGGATGCCCCCGGCCGTCCCTCTTAATCATGGCCCCAGTTCCGAAAACCAACAAAATATGAACTGGAGTCCTATTCCATTTTTCCTAGCTGAAGTATTCAGGTGACTCGGCCTGCTTTGAACACTGTAAATTTTTTAAATGGTCAGCTCAGCAGAGGGCCCTCAACCATAATGTTTTGGAGGGTCAGCTCAGCAGCAGGCCCTCCCCTACAATCTTTTACAGGGTCAGCTCACCTGCAGGCCCTCACCTAATTATACTTAATAGGTAATTTGCGCGCATGCTGCCTTGCTTGGAAGTGGTAGCCGTAACTGTTTCTCAGCTCCATCTCCGGAATCAAACCCTGAATCCCCGTGGTTCGCGCTGAAAATAACATTGAAAGTTGATAGGGCAGACATCCGATTTCAATCGTCGACATCACGGGGAAGTGCGATCGGGCCCAGGTTATCTAGAGTCACCATAGTGGCAGCAGGCCCTCGCCCATAATGTTTTAGATGGTCAGATCAGCAGGCCCTTGCTCCAAATGTTTTTGAGGGTCACCAGCAGGCCATCAATCATTATTTTTCAAGGCTGTGTATGATGCCCTCCTTTATGTGTAACAAAGGGTGTATTGTAGTGCCGGTTCCTTGTAATTTTTGGCAGCCCTTTCACTTAGTGCATAGGCTTTATTAGTGAGTCCCACTACCTGAACAATTGTACCACAATGTGAATGAGGCCCTCCAGTTGTATCGGAGTGCCTCTTCCTTGTAATTTTTGGCAGCACTTGCACTTTATATACAAGTAAGTATACAGGAAAAAAAAATTCCGAACAATTTTTCCTCTAAAATCAATTTTATCTTCGGTTTTGAGCGTATTATTGTCAGTCTGTAAAAGTGCTGTACTACTCGGACAACATCATTCCCAGCAGCGGCCTGGGAATCCAAGATGCATCCAGACATCCTCCCCATGCTGTTCCCCATTTCGGTTGTGTTTCCATCAAATTCTGACCTTTTCCTATGAACCAGGCACCCGCCCCTCTTCAGAGCAGGGGGTGCCTAGTTTAATGCTTGGGTTCGCCCATTGACTTCCATTGTGCTCGGGTGCATGGTAGAGCACCTGAGCATCCCGATGTGTTCGGCCTGAGCACCCGAGCACTATTGTGCTCGATCAACACTATTCCTTGCCCCATGTCCTCACAAATGTAGCCGCCATTTTAGCCGCCACTGCAGCCGGCTAGCCGCCATGTAAAGAAAAATTGCGATTTTCACATTCAATCAGGAAATTTCACATTCAATCAGAATCAAATTTTTCCTGAAATTCGTAACTAATTCGACTTCGTCAGCTTTGATTCGCTCATCTCTATCTGCAACCAATGTCTTCTCGAAGAATAAATTATGTGTATATTGAAATTTTTCCTTCATTTTAAGTGTGATTATATTTAAAGCAGTTGTCAGAAGACACTTGAAATGACTAGATGTCGAAAACTATTCTTGCGGTTGAAGTGAAAATTGGAATTTATGCCATTCATTTTTTGTCTCTTATTCAAAAGTTGAATCATTTGATCACAGCATGAGCAGAACGAGGGCATGACTGAACTGAAATAGCACTAAAGTATGATTACTGCGCAGGAACCGAGCGGAGAGCAGCCTTTCAGAGAGTGTAATATTTTACGCATTCAGCAATTTCTTGGCAGTTGCAGAGCAATTTCATATCAGAGAAAGTTTTTGTTGAAAACTTTTTGAATTTTATTTAGAATCCCAAAGATTTATGACAAAAGTTTATGATGCTCACAAGACTTCTATTCAGTCTCTCAGTACCGTAAAAGTATCCACGGAATAAAAGAAAATATCCATGGAATAAAACTAAGAACAACAACAAATATTTTTAGGGAAATAGAATTAGAACAAAAATTAAAACACGTTAACAATATATGGCTTTGTTCTTGTAATTCGTTTTTACAAAAACCTGATAAAAACATGAAAAGCAAATGATTATTTGTTGCATTTAGAGATGAGAGAATTAAAAAAAAAAATTGATTTGGCTGGTTTGCCAAATTTTCCGAAACGATTCGATCAGAATTTATTTGCAGAAAATTGCGTTAAAAAACAGCTATTTCCTGGCTGCAGAGAGAAACATAGAAACATAGAAACATAGAATGTGTCGGCAGATAAGAACCATTTGGCCCATCTAGTCTGCCCAATATATCTGAATCCTATGAATAGTCCCTGGCTCTATCTTATATGAAGGATAGCCTTATGCCTATCCCATGCATGCTTAAACTCCTTCACTGTATTTGCAGCTACCACTTCTGCAGGAAGGCTATTCCCTGCATCCACTACTCTCTCAGTAAAGTAATACTTCCTTATATTACTTTTAAACCTTTGCCCCTCTAATTTAAAACTGTGTCCTCTTGTGGTAGTTTTTCTTCTTTTAAATATGCTCTCCTCCTTTACCGAGTTGATTCCCTTTATGTATTTAAAAGTTTCTATCATATCCCCTCTGTCTCTTCTTTCTTCCAAGCTATACATATTAAGGTCTTTTAACCTTTCCTGGTAAGTTTTATCCTGCAATCCATGTACTAGTTTAGTAGCTCTTCTCTGAACTCTCTCTAGAGTATCTATATCCTTCTGGAGATATGGCCTCCAGTACTGCGCACAATACTCCAGGTGAGGTCTCACCAGTGTTCTGTACAGCGGCATAAGCACTTCACTCTTTCTACTGCTTATACCTCTCCCTATACATCCAAGCATTCTGCTGGCATTTCGTGCTGCTTTATTACATTGTCTTCCCACCTTTAAGTCTTCTGAAATAATTACTCCTAAATCCCTTTCCTCAGATACTGAGGTCAGGACTGTGTCAAATATTCTATATTCTGCCCTTGGGTTTTTACGCCCCAGGTGCATTATCTCGCACTTATCCTCATTAAATTTCAGTTGCCAGAGTTCTGACCATTCTTCTAGTTTTCCTAAATCCTTTTCCATTTGGCGTTTCCCTCCAGGAACATCAACCCTGTTACATATCTTTGTGTCATCAGCAAAAAGACAAACCTTACCATCGAGGCCTTTTGCAATATCACTTATGAAGATATTAAACAAAATTGGTCCCAGTACAGATCCCTGTGGAATCCCACTGGTAACATGACCTTGTTTTGAATGTTCTCCATTGACTACAACCCTCTGTTGTCTGTCACTCAGCCACTGCCTAATCCACTCAACAATATGGGAGTCCATGCTCAATGACTGCAGTTTATTGATAAGTCTTCTATGTGGGACAGTGTCAAAAGCCTTACTAAAATCTAGATATGCGATGTCTACTGCACCTCCACCGTCTATTATTTTAGTCACCCAGTCAAAAAAATCTATAAGATTTGTTTGACATGATCTCCCTGAAGTAAACTCATGTTGTTTTTCATCTTGCAATCCATGGGATTTTAGATGTTCCACAATCCTATCCTTTAGTAGGGTTTCCATTAATTTGCCTACTATTGATGTCAGACTCACTGGTCTATAGTTGCTCGATTCCTCCCTACTACCTTTCTTGTGAATGGGCACGACATTTGCCAATTTCCAATCTTCCGGGACGACTCCTGTTACTAATGATTGGTTAAATAAATCTGTTAACGGTTTTGCCAGCTCACCACTAAGCTCTTTTAATAATTTTGGGTGTATCTCATCAGGCCCCTGTGACTTATTTGTCTTCACTTTAGACAGCAAACTTAGAACATCTTCCTCTGTAAAGACACATCCATCAAACGATTTAATAGTCATCCTTTCTAGTGGAGGTCCTTCTCCTTCTTTTTCTTTTGTAAAAACTGAACAGAAGTATTCATTAAGGCAGTCGGCTAGCCCTTTTTTCTCTTCTACATACCTTCCGTCCTTTGTTTTTAATTTAGTTATTCCTTGTTTTAATTTCCTTTTTTCATTTATATATCTGAAGCCGTTATAGTGGTGTAGAACACTGTGCCTTGCAGTAACATGCATAGGGAGTCTGCTGTCCTAGTAAAACAATACTGTGAGTCAGTATGACATGCAGATGACAGGCATCGCCCATAGAATAACTACACACTTCACTTATTTGGGCAGTTATTGGGCCAAAACTGACCAAATAACTCAAGTGTGAACTCAGCTTTACAGGTCGATGTTAGTGCCATTTATAAAGAACCGTGCAAAGGCCCAAGATCCTACTGTAGAGTGAAAGAGCTCACTCCTTTTACACTGTCGTCAGCTGATTCCACATAGATGTCTACAGAACCTGTTCTATTAAACGCTCTGACATCCTGACAGAGTGGAGAGGGTGTCAGCAGTAAGTTTGTGTTGACGTCACTGATTATTTTGCCCTTCCTCTGATCCGTGAGAACAATAACCCCCCCAAAAAACGAATCTTGTCTGTTGAGCATCCGCCTTCACTCGGTCAGCATTTGGTTAGTAATCTATCAGTATTGCTAAAGCCCAAAAAAATAGGAGTGGATCCAAAACAGAGAGGACACGTGAATGGAATATTTGCATGTCTTCTGTGTTTCGTACCCTCTCCTGCTTTTGGCTACCAAATCGCAAACCAATTCTGATGGGACCATACAGTCCTTACAGCTGCTACACAGACAGGATCCGTTGGGCGTCTCATTTTTCCTTCCTTCTGACAGATCAGAAGAAGGGTCAAATAAATGATGATGTCAACCAGGCCAAGAAAGCAAAATAGTGGCCCAGTCATGGAGTGGGGAGGGTGGGAGAACAGCTTGAGAAGTCCACAGAGTGGCCCAATGACATAGTGTTGAGGTATTAGCAGCATGAGGAGACCACAGAGTGGCCCAGTAACATAGTGGGGAGTTGGCAGCAGAAGCAGCATGAGGAGACCACAGAGTGGCCCATTTACATAGTGTTGAGGTGGCAGCAGCATGAGGAAGCCACAGAGCGGCCCAGTGACATAGTGTTGAGTTAGCAGCAGCATGAGGAGGCCACAGACTGGCAAGGTGACATCGTGTGGAGGTGGCAGCAGCATGAGGAGGCCACAGAGTTGCCCAGTGATATAGTGTTGATTTAGCAGTAGCATGAGGAGGCCACAGAGTGGCAAGGTGACATAGCGTGGAGGTGGAAGCAGCAGCATGAGGAGGGCACAGACTGGCAAAGTGACATAGCGTTGAGCTGGCTGCAGAAGCAGCATGACGAGGCCACAGAGTGGCATGGTGACATAGTGAGGAGGTGGCAGTAGAAGAAGCATGAGGAGGCCACAGAGTGGCACAATGACAGAGTGTGGAGGTGGCAGCAGCATGAAGAGACCACAGAATGGCAAGGTGACATAGCGTAGAGGTGGCAGCAGCTGCAGCATGAGGAGTGCACTGACTGGCAAGGTGACAAAGTGTTGAGGTGGCAGCAGAAGCAGCATGAGGACACCACAGAGTGGCAATGTGACATAGTGAGGAGGTGGCAGTAGCATGAGGAGACCACAGAGTGGCATAATGACAGAGTGTGGAGGTGGCAGCAGCATGAAGAGACCACAGAGTGGCAAGGTGACATCGTGTGAAGGTGGCAGCAGCAGCATGAGGAGGCCACAGAGTGGCAAGGTGACATAGTGTGGAGGTGGCAGCAGCATGGGGAGGTCAGAGTTGCCCAGTAAAATAGTGTTGATTTAGCAGCAGCATGAGGAGACCACAGAGTGGCAAGGTGACATAGTGTGGAGGTGGCAGCAGCACCAGCATGAGGAGGCCACAGAGTGGCAAGGTGACATAGTGTTGAGTTAGCAGCAGCATGAGGAGACCACAGAATGGCAAGGTGACATAGTGTGGAGGTGTCAGCAGCAGCAGCATGAGGAGGCCACAGAGTGGCAAGGTGACATAGTGCGGAGGTGGCAGCAGCACCAGCATGAGGAGGCCACAGAGTGGCAAGGTGACATAGTGTAGAGGTGGCAGCAGCAGCAGCATGAGGAGGCCATAGAGTTGCACAATGCCTGATTAAGGGGGAGTGACCCCAAAAAGTTGCGCAGCATGGGGTAGCAATCAGTTCAGCGCTCTCAGGATTACTATGCACTATAGTTATTTATTAATATGAAAAATAAAAGGACTGAAAAATGCAAGCAAAGCTTCAAAAGAGTAAGTATTATTTATACCTTACAAATAACCTTTTGATAAAGACTAATACAACTGAGTCTATTATGTGGATATAATTGTGGAGCCTGAGTGAGGTTCTGAATCAGTTTGTGGTATACTACAGGTGGAGCAACAGTTGATGACCGAAGTGCTGTCCTAAGTATGCCACCATCTGCTACTTCAGGTGCTTCTCCAGGTCTAGCTGCTGCTGCTGGTAAGTAGTTTCTTCACTAGGCGGGTTAAGAAAGCTGCTCATCATCGACTCTAGACTGAAGCTGCTGATGGAGCTGGTACTGCTCCTATCCCCCTTACTTACCCCGCCACAGCAGCCATGGCAGTGGAGCGAGAGCACAGAGGGCCCCCCAGTCAGACCTGCGAGAGGATGGACGATGGCGCAGATAGGCAGCGGCCAACTGACTACATAGGATGTCTCTATAGTAGTTCAGTTTGTCCTAGCTCTCAACAGGTGTAAAAAATGCCCCCATTTTGGACCGGAAGCGAGGGTCCAACAAGGTGGAGAGCCTGAAGTCATCCCTCTGCCGAATGGTGACAATTCGGCTGTCACTACTCAAGCAACTGAGCATGCAGCGGGCCACTCGGAGGGACTCCCTGCCTCCATCTCCAATGCATACTGCCACAGTGTGCCTGGGTCATCTGCCTCGTCTTCCTCACCTCCCTCTTACTCCTCCGGCTGCTCCTGCTCCTCCTCGTCTGTTACCTGTGTAGAAAAACCACCCATTTCGCTACACATTACTTGTGCTTCAATGTCCTTTTCCTCCTCCCCCAGTTCAGCCCCCACAGGGCTCATGTAGCCATGAGATGTAGGAGCCACATCTCCAGTCCCCTGATCAAACAGATTTACCTGCATCTGTTCCAGGATATGAAGCAGTTGAATGACGTTGTTCATCCCGTACTCCTGGCGACTGACAAATAGCGTGGCATCCTCAAAGGGCCTGAGCAAACGGCAGGTGTCACGCATGACCTGCCACTGGCTGACATCGAAGTTACACAGGGGAGTACTCCTGTCCGCTTGGATCATCAAGAAATCGTTTATGGCCTTTCTCTGTTGGTATAGTCGGTCCAACATATGGAGGGTGGAATTCCAACGGGTGGAAACGTCGCATATCAGCCTATGTTGAGGGACCCCGTTCTGCCGCTGCAGCTCAAGGAGTGTTTGCTTGGTGGTTTACGAGTGGCTGAAGTGCATGCAAAGTTTCCTGGCCATTTTTAGGATGTCTTGCAGATGGGTGGAAGACTTCAGGAACCGCTTGACAACCAAATTGAACACGTGTGCAATGCAGGGCGCATGGCTCAGCCCTCCTTGACGCAGCTGAAGACACAGTGGAGGATGAGGAGGGAGTGGCGGACATTGTCGCAGGACCAACGGCGTGAGAACGTGGAGGCGGAAGCGGCGTCACCTGGCCAAGTTGCTGGTTTGGCTGGGCAGGAACCACATTTACCCCGTGTGTTCTGTAAAGGACATATATTGTCCTGGACCGTAGTTAAAGCTTCACATGTCGGCGCTGCTGTGCACTTTGGCAGACACCGACAGACTCAAGGACTGGTCTACCTTCTGTTCTACATATTTGTGCAGGGCTGGTACTGCCTTTTTCACAAAGAAATGACGGCTTGGGACTCTCCACCTCAGCTCAAGCCATCAGTTCTCTGAAAGGTGCAGAGTCCATCACTTGGAAAGGGAGGGACTGCATCACCAGCAACTTGGCCAGGAGCACATTCAACTTCTGCGCTATTGGATGAGTGCACGCGTACTGTTGTCTCTTGGAAATCGCTTCAGTGATCGATTGCTGACGGAATGACTGACGAGGAGTAGGAGGGCGAAGAGCAAGAGCATCAGGACCAGTAGATGATTGGAAGGACAGACAGCTTTCTTCGGCTGAGGTAGTGAAGCCTTGAATGCCTGAAATCGAGTGTGTGCCACTGGGTGACACAGCAGTTGTTGCGGCAGGCTGGACCACCACATTGGAGCCACGGTTCTCCCAGGCCACTTTATGGTGACGCTGCATATGTTGATGCAGGGCCATGGTGCCAACATTGGCACCCTGGCTACGCTTCACCTTCTGCCCACAGATTCAGCAAATGGCCATGTTTACCTCCTCCGGCGGCTGCCACACCGCCAAGTAGGTGATTTTACCCACAACACTCTGCACTGACTGACTGCTACCGCCGCTGCCTAAGTGAACCCATGCACCACTACTTTCCGGACAGGTAAGCTCCTGCGAAGCAAGTGGTCTACCCGGGCACCTTTGGCTCCTGACCTCCCACTGCTGATTCCCGGCCACGCTACCGACTTGCTGGCTCCGCTGCTATCTCATGCGCAAGCTGCCACCCTCTTCTCCCGATGATGATGAAGCCCTTTCGTCACCCGGCTCCCACTTGCGATCGGCTACATAATCATCGTGTACTGTCTGCTAATCACTGATGTCCTCCTCAATGGTCTCTGAGCCAGGAGCCTGACCACTCACAACACCAGCTCCCACGCCACTCTCCTCATCACTACTTGCCCGCCTCGTGGGGGAAGCGGAGGATGTCTCCTCCAGATCTTGGCTGGGCAGTAGCTTCTGACTGTCCTCTAGTAGCTCGTCCTCGCTGTAAAGTGGAGCTGAGCCCACAGCATATAATACTTCTCTGGCTGAGGTAACAGAAAAGGACAGAGGCAGGTTGAGGACAGGTGAGGGCACAGGGCCTGCTCCCGGGCCATGCCAACTAAGGGTTGTGTCTGACGAACCCACCGACTCTTGGCTGGGGATGTCTGTTGTCACTTGGGATGAAGTGGATGACCGAGTCAACCATTCAAGAACCGCTGGGTTGCTGGTCAAGACTCGACCGCTAGCTGACACTGGGAGCTCAGGCCTCTCGAAGTGACCCCTGCTGCCATCCCCCCTTACTCTGCTGCGACCTGTGCCTGCGCCAGAAACATTTAGGCCTCTGCTCCTCACCTGTGCAGGGCCTGACACTTCTCTGTCTGACATACTGTTAGATCAAATAAGTAAATAAAAAGGAAATTAATACACCCAAAAAAAGGCTGTCATTTTGTCACCACCATAAAAGGTATTGGCGTCACGACTACAAAGGACCTTGCCATAGGCACATTAATACAGACCATCAAGGGCACCTCAAACCACCATCTGGCCAGTGTCCCTTACACCAGAGTGTGCCCCAGAGAATTCCTGTGACGTTCTCCTCATCACTTGTGCAGGCCTGTCCAGGGACGACATAACCGTGAGTAACCAGAATTGTGTTTACCTCGGCCCACCTAATGCTCACACCGTGACCTCGCGTATAATTCCCCTGTCGGTCAGGCATACTGCAATAGGACAAATGAAATAACAGTGGCTCCCCAGCAGGTGGTCTCTCCAAGGGCAACACCTATGGAATTAGTGCTACACAATTCAAAGTAAAAGGTTGGAGGGCACTCAAATCTAAGGAGATTTAGTACATTATATTCCTATTATAGTACATTTATCATTAAAATTGAGAGTCAACAGAATCAAGAAGAATATATAAAATGTAATATATAAAAAATATGGTACAATGTGCTCTAATTATAGTCCCCTTTCAATAGTCCATATGGAAAGCAGTGCATCAGTACAAACTATAGTGTGTTTAAACTATAATCATACGGATCACCAGTTCCACTTTGACTATTCAGCTGAGGGTATAAATTCCCCAAAAATTGTAATACAAAACAAGAAACAAAAAGCAGATGAGAGCTACTCAGGATCCTTTGAAAAAACTCGAAGCGGTGCTCCTCACAAGTAATGTTTGTGATACCTAAGTCACTGTGTCACGGCTGGAGATGGGGGAAACCCTCAGCCGTGCGGTACCCGTAGATGTTTGGTTGCTGCTTGGCCAGAACCACAGGATCAGGGAGCAGGTCACCTCCTAAAGCCTCCATAATCTGACCCTAACTCCTAGCGGCATGAGCCGACCTTAAAGGTAGGAGGACTCATGCTCTGTAACCTTGGGTCCCTACTAACCCTCCGCAGGTCCCTAAGCTAGGAGCTGGGTAGACTACCTGTTCCTCCTGGACATAGAGGAACAGGAGCCTAGAATGGCCAAGCTGTAAATAAGGGGAAACCAATACAACTTATGGCAGTGGCAGGTACGTGGAAACTACAATCTCACCTACCTGCCACAGACACACAGCCTGGAACCCATGTGCAAGTGCTGCTATCCACAACCAACACAAATGACAACAGCACACACCATACGGGAAACCAGGAAACCATAAGGTGCAATAAACAAGCAACCGCATACACATAAACATCACCTCAGACAAGGTAACAATTTATGACCAGAATTGAGGCCCCCACTGGCAGTTGGTAAACAACCAGGAGGCTGTCTCCAGCCAGCATGGCTGAAGAACCCCCCACTGACTACTGCTATTCACTGAGGCTTTATAGGGCCAAGAAGCCACACCCAACAGTCAGACACACCCAGTGCACACACACACTAGGAAGGAAGTTAACCCTTCCAACACCAGGGAAGGGAAAACATCAACTTAAAGGGGAAGTGCACACAATAACCCCCGTGCACACCAGACAACGGAAGTGCACACAAACACACGTTGCCAAGGGCAACCGCACGCATACCTGTTGTCCGCGGCAACCGCACTTGAGGCAAACAACTAAGTGCCCCCAGCTGCGGTTGACACAACACCAAACCGCGGGCAACTGCATGCGGCTCCCAAGGAGTCACGACCATGACCAAGGGTCGTGACACACTGCTATTACCGCTTGTTGTATATAAGTCAATGGTGTTTAATTTTGCCACATATATTCATAGTCAATTGTGTCACATATATAGGGACGCTTCTGTGGGTGTTATCGCCACCATTCAAATGGCAACATCATTACGAACTTAAGCGCAGTCTCCAGACCTTTCATGCAGCCAGCCCGTACTGTTCCACAATTAATTTACAGAGGGTAACGTATTACTCAGATTTATATTTTATCTAAATGGATGCCTTAAAGGCTACATTACAGATCCATTAGGCTTCAGATCGGTGCTTCAGACTTGTGAATGTATCGCAGCCGTCTTTGAGGGTTGCGCTTTAGTCAGCGTCTCACCGTCTCCTCCTTTGGTGTGCTGTCTGAGAGCCATACAAGAAGCAGTCCAGACTGGAAAAGTCACATAAGCCACGTACCTGCGGCTGCTGTATCTTCCCTCACACACCCTGCAGCGGTTATTACACCTCCAGCCGCACGTACACAGCACTTTCTCCACCAGGTGTATCAAGCGCCCGGAAATGTACTGGATACGCAAATTGAACACATTGCACTCATATGGTCTAAATGAGGCCTTTGAAATTAATCTCTAAGGCCTCATGCACACGGCCGTTGTTTTGGTCCGCATCCAAGCCGCAGTTTTGGCGGCTCGGATGTGGACCCATTCACTTCAATGGGGCCGCAAAAGATGCAGACAGCACTCCGTGTGCTGTTCGCATCCGTTGCTCCGTTCCGTGGTCCTCAAAAAATATATAACCTGTCCTATTCTTGTCCGCGCTTTGCGGACAAGAATAGGCAGTTATATTAAAGGCTGTCCTTGCTGTTCCGCAAATTGCGGAACACACACGGACGCCATCCTTGTTTTGCGGATCCGCAGTTTGCGGACCGCAAAACACACAACGGTCGTGTGCATGAGGCCTAAACCACAGCAGCTAATTTTGTCCAAATACTAATTCGACAACAGCTACATAGCATTATTATACGTTTAAAAAAACTCCTCTCCCTAGTCTAAATCTGAAAACAACAACACAAAACACGCGGTCTCACAAACACCGCGCCACTGAATGATATTAGCATTTTCAGCTCATTCACATTACTATCCATAGGCAAGCAATGCACATATCTTTCCCCGTACCTATGTTTTCATTTTTCCACAGTAATTACATAATCACTGTCCTTATATACTAAATTACTTTACTACATCCTCCCTTAATAACCATCACGGATACCATCCCCCGAGAAATACACAACCCCCACCCATATATATCAAATTGTTCTATGAGATCACCCATGATATAAATTTCACCCATATATATGAAATAGCTCCATGATATCATCTCTTGATTTATACAAGTTAATTCCTTTGCTCTTTTGATAAGTACACTGTTGCCATGGCATTTCCGCCCATTGGCATCTCTTTGTTTCATTTTTATGTATGTTGGCGCACCTAAAAGAATTGTCTTCTAGGCGTTCTATTTCTATAGCAACACTGGTCATGTGACCTATCTAGGTCACCACGTGACCCGGAGGCTCCAGTTTAGAGCAAGACAGTGTCTATTTCTCCTTGGCAACCAAGTCACGTGACCACACCACACAGCGACCACGTGACCGGAAGATCTCCTATGTCCAGTCCCACAGGTCCGCGACCTCAGCGTTCAATACATCAGCCAGGAACACTATAGCATCCATCGTTTCCCTGGTTACCAGGACACATGGTTGCATCACACAGCGACCACGCGACCGGCCGACTTCCTACATCTGGCCCTTGGGCGTCCGCAACCTCAGCAATTGACACACTGGCGTCAATCACTTCCTAGCAAGGAAGGGTCACGTGACTGTAACAGCAATCACGTGACTTCATGGCGCCTGCCCCATACCCTACATAATTTTCATTAAAAATAAATTAATTGGAATGGAAAACACAAGATTTGCTACAGATTTTATCTTTATGTATTTCAAGCAACACATATAAGCCTATGATTGTCTACCTCTAATGTGAATACATTTTTACTCATATGCAAATGAGGGGACACCCTGAGACAGCACCACTCCCACTGGGCTGTCCAGGGAAGCTCCTTTGGCGTTTTTTTTACGGTTTAAATACCTGATGTATATGTTTTGTTGTTTTTTAAGCCATTTAAACCTGACGAAAGGGGCTCTAGACCCGCGAAACGCGTTTAAAAAAAAATTGGCATAAAAGAAAACTCAATAAAGAAGAAGATCCTTTATTCTCCATTCAAGTATCCTGGTAAGGTGTCATTGCGCCAACCTGCGGTCCTGCTATCTATAGATATTATCCATCTTGACACAAAGGACCTCAAACACTGATTGGCTGAATGAGCATTTTCTGCCTGTGAAGAGGAAACAGGAAGCAGAGACCGGTAGTGGATGCGAAGCATCAGGATGGGAGCTGCAGGGAATCAGTATGGTCAATATTGATTTATTTTATTATTTCTCACCATGGAGATAATATACACAACCAAAATCTCCCCTTTAAATACTGTAGCAGTTTTTTATTTTAAATTATTTTCCTAGTGGGGGCCACCTGCTTTCTGTATTGCCTGTATAGACACTACAGCAAAGTATGTACTTTATGGTATCTGAAAGGAATGGGAATCAATAACTCACCAACGCTCTAATAATGAGATGACTCTGCTCATCTGCCCCAGTCTACACAGTAAAGTTGGCAAGTGAGCTGCAGAGAACAGAAAGTATCAGTCTATTGTGGGTGTTCTACTGAAAACGTCAACATTTCTAGATATTTGTTATGTGGATAGTCCCATAGATAAAAAACACACCAAAATATAATATAAACTTTTCTGATGCTACATTCTCTTTACTTTACCAAATCTAGACAAATATAATTGTATCTCATGACTAATTCTACTGAGTCTGATACTACTGAACACACTACGGTCTGTGGGCTGAGTGTAGCATTGAGGCTAAGTGGAGTAAATGGAACAAACCTGCAATACCAAACCCCATGGACGAGGTGGAGCTAATTGTGAAAAAATATCAGACTTTTCTCTCATTTTTAGCCGTTCCTTTAAATTTAACAATGACTGATATGTAGAAGGAGTCAGGGAAGTTGGTTGGGTCTCTTTCTATAGCACTATGCAAATCCTACAGTTTCTCAGAATCATGTTATTTTAATCTCTGAGTCATATATTACAATTCTAGTGATGACCCGGTCATTAATGACATGAATTTTGTCCAATTAGACAATCAGAGAGCCCTGCTGAATTATTCACTCCACCATATACTGGTACATCACGGACAAAGAAAAAAGAGCTTGTCCTTCAGATAAGATAGAAAACAGGTTCCTGGAACCCGTCCGCTCTCAGGATATGAACAGTCTGTGCTTTATATTTTGTTAATGCATTCTAATTTAAGATCCAAGGACCCGAGCTGTTTGTTGTTACGACCTTTCTATTGTTAATGCACTTAATGGACGTTGCACAATGCAGGTCGGTTGTTACTATAATATCCCTTCAGCACATAAAAGATTTTAGAAAGAGCTGTAAATTCCATTAGTACAATGTGTGGTTATAGTTACAGTCTATACAGTCCCCGTCACCTTCTGACAGGAGCAGAACACAACTGATTGCTTTGAGTATAGGAGTCCACCGTAGGACTATAGGAAGTGTTGTCATACTGCACATTAGGCTCATGGGATATCTGAACCAGGTATAAGTACATGATCATAGGCACATAACCGTTTTCTACCATTGTATACATGTATAGTTGATCTTTTACAGATCATTGTCTGCACTTTTTTAACTCTTTTATTGATTGAGGTGAGGGTAATCGAGATGATGAGCTATGCTTGGTGTATATACCTATTTGGCAATAGAAACTTTACTTCATGTGGCCAAACTGATGGCCCAAGTTACAGCACTTTAATGAAAGGGACAGGTTAGTTCTGTCGGCAGAGCAACTCTCTAACTACGGGCACTGCACTGATCGACAGGCTGAGCTGCACCTGAGAAGGCGGGAACAGGCTCCTCCCAGGTGGGTCATGCCATTCCTTGATCCTAGTGATAACAAATTTGCAGAAATTTGATATGGATCTAATTCAACTGAATCAGGAGTCTGATTCTGTTCAGGCCCGAAACAATTCAACCAATCGAAAGTGCTTCAATTGACATGAAAAGCTGTGGATGGTCTTCTGATTCTCTCTCTTTCTCCTTCTCCTTCTCTCTGTCCCCTCTTTCCTGATTTCTCACTCTTCTACTCTCTCTTCTCCCTCCCAATCGTCTTCTTTCTTTCTCCTCCTGCCTCCAATCTCTCTCTCTCTCTTCTATTCTATCTCCCTATTCCTCTCCCTCTTTCTCCCTCACCCCTCCCTCCCAATCTCTCTTTCTCTGTTCTTCTCTCTTTCTCCCTATCCCTCTCTCCTCCCAATCTATCTCCCTCTCTCTCCCCTCCCTCCTAGTCTCCCTATCTTCTCTCTATTTCCCCTCTCTCTTCTATATAATTCTCCCCTACTTTATTAATCCCTCTCTTCTCTCTCTCACTCTCCCCCTCCCAATCTCTCTTTCCCTGTTCTTCTCTCTCTCCCTATCCCTCTATCCTCCAAATCTGTCCCTTTCCTCTCCCTATTCCCCCTCTCTCTCCCGCTCTATCTAACTCTCCCTCCCAATCCCTCTCCCCTCCTCTCTCTCTCTCTCTCTATTTCTCTCTCTCACTATCTCCCCCCTCCCAATCTCTTTCTCTGTTCTTCTCACTCCCCCTATCCCTCCCTCCTCCCAATCTCTCCCTTCCCCCTCCATCCCAATCTCTCGCTCTTCTTTTTTTTCTGCACATTCCCCCCCTCTCTCTATCTTACTCTCCCCTTCTTCCCAATCTCTTTCTCTCCCTCACTCTCTGCCCTTCCTCTCGCTCTCTCTTCAAAAATACTCCTGAATGAAATCATCTAAAACTCTGATTCTATAGAATAAAAATGTTGTGAAAAATTTGGGTAAAATTTTCATCCTATGGAATTAATTAGCTCATTTCTATTTGATCTACCTCCTCATGCTGGCGAGCCTAATTACTTTGCCTAATCACAAGTCCATAAAGTTGTTACCCACCTTGCCCATTCCAGGGGTGCTCGGCAGTATAGGGCATAGTTTTTACTGAGACATGGTGGTTGACTACTTTAGAGACAATACCATGTGTGCTTGCGCTTTCCCAGTTTTGTGTTTTTAATGGGTGTTTTTAAGATTTTTTTCCCAGCAGTTTGGTGATTTGTTGTCCTAAAATTGACTCTCTCGATATACGTACCTATCAATTATTTGCGGATGCCTTCACTAATGTATAGGATTATTGTGATATTGTAGGTTATAAACTTATAAACGACTTTGTTTCAGTTCCTCATCACTTTAGAAATCTCTGCTTGGTGTCAGTGAATGGAAACATTCTTTTTAGAAAGACGGAAGATATTGTTAGGAGAAAGATATTCTTGTTGGTGCTATATAACTTGTACAGTCAATTAAATAAAAAGCGAATATTAATTACTGAGGTTTGCGGGAGGCTGTGAAGACCTTGAGAGATGATGAGCAGAACTGACACTTTCTGTAGCTGCAGCTGACAACCTGTAGCTCCTCAGCTGTCAGGATTTGGAAGAGCATGCTGGGAAAGAAGGCTCCATCTGGAGCACTAGCAGCCGTCACTGACCCCCCTCTCCCCATGGAAAGTTGGCGACTGGCTGCGTAAGCTTAGTCTGTTTTATAATCGAAAACTCTCTGACAAGGAGCATATTTCAGCATACAGACTGATACTCTCATAGGAACAGCATTATTACTATCTCTCAGGAAGCAACATCAGGCTGCATTTTGTTCTAAAAGATACAATAAACTTATAAAATGGCTGTATATAAAGCGAGTAACTTGCATCATTTACGGTTTTTGTAGATAAATCAACTGGAGATGAATGAGATAAATAAGTGATCAAGGGGACACATTTTTTCTGCAGTTCCTATGCTGTAATATACGAACACCCCTGTATCGAGAACCTGATTGCATGAGCTGGAATTCTGCCACTTCAGGGGAATGATCAGTCAGCTGATAACCTGCCAGGCTTGAGGACATAAAGACACTTCCAAGATTTGTTAAAGAGGACCCGTGACATGTCTGTTTTAGGAACTTATACTACTTGCATTTCCCATGTAATAACACTTCTGGAGTGTTTATTCTTATAACTCTCTGTTGTGCCATTCCTTTATTATTCCTGCTAGAAGTTATAAATGAATTATGGATTAGCGAGTGTGGACCCCATTAACCTGTTTTGCTTTGGGCTAAACCCTAAGGGCATTATTCTGATGCTCCCCTGATTTTAACCCTTTAACCTCTGTACAGAGATCTTGCTTTCGCTGCAGCAAAGCAACCAGAATGCTACCTCCTGAGATAGTCCAGATGTAGTTGCCAATTGACCCACAGGGGTCATAAACTCTAGTGGAAGCTCAGGAACAGAATCAAAAAATCTACAGTACAGACCAAAAGTTTGGACACACCTTCTCATTCAAAGAGTTTTCTTTATTCTCATGACTATGAAAATTGTAGATTCACACTGAAGGCATCAAAACTATGAATTAACACATGTGGAATTATATACTTATCAAAAAAGTATGAAACAACTGAAAATATGTCATATTCTAGGTTCTTCAAAGTAGCCACCTTTTGCTTTGATTACTGCTTTGCACACTCTTGGCATTCTCTTGATGAGCTTCAAGAGGTAGTCACCTGAAATGGTCTTCCAACAGTCTTGAAGGAGTTCCCAGAGATGCTTAGCACTTGTTGGCCCTTTTGCCTTCACTCTGCGGTCCAGCTCACCCTAAACCATCTCGATTGGGTTCAGGTCCGGTGACTGTGGAGGCCAGGTCATCTGGCGCAGCACCCCATCACTCTCCTTCATGGTCAAATAGCCCTTACACAGCCTGGAGGTGTGTTTGGGTTCATTGTCCTGTTGAAAAATAAATGATGGTCCAACTAAACGCAAACCGGATGGAATAGCATGCCGCTGCAAGATGCTGTGGTAGCCATGCTGGTTCAGTATGCCTTCAATTTTGAATAAATCCCCAACAGTGTCACCAGCAAAGCACCCCCACACCATCACACCTCCTCCTCCATGCTTCATGGTGGGAACCAGGCATGTAGAGTCCATCCGTTCACCTTTTCTGCATCGCACAAAGACACGGTGGTTGGAACCAAAGATCTCAAATTTGGACTCATCAGACCAAAGCAAAGATTTCCACTGGTCTAATGTCCATTCCTTGTGTTCTTTAGCCCAAACAAGTCTCTTCTGCTTGTTGCCTGTCCTTAGCAGTGGTTTCCTAGCAGATATTCTACCATGAAGGCCTGATTCACACAGTCTCCTCTTAACAGTTGTTCTAGAGATGTGTCTGCTGCTAGAACTCTGTGTGGCATTGACCTGGTCTCTAATCTGAGCTGCTGTTAACCTGCGATTTCTGAGGCTGGTGACTCGGATGAACTTATCCTCCGCAGCAGAGGTGACTCTTGGTCTTCCTTTCCTGGGGCGGTCCGCATGTGAGCCAGTTTCTTTGTAGCTCTTGATGGTTTTTGTGTCTATTGTGAATATTATGTGAAAAATTAGCGAAATATCGCAAACACGAATATTGCCTATGCCGCTCATCACTAAAGAAGAACAGATATGAACAAACGTATCACAATATAACAGCCTATCGGTGTTGCAGCCACAAACAAAATATAAGAGTATTAAAGTGCATTACCCATCGTATATGCTGCAGCCAGGATGGTGCCCACCCCGATGTGCATTTTGGTGTACCCTCGTCTTGGGGTGGCATCATCACTGCTGGACCTGATCTGAAACCAGTCTACACCAATCAAGTGCCGGCTGTAATCTGGCTCACCTGAACCACCATGAGGACGTGGACCATGTGCCAAACAAGAGAAGTGCTTGTTGTAATGTACGGTATATACTTTTGTAGCTAAAAAATAGCTTTGGATATCATACGGATTGCTATGGATTTGTGCTCGAAGGCAATTCAGAAGGATGGCCTGCCCGTTAATTTTTGCATGTGAGCTTAGAACTCGTGGTCCATTGGAGGAGGAAGCGAATAGGAAGGAATGTAACATTGCTTAGGGGGATTCGGATCATTTCCCAGAGAAATAATTAAACAAAACTAGTAGTAGAAAATACAAAGGAAAGCTACGGTGTTTGCTCCAGCTACCATGGTATATACATAGACCTAGGAATAAAATAGTTGAATACTAGTAACATTTATAGATAGATGCTTAAAGGGATTGCCTTATCTTGGACATTGGGTGCATATCGCTAGAATATGCCCCCAATGTCTGATAGGTGCGGGTGCTACCTTTGAGACCCACACCTATACTTAATACGAGCCCGCAAAGGGCCAGAGAGTGCCCTCCATTCATTCCTATAAGAGCACTGAAAATAGCTGAGCACTGGATCAGCTATTTCCGTCAGCTCCATAGAAGCGAACAGAGTAGTGGTCACGCTTGCGCAGCGCACTTCCCATTCATTTTAATGGGACTTCCGAAAATAGTCGTGCGTGCTACTTGTCTATTTTCAGTGCTCCCATAGGAATGAATGGAGAAGTGTGCTAAGTATAGGTGGGACTCAGACCTATCAGACATTGGGGGCATATCCTAGTGATATGCCTCCGTTGTCCAAGATGGAATAACCCTTTAACTTGAAGCTACTAGTGTCATGGTCTTACCTCCTTGCTGTTCCCTTCGTTTGACATGTGCTGGCGGCCATCTTGGTTTCTGGGTTTTCTTGTAGCCTCCCACCCTGCGGCTCCTCCTTCCCACTGGGAGGAGCTGGATGCCCAGCTCATATATATAGGAGGTCTGTGGCTTCAGTTCCTTGCTTGGTCCTCCTGTGTTCACATGCCTCCAAGACTGCTGCTGCTTCTGGTTCCTGATCCTGGCCTCGTCTGACTACCCCGTTGGTTCCTGATTCCGGCTTCGTCTGACTACCCCGTTGGTTCCTGATTCCGGCTTCGTCTGACTACCCCGTTGGTTCCTGTTCCTGGCTTCGTCTGACTACCCTTCTGGTTCCTGACCTCTGTCTCCGCAAGACCCTGCTTCGGTTTAGCCATCCGTTCGGACTTTGCTTACGGCTTGCTCTTCAATAAAACCTTCTTATTTTCCACTTATCTCTTGTTGTACGTCTGGTTCATGGTTCCATGACATTAGGACCAAGCCATGAATTCTGACGGTACAGGGCCACCCTCGCTACCTACGCTGGTTGCCAGACTTGATCAGCAGGATCACCTGTTGGGTCGGTTCGCTGTGGCGTTGCAAACCCTGCTTGAACGCACGGCTCATTTAGCTTCCGTTGCCGATGGGTCGGTTGTCGCTCCTGGGCCCGCTCCTACTGCCGCTCCGGTTGTTGCGCCAGAGTCTACCCTGACACCTGTTGCTGCGCCTGTGGTGTTTCAGGGTATGACCGGTTCTGCCCCCCTTCCACAGCGCTTTGGGGGAGAGCCAACTCAGTGCCGAGGTTTCCTTAACCAGGTGGGCATTTACTTCGAGTTGCTGCCACATGCCTTTCCTACTGAGAGATCAAGGGTGGGCTTCTTGATCTCGCTGCTCTCGGACAAGGCCTTGGCCTGGGCCAGCCCTTTATGGGAGAACAACAATCCGGTGGTTGCCGAGTTTTCCGGTTTTGTTGCTTCTCTTCGGAAGGTATTCGATGTGCCGGCTCGTGCTGCCTCTGCTGCGAAGCTCCTTATGTCCATCAGACAGGGTTCACGATCCGTAGCTGAATACGCCATTGAGTTTCGTACCCTGGCAGCAGAGGTGGGCTGGAATAATGAGGCTCTGGTCGCTGCTTTCTCTCATGGTCTCTCGGATGCCTTGAAGGATGAGGTTGCAGCTAAGGACCTACCAGTGGAGCTCGAGTCTCTTATTTCTTTCCTGATTTTGATTGACACCAGACTCAGGGAGAGACCTTCCTTTAAGGAGAGCCTGCGGAGGTCTCCTAACAGATTGGCGCCTACGTTTGCTGTCCCACCCGTGCCTCCCTCTCCTCCCACGCCTCCTGGGGATGACTTGTCTGGGGGTGAACCCATGCAGCGGGGGTTTGCTCGCCTGTCTGAGGGGGAGAGGGTACTCCGGAGACGCGAGGGCCGATGCATGTACTGTGGTCTCGGTGGGCATTTTCGGTTGGCATGTCCGAACCGTCCGGGAGAACGCTCGCACCTGAGGTCCTGTCGGGGGCAGATCTTGGGTGGAGTCTCCTCGTCCCCGGTTTCCCGTGTTGACAAACCACTGATCACGGTTGTCCTCTCCTGGGTCGGGGGCTCGGTGACGACCCAGGCGTTGGTGGACTCTGGTGCTGGTGGTTTGTTCATTGATAGAGTGTTCGTTGCCGCCAATTCCATTCCTCTGCAGCCTCGAGGTTCCCCACTGGCTCTTGAGGCGATAGACGGCAGACCCCTTCTGCCGCCACACGTGACTCATGAGACCCTTCCAGTGGGGATAGCCATTGGTGCCGTTCACAGAGAGTCGGTCTGTCTCCAGGTTATTTCGTCTCCACACTACTCAGTGGTCTTGGGGTACCCCTGGCTCCAGAAGCATAATCCGACTTTCGATTGGAGATCGGTCGAGATCCTCTCGTGGTCACCGCAGTGTGGGGCTAGTTGCATCCATGGGCCTGTCAAGTTGCTGTGTACTTCCTCGGACTCTCTGTTGCCTCCTGAATACGAAGAGTACCGGGATGTATTCGATAAGGTGCGCGCGGTTGCCCTACCTCCGCACCGCCCATACGATTGTGCCATAGAGTTACAATCCGGTGCCGTTCCTCCTCGTGGCAAAGTCTATCCACTGTCGGTAGCGGAGAATGAGGCCATGGAGGAGTACGTGAGGGAGGCGCTTTCACGCGGACACATTCGCAAATCCTCGTCCCCGGCAGGGGCTGGATTTTTCTTTGTGAAAAAGAAGGGCGGCGAGTTGAGGCCTTGCATCGATTACAGGGGTCTCAATCGCATCACGATCAAGAACGCTTACCCGATACCCTTGATTTCCGAGCTGTTCGATCGCCTCAAAGGGGCCACGGTCTTTACCAAACTCGACCTGAGGGCGGCATATAACCTGGTAAGGATCAAGGCGGGCGATGAGTGGAAGACCGCGTTTAACACCAGGACCGGTCATTATGAATCCTTGGTTATGCCCTTTGGGTTGTGCAATGCGCCCGCAGTCTTCCAGGAATTCATCAACGATGTTTTCCGTGACCTGTTGCAGCAGTGTGTGGTGGTCTATTTGGATGACATCTTGGTATATTCTGCATCCATGGAGGCCCACATTCTGGATGTCAGACGAGTGTTGCAACGCTTACGAGAGAACAAGCTGTTCGGTAAGCTTGAGAAATGCGAATTTCACCGATCCCAGGTAACCTTCTTAGGTTACATCATTTCCGCTGAGGGGTTCTCCATGGATCCTGAGAAGGTTTCGGCTGTCTTACAGTGGCCCCAGCCCAGTGGGCTTCGTGCCCTGCAGCGCTTTTTGGGCTTCGCCAATTATTATCGGAAGTTCATCAGGGACTTTTCCATGCTAGCCAAGCCTCTCACGGATCTGACCAGGAAGGGCAGTAATCCTCAGGTCTGGCCGCTCGAGGCCATCCGAGCTTTTGAGGCTCTAAAGTCCGCCTTTGTGTCGGCTCCGATTCTGTCGCATCCCAACCCTGGGTTGCCTTTTGTCCTCGAGGTGGACGCGTCTGAGACGGGAGTAGGCGCCCTCCTGTCTCAGCGTAGAACACCAGAGGGTCCTCTGCTTCCTTGTGGGTTTTACTCCCGGAAACTGTCTTCCGCGGAGTGCAACTATCAGATTGGTGACAGGGAGTTATTGGCCATCGTGCAGGCCCTTAAAGAATGGAGGCACTTGCTCGAGGGCTCGGTGGTTCCGGTTCTCATCCTGACGGACCACAAGAATCTGACCTACCTCTCTGAGGCCAAGAGATTGACACCACGTCAGGCCAGATGGGCTCTGTTCTTGTCACGTTTTAATTACGTGGTCTCCTACCTACCCGGCTCCAAGAACATCAGAGCGGATGCCTTATCACGGCAGTACTCCGAGCTGTCCGGGGAGGAGTCGATTCCGACTACGGTCATACCCCCGAATCAGATCCTGGCCGCTATTCGCACCAGCCTGACTTCTCCTCTGGGTGAGCAGATTTTGGCGGCTCAATCTGGTGCTCCCTCTGGGAGACCCAACGGCAGATGTTTTGTGCCTGAGGAGTTGCGCACTCGGTTGTTGCGAACCTACCATAACTCCAAGGCCGCGGGGCACCCTGGAAAGAATCAGCTGTCCTGGGCGGTTTCACGTCTGTTCTGGTGGCCTTCTCTACGTTCCGACATCGCCGCATATGTAGCGGCATGCTCCGTTTGTGCCCAGAGTAAGTCCCCTCGGCACCTTCCGTTGGGCCTTTTGCAACCCATAGCCACCGGGGAGCGTCCATGGTCACACCTGGGGATGGATTTCATTGTGGACCTCCCTGCATCCCGAGGCCATACGGTCATTCTCATGATTGTGGATCGGTTTTCCAAAATGTGCCACTGTGTTCCTCTCAAGAAGTTACCCTCTGCACAAGAGTTGGCCTCGATTTTTGCCAGGGAGGTCTTCCGGTTGCACGGTTTGCCCAAGGAGATTGTGTCGGATCGGGGGAGTCAGTTTGTGTCCAGGTTCTGGCGCGCCTTTTGCTCCCAGTTGGGGATTCATCTCTCTTTCTCCTCGGCCTACCACCCTCAGTCCAATGGGGCCGCAGAACGATCCAATCAGGCCTTGGAGCAATTCCTTCGTTGCTATGTCTCCGATCACCAAGACAATTGGGTTGACCTCCTGCCTTGGGCTGAGTTTGCCAGGAACACGGCGGTGAACTCTTCCTCTGGGACGTCTCCCTTCATGGCCAATTATGGGTTCCAACCTGCCGTGTTACCGGAGGTATTCTCTCCCCAGGATATTCCGGCTGTGGAGGATCACCTTTCCGTCCTACGTGCTTCTTGGGTACAGATCCAGAGGTCCCTTGAGGTCTCTGCGCAGCGCCAGAAACTCCAGGCTGATCGCAGACGAGCGCCCGCTCCTTCCTACCAGGTCGGAGACCGCGTATGGTTGTCCACCCGCAACCTCAACCTTCGAGTGCCCACTCCCAAGCTGGCGCCTCGCTTTGTTGGTCCCTTCCGAGTGCTTCGCAGGGTAAACCCGGTAGCCTATGCCCTTGCGCTTCCTCCTGGCATGCGGATCTCCAACGTGTTTCATGTCTCCCTGTTGAAGCCACTGGTGTGTAATCGTTTCACTTCCTCGATTCCTCGGCCTCGTCCGGTCCAAGTGGGCAATCGTGAGGAGTATGAGGTGAGCAATATCCTGGACTCACGCCTGGTCCGCGGCCGGGTGCAGTTTTTGGTCCATTGGCGTGGTTATGGTCCAGAGGAGCGTTCCTGGGTTCCCTCCGCAGATGTCCATGCTCCTGCTTTGCTCCGAGCCTTCCACGCACGCTTCCCTCAGAAACCGTTCCTTACTCCGCGGAGGAGGGGCCCTTGAGGGGGAGGTACTGTCATGGTCTTACCTCCTTGCTGTTCCCTTCGTTTGACATGTGCTGGCGGCCATCTTGGTTTCTGGGTTTTCTTGTAGCCTCCCACCCTGCGGCTCCTCCTTCCCACTGGGAGGAGCTGGATGCCCAGCTCATATATATAGGAGGTCTGTGGCTTCAGTTCCTTGCTTGGTCCTCCTGTGTTCACATGCTTCCAAGACTGCTGCTGCTTCTGGTTCCTGATCCTGGCCTCGTCTGACTACCCCGTTGGTTCCTGATTCCGGCTTCGTCTGACTACCCCGTTGGTTCCTGATTCCGGCTTCGTCTGACTACCCCGTTGGTTCCTGTTCCTGGCTTCGTCTGACTACCCTTCTGGTTCCTGACCTCTGTCTCCGCAAGACCCTGCTTCGGTTTAGCCATCCGTTCGGACTTTGCTTACGGCTTGCTCTTCAATAAAACCTTCTTATTTTCCACTTATCTCTTGTTGTACGTCTGGTTCATGGTTCCATGACAACTAGGCCCCAATGCAAAAGCTGTAATAGGACCCCCCCTATAGGACAAAGAGATCCTCTTAGGACCCTTCAGGCTCCAGGGCCTGACGATAATAGCAACCACTGCACCCCTGATTACTCCCTTGTCTCTAGATATCTTAATCCTCTAAGTCTCATAAAGATGTAGCAGAGTTGACTCTGCCACATGGTGGAGCTCGTCATGATTATAAGAGGTGTTACTGTGGTTTCACATAAGATGTCATGTCATCTTACTGCAGTATTTAGAGTCTCCACCTTTAAGTAGCATTAAAAGAGTTTTGCAAGGAGACATTAACTTTAAAAAAGAAAAACGAGCCAGAAAATGTTAATAATAAAAAAGCTTCATTACTCACCTCCACCCGCTGCTGCACCACTCTTTCCTAATTTATGGGAATGCGGCTGAGCTGCAGGACCAGACACAGCCCTTGGGTGGTCCTGTTTCTGGGGGGAAAAAAGGTATACAATTTTTATTAAAGGCGTGGTCCCATTCCAATAACTTATTTCCTATACACAGGAAAGCGGATGTCTGATCAGGGGGTGTCGATCATGAGAATGGACACTCATACATGTGCTCTATGCAGTTGAGATAGCAGTGTGCATGTGTGTCTGCTGTCCCTTTCAAAAGGGGAGCATAGCCCCCCCCATCCTTGTGATGGGGCCCTAGCGGTCAGACTCCCGCCAATCAGACACATATCCTCTATCCGCAAGTTAGCAGAGCGCATGTGTGTCTGCTGCTCCGTGGAACATGGGCCACCCTCACTCTTGTGATTGGGCCCCAGCACTCAGACTCCTGACAATCAGACACTTATCCTCCTTCCGCAAGATAGTAGTGCACATGTGTGTCTGCTGCTCCGTGGAGCATGGGCCTCCTCACTCTTGTGATTGGGCCCCAGCGGTCGGACTCCTGCCAACCAGACGCTTATCCTTCCTCCCCAAGATAATAGTGCACATGTGTGTCTGCTGCTCCGTGGAGCATGGGCCCCCTCATTCTTGTGATTGGGCCCTAACGGTCGGACTCCCACCCATTGGATACTTATCCTCTATCCACAAGATAGGGGATAAGTTGTCCTGATGGCACAACCCCTTTAATAGATGAGGAATCCCCCATTTCAGGATCATACTGTATCAACCAGCCGCAGAACTGCTTCAAAAAGTATCTCTTGGCCTGGAGGACCTGTGCCTCTCATTGATTTTTATGAACAAGTATGTAATGCTTCACTTAACCTGTGGAGGCGCTGCAGGGAAAATCCACAGTGCTCATCTACAAGATTTCCATAACTACTGGGTTTATTTAATTCTTGCAGAGAACATGATGACTACACAATGTATTTTATTATTTTTTTCTTAAAATACCTGTTCACATATGTGTCTAGAGCAGAGCGGAGTTTATGTTAATCATGTAATGCTTCAGTTCAAGACAAACTCAATTAGCTTCATTTTTATACAAAGAGCCAGTCTTGAGACATCCATCATGTACTTATTTAGATTATGCAGAAAAATGTTTAATCTAGAGAAACTCTAAAGATAATTATTTGGAAGATGATGGAGACAAATGAGTCTGTTTCTAAAGCAGATGCATTAAGTACGAGGGTGATTGCCGTAAGACAGTTGCAATGTTTTAACAGGGTTTTTTTTGCAGAGTGTGCTCAAATTATCCTCATAGAAAACCTAGAAGTGAGCAAAGTGATGATGAAGTCAGGAGACAGGCACTAAAAGGAACACTGCCAGTGGAGCTGATGTATTGAGTTATGTCTGAGGGAACGGGAGCAGCACCAGCTCTGTCCACTACACGGAGCTACTGCCGACCTGCTGATCGGTAGGGGTGCGGGGTGTGAGAGCCTGGCTGATCAGACACTGAAGTCTATCAATAAACCAAAAGGACTGGAAAAACCCTTTAACTGCTCATTAGTAAAGAACCCTTTCTCCAGAATGAAGCGTCGGATCTCTGAGGGTGCACTCACACACTCTGGACTTTGTTGCAGAATTTTCCACGACAGAAAATCAGTTCCATATATTTCGATGGGGTGGAAAGGCACATGGATTTCTGCAAGCCCCATTCAAAGGAATTGAACTGATTTAAGTCGCGGAAAATTCGGCTACAAAATCCGCAGCTTGTGAAGGCGTGAAAGGTATCATTACGTTCAGCTGAGCTAGCTCTACAAGACATTTGGGGTCATTTATCAAACTGGTGTAAAGTAGAACTTAGTCGCCCATAGCAGCCAATCATTGCAAAATGAAAGGTGGAATCTGATTGGTTGCTATGGGTAACTAAGCCAGTTCTACTTTACACCAGTTTGATAAATGACCCCCAATTGTGCCTGGTTTATCAGTGAATTTCCTGGTGACTTTCTTGAAAGTGAATGCATATTCATGTTAATTTATTAAATGTAAAGAAAGTCTGTATAAAAGAAATGGGTTTTATAAATTTTTTAAATGTGTTATTTTTATATTAAATGCTGTAATTATTTTTTATTATTTATTTAATTTTTTTATCATAAATTATTTATTTTTTTATTATTATTTTTACAAGCTTCCCTGGGGGCAGCCATATTGTAGACACACACTTCCATCTTGTATTGTTTCTTTAGTGCTGTGAGTGTGCGCGCTTTATGTCAGCTGTAATAAATGGAAATTAATGGTCAGGTAAGTGTCTATAGACCAGTGGTGGCGAATCTATGTCACGGGTGCCAGAGGCAGCACTTAGAGCCCTCTCTGTGGGCACTCGCACCCTGGAAAAAGTCTATGGTGTACCAGTATGTCTTAGACTTTTCCTGCCATTCATCAGCGCAGGGCGCACTATGAACGGCACAGGCAGCGCACTGAATGTAGGCCGGATATTATAGCTGAATGATAAAGTACATGGGAGATATACTATACTGGACTGTAGTATTCAGGTTACATGTCTTTCCGGTGTCATCCGGCAAAACGGATCCGCCATTTATTTTTTTCACCTTTTTTTTCGGTCTGTGCATGCGATCCGGTATTCCGGTATTTTGAATGCACTAATAGAAAAAAAATGCAGGCATTCAGGGCAAGTCTTCAGTTTTTTAGGCCGGAGATAAAACCATAGCATGCTACGGTTTTATCTTTTGCCTGATCGTTCAAAATGACTGAACTGAAGACATCCTGATGCATCCTGAACGGATTACTCTCCATTCAGAATGCATGGGGATAAAACTGATCAGTTCTTTTCCGGCATTGAGCCGTTTTGTCGGAACTCAGTGCCAGAAAAGAAAAACGCTAGTGTGAAAGTACCCTTAGGGGGCCCAAAGATGCTTCTGCCCCATAAGTAGACACTGGTATTATGGAAAGTGCATGCTGGACAAGTTACACCCCTGGCTGGAGGGAAGGGGTTAGGTCAAGAATTTGTCATGGGTGGAGTTGGGGGGTGCCATTTCAATTTTTCCATTTTTTTCTCCCTGAGCACTGAGGGAAGGGGTGGCCCAAGCCGAAATCTTGCACCAGGGCCCATGAGCCTTTAGCTATACCCCTGTCTCCAGCAGTACAATAGAGAACGCAAATCCTCTATCCACTGATGATAAAGAGATGACTCTGCTCCCCCTGTCTCAATCTACACAGCCTGTGTCTGCTCCAGTGGTCCGGGTTGTGTGTATTCCAATGGTCAGAGTGGAATGAACTTCACAAGACTTCTGAAGTGAATGTTTCTTTTCTTTTCGTGAATGATTTTAAAAAAAATGATTTTCGGAAAGACTATGGTTAACGTCTAAATATCCGAAGAGACATTCAGCATTCCGAGATACTCACATAGTTACCATTGCCAAGGAAACCGGTCCCTTAGTATCTATGCACCCGGCACATGGCTTTGTCTTAAGAGCATCCGTGTCTTAGCTTTATAAGCCTAAACGCCCAATCATACTTATCCGGGGCAGCACGGCAAGACTCATTTTCAATGTACCATCTCAAACAAGCTCCTAAGTAGGAAGAGATCGTTACTTATTCAGTGACCCAAAAGTTTTCCCTGAATAATATCATCATGAATACTAATGGGTTCCAGGCAGAGGAAAAACAAAAATGCAATGCCCCCTGAGGCACAGATGAAACCGCGTATTGTAAGGCAACCGAGGCTTGTATTCTTAGTGCACGAAGCAGACAACTTGAAATGAGATATTTGAGTTTACATTTTGAATCCATTGACCATAAAAATATTTTTCAAATAATTGTATTAAATGGGTTATCCAATTTCTGAAACAGCCCCCCATGTGCCGGGCCCCCCTAAGGGCAGGAGCAATAGGCTGCTATTTGTTATAATCGCTTGTCTCCACCTACATTTGTGAGTATTATTAAAAAAGGTTTTATCTACTAAATAGCGGCTCTTCACTATTGGAGCTTTTATGTTATATAGAACTACTAAGGATAAAGAACATCGGAGGATTTGTGCTGTTTGCTGTGTCGGAGGTGCCTGATTTCCACCGGCCCCTGTGAGTTTAATAGGGAAAGGTGCAGGTGAGAAGCATATACTGTGCTACACTATTGGTGCGCTTTTCCCACAGGAGCTGTAGTGGAAAGAGGAATATTCGGAGTATACGGCATCCCACTAGTGCTTGCCTAACTGGAGGATCTTTGAGAGAGGAGGAAGTAGTGAATAATCGCGCGGGCCCGAAAAAACGCATGCTGATATTGTGAATTGAGCCCACTTCACTCCTGAGACCCGCAGCGGAAAAACCATTGTGAAACCACGGTTTGGAACTTTAGTGACTTTTTAATATACTTATCCGCGCTACCCGCTCCCGGTGCCGCTCCTTGTCCCCAAACCGCCGCTGCTGCTTCTCCCTGTATATGGATGAAAACATCCGGTGTCAGGGGAGAGCAGCCAATGGCAGGCGGGGGGAGCCTCTCTAGCATCGCAGGTGACGCTAGGGAGGCTCGTCCCCCTCTCCGCCTGCCATTGGCTGCTCCCCCCCCCCCAACACCAGATGTTTTTATCCGTGTACAGGGAGAAGCAGCAGTGGCGGTGCGGGGACCAGGAGTGGCGCCGGGAGCGGGGTAAGAATATTACCTGTGAGGGGCCCGGCACACGGGGGGGGCTGTTTCAGAAATTGGATAACCCCTTCAAGGACTCGTGCACATGACCATGTCTGCTCTCCATGGATCTGCAAAATAACGATGTGGTCTGTGCATATGACGCATCTCGTTGTGTACCCATTGACTTTAATGGGTCCTTGGTCTGCACTTTGGGGACAAGTATAGGACTTGTTCTATCCTTTACAGATCTGACATATGGATGACTTCTTTGAACAGCTTTTCTTGTGTTTTAAAAAAAATAATATAAAGTTATGGATGTGAAAATCTGACAATGCAGAGAAATTGTTTTCACATTTTTATTTCCATCTACGATGCTGTGTAGGCCTACTTTTTTGCAATAAGGGAAACACGCGCCATGGCGTGGTATATATATACGTACATACTGAGAGGGGAGCAAAGGGCGTGGGGAGCACAGGAAATGTCATTATAGGTTCCTGTGTCCTTCCTGTCTGCAGACGGTCCCTTACCTCCGACTACCGTGAGCTGCATATGCAGGAGAGGGAAGGAGCTGCAGGGTCTCTGGGTGGGTGATAATAAATGATGCTCAATTACCAACCCTGATGTGACCCATTGTGTAGAGAGGACTGGGGTATAGGGGGATGGGAAGGAACACCATTTTGGGGCACAAAACACAGGCACTTACAAGCATAGAGTGGCGGGTGTTTTAAGATGCTCCACAGGATCTCTGTTGGTGGACCAGTGGGCCTCTGTTCTGACCAGAGGAAGTGTGGAAAGCTGAAATGAGCTGGACCAAACCAGAAGTGAGTGCGGGCTAGGGGCATCAGACCATATTTTATAGCAGCCCCCTTGCCTCCAGAGTTATGTCCTCCATCAGCTACTTTCTACTGCTTAGAGCATGTTCACATACAGGTCCTTCTCAAAACATTAGCATATTGTGATAAAGTTCATTATTTTCTGTAATGTACTGATAAACATTAGACTTTCATATATTTTAGATTCATTACACACAACTGAAGTAGTTCAAGCCTTTTATTGTTTTAATATTGATGATTTTGGCATACAGCTCATGAAAACCCCAAATTCCTATCTAAAAAAATTAGCTTATCATGAAAAGCTTCTCTAAACAAGCTATTAACCTAATCATCTGAATCAACTAATTAACTCTAAACACCTGCAAAAGATTCCTGAGGCTTTTAAAAACTCCCAGCCTGGTTCATTACTCAAAACCGCAATCATGGGTAAGACTGCCGACCTGACTGCTGTCCAGAAGGCCATCATTGACACCCTCAAGCAAGAGGATAAGACACAGAAAGAAATTTCTGAACGAATAGGCTGTTCCCAGAGTTCTGTATCAAGGCACCTCAGTGGGAAGTCTGTGGGAAGGAAAAAGTGTGGCAGAAAACGCTGCACAACGAGAAGAGGTGACCGGACCCTGAGGAAGATTGTGGAGAAGGACCGATTCCAGACCTTGGGGGACCTGCGGAAGCAGTGGACTGAGTCTGGAGTAGAAACATCCAGAGCCACCGTGTACAGGCGTGTGCAGGAAATGGGCTACAGGTGCCGCATTCCCCAGGTCAAGCCACTTTTGAACCAGAAACCGCGGCAGAAGCGCCTGACCTGGGCTACAGAGAAGCAGCACTGGACTGTTGCTCAGTGGTCCAAAGTACTTTTTTTTGGATGAAAGCAAATTTTGCATGTCATTCGGAAATCAAGGTGCCAGAGTCTGGAGGAAGACTGGGGAGAGGGAAATGCCAAAATGCCTGAAGTCCAGTGTCAAGTACCCACAGTCAGTGATGGTCTGGGGTGCCATGTCAGCTGCTGGTGTTGGTCCACTGTGTTTTATCAAGGGCAGGGTCAATGCAGCTAGCTATCAGGAGATTTTGGAGCACTTCATGCTTCCATCTGCTGAAAAGCTTTATGGAGATGAAGATTTCATTTTTCAGCACGACCTGGCACCTGCTCACAGTGCCAAAACCACTGGTAAATGGTTTACTGACCATGGTATTACTGTGCTCAATTGGCCTGCCAACGCTCCTGACCTGAACCCCATAGAGAATCTTTGGGATATTGGGAACAGAAAGTTGAGAGACGCAAGACCCAACACTGGATGAGCTTAAGGCCGCTATCGAAGCATCCTGGGCCTCCATAACACCTCAGCAGTGCCACAGGCTGATGGCCTCCATGCCACGCCGCATTGAAGCAGTCATTTCTGAAAAAGGATTCCCGACCAAGTATTGAGTGCATAACTGAACATAATTATTTGAAGGTTGACTTTTTTTGTATTAAAAACACTTTTCTTTTATTGGTCGGATGAAATATGCTAATTTTTTTAGATAGGAATTTTGGGTTTTCATGAGCTGTATGCCAAAATCATCAATATTAAAACAATAAAAGGCTTGAACTACTTCAGTTGGTGTGTAATGAATCTAAAATATATGAAAGTCTAATGTTTATCAGTACATTACAGAAAATAATGAACTTTATCACAATATGCAAATTTTTTTAGAAGGACCTGTATGCTCTGTTCGGTGGCATCTTTCACAGATTTTGTGCATGCAGGACTTTTTTGTCCGCTAAAAAAAGTGTTCTCCTAAATGGAAACCTAAGGGATACATTATAGTCAATGGGATCTGTTTCTTGTCAGTTATGTGCCAAATCCGGTGCTTTCATTATTTTCATTTATCTGCTTCTTTAATGGAGCAAAAGAACAGGAATAATAACACGGGTGTGTGAGAGCCTTCAGCTGAATAGGTTGCACTCTGCTCAGCTTACAGGAGAGCAGAGGTAAGTATACTAAGGCAACAGTTGAGGTGCTGGCTGGAGGCTCGGGGCAATGTGCCTGTAATACGAGGAATCTACGTGCTTAGCAATGTCCCTGGTAGTTTTTATTGGGGTGTGTATGAATTTTTAAACACTTTTTATTACATTTTCTTGAAGCAATGCCATCATACCAGATTAATATATTTTTATAGTGCAGGTGTTTTGGGATGGGGTGCTGCCAATGATCGTTATTTCTTTATTTTTTTATTGTTTATCTATTTTTATTTGTAAATTGGGGAAAGGGAAGAGGTAATTAATTTATTTTTTATTTTTTTACCTTTATTTTTAGCCCACCAACCACTAGACTGGTACAGACCACTGTGTGCTAACAATATATGACGTGCCAAAAATGTAAAACCACACAAAGTATAAATACATTCTTTATTACTTCATAGAAAACAATAGAGATAAAATCATTTACAAAATATGCAGTATGGACTCACAATTTAGTCAACCCTCCCACCCCCGCTGCCGGTTCATCCCTCCACCACATAGCTCTATCAATTATATGATATAATAGTACCCCACTTTATTTTTAGCCCCCCTAAGGGACTTCAACATGTAATTGTTAGATTGCTTGTACCATAGACTGGTTTACCAATGCAGCCTATGGGAAACTTCCTGCACTACTTTTAAAGGTTTTATCTGCTTATCCGCTTTTCCTATATTGATGACCTATCCTAATATCAGATCAATGGGGGTATGACTGCTGATATCCACAACAATCAGCTGTGTTAGGCTACTTTCACACTAGCGTTCGGCTGTCCGCTTGTGAGTTCCGTTTGAAGGGGCTCACAAGCGGCCCGAACGCTTCCGTCCAGCACTAATGCATTCTGAGTGGATGCGGATCCGCTCAGAATGCATCAGTCTGGCAGCGTTCAGCCTCCGTTCCGCTCAGCAGGCGGACACCTGAACGCTGCTTGCAGCGTCCGGGTGTCCGCCTGGCCGTGCGGAGGCAAGCGGATCCGTCCAGACTTACGATGTAAGTCAATGGGGACGGATCCGTTTGAAGATGACACCATATGGCTCAATCTTCAAACGGATCCGTCCCCCATTGACTTTCAATGTAAAAGTCTGGACGCAGAGGCGTAACTAGAACTGACTGGGCCCCATAGCAAATTTTTGTACGGGGCCCCCCACACACACTTCTTCACAAAGACTTTTTATTTACTGTATTTACTGTCATTTTTAGCACGACTTTGTTTTTTGACATTTCCAGTTGCTGACGGGGTTTATATTCAACTCAACCCCTTTAAAACCTGCGCTGCAATTGTAATAGATCTGTCTGATTTACCTCTACATATCCACAAGTATTTTAGCCTCTGTACCTTTCATACTACAGCCATGGACGCAGTCATACACGCACTCTCCACATCCATGGACGCAGTCATACACGCACTCTCCACATCCATGGACGCAGTCATACACGCACTCTCCACATCCATGGACGCAGTCATACACGCACTCTCCACATCCATGGACGCAGTCATACACGCACTCTCCACATCCATGGACGCAGTCATACACGCACTCTCCACATCCATGGACGCAGTCATACACGCACTCTCCACATCCATGGACGCAGTCATACACGCACTCTCCACATCCATGGACGCAGTCATACACGCACTCTCCACATCCATGGACGCAGTCATACACGCACTCTCCACATCCATGGACGCAGTCATACACGCACTCTCCACATCCATGGACGCAGTCATACACGCACTCTCCACATCCATGGACGCAGTCATACACGCACTCTCCACATCCATGGACGCAGTCATACACGCACTCTCCACATCCATGGACGCAGTCATACACGCACTCTCCACATCCATGGACGCAGTCATACACGCACTCTCCACATCCATGGACGCAGTCATACACGCACTCTCCACATACATGGACGCAGTCATACACTCACTCTCCACATACATGGACGCAGTCATACACGCACTCTCCACATACATGGACGCAGTCATACACGCACTCTCCACATACATGGACGCACTCATACACTTACTATTCACATACAGGGGCGCACTTATACACAGTCACCACATACATGGACGCACTCATACACGCACTCTCCACATACATGGATGCACTCTCCACATACATGGACGCAGTCATACACGCACTCTCCACATACATGGACGCAGTCATACACGCACTCTCCACATACATGGACGCAGTCATACACGCACTCTCCACATACATGGACGCAGTCATACACGCACTCTCCACATACCTGGACGCAGTCATACACGCACTCTCCACATACATGGACGCAGTCATACACGCACTCTCCACATACATGGACGCAGTCATACACGCACTCTCCACATACATGGACCCAGTCATACACGCACTCTCCACATACATGGACCCAGTCATACACGCACTCTCTACATACATGGACGCAGTCATACACGCACTCTCCACATACATGGACGCAGTCATACACGCACTCTCCACATACATGGACGCAGTCATACACGCACTCTCCACATACATGGACGCAGTCATACACGCACTCTCCACATACATGGACGCAGTCATACACGCACTCTCCACATACATGGACGCAGTCATACACGCACTCTCCACATACATGGACGCAGTCATACACGCACTCTCCACATACATGGACGCAGTCATACACGCACTCTCCACATACATGGACGCAGTCATACACGCATTCTCCACATACACGGACGCAGTCATACACGCACTCTCCACATACATGGACGCAGTCATACACATACTCTTCACATACATGGACGCAGTCATACACGCACTCTCCACATACATGGACGCACTCATACACGCACTCTCCACATACATGGACGCACTCATACACATACTATTCACATACAGGGGCGCACTTATACACAGTCACCACATACATGGACGCACACATATACAATACACATATATAGACACCCAGCTTTCCTGCTGTGCCTCTCCCCCATACTCTAATGCCTCTGCACTTGTGCCATGCAGGATAGCAGGGAAGCTGGATGACATCTCATGATATAATTCACCCAGCTTTCCTACTGTATTGCAGGTCACATGTGCACATGGTCTGGAAAGCTGAATATAACCCCAGTTCCCCTGTCACTCACATCACTGGTGCAGTTCTGGCAATCCAACTGGTGTTCAGCATGCTGGGCAGGGAAGGTTCAACTTCAGGCAGCAGGAATCGCGGGCAGAAAAGGGGGCGGGCTATTATAGCTCCGCCCACATCGGGCCGTCCTGTTGCTGGTCACTGTCCATCATAAGAAAGGAGGGGAGAGGCGGAGGCGGAGCAATGTCACTGATGTCAGGTCAGTGACAGAGCGACTCAGATAGAGATAGCGCTAATCTGACTGGCGCCAGTGCAGCAGCACTCCCTCTCCCTCCCTAGTCCCTCCACAACAGGTAACCCCCCCCTCCACGGCCTGGCTCGGCCCCGCCCCCTCCACGGTCCGGCCCCGCCCCCTTCACCGCCTGAGTCCGCCTCCTCCTCCCTCTAGTTACCTACCTCTTCTGCTCGTGCGGCAGTGAGCCCCAGGCCCGCCTGCTTCAGCCTCCAGTCCTGACCTGACTACTCCTCCTTGCCTTCCCCCCAGCCAGGCCCGAGCCGCGAACCGCCCACGCCCCGCCCACTACACTGGGCGGGCGGTCGGGCCTGGCTGCCTGTGTGTTTTTACTGTGCACTGTGACTGTTAATAAAAATTTATGCGGTCCGGACGGGCCCCCAGTGGCGTAGGGCCCCATAGCCACTGCTATGGTTGCTATGGCGATCCCTACGCCACTGTCTGGACGGATTCGTTCAGGCTACTTTCACACTTAGATTTTTTTTTACAATATAATGCAGACGGATCCGTTCTGAACGCAAGTGTGAAAGTAGCCTTAAGAGAAAGTTGTCTTCCAACGAAGGAGAACATTCAAAACGAGCGGCACTTACCGATTGTAGAAAGGTACACTTTATTCCATAGCAGGAGGGGGGTGCATACGGTGCAAACACAGCATAAAGCAACAGCCGTTTCGCGCGTGTGTGCGCTTCTTCTGGCTTTCCACTATTGGCGGGGTCACGGCACTTACAAATGTGCACAGGAAGCCGCATCATCGCAGTAATTACTTACTTAATCAACACCTGAATTTCCACAATGGAGGACAGGGATTCTTGATAAATGGCGGGACCCCTTCAATAGTGTAAGTGCATGTGCAAATATAAAAACCAATAAAACAATACAAATACGAAATTACAATGCATACAGGAATGATTCATTACAGAAATACACTCATGTCTATTTTCTCATTTAATCCCAAGGGACCCATTGCATCTGTGCGTAGGATCCACTTTGTTTCTCTTCTCAGGAGTTCCCTCTCTCTGTCTCCACCTCTCTCTGTGCGGTTAACAATTTCAAGACCAGCAAAGGTCAATACACTGGGATTTGCATTATGTGCCCTGCTCACATGATCTATTAACCGCGGGACACCCTTTCCTGTTTTTAAGGAATTTAGGTGTTCCCGGAATCTTTCAAGTAAACAGCGAATGGTTTTACCAATGTAGAAGCGTCCGCATCTACATAGAATTAAATAAACCACAAACTTGCTGCGACAGGTAATAAGTGGAAAAACCGTATGTTCTATCCCTGCAAAAGAGATCACTGACAGTTGGGAATTAAAGTTGCAGAAGGAGCAACTTCTGCATCTCTTAATCCCTTTTGGTCTCTGTTCAGACAGCCATGTATAGCGTTTTTTTCTAAAATGGCTTGTTACCACTTGATCACGTGCCACTGGTTATCTCTTCTACATTTTGATATTAAGAGAAAGTTGTGCCTTTGTGAGCGCTGCATTCTCTTCACTGTTCTCTTCCCCGTTTACCTGCTCTCTGTCAACACTGCAGTGATGAGGCAGGGCTTGATAGGGATTTTGCTATGGCAGGCCTCAGAGCCTTCAGAAGGCCAAATGCTTCCATTGCGACCAAACGGCTCCTGCAGGTCAGTGGAAGGGCCACGCTCCTGGGAAATAACAGCTTATATACTGTGGTAACAATTGCCCACTGCATCTGAAGGCTTAAAAGTGTGTGATTGTAGTCTGATTACAGGCTCTACTAATAGCTGTCTACCGTGTAAAACAGCAGGCACCCGCTGGCTATGGTGCCCACTGAGCGGATGCCATCTTTGAAGACCCAAAAGTTGACAGCAAGGGGTTCGCTGGGATTTTTACATTGATGGCCTATCCTTAGTATAGGATCGGTGGGGGTTTGACGCCTGGCATCCCTGCCGATTAGCTGTTTTGCAGTAGCATCCTTTCACTTTAGTGCAGGGTAGTGATGAGCAGCATAGTCAATATTAGTTTTCGCAATATTTCGCGAACTTTTAACATAATATTCTCATAAATATTATTTTAAAAATCCTACTCCGTAGAGAAGCATTTTGGATACATACCCTTGATACATTGCATCCCAAGGGTCTAAATCGCGATTATGAGGTCGCAAGGTTATGAGATTGTGTTAAGTATACATTATCACATTGCTTTATTTGAATAATTTCTTTCTTTTCCTTTATCGTAGACATCATCAGCTCGCTGATCCACTACTTTCGATTTTGTGTTATCCTTTCTGTATATGTGTTTTCGGGTTATAGTGAAACTAAGAAGCTGGTTGGTTTATGTTTTTTGTTCCCGCCCATAGGGGGGTGGATGATGTCACTTTGTTTGATTGATGCATATATATAAGAGTCACTGTGAATCATGACATGTATCCATTGATAAAGGCTATATGCATAAACACGTTATATGAAACAATATATTGATGAAAAATAAAGAAGATTAATATTTTGCAACATATTGGCGGTTTGCTAGATTTTTTTCATTGATTCACGTGGTGCATGCTCCTTCCGTGCAACACCAGGTAATTACAGCAGTACCAATTGTCCCCCACACTGCCCACACAGTATTAATTTCCCCCACACTGCCCCCACAGTAGCAATTTCCCCCACGCAGCCCACACAGTACCAATTGTCCCCCACACTGCCACCACAGTACCAATTGTCCCCCACACTGCCCCCGCAGTAACAATTGTCCCCCACACTGCCCCCGCAGTACCAATTGTCCCCCACACTGCCCCCGCAGAAGTAATTGTCCCCCACACGGCCCCAACAGTATCTATTTCCCTCACAGTATCAATTTCCCCCAGACTGCCCCCACAGTAGTATTTTTCCCCTCACACTGCCCCACAGTATTATTTGTCCCCCACACACTGCCCCCACAGTAGTATTTTTTTCCCTCACACTGCCCCTACAGTATTAATTTTCTTCCTGACTGCCCCCACAGTATTAATTTCCCCCCACACTGCCCCATGTAGTAGTTAGCTCCCCATGTAGTAATTTGCCCCCATTGTCCCTTCAGTAATATATCCTCGCCTCCTGTGCCCCCAGTAATGTCCACCAAAGTTGGCTTGGCACACAAAAAAATAAAAGCCAATCCTTACCTGTGTCCTAGACTCCTGGCGCTCACAGGCAGGCTAGACAGGCAGGCGCGCAGAGCCCCTCACTGTGCTGCGTCTCAGCGCAGGCACGTGATGACGTTATCACGCCCGCCTGTGCCGCGATTACTACTGCATATGCTTAGCGGTGATTGGCGAGGCAGGGAACTATGCGCTCCCGTGCCCCGCCATAGTTTGTGGGAATTTGCGTCGGCGATGGGCCCCCTAGCAATGCTGGGCCCGGGGCGGACCACCCAAATGCCCCACCTCTCACGGTGCCTCCTAGTGGCCACGGGCCCTTGGTCCATGCCCTAGTGCCCAAATGGTCAGTCCGCCCCTGAGCGCGATATACACATCATGCAGACAGGACATAAGGAATTGCATACATTCACACATGCCACCTCTGCTCTACTAAGTTTAGGGACTAGAATGGCTGGTGCACCAATAGAGAGCTAAAAATTCTACTTTCTCTGCACCTGTTGTTTGTACAGTAGATGAAAGGCATCCATTTAGTAACAAGCTAATGCCACTGGTAAATCTTGCAATATGCTTCCATACATGCTGGTCTCTGGGCATAGCCGGCAGATGGGGAAGCTGGCAAGTATACAGGGCACTAGTCCAAATGTAGCCCAGTGTTCAGGCTGACAAGCAGGTGGCTCGAAGTTGCTTGTGTTTCCTTTCAGTTTTTGCTCATGTTGATTAAACTCAGGATCAATCAAGATGGCTAATAAAAGCTAATTGTCACTGTGTATAATTATGCTTGCACTGTAAATATTCTCTATATCCCATAGGTTCTCTATGTGTAGTGCTCTGAAGCAAGGGTACTTTGGAGTCTGGATGTTTGTGGACATTTGCCCCTATTGCTGCTATGCAAAGTTATCAACTTACTACTTTAGTCCACTTTGAAGGGTTAACTTGCAGTGTGATTTATGTCGTTGTTTGCACTTATACTGTTTTAAACTGTTGAACTGAATTTTACATGATATATAAGATGTTGCACTGAATGGTGGAAAGGTTTAATGCACAGCCAGTTCACGCTGAGAGACTTTGGGAGTTTCCAGTCTGTGCACTGAGAAGCTAGTAATTTTCCACTGCTGTCATAAGGGACTATGCAGAGCTGAGTTTTGGAGGGAAAGGCCAGACACGGTGAACCTTTGACCACCTGATTTAGCTCTGTAAGACTGCTGTTTATAAATGAAAACTGGACATTTCTATTTACTTGTATTGAGGCCCAATACAAGTCTATGGCAGGCTTGAACTGCAACATTGTTTCTGTGAGGCTATGCATCTCCAGATTCACCCCTCCCGCTAGAAGGTTCTACAGTCAGAAACTGTATAAAAGTAGAGCATTCAGTGACCTTAGTTTTGTGCATATAGGGACCAGTGTTAAGTCGGAGAGACTCGGGCAGATTGCATGAGTGACCAGAAGAAGATGATGAGACAGGGATACTCTGCCCCAGACCTTGGGTCATCAGCCCTTTGACCAGGGAGCCAGTCAGACAACTGAGTCACATACACTGGGCCAGGGTACAGGTCTTCTGAGAAAGAGAGGTTCAGCTAGCTTTGGCCTTTCCTCAGCACAGAACCTTCTTCTGCCAGGGAGGAGACCATAGAAGCCAGCTTAGTGTCTTGACTGTATTGTTTTGTACTTGAGTTCCTAAAGTAAAGAAGCACAGTGGTTTACTGCAGACCTTGAGTCTTTGGACTTATTTCCCATTGGGGTGCACCACATCTTACCATCTCCACTGGAGAGTAGAAGCAGGTGGTGACACTTCTATGGTGTCTGAGGGACCCTGCATAGTGTTGGGGGCCACCTCAAATCCAGCCACTGCATATGAGATTCTTTTCTTCTGTCCTAACTATCAGCATTGCTTCTAGGAAGAAACTTATGAATAATAGTTTATTACATACAGTATGAAGGATTACTTGGGACGTAGCTATAGATGTTGCAGAAGATGCATCATCTCCAACTGGCAAAAACTGTTATAAAAATGCTGCATACCTGTACGTCTGTACAACACACACCTAATACATCCATTTAGCAGTGCCACGTTCATGCTCCCCTTTTGCCCTATACTGATCATACAGATCAGAGTAGGAGAAAGAGAACCATGCAGCTGTGATTTAAAGGGATTGGACCCTTTCCCACATTTTTTTCCAAAAATACATTATAAATCATTCTTATAAGGGAATCAGCACTGATATGTAAAGTCTCACTCTGTTGTTTATCAATGCCCTTTACTGATTATACGGCACCTCCGTCCAGAATATGGCCACTGATATAGGGCAAGCAACACTGATAAAAGGTCATGCACGGCCCTGGAAACCAGCACATGCCCAGTGCCATGCAAGCCTATGGTCAATGTAGGCCACTGTAGGCCTAAACAGTGACATATGTTGGTCCCAATGTATATTGCTAATGAAAGGCTTTATGGTGGATTTACATGGGACCATTATAGGTTCAGTTATCACGAGCAAAAATTTGTAAGAACGCTTGTTCCCACTATTTGACGCTTCGGGTGCCAGGGTCAGACTGGCCCAGCCCACCAGAGTACCAGAGGTTCCTCTGGTGGGCCCACTCTCTGCAGCCATACTGGGTCCCAAAAGTCCAGGATTTTTTATTTTATTTGGTACTGCCTTTGAAGCCAATCACTTGCCACTAGGGTCTATGTCTTTGATTCAAAAGCTATTAGACTTTATTGATGTTATAGGACTGGGGTCCCTAGAATAATTCCGGTGGGTCCAAAGAACCTCAGTCTGATATTGAAAGGTATAAAAATGTGTAGGAAGACTGAGCACTCACCAGCTGGACCAATTAGAGAACAAACGGATATATAGCAAAATATTTATTATTTATATATAGCCCTATATCTAAAATGCAGCAGAATCAATAATAATATGGTATATAAAAAATTGATGTTCAAAAATAAATACACCTATAATAAAATGCAGTCATATATATATATATAACTTAGACAATATTAAAAATATAATAGGCCTAAAAAAAAAAAAAGGGAGCAATTATTCACAGTACATATACAGATGATTAGAATAAATATTTGGTAGACTGCTGATAAGTTCGGGGAGTACGCCAAATAAAGTGTCCAGATCGGAATATTGTAATGAATGTGCGATAAGTCACTGGTTAGTACAATAGATGCGCCAGATATGGTATCCAATAGTTGTCAATAGTCAAAAGCAAATTAGTATCCCTGTGTTAGTTCACTTCGTATAAAGTGCTTTGATTCAATGTGGCTAGGTGGACATATATTTAAATGGGTATAATACACCTGTTATACGCCGTCTAATGTGAGTATAACCGTGGCGTCCCACGAGGCTCACTGTATTAGAATCGGCGGTACCTGAGTCTGGTCGCTTGCTTGAGGTGGTTGAAATGAGCGTATAGCTCTCGGCGTGAGAAGTCTTCTGATGATATTCACCGATGCTGCAAGCCTGGACCTGGTTGATGAGTAACAAGGTGTTTCTTCCACACTAGCAAAAAAGGGTATACTTCCGGCAGAGTCAAAGTTCAATTGTCGGGATGTTGGGGTCTCGTGAGTTTTTTCATCAGCTGATGTCCGAGTGCAATAACCATGGTATACCCTTTTTTGCTAGTGTGGAAGAAACACCTTGTTACTCATCAACCAGGTCCAGGCTTGCAGCATCGGTGAATATCATCAGAAGACTTCTCACGCCGAGAGCTATACGCTCATTTCAACCACCTCAAGCAAGCGACCAGACTCAGGTACCACCGATTCTAATACAGTGAGCCTCGTGGGACGCCACGGTTATACTCACATTAGACGGCGTATAACAGGTGTATTATACCCATTTAAATATATGTCCACCTAGCCACATTGAATCAAAGCACTTTATACGAAGTGAACTAACACAGGGATACTAATTTGCTTTTGACTATTGACAACTATTGGATACCATATCTGGCGCATCTATTGTACTAACCAGTGACTTATCGCACATTCATTACAATATTCCGATCTGGACACTTTATTTGGCGTACTCCCCGAACTTATCAGCAGTCTACCAAATATTTATTCTAATCATCTGTATCTGTACTGTGAATAATTGCTCCCTTTTTTTTTTTTTTTTTTTTTTTTTTAGGCCTATTATATTTTTAATATTGTCTAAGTTATATATATATATATGACTGCATTTTATTATAGGTGTATTTATTTTTGAACATCAATTTTTTATATACCATATTATTATTGATTCTGCTGCATTTTAGATATAGGGCTATATATAAATAATAAATATTTTGCTATATATCCGTTTGTTCTCTAATTGGTCCAGCTGGTGAGTGCTCAGTCTTCCTACACATTTTTATACATTATCTAACCTATGACTGGGTGAGTCATATTAGACTTAGTAGCACCCATTTCCACAACTGTATGTGGAGTGAGCCACCATACTATAAATATACTGATATTGAAAGGTGCTTCCAATCACCCAATGAATGAGCAAATGCTCATTCATTGGGTGAAATCATCATTTACGCAGACACCTAAATCCTCATTTCTGGGCAGCAGATTGTGCAGTGTAAACAGGGATCTGCTGCCCCAAAATAATGATTCTGCATGAGGATGAGTGATGGCAGTGGCCATTGATCAT
The DNA here is from genome assembly GCF_014858855.1 of Bufo gargarizans. NCBI lineage: Eukaryota > Metazoa > Chordata > Amphibia > Anura > Bufonidae > Bufo > Bufo gargarizans. The sequence goes on from NC_058087.1 coordinate 57,993,839, forward strand.
TCCCATACAGTGGAGTTAATTGCTGTATGTGAATGCAGCTCTTAGCTCCACTGACGAGCAGGCAATTATCAGGAGAGACCAGTCCCTTCCCAATAATTGCCTGCCCAAACAGTGCGTTGACTTGTGCCCTTAGACATAACTGAAGAACTTTCCAATCTGGAGGAGAAACCTGCACCATAAGCAGAGACCACACAGTCCTATTCTGGGAATAAAGTCTTGTTTTCAGAGCACAAGCTGCACATTTATCACAATGAAGCATTGTGTCTAGGACATGACGATAAAAGCTTCTCTCGGCTGGTCAGGGACCGCCGGGGGACCCTTCACTTTGGATCGAAATGTTCGGAAAATATTCTAGGAATGGAATTAACACAATTGTTTGTCGGACCTTGTCACACTGACTGCCCTGCTAATCAATGACAGATTGAATGCCGAATAGATGGAGTGTTATATTTGGCGAACAGGAATCTGGAAGTAACGTCACCAGGATATGCATCTGACCAAAGCTCTGTAAGATATAGTTAATGGTTGTGTCAGGAAGATCTGCAGTTCAGGAGCTTTTCTGTCCTTGAATCCTCCTCTACAGTAAGTACTAAAAGGGGGGTTTCCACTTCAATAAATCAATCCAAATCATAAAATATTACTGTCAGTCCAATCCATTATACAAAAAACACAGTTCAAAAATTATTTCTGTTCCTTTGCCAAATGTCTCTGTTCTGCTTCATGGCCGTCAGTTATCTATTGTGCATGGCTACCTTTAAAGGGGTTGTGCTGCTACTAACACTTATCCCTTATCTACAGGAAAGGGGATACGTATTTGTCACAAAAATCGGAGGTCCTCGAGTGCCATTGAACTGCCCCTTGGGAATGGAGCGGTGGTGTACATACTCAGCAGTCCCATAGAAGTGAATGGAGTGGTAAACAAGCATACGCACCATGGCTTCAATCTCATGGAGCATTTATGATTACTGATCGTTCTGGGGTCCCCAGCGATCAAGCGCCTAGCCTGTATCCTGTAAATAGCCCCTATTGGCGGCACAACACCATTAATCATAGTTCGGTGAAAAAATAAGCCAGTACATGTCCCTTGTATGTCACCGTCCAGCTCCTGTAGAATCCTGCATGGTAAAATCGTCTAGATGCAGGAGTAACACTGAAGAGACATTGGACCTCTCATTTTCAGGAATAGTTGGAGGACCCAGCGGTCAGACTCCTTCTGACCACAACATTATGGCATGTTCTAGTGATATGCAATAGCGAATAATGTACTTACCCTTTTAATTTCATTCATTACCTGGTTCCTATGTGACGGGAAGCCTGGGGATATTAGATATTAACCTTTAACCACCCAGGACCACCATAAATAATGGTTATTGATATTTACCCCTTTAATACCCAACACCACCGGAGATATTAGATATTAGCTGCTAAGCTAATACCTAAGCTAACTCTAGGCTCCTAAACATACCACTAATTTCTTAAAGGGAACCTGCCATTTGTTTTGGGGCCACTAAATCACCAGCATACCATTATGCATGTGGGCTTTAGGGTCCCAAACCTTCCCATTTCAAAGCCACCAGGCTCTGCAAGTAGAGTAAGATCAGGAGACAAGTCTACGGCTCATCACCAGTGACATCAGTGCATGTGCCTTGCATGTGCAACGGGAGGCCTCCCCACAGGACCCTCCTATAGCGCCAGTCCAGGTTTAGTAGGAGTGGTATGTTACGGCCTAAAATGTCTCTTTATGTTAGTCACGGTGCTCCTACTTGGATACGGCTGTACCCCAGGCTTTGACTCCGAAGCAATAAATAGGGGAAATAATTGAGGGATTTGAAGTAATAACTTGAGTCCAGACCTTGAGATGAAGTTCAATGGTGGCTTTACTTGAATAAACGTTTCTCCAGTTCCAGGCTTTTTCTTGATTCCAGGCTTAGTCAAAGCAATGAATTATTCAAAGCTTGGAACGCGTGACAGAAGCTGAGAGCTACATCTAGTGGCATTTATATATATTATATTATGAGGTCACCAACATATAAAGAAGACATTTGTATCTGAAATGATATGGGAATGCATTATTGATGCGTTTTCAACTTAGGTTTAATCACTCTAATCATTTATCATATCAAACGACTGCAACAACCCAATTTGTAATTAACGCGATTTGGGTTGGAGCCAGTCGGCCTCTGTAATGTCATTATATCATGTGCTGACATTCTGTATGGAGTGAGCTATGACATTATGCGCTCGGTGACTTCATCACAGTCGTATTATACATTTATAAATGCTCCGAAGTCAGTCCGAGATTGTTAGATGCAGTTTACTATCCTCACGCAAAGTTTTTGTGTTATTTCTATCAGTATAACAGTTGAGCATTTATTAAGATATGGCCATATGAGGGCAGAACACAACGGGGTATTCAGTTATGCCAAAATAATTTTTAGTGCATTTTTTTATTAAATCATAAACTTTTCATTATCTTGCAGTCTCTAAGGGGATAGGATAGGTCAGGATGCTGCTTGAATTATTGGAATTTACATCAGTTGTACTAGTACAAAGATGAGAGAAGTTATATATTTTTTTTTTAAAACCCACAGAAAAAGAGAAAAAAAAGACTATGGTAGTCATATATGAACAGATATATGCCACACTATGTTGTGGCAAAATCTGTGACTTCTCCCCACTCATGCCAGGTCTGAAAAAGGGGCATGGCGTGGGTGGGGATGGGCTGGCCGGCCCGCCTCATTCGTCATTTTCTACACCTGATTTAGGCATAGAAAATGATCTAAATGTAAGACAGCAAGGAAGTTGGCTTCCATTTAGAATCGGCAGGGGATACTCCGGAGTTATGTAGAGGCCACCGTCTAAAAAAATGTGCGTCTATACAGTGGCGTACCTACCATATAGGCAGACCACGCAGCTGCTATGGGGCCCATGAGGAAGGGGGGCCCGCAGTGGGGGAGAGGCTACGCCCCCTAATTGCTCCCGCCTATCTTCCTAAAGCTAAAGGACCTGTAATGGAACTGCACAGTGTAAAGTGTAGTTCCCAGGTTAGAACAGTGCATCTGTCAGGACCTGTGATGACATCATCTTCAACATCACAGGTCCTGCAGGATCTAGCAAAGGAACTGCACCAAAAATGGTGTAGTTCCCAGGTTTGAAAGGTACATCTGCCAAGACCTGTGATGACATCATCACAGGTTCTTCAACCCCTAATAGCAAGTATTAGAAGTTCACAATCAGCTCTGCATTGATCCATACAGACTGGAATGGAGTGGTAAGAGGAGGTCCTCCACTTCTCATCATTTGCCCCCTCATGCCCTCTTTTTACTCATTGCTCTCTCATATATAATAATTCAGACAGTTACAGTGACCACTACCTCATGTACCTGACACACAGAGACCATAATGTATAACTGACCACATATATCTGTACACATTGCATCTAATATATATTTGTGGTCAGGGCTAGGATGGTGGAAGTGGGAAAGGGGAAACCCTTAACCCTGAACCTAGAGGCTGGGGTGTGCCGGGAGCCACGGTCGCGGGTACGCCAAGAAAAGGGGGCATACCCAAGGTGAGAGTGGAGAAAAGGGGAGGGAGGGAGGGGCACGCCGCTGGAACGTCAGGCTGGAGAGGAGGTGAGTGCCGGCCTAAGTACTGCATGCCCCTCCCACAATTACAGGCTGCGCTGCAGCCTTAACTATTTGTGGTCAGGGCTAGGATGGTGGAAGTGGGAAAGGGGAAACCCTTAACCCTGAACCTAGAGGCTGGGGTGTGCCGGGAGCCACGGTCGCGGGTACGCCAAGAAAAGGGGCCAAAGACTCTGAATAGGTGACATAGTTTTATTGAATATCACAAAGCCAGTGTACGGAAGGCCTGAGAGATTTCTGCCTGGGGATTTGGTGTATAGCGGGCGAAACAGGACGAACGCCAACGCCCCATGCAGCGGATGACATGTGCGGGGACCTGATGCTTGGATGCTGCCGACGCAGCCCCAACGCGGAAGGAATGACCTGAAATGGTACTGGGGTCGTGACCCAACCCCTGCATCAGGGACCGGACGAGGGACATGAATTTTGATGTGGTGAGTGGCTGACCCACGCAAGGCAGAAGAGGGGAGTCTGGTGGAGAGACCGTGAAGCAGTACGATAATTGCCACAGAACCTTGACCGGGCACCAACGGTTACCTGAAGGGAAGAACTTAATCTCCGTGGGAGGACCAGACTGGTGGTTTTGGAGGACGGGAGATGGAGGACAAAATGGTCTGTGGACCAGACTGGGTGGCGTTTCTGGAGGAAGCTATGACGCCCGGAGCCCGACGTAAATTCACCAGGCCTGAGGAAGCCGTAGAACCCGAGGTAAATAGCCGCCTTCAGAACCGTGCTGAGAGAGGGCCCAAAAGGACTGCCGTCTAAGGCCGAGGATAGGGCTCTGAACAATTCCCCCGACACCGGCAGTCTACGGGTGCGCGGACACTTTCCCTTCTTCTGCAGACCCCTGAGTGTTGCCTTGACGGCTTGTGAAGCAAGGATGGAACCCCCATGTGGCTTGGCGATCATGCGATAATGCTGGAGCCCTGCTAAATATAGCTTGATGGTGTTGTGCGACAAGGAGAGGCGAGTGTGGCAAAAATGCAATGAACGCCAAGACACATGAGGTTTCCTCCAGCTGACCCCTTGGGAATTCTCGAGCAAACTTGCTGAAAGCTGTGAAGCCGGCCCGATAATTCCTGGCTGTGCTGAGGGAAAGAGAACCCTCGACCAGTCTCTCTGCCTGGACCACCAGGGATGCTAATCCAGGATGAATGAGCTTAGTGGAGGAACCTGCGTACCGGGATGATCTGCTTCGGGAATTTCCTGAAAGAAAGTGGAAAAACTGAAACGGGAGAGGGCGTCAGCGGCAGTATTGGAATCCCCTGGAATGTGAGCACAACGGACGTGGAAGTTGTGGGTGAGGGATAGCCACACTAATTTCTGCAGTAGAGCTATGACCCGGAGAGATCTGGACCTGCCGGAATTGATAATATCGACCAGGGACTGGTTGTCCGTGACGAACAAGACTGGCAAGTTGGACGAGGAGCTGCCCCAGACTAAGGCGGCAGCCACGATGGGATATAATTCCAGGAAAGGAGAAGACCCGATGGCAGCTGGGTCTGCTTGGATTTCCGGGGGCCACCTGGCCACCAGCCAGTGGGACCTGAAGATGGCGGCAAAGCCGATGGAACCGGCTGCGTCCGAGAAAATAATCGGGGAAGCCGAGTCCCAACGGGGAACGAAGAGGGAATGCCGTTCCATTCTGAAAGGAAGGTGTTCCACATGGCAAGATCCGAGATGGCGTGGCGGTCGAGGTGGACAACAGAATCCTGGTCACGAACTGTGGAAAGAAGATGCAACAGGCTGGCCAGAAAAGACCGGCCCTGGGGCATGATCTTCGAGGCGTGATTCAGCAGACCCAGTAAGGACTGAAGCTTCCGCCTTGGTCAGGGACAGAGCGCTGACCGCCCGGGAGATGGCAGAGCGGATCCTGGTCAACTTTTCAGGTGGCAGACTGGCCTCCATCTTGACGGAATCTAATGTGATGCCCAGAAGATCACCCTGGTGGCAGGGGTAGCGGGAATTGAAGGGACCGGATGAGGATTCTGAATGAGCAAGAAATCGACCAGGTAATGAATTACAATGGGAAGACCTCCGTGATGCACCAGGATCCAATGGAGAGCCCTGGCAAACTGGTCGAACAGCCAGGGGCTGCTCTTGGACCCAAAGGTTAAGCGGTTGGCAAAATAACCCTGTCCGACCAATTGATACCATAGTACCTCCAAAGATGCGGGTGGACCGGGAGAAGCTTGAATGCATCAGCTTTGTCTACCTTGGCAAGCCAGGACCCAACCCCCGACTGGAGAATGAGCTGAATGGCTTCCTCAACTGACGAGTATTGCATGGAATACTCCTCAGAGGGGATAAGGGAATTCAGGCTTGGGATGGATGACATATGAGACGCTGACGGGTCGTAGATGAGGCGTTTTAATTGGAGGATTGTTTCACAACCAGCCCGATGGGGTTGATCCGCCAGGACTGAAACAGAATGTGGAGAAAGGGACCGATGATGAAACCCTTTCCCACTTCGGATCGATGGAGGGCATCCACGGCCTCCGGGTCACCGACCTGCGGAAGAATGTAAATGAGAGGAAAAACGAAGCTGCGGACGCGAAGGAGCAGCCGAAAATGAAGATGAAAAGCGAGGGAAACGAAACTATTTAAAATACTTACCAGAAGACGCCCAAGACCAAGGAAAAGGAGATCTGAATTCGAATGCGAACCGGTAAGCTAAAGAAAAATCCAGACCTGCAGACGAGAAGAGGAAAACAAACAAAAAAAAAATACGGTCCTCAGAGGGACCGAACAAGACCTGAACTTACCTGAGGAAAGATTTTAAAACCTTTGACTGACGCGAGCCGAAAAAAAAAAAAAAAACTGACCGAACCTGCGATCTGAAGATAACGCATATGAGGACCAGATGAGCGACAGCTGGGAAGCGAGATGGGAGGCGAACCCCCAAAGGAAGCGAAGACAGGTAAGACGCCAGAAGAGGAGCAGTCGACCAGACTGGCCCAGGATATGGGAGAGCCTGAGACAGGACCCAGGGGTACAAGGGACAGCCGACTGGAAGCAAGAAGCATGGACAACCCACACCCATGAATAGCAGAGAGACCAGGTAACCGAGAACTGAAAAACAGAGCTGGGCGATCCAGGAGGAAGGAGGAACCCAGGGCGAACTAGGGTAGAGACCTGGGCGATCCAGGAGAAAGAAAAAGAACCCCAGGCGAACTAGGGAAGAGACCTGGGCGATCCAGGAGAAAGAAGAACCCCAGGCGAACTAGGGAAGGGACCTGGGCGATCCAGGAGACAAACACGCGAACCGGGCGAACCGGAAAAGAGACGACCCTGGGCGATCCAAGGCTTGAGACAGGACGAACACCGCGAGAGAGAGAGCCCGGGGACCCGGGAAGAATAAGCCACGACAGAAAATAAGGCGAGAACGCTGTGATGCGGAACACTCGGAGAAACCGAGGGCCGCGGTGTAATGGAAAAGGTGGTGTGATAGAAAAAGGACAACCAGAGATGAGGCCCAGAGACATGAACTAGCGACTGCGGAGGCCGACATACTCGGAGCATGGAACAAGACTCCGCAGTGGCTGGAGGAAAAACATGCTGCAGCTGGGGGACGGCTCGATGGGTTAGGACCTGAGCATTCATGTTGTGTTCTGTAGGCGCAAGCGTCCAACAGGTGCCGCCTCAGGACAAGTGTGCGTTTATTGTTGTGCGCCCCACCAGACTATGGGAACGCGTGACAATAGCCCCAGAAACGCGCAAGTACCTCCAGGGAAGCAGAGAAAAACCCAGCCGCAGTGGACAGGGGGGGGGCAGACAGAAAAAGATGAGGGAGGGTAAGGGACAGGCATTCAGACCAGACAGACGCGGGAAGCGAGTAGTGATGAGCGGCAGGGGAAATATTCGAATTTGCGATATTTCGCGAATATTTTGGACGAATATTCGCCATGTATTCGAGAATTCGCGAATTCATGATCTCCAGGCATTATTTTCTTGATTGCGAAAATTCGCATAAAATTAGCATAAAAAATTCGCATGAACTAGTATTTTCGCAAAAATCGAATATTCGCAATTACGAATATATTTTGCGATAAACGAAATATTCGTGAATTCTCGAAGTGCCGATATTCGCGATTAAAATTCGCAACTCGAATATTCGTGATCAACACTGGAAGCGAGACCCTGGCGGCCGATTCACCCAGGCAGCGTGAGGTGGCAGGCAGGAGCTGCGCTAGACCTACCTTGAGATGCCGGGAGCGAAAGAAGGCCGACGCTGGAGACGCAGCAGGAGGAAGCTGAGGGGCGGACCTGGAAGTGAGGAGGCAACAGCTGCGGACCGGAGCGCACTGCACGCGTGGTGTCCTTGACGCCGGGAGCTGAGGAGAGCCGAACGCTGGAGAAGCAGCAGGAGGAAGCTGAGGGGCGGACCTGGAAGTGAGGAGGCCACAGCTGCGGACCGGAGCGCACTGCACGCGTGGTGTCCTTGACGCCGGGAGCTGAGGAGAGCCGAACGCTGGAGAAGCAGCAGGAGGAAGCTGAGGGGCGGACCTGGAAGTGAGGAGGCCACAGCTGCGGACCGGAGCGCACTGCACGCGTGGAGTCCTTGACGCCGGGAGCTGAGGAGAGCCGAACGCTGGAGAAGCAGCAGGAGGAAGCTGAGGGGCGGACCTGGAAGTGAGGAGGCCACAGCTGCGGACCGGAGCGCACTGCACGCGTGGAGTCCTTGACGCCGGGAGCTGAGGAGAGCCGAACGCTGGAGAAGCAGCAGGAGGAAGCTGAGGGGCGGACCTGGAAGTGAGGAGGCCACAGCTGAGGACCGGAGCGCACTGCACGTGTGGTGTCCTTGACGCCGGGAGCTGAGGAGAGCCGAACGCTGGAGAAGCAGCAGGAGGAAGCTGAGGGGCGGACCTGGAAGTGAGGAGGCCACAGCTGCGGACCGGAGCGCACTGCACGCGTGGTGTCCTTGACGCCGGGAGCTGAGGAGAGCCGAACGCTGGAGAAGCAGCAGGAGGAAGCTGAGGGGCGGACCCGGAAGTGAGGAGGCCACAGCTGAGGATCGGACCGTACTGCACGCGTGGAGTCCTTGACGCCGGGAGCTGAGGAGAGCCGAACGCTGGAGAAGCAGCAGGAGGAAGCTGAGGGGCGGACCCGGAAGTGAGGAGGCCACAGCTGAGGATCGGACCGTACTGCACGCCGCTGGAACGTCAGGCTGGAGAGGAGGTGAGTGCCGGCCTAAGTACTGCATGCCCCTCCCACAATTACAGGCTGCGCTGCAGCCTTAACTATTTGTATTTATATACATATATATACACACTCACACACTGCATATATTACACAGTATAATAGATGCAATATGTAGATATATAGTATATACAGCAGTGTACTGATATGTGAGGTACGAGGTATAATAGATGCAGTGTGTATAGATATATAGTATATACAGCAGTGGGTGCCCAATTTAGATTCTTGCTATGGGGCCCAGTGATTTCTATGTACACCCCTGCGTCTATACGTACATATGTATTTTTTTTTGTATCTTTTTTTAATTTATTTTTTACTTTTAAGTACCTTTGGCACAATTTAGCAAAAACATTGGCAAAAACTGCAGCTAAACTTCCTTGAGCAAATAATCCCTAAGATATCTGAACCATCTATGATTCTTCCTGAGAAGAGCTATTCTGCATGCATCACTTTTGCATTTACAACTTTATTACGGGGCAGATTGGACATAACGTGGAGCAGATTTACTATTGATAATGCACCCAAATTGTCGCACATTAAAGGTTTTAGATGCTATTTTTATAATACCTAACAAAGGGGCGTGGCTTAGTGGGAAAGTGGGCGTTGGTTAAGGTACAACACCGTGTGTCAAAACTTTGGAGTGATTTTGCCAGTTTTGTCAGTGGGGTTCAGATTTCTCTAAATGTATTATGTATTTGCACCATGTGGCTTACTCCGTGCCTGGCAAGTTACATTTAGTAAGGGCTGGACAAATGCTTTTTTGAGCAGAGCTACCTTTTTTTAATTTGATTTATCATTGCCACTTTAAAAAAAAAACGTAAAACAAAGTTGCAAGTGTACTCCAGTCCCCAAGTAGAATACAAACTGACGGAGCCTTTGTAATATATATGATTAGACCTTAGAGCAGGGAGGTCCAACCTGCCGCCCTTCAGCTGTTACAAAACTACCACCCCCAGCATGCCCTGTCCAGCATGATGAAAGTTGTAGTTTTGCAACCGCTGGAGGGCTGCAGGTTGGACATCCATGTTTTAGGGTGAAAAACCCATAATCCATAGGTATTTCATGTGACAAATTAAACAAATGACATGCAACATTTTAAAAGAAAAAAGAAAAAACACAACTCATGACAGACACGCCAAAGAATGAGAACAAAGCGGACAATGTGATAATAGTGACTTTCTGCTCTAATTTTTTTAGTCATGCGTTGCAATTGCTTTTTTTTTGCAACAAATTTACTAAAAGTTGCACTCCATTTATTACATTTGTTATGTTTTTTTTTTTTTTTTGTCTAATCTCATTCTGTACACCACCAGGGGACTGGAGTACACTTGTGAATTTTGGGGTGACTTGCTACTTCTTGGTCAAAAAAGTTGCCCTTCTAAATCTGGGTAAAAATTAAACTCTGCCCACAAAACCCCTGTCTGACCCTCAGTAATTTACCGGGCATGGCACAAAACCCCCCTAAAAATGATGCAAATGCATCATAAATTAAGCACAAATGCCTACTCCACCGACAAAATAGCCCAAAACACTTCCATTTTCTAGCACAGCACAGTTGATACCTTCTATGTTTGCATTGTCAAATCTCTATTAGTAAATCTGCCCTTATATAAGCAATGTGTGATAACGACAGCAATATATGGGCCCTTCACACTTTCATAGCTCATGATAGAGCAGCACTTATGTCTCAGTAAGAATCTCCCATGAAATTCAATAGCTGAGCCCTTTTACATGGACCTGAATAGACAGTAGAGGTGGCAGTGCCCCCCCCCCCCCCCCCATTGGACCCTTATGTAGGTAGATGAGTTGCACATATGGGATGTCTGCATATGGCCAACCTGCGGCCCTCCAGCTGTTGTAAAACTACAACTTCCGCCATCCCCTGCTGTAGGCTGATAGCTGTAGGCAGTATGGGCATGCTGGAAGTTGTAGTTTTGCAACAGCTGGAGAGCCTCAGGTTGTCCATCCCTGACATATGGTATGGTGTGTGCAGCTAAAGAGGTGCATTGCAGGAGAGGGCAATGCTTTCACATGTAGCTGTAGCATGCTGCCAGCTGTCTGCAGGGCTTGTGCAGACAGCTGCTTTTTTTTCTGAAGACTTCTCCACTCAAAAACACCAGGAAAAAAAAAACTTGGACCAAAAGTCACAAGTGCTTGCATGCCGATTACAAAGTCTCGTGTGAAGGAGGCCATAGACTGTTCTGACACAGGAGTCCTCTGATCCCAATGTCCATCCTTGCAATGCCCATAGAAATCTATTGTGCAGTTCTGTAGTTCTGTTTCCTACTGTCTCATAAATCTATTGCTACAGAGAGACAATGTAATTAAAGCTCCACCTTTGGAGTCACTTTGAACATTATGTTAGGAAATTGCATGAATTTCAGTTCCCTCCTATGTTCTGATTGTTATATATTCCCACCTAATCAGAATTTCTTCTTTTGCATAGAGAAGCTATGGGATAAACATGCACCGTCCTGTTGTGCTGTATAATCCATCAGCAGCCTGAATATTGCAGACCTGAACCATGACATTTGGGGTACACTGGCCGCTGCAAATGCTGAAGGACAAGAATGAAATGCTCTCATGTGTAAAGGAATCCATTTTATTTCCTGCTACTCACATAGCGCCAAATTATTCCGCAGAACTGTATACAGAATGTAATCATTCCAATCAGTTCCTATCCCCAGTGGAGCTCACAAGTGTCCCCATCAGACATATGTCATTACGGAAAACCCATGTAAGCACGGGGAGAACACAATCTCTGAGCAGACGCTGCCTTTGTCAGATTAAAGGGAGTCTTTCACCGAATATGACCATTACAGACCCCTCAGATCAGGTTCTCCATTACTTTCCCCAGATTACTATGGTACCTCTCATATTGGAGTCCATCGCCGATTTGCTCCAAAAAACACTTTTATACCACATGGTAATTAGGTTCTGAAGGTGCCCAGGCCCCTCGGCGCTTTGCTTATCAAACCCCTCCTCTTTCACCCCTCTGGCCCGCCCTTGCTTAATCTGATTACCTCCTCCTCTCCGTCTGAAATCCCGTGCCTCCGCCGGCGGGATCGGGTTGCGCAGGCTGGCCCATGAGCATTCAAAGTCCCTGTTCCTCTGCCCATAGTGGGCAATGCAGTGCGCACGCGCCGGGAATGTGTGGAGCGGCGAGGACGCGGGATTTCAGAAAGAGAGAAGGAGGTAATCAGATTAAATAAGGGCGGCCAGAGGGGTGAAAGAGGAGGGGTTTGGTAAGCAAAGCACCGAGGGGCCTGGGCACCGGCCGCATGAACGCCGCCCCTGGGCACATTCAGAACCCAATTACCATATGGTATAAAAGTGTTTTTGGAGCAAATCGGCGATGGACTGCAATATGAAAGGTACCGTAGTAATCTGGGGAAAGTAATGGAGAACCTGATCTTAGTTGTCTGTAATGGTCATATTTAGTGAAAGACTCCCTTTAAGGGCTCATACACACGACCGCGCCGTGTTTTGCGGATACTGCCCATGTGCGTTCCACATTTTGCAGAGCGGATAATAGAAATGCCTATTCTTGTTCATTTACATGATGATGGTGAAACCTTCCCTTTAGACATCTAGTCACTGGTTACATCTACTTTCTAAACTCTGCTTTTAAGTTCCTTCATAGGTGACGAAAAGCTGAATTCATGATGTGATGGATCCACCACATGACGAACAATATAGTGCCCGACGGCCCCTCTTGACTTATAATGGGGTCCAGCAGGTTCGGTCATGTACTGGAAAAAGGCTCCAGAACCTAACAATCACCTATATACGTAATGGCTGGAATACCCCTTTACTGGTAGGGCTATATAGAGACACTGCTCACGGCCAGGATCACAGGGACATTGCAGTGTAGCCGTAATCCCATATCATGTGTCCTTCCCCCATACCTAGTGGCATGGGCGTAGCTATAGGGGGTGCCAAGGTAGCAGTCACTTCAGAGCCCAGGAGCCTGAGGGGCCCAAATACGTGTGCTTCCCTGCCTCTGGCCACAAAGCACTAAAGGAAGGGGGTCCCAAACCAAACTGTTACACCAGGGCCCATGAGCCTTTAGCTAAGCACCTGCCTACTAGATTGTAAGCCCCCAGTGGGCAGGGTCCTCTCTCCTTCTATACCAGTTTGTAACTCGTCTTGTTCATGCTTAGTGCAATTGTCTGTATTATGTATGTGCACCCCTTATCCTATGTACAGCTCTATGGAATGAATGGGGCTTTAATAATCATAAATAATAATGAATGGGGTTGCAGCGCAGGGTTGCACATGTGCATTGATTGCGACCCCTGAATCACAAAAAATCCAACACAGGTATATTTTTTTGTGATTCAGGGAATCGCAGTCCTGACACACCTGCAACCCTATTCATTTCTATGGGATTACTGCTACACTACAGATGCCCCTGGCTACGACAGTTGTCCCATGAAAAGCGTAGCCGTCTAGCCGTACCCTTTAAGGGGTTATCCAATACATATGCCCCTTACAGTGAATATACTTATCCCGCTCCCCGCGCCGCTCCTGGTCCCCGCACCGCCGCTGCTTCTCCTGGTGCGCGGATGAAAACATCCGTTGTCGGCGTGGAACAGCCAATGGCAGGCAGGGACAGGGGCCGAGCCTCCCTAGGTTAGAAAATCGCATATCAGTCCAGCTCCGTCCTATTATTACTTCTAATTTCCCTCTGTGGAGCCATGCACACATCATTGCTGATGGTAAAAGGAAACGCAATCATTAGTGTTATTTATAGCAGCTCGGACGACCCTTGCAGATTGACTCATTAGTACAACCAACAAAAGCCTTGGAAAAGCATTAAGTGTACATACCTCTGGCTGCAGGCATAGGAATTAGCCAATTTGTAATGGTGATTACATTAAATCTAGTGTGGAAACTACAGCAGAGTTCTCCGTTCCCTGTCTTCTGCTCACAATTAGCTGCAGGACATTAGCATAGCAATTAAATAATAAATAATTATCTCGATGTGCTTCCTTACAGAGAGGTATACAAAGGCTCTGATGGAATATGCAATCCCACTGAGATTATTATTATTACTTATTATTAAAGCGCCATTCATTCCATAGCGCTGTACTGTACATATGATAAGAGGGTATACATACATAATACAGACAATTGCACGAAGCCTAAACAAGATGAGTTACAAACTGGTACAGAAGGAGAGAGGGCCCTGCCCGTGAGGGCTTAAAATCTACATGGTATAGGAGAAGGACACAGTAGGCGCAGGTGAAGCTGGCCATGGCGGTATAGAGGCAGCAGGGTCACTGGTTGGAGGCTTGTCTGAAGAGGTGAGTTTTTAGGTTTCTTTTGAAGGATTCCACTGTAGGTGAGAGTCTGATATGTTGGGGTAGCGAGTTCCAGAGATGTGGGGATGCAAGGGAGAAATCTTGGAGGCGATTGTGGGAAGAGGTGATAAGAGGAGAGAAGGAGGTCTTGTGAGGATCGGAGAGTGCGTGTGCGGATGTATCGGGAAAGTAGCTCAGAGATGTAGGGAGGGGACAGGTTGTGGACGGCCTTGTATGTATTTGTTAGTATTTTGAACTGAATTCGCTGGGCAATGGGGAGCCAGTGAAGGGATTGGCAGAGGGGAGAGGCAGAGAAGTAACAGGGTGGGAGGTAGATTAGTCATTCAGCAGAGTTGAGGATAGATTGGAGGGGTGCGAGTGTGCTAGATGCAGGGTCACAGAGGAGAATGTTGCAGTAGTCTAGGCGGGAGATGATGAGGGCACGTACAAGCATTTTTGCAGAATCAATGTTGAGGAAAGCGCAGATGCGGGAGATGTTTTTGAGTTGGAGGTGGCAGGGGGTGGAAAAGGCTTGGATGTCCGTTTGGAAGGAGAGCGCAGAATCCAAGGTCATTCTAAGGCATTGGATTTGGTTGACCAGGGAGAGTGTGCAGCCATTGATCGTGATAGATAGGTCTGTTGGGGGGGTTGAGCAAGATGGGGGCAAGATGATGAATTCTGTTTTATCTATGTTAAGTATTAGAAAGCGAGAGGAGAAGAAGGATAATATGGAAGATAGGCATTGTGGGATTCTGGATAATAAGGTGGTGATGTCTGGACCAGAGAGATAGATTTGTGTGTCGTCAGCAAAAAAGTGACACTGAAAACCATGGGACTATATGAGATGTCCCAGGCTGAGACAAGTGTAGATAGAGAAGAGCAGGGGTCCTAGGACAGAGCCTTGCGGGACACCAACAGGGAGGCAATGAGACAAGGAGGAGGTGTGAGAGTGGGAGACGCTAAACGTCCGGTCTGTGAGGTATGAACTGATCCAGGAGAGGGCCAGGTCAGTGATGTCAAGAGATGAGAGAGTTTGCAACAGAAGGGAGTGGTCGACAGTGTCAAAGGCAGAGGACAGGTCAAGGAGAAGGAGGACAGAGTAATGATTTTTTGGTTTTGGCTGTTAGTAGGTCATTGGTGACTTTAGTAAGGGCAGTCTCAGTCGAGTAGTGGGGTTGGGAGCCAGATTGTAGTCGGTCAAAGAGGGAGCAGGAGGAGAGGTGAGAGGACAGTTCAGAATAGCTTTGAGGCATACGGAAGAAGCGATATGGGGCGATAACTGGACAAAGAAGATGGATCAAGTGAAGGCTTTTTGAGGATGGCTGTAATGGTAGCATGTTTAAAACCAGAGGGGAAGACACCAGAGGTTAGTGATAGGTTGAAGAGATGAGTTTGGACTGGGATAAACACTGTGGTGAGGTTAGGGATGAGGTGGGATGAGATTAGGTCAAGTGCACAGGTGGTGAGATGTGATCTGGAGAGTAGAGTGGAGAGTTTTTCTTCTGTAATGCTGGAGAAGCGGGTTTTGGGAGAAGAGGACCGAGCAGTTGTGTAGAGGGTCTATGGGGACTGTGTACTGAAGATTTCTCTGATGTTGACTATCTTTTGTTTGAAGTATGTGGCAAAGTCCTCAGCTGAGATGAGATGAGAGGAGAGCGTGAATGGAGAAGGTAGTTAAAAGTGTTGAAAAGTTGTTTAGGGCTGTAAGCCAGGGAAGATATGAGAGATGAGAAGTAGGCCTGTTTTGCATCAGTGAGTGAGGATTTGAATATGAGGAGGGATTGCTTGTATGCAGTAAATTGATCTTCAGAATGGGATTTCTGCCATCGTCACTCAGCAGTCCTGGAAGCTTGTCTGAGGTTTTTGGTCAGGTTGGTGTGCCAGGGTTGTCTGTTGATTTTTCGAGTTTTATTGTGTGTGAGGGGGGCAACTGAGTCCAGAGCTGTACTTATTGTGGTGTTATACAGGGTGGTGGCAGCATCTGGGTCTTGGAGGGAACAAATAGAGAGTGGCAGAAGAGAGTCAGAAAGCAAGCGAAAGTTGAGATGTTTAAGGTTCCTGTGGGGGTGTGCTAGTGTGTGGACCGGGGGAGCAGCAGAAGAGACCAATGAAGAGAAGGTGTGTAGGTTGTGGTCGGATAGGGGGAGAGGCGAATTAGAAAGGTTAGATAGGGAGCAGAGGCGGGTAAAGATAAGATCCAGAGTGTGACCGTCTCTGTGGATGAGAGCGGAAGACCACTGTGAGAGGCCGAAGGAGGAAGAGAGTGATAGGAGTTTAGAGGCAGCTGAGTGGCAGGTGTCAATAGGGATGTTGAAGTCACCCATGATGATAGTGGGGATGTCGGCAGAAAGAAAGTATAGAAGCCAGGTGTTAAAGAAAGATGGTGGCTGGGCCTGGGGTACTGTAAATGACAGCTACTTGGAGGTAGGAGGGAGAGTAGATGCGAACAGAGTGTACTTCAAATGAAGTGAGCGTAATGGAGGCAGTAGTGATGGACGAACATTGGCCGGGATGGACGAATGCGCGTTCGCGCTCAAATGTTTGCAAATCGTGTGTTTGCAGCGGGCCCCATAGACTTGAATGGCAGGAAAACCTGAAAAACCTTCAGATCATATTTGCAGCCACCAAATAATTACTAGAAGTACACAAATAGTCCCAGTGACATGGACAGTGACATGACAGATGTATTATTCAAATTTGCGATCTCCATTCATTATTTTTTTCAATGCGAAATATCAGCAATGTAATTTTTGCGTATGAGCATGCGCAAAATAGGTGCGGCCTACTACAGCCACTGGTTTCCACCAGACCGAAGTTGGATGCGATCAGAGAAGATGGTTGGCAGCAATTTTCGCAACGTTGAGGAAGAACTTCCCACTGTAAGTAATTTGACATTAAAGCAGTGTATTCGATTACATTTTACATGCATGTCAGAACAATCGCTGTATATGCAGATTGAGTGTTTTAATAAAAGCACCATTGTGAAAATCCATAATGATGCAATTTTCATTTTTTTTGCGGTACACACTTCACATTTTATAAAGTCTCATGAGATATTAGTGATTGGTGCACTAAGTATTGTTGTGCAAACTTGCCAGTACAGGCCCCAAAAATTAGCCAATAGGCATTCACCTAACAGCACACAACTTTGTAGGATTTTGTGGCTGGAGGGACATTAGGCGGTCACAGGATAAAAATGTAAATGTCGGCCAGTACAGGCCCCAAAAATTAGCCAATAGGCATTCACCTGACAGCACACACCTTTGTAGGATTCTGTGGCTTGAGGGACATTAGGCAGTCATGCGGATAAAATGTAACTGCTGCATAATACAAATGCACTATAATATACTTTCTATGTTAGAAAGTATATTATAAATATATCATACCCCTCTGTGTATCACACCTATCGATAGCACATCTATACCAGTCCTTAAAAGGACTTTTGTGGCCCTATTAGCTAGTGTTTGGTGTCCCTTTACAGCCTGTCCCTGCTCCACACAGCAACCTCTCCCTACACTGGCAAAAGACTGAATGTAAAATGGCGGTCAGATCAGGTCTACTTATAAGGTAGGGGGTGTGTCCATGTGCCGAAACATCTCAATTGGCTGTCCTGTACCACCTGATGGATGTGTCATGGGTCAAAGTTCTTCACAATGTAAAAGAATATGGCGGGCGCGAATATCGCCAAATGTTCGTATGTTCGGCGAATCGCGCAAAGTTTGCCGCAAAACGACCGCAAGGCCATCTCTAGGTGGCAGTGGAGTTGGGCTGTAGGAGCAGGTGTCTGATAGGAGAAGACCAACTCCTTCACCATGTTTTCAGCCAGGGCGGGGGGCGTGAGTGAAATAAAATCCACTATATGAGAGTGCATCATGGGAGGAGGTGTCAGAGGGTGTCAGCCATGTTTCTGTGAGACCCAGAAAGGAAAGTTTTTGAGAGATGAAAAGATCATGCATGTAGGACAGTTTGTTACAGACAGAGCATGCATTCCATAATGCTCCTGCAATAGGAACCAAAGGAGCATGTGTCAGAGGAATGGTTATTAGGTTTAAAGGGTTGCAGAAATTTGTAGAAGGAGATTTGTAGTGGGACTTAGAGGTGATAGTGGGGATTTGCTGAGAGGGACCTGGATTTGGAGAGATATCACCAGCAATAAGGAGAAGCAGAGAAATTATTAGTAGGTGAGAATAAGAGAGGGCATGAGGTATCTGTGTGTGTTTGGGAAGGAAGTGTTTTACGTTGCCAAACAGGTTTGTGCAAGCGGTCAGATGAGATGGTAAGATGGAGGGAGAGATGAATAGTTTCTTGCTGGGTGAATGGATGTGGGGGTATATCAGGAGGTTTTGGAAAAGTGGGAAGAGTAAGATGAAAAAGTTAAACATTGTTTGCATTAACTATTTCTGTAATTACCTGTGGTCCAATTCTGGTATAATTCAGTATGTGCACTTGAAAGATGTTGCATTTGGAAAGACCAAGGTCTGGAAGACCTAGGAACTTAGATTTAGACCACTCAGTGTTCAATTAGGTGTGACCAAGAGGGGGGGGGGGCTACATTTGGCCTAATCAAGGGAGGATCAGATACAGGGGTGAAATAGTCAATGTAAACAAATACTCAATAAATCCAGCAGGAAAAGAAACATTAAAGTTCAATGCAGACATACCAGGGAATGAGAAGGAAAGATGAGGTGTGTGGACAATATCAGACTGGGTGCAGCAGTTAGGTTCAATGCAGACATACCAAGTAATGAGAAGGAAAGATGTACTAAGTCTGTGCTCTTCTGCTGTTTTGATGGTAGGGTTAAATCAGGCCTGTTGATATACTGTTATGGTATGCTTAGACTTGAGGTTCACCACCAACCAGACACACAAAGGTGTTCAGGCATGTAAGGAGCAGGCATAAACATAGGGGCCTCATAGCAAGGATGGGGTTGGTTAATACTACCACACCGCTAACATTATAGGGCAGAGTTTATTTGTTTCCATCTACTTTTCATTATCCCGAAATTAATTTCTCACCCTCTTTTTTGGGGGTAAAAAAAGTTAAAAAGCCACCTCTCTATAAGATATGTTTTCACAATATGGCAACTGAATAAATATACACATCAACATGTTACATCCTGCATGTGAGCATATTATGGCAACATACAACCCCCAGGTTCTACAAAACCAAAATACAGCACTAATAGACTTCTATAGGAACCAACTGCACCGAGAGGTACCTCCTCATGGAGCCATTCTCCTCTAGAAACCCTGTTATATAGCACCATGTGCAGCAGCATATGGCAACTTTTTTTGTGTGTCCACGTAGCCTCCTGCAACTAGTCTGGTGAGTACACAGAAATCATAGGGTCCCATATCAAAGGTCCCAGGCCCCCTTCCTATATAGCTACTAATTTATATTTGTATTACATTACTGTTTTATTCAGGTAGTCACTGCTGGGTCATGAAACCAGAACATGCTGTATGGGAGGCAGAAACCTTTTTTTTTTTTTTTTTTTTATTATTTTATAAACAGTATAAAAACAAGTTTCTAATCACATATCAGACAGTGTATCATATTCATGCCAGAGAGCAGACACGTACAACAAAAACAGCTGTAATCAGGGCAGTCCAGCTGTAATACCAGTTCATAGGCACAGAATCCACAGCCCAGAAAACACAGTGGAAAAAAAAGGAAAAACATAGTGGGGTAGGAGTAATCTGTACGTTGAAGCAGCCCAGATTCCAATATACTAAAAATGTTATTAAAGTGTGGTGGGCGTTGGCCTAGGATATGTGATATTAACACTCCGTCCCCGGCATTGACGCACCATTGTAATTGTGCACACAGATAATAGATTTGAAAATGGGGCAGGCCTAGGCCCCCGTTGTTTACGGCCATTCGCAAGTATTGTAGTTTAATACGGACCCTTTTTCTGCCCCATATCAAATCATTTATCAAGCGATCAATCAGATTGAAGACGCTATCCTCAATCCAAGCGGGGCAGGAGCTAACCGTGTACAATATCCAAGGTAACAAAACCATTTTAATCAACGCAATCCTATTGATCTGCGAAAGTGGGAGTTTCTGCCACACTCTTATTTTGTCCTTTATTCTCCCTACTAAAGGGGAAATATTTAATTGATTATATTCCCTGATATTATTGCTGATTTTTATCCCGAGATAATCTAAATGATCTGTTGGGGGAATAACTCTGATCCTAAGATCGTTAGGAGGGGGCATCCGGTTCAGGGGGAAGAGTACAGACTTAAGCCAGTTTATCTCGTACCCAGCAATTCTGCCGAATTCCTCGGTTATCCGCATAACATTGGGGACGCTTCTCCAACCATCATTCAGGTAGAGTAAAACGTCATCTGCGTATAGACAAATCTTATCGTCCGTCCCTCTCCCCCCGAAACCGGATATACCAGGTTCAGTCCGTATCCTACAGGCAAGAGGTTCCATAAAGATTGCAAAGAGGAGTGGAGAAAGGGGGCATCCCTGTCGTGTTCCCCGCTTTAGGGAGACGGCAGGGGTAAGCACCTCGTTAACCTTAATTCTAGCAGTTGCTTCACTATATAACAGTTTGACCCATCCAATAAATTCCTGGCCCAGATTCATCCTGTACATAACACGCCAGAGGAAGGGCCACTCGACACGATCGAACGCTTTAGCGGCGTCCAATGATAATCTGGTCTGGTCTGCATGTATCAAGCGCGCTATTACTTTTTTTAAACGGTTGGAAAGGACTTTTGCGATTATTTTGTAATCTGCATTAAGCAGTGATATTGGGCGATAGTCCTCAACTTTATTTCCCGGTTTCCCCTTTTTAAGGATCAATGAGGTTCACCACCAACCAGACACACAAAGGTGTTCAGGCATGTAAGGAGCAGGCATAAACATAGGGGCCTCATAGCAAGGATGGGGTTGGTTAATACTACCACACCGCTAACATTATAGGGCAGAGTTTATTTGTTTCCATCTACTTTTCATTATCCCGAAATTAATTTCTCACCCTCTTTTTTGGGGTAAAAAAAGTTAAAAAGCCACCTCTCTATAAGATAAGTTTTCACAATATGGCAACTGAATATACACAGCAACATGTTACATCCTGCATGTAAGCATATTATGGCAACATACAACCCCCAGGTTCTACAAAACCAAAATACAGCACTTATAGACTTCTATAGGAACCAACTGCACCGAGAGGTACCTCCTCATGGAGCCATTCTCCTCTAGAAACCCTGTTATATAGCACCATGTGCAGCAGCATATGGCAACTTTCTTTGTGTGTCCACGTCGCCTCCTGCAACTAGTCTGGTGAGTACACAGAAATCATAGGGTCCCATATCAAAGGTCCCAGGCCCCCTTCCTATATAGCTACTAATTTATATTTGTAATTACATTACTGTTTTATTCAGGTAGTCACTGCTGGGTCATGAAACCAGAACATGCTGTATGGGAGGCAGAAACCTTACTAGGTGTGTGGATTAAGTGGTAAGGTTTTTGCCGTTTTGTCTTAGGTCTCAATACTGGTATTGAGACCTATCTATATACAATAAAGAACAATACTAAAAGTTAAATATCTAGACTTCTAGAGGAATCCTGAAGGACTCTTTGACAGGGTCCTGAAACCCCTTAAAAAAGAGCAGGGACTCCTTTCAGTGTCCCAGATGGGCCCCAAATCCTAAGAGCCGCAGCTGCATCTGCACCTCTTTTTCTATGTGGACCGAGAATCTGTTTGGGTCAGCACAGGGCATACACTACTGGAGACCATTGTAGATATTTGTCTTCAGCAGTCACTAGATCCATGTCCTACATGGACATTTGGACCTCAATGGCTATTATAAATTGTCTGCGTGTTGTGGTCGCAACATGGACAATTTTTATTATGGAAGTCTGAACCCGGCTGTAGGCAACCTACCATGGTTGCTCCTGCTGATTTCTGTTGGATCTAGTGTGAACAGCCAGAAGACGTTAATTAGAATGACCACATGACACTAGCGTCGGTCCTCACACCATGGCCAGCCATGCGTTACATAGAGGCAGGTCATGCAGACAACTTCATGGGATCCATGAAGTGAAGGTCAACTTGAGTTTGCCTCATTTCACTTCACCATTGTTGGTACGAACCTGCACAGACATTGCTCCAATCACTGATACGTACAACTGTATTCCTAAACATGGGATAATGGGATTTTTTGGGGGTTATGCTTTCCTTTTAGTGGATGGGACGAGGGGGGGGGGGGGGGGTCATTCGTTTCTGGGACGGGGAGTTGGCCAGATTGCTATTTGACGCCTTCTTTAATGTTTATGACTGTGTTCCATCCCCATGAAAAGCCTAAAAGCTACTGTATTAACCTGTCAACAGGTCTAGATGTTCACGTTATTATATGATATACATTCGAAGAATATAATTATCCAAAGCATTATATGATAAATTCTTCCCTTCGGAAAAATATTTCACCAGATACATCTCATGACAGGAACTGATAATATAGGATAAATTAGGCATCTCTTCTTACCTGTAGCCACAGGACGAAAAAGAAGATACCGGTAATTGGATTCGCTATATTAACAAATATATCGTGACCCACATAGCTTTCTAATGAGACCAGAGCTATAGGATGGAAATTACAAAGGTCACAAAAGGTCATACAAGTAATCTATGTAATCAAGTAATGTTACTTTTATTTGTTAATGGCAATATCTGTGAATCAAATATCCTAAAGGAAAAGGAATCGCATGTATAAGATATTTGGCAATGTTGTCAAAATGCTGGGTCTTAGCAGATCAACTCTCTGCTATTTTCAATTGTAACCTTATAGGGCAATGCTATAAAGTGTAAAAAAAATCTAAAATAAATAAATAATAAATAAAAATATATATATACACACACACACGGTATTTTTCACGATATAAGATGCATCTGCCCATAAGACGCACCAAGTTTTTAGAGGAGGAGAATAAGAAAAAAAAATCAGACCTCAGATCAGACCCCCCAATGTTAAAAAGACCTCGATAAGACATCAGACCTCAGATCAGAGTCTTAACATAAATATGACCCCCCCTCATGCAAATCTCAGAGAATCTTGGATGGATGTTTTGCACATGGATGTCGTGTCACAGTCGCAGCATGTCGCATGTCGCAGTGCGACACCATAGACTATCATTATAAAAATTGTTGAGACAAAATGTCGCCCGACACATGTCATCATGTAGCCCTAGCATTAAAGGGGCAGGGCGCTGTGGAGGTCACTGTTAAAGAAGCGTTCACTGTGGAGGTCACTGTTGAGGGGGCAGGGGCCACTATTAAAGGGCCAACTGCTTTGGAGGTCACTATTAAGGCAGCGGGGTACTGTGGAGGTCACTGTTAGGAGGCGGGCCCCTGAGGAGGTCACTGTCAAGTTAGTGGGGTGCTGTGAAACTCACTGTTAAAGGGGCGGGCTGCTGTGAAGGTCAAAGTTAAGGGGATGAGCTGCTGTGGAGGTCCCATTTTAAAGTGGCTGGGCACTGTGGGGGGGTCAGTGTTAGGGGGTGGAGGACTGTGGAGTTCACTGTTAAAGGGGCGGGGTGCTGTAGAGGTCACTGCTATGGGGGATACTGTCGATATCTTTTAATGACACACACAAACATTAAATGAAATAGATGAAATATACCCAAGCGAAGCCGGGTCCTTCTGCTAGTATACAGTATATATATATATATACTGTAAACACATACACCCTGTTTATTTATTTATATATCAATGTATATTATATTTGATTCTCCTGCACATAACTTTCATGATGAGGCAAAAAATATATATACAAAAGTAAGCAAAAATAAATAAATAAATACCGTAAATAGAATGAAAGTAAAGGAACACATTTGCCATCACATTCCTACCCTTTATTTTAATGTAATTTTTTTCAAATTAAAAAGTACTATAAACCTAAAACAGATTTTTTTTTGTACAGTCTACCCAAACATATTTCTGTAAAAAAAAAGGCATATAACAAATGATGCAAAAATGATTTTGGAATCCAAGAAGAATAAAAAACTTTAGAACTAAACCATCTTGTGTGCAAGTGTTTAAAAGATGTCTGATCACAAAACATGCGGGTCAGTAAGGGGTTAATGGGATCCTGCATTGTTTACTTCCTGACAGTGAAAATCTGACCCGGTCATGTGATAATCAGGTGCACAGCGCCTTACAGGTAGAGTCCTCAGCTCTCGGCGCCTGTGCCGTCATCTCAGGACCAGTGCATATTTTTATTCACCTGAGAGTAAACAATCAATCAGGCTGGGTTCACACCTGAGTGTTTTACAGCACGTTCCTACGCGCTGTAAAACGCTCAACAAGGAGAAACCAATGATTCCCTATGGGAATGGTTCACACCTGGGCGTTTTACAGCGCGTACGATCGCGCTGTAAAACGCCCTACGCTCAGAAAAGTACATGAGCTTCTTTGGGGCGTTTTGTCGCGCGTTCCCGTACATAGACATTCGGGAACGCGCGACAATGAGCGTTCGATTGTCTCTGTATGCGCGATTGTAAACGCCGGTACAATCGCACATACAGAGCGCTCCTTTCGGAACGCTCAGGTGTGAACCCAGTGTCAAGGTTTCATTCTGAAAGCAGAGATCTTGAAAATTGTGAAGAAGTGAAACAAAATATATACTGGAACATTTTTTTTTACAACATTAATGTTATTTGTTGAAAGTGTAACAACCTTTTAACCCTTGTCAGCCTGGTGTATCGGATGTCGTGGAGCGGGTTCAGTGATCGATGAACATAGGAGATGTAGAGCATGATCACCTTAGATCCAGGCATTGAATGGGATATTAATTTTGCTAATAATCCCCCGTGTGTTTGCATGTGGGAACGGTAGTTTTTACAAAGCAAATCTTTTTGCACCCTGCACAATGCAGACTCGGAACTGCGTGGTCCTAATTGTGATATAATTGACGCTTTCATCTTCAGTCTACTTTTGCTGAAAGCTCTTCTGAAGATCTGTGCATTTGAAGTATCATTTTTAGAAGCTATATTGCTATTTCCTGCCACAGAATCATAGACGCCATTACCAACCATTCCACGGATACACAATCTGCGACTTCTTAGCTGCCAAACTATTGATTTCTGGGGCCAAACCTCTACAATAACATACAGGGCTGCCTGGGATCAAATTCCCTAATAAATATGCACTATTAGGCTACATGCACACGAATGTTGTTTTTTTCCGTGTCCGTTCAGTTTTTTTTGCAGATAGGATGCGGATGCTGTCCGCATCAGTATGTCGGTTCCGTAGCCCCGCAGAAAAAATAGAACATGTCCTATCCTTGTCCGTTTTAGGCATTGTTACAATGGATCCACAAAAAAAACTATCGATGGCATACGGATGTCATCCGTTTTTTATTTGCGGATCGCAAAACACATACAGTCGTGTGCATGTAGCCCTAGGGCTCTTTCATACAAGTTTCTATCCGGATGCAATGTGTGTAGTGAACGCATAGCATGTGGACTGAATCCTGACCCATTCATTTCGATGGGTCTGTGCACTTGTGCACTTGAGCATTGTTTTTCACGCATCATCTTTGTATTCAGGAAAAATCGCAGCATCTTCTATATTGTGCATTTTTCACACAGCTTTGGCTCCATAGAAGTAAATGGGGCTTTGCGTGAAAAATGGAAGGAATCCGGATGCAATGTGTTTATAAGAGAGATGAGCGAATTGAATCCAAAGAACAGGAATTCGATCCAAATTTCAGGATAAATTTGATTAGCGGCCGGCCGCCGCCATCTTGATTGAAGATCTTGGTTGAAATCCTGTGAGTGGTGACATATGACGTCACCACGCTGGCCTGGGTGATGACGTCATCTTGGAGAGCAAGAGATTTTTCGCAAGATCTTCAAGCAAGATGGCGGTGGCTGGACTGTCGTGAGCAAATGGAGGCAGTAAGTATGATTACATTTTTTTTTATGTTAATTTTACACTGTATTATTACACTCAGATGCAGCGGTCGTGTATGAATGCGGCATCTGAGGGATACAATGATGGGGAGCTGCACTATCGTAGCTCCCTGTCATTGCACCCACTACTTACAAAAAAATGCGGTTCGTGACAAAGTAATTTGTCACAAACCAAATTTTGGGGGAAAATTCGGCGAAGAAGCGTAATAAATTTTTCCAAAACTTTGCTTAAGGCCTCATGCACACGACCGTTGTTGTGGTTCGCATCCGAGCCGCATTTTTTGCGGCTCGGGTGCGGACCCATTCACTTCAATGGGGCTGCAAAAGATGCGGACAGCACTCCGTGTGCGGTCCGCATCCGTTGCTCCGTTCAGTGGCCCCGCAAAAAAAATATAGCATGTCCTATTCTTGTCCATTTTGCGGACAAGACTAGGCATTTCTACAATGGGCTGCCCGTTCCGTTGCGGAAGGCACACGGGTGGCTTCCGTTTTTTGCGGATCCGCGGTTTGCGGACCACCAAAAATGGAACGGTCGTGTGCATGAGGCCTATCTCTAGTGTTTATCACTGATAGTTTCTAGGAGATGTAGAATGTTATTCTTCAGGGTTTTTTTCACATGTGGGAAAAATGCATGCGATCCGGATTCAATCCGGGTAGAAAAAATGCAGACAAGCGCAATCGCAGATAAAACTGATTGAACTTGCATGCAAAACCCATCACTTTTTCCCTCAACAGATCCTAACACAATCCGTATCGCTTGTGTGAAAGAGGCCTTACAGACAGGCCTGCGATCCTCAAGATGCTATGAAACTACAACTCTTAGCCTTATTTTTGGAAAAGTCGGACAGCGCAGGTTGGAGACCACTGCTATAGACTGTGTCCCATCCACTACAGATCGTCAACTGTAGCTTTATAGACTGCTGACAGATTCTCAAGGAAACCATTATGATATTCCTGAGTAGAGAAGAAGGGTAGATCTCCCAGACTTTCGTTAACATATATCCTTTATGCTAGGGAAGCCTCCTGCCAGCTCTTGGAGATTAGCCCTTAAGATTTGTGCCATCAGATACAATCCCAGTGGCCAAATACAGGGTAAGGGGTGGAAGCACATCATTTAAAATAATGTGGAATGGCTAGCCCAAGAAACATTTCCGGCACACTCCACAGGTTGCACACCATATTCTTCCTGAAGATATCTACAAGAAAGTTGTCTAGTATGAAAATAAATTGTCGATCCTACTATATATGCAGAATGACAGGGTCCCCTCATTCATTACAATGGCACAGTTCATAAGTACAAGTAGGTTTGCAGAGTCCCTCTGCTCCGTCCATTTAAATAAATGGGAATGAACCAGTGGTGTAGCTGGAATCTTCTTTGCCCCAGTGTCTGTAAAAGAGTCTTCACAAGTGTTCAGCGAACTTGCATTTTCAAGTTTGGCTTACAAGGTTCGGGTTTTCTAAGAATTCCGTTGTGGAGTCCGCTACCACGGACCATAAGTTATGGTCCGTGGTAGCGGAATCCATAACGGAATTCTTAGATAACCCGAACTCGAACCTTGGACACCGAACTTAAAAACACAAGTTCGCTCATCCCTAGTCTTCACCTACCATGTGTCACTTCTAACCCTGGTGTCTTCTTATATAGCAGAGACACCACTTGGCCCTACAGGAATTTGGACCTGTATTACAACTGCTACATCTGCACTCTCTGTAGATATGCTTGTGGTCTGCAGTACGGTGAAGTCTCAGTGAAGTCTCCTGATCAAGTATCTACCACCTAGCGTATGGAAACCCCATTAAGATATTCAATGTGTTATAGGGGTATTCCCATCTCATCTCTAGGAAGTCTGACCTTTGGTAAGCCCACCTATTGTGAGAATGAAGGGGTCCCTGTTAGAGGAACTTCAGTCGGTCCGATGCAGTTCTCCAGTACCACAGGTGGCGAGTTGCTGTGCAGCTTCAGCCCCTTCATTTTCGGGATCAATGAGGGTTCCTGTGTTGTAAGGGTATCTTACATAATTAAGTACTAGTTAGTTCTTCACCTTTAATTATTATATTAACTTCTATATACCTTATAATGTAGCGAGTTAGAGATAGTTAGCTAACATCTACAAAGCCATTGTTTTGTTTCAAATGACCACCAGACCACATTCTAGAGTGGTTAACTCATAAGACATGCCTACTCCACACTTAAAAGGGTTGTCCGGGATTGGGGACATTGGTGTAATAGCCACATATTTCTGAAGCCCCGTTTTCATATAGGATATTCTTAGCTGGAATTGACTGTTTTCTTATACTTGGTGACGTACCGGGTCTCTTGCAGGCAGTGTGAAGCCTCTTCTTTCGGCTGCTCAGGGAGCCCGGTGACGTCACCAGAACTGATGGGCAGGCTTTAGCGCTTCCCTAGCCTGTAAAACGGCTAGGGGAGTGCTAAAGCCCGCCCATCAGAGCCGGTGATGTCACCGAACACACAGCTGGGTGGAAGCCTCAGCCCAGCAGTGTGTTATTGTAAACAAAAGAGCCTTTGCCCTGCGCGATCTAGCGCAGGGCAAAGGAGAGTATCGGAGCATGAACTGCTCCGATGCGGAAGTCAGGGGGACTGCCTGGGTGAAAATTGAGGTTTTTCCGGGTTCAGCTCTGAACCCGGACATCCCCTTTAAGAGGAGGTATAAACCTTTGTGCACAAAGACAAAGAACTTAGCTTGCTGAGAACATCATCCAGCTAGGATGTTGTAGATCACTGTCTCTCTCTTGTATTAACATTGGGCATCAGCCATGTGCTACATGGGTAGCACAGCAATGGGAGCTCCCCGATTGTATTGCAGGCCATAATTATTGATTACATTTACTATTTTGTATGGGATTTGTCTGTTTTACCTTAATAATCACACTTAGTGAATACGTTTAGCACTTAGCCTGCGTAAGTCTATTTATTCTCATTAAAACAGTTAAAAAGTTCACATTAAAACAGTTCCTGAGGTCGGATCATAAAGTGATGTTGTATACTAGCAATTTAGGTGATGGGAATACCCCTTTATATTGTATCTAAAATCATGTCCTTGAAACATCTTGCCACATCACTATCTACATTATACATTTACAGTAAATACCTTTGAAAAATGCCATTGATGGAAAGCATAAGTTTAATATTTTTCTAAATGTTTGAATTTGTTGTCAATTTTGACCTTGTAAGTATTGCTGCATTAGGAAAAACATATCCACTCCTTCCGGCTGCCATATATCTAGTTAATTACGACATCGCTTCTCTATGCATTTCAGAACAGACTGCTGCTTTCCTGTGCATGAAATAGACCTTGTCGCTGATGCTCCTGTTCTCCTGTTCTCATCTTGTCTCATTCTATAAAATTCAAGTTCTGCTGCTTCCCTTACATTATCTAATAATGCTGTTAAGCCTCAAATCTTGACATGGTTTACTGAAACATCTGATAAATTCATGACACAATCAAGAGACACATTTTATGATCTCCAAGGCTTGAGGACTATGGTACGGTACAAATGACTCTGGAACAGGTCAGACCTGCAATGTAAGTCAGAGATGCTAGATAAAAATCATTTAGGTTTGACATTTTAAGTGTAAAGCATTAAAAAAAAATTATAAATTCAGTCAATATTTTTTTTCTCACTTTTTATTGATTTTTTAAAATTCTAGAAGAAAAATGTACATGTAAGTTTTACATACAAAAGGATGGAAGGTTTCCATCTAGTCACATTTAGGGTGGTACAGAAGCTTGTTAAATGTCTCTGTGAAAACAGCTGGCGTCCCTATCGAGTCATTAAAAACAGGCAGATATAACAGATGACAAAATGGTCAGATATCCAAATAAACAAAATAATTAAAACACATGAGAGGCGAGTGGTCACCTATAAATGTGTTAATCTTGCAAAAATTCTAATAATCGTTCGCTGAGGTCGCTCCCAGGAGTGTCCTTAGAATAGGTGACTTCCACCACCTAGTTAGTTATAAGACATAGACGGCAGGGGTCAAAAACTTTCCACCTTTCGGATCTTAATTTATCCACTTTGTTAAACATGGTATGGGTTTGGTAGCGACTGAGATGAAATGAAATTAATTGGTCAGAGGCAATATACAGTAGGATTATGAAGTGTTTGTGTAATAGATAGCTGGAGGCCATATATTGTTTATATGCGCTTGTCAACACGCTTATGTTTTTTCCAAGGTCCCCATAGACATAGAAAGATAGCGTGAGCTCTATTAGCCCAACTGGCTAATTCTTCCATGAGGTATACTTGGTCTACCTTTGACTGCCATTCGGCCAGGGTCGGAGCACAAGATTGAAGCCAGTGTGAAGGGATGAGAGATCTGACTGCCTGTACTAACCATGTAGGGAGGTCGAAAGCTCTTGGGGTCCATCCCCCTGAAGGCAGCCAAAGTAGTGTTAAGACGGGTGAGAGCTGGATAGAAGAGTTACATACAGTGGCGGAAATAATTATTTGACCCCTCACTGATTTTGTAAGTTTGTCCAATGACAAAGAAATGAAAAGTCTCAGAACAGTATCATTTCAATGGTAGGTTTATTGTAACAGTGGCAGATAGCACATCAAAAGGAAAATCGAAAAAATAACTTTAAATAAAAGATAGCAACTGATTTGCATTTCATTGAGTGAAATAAGTATTTGAACCCCTACCAACCATTAAGAGTTCTGGCTCCCACAGAGTGGTTAGACACTTCTACCCAATTAGTCACCCTCATTAAGGACACCTGTCTTAACTAGTCACCTGTATAAAAGACACCTGTCCACAGAATCAATCAATCAAGCAGACTCCAAACTCTCCAACATGGGAAAGACCAAAGAGCTGTCCAAGGATGTCAGAGACAAAATTGTAGACCTGCACAAGGCTGGAATGGGCTACAAAACCATTAGCAAGAAGCTGGGAGAGAAGGTGACAACTGTTGGTGCGATTGTTCGAAAATGGAAGGAGCACAAAATGACCATCAATCGACCTCACTCTGGGGCTCCACGCAAGATCTCACCTCGTGGGGTGTCAATGGTTCTGAGAAAGGTGAAAAAGCATCCTAGAACTACACGGGAGGAGTTAGTTAATGACCTCAAATTAGCAGGGACCACAGTCACCAAGAAAACCATTGGAAACACATTACACCGCAATGGATTAAAATCCTGCAGGGCTCGCAAGGTCCCCCTGCTCAGGAAGGCACATGTGCAGGCCCGTCTGAAGTTTGCCAATGAACACCTGAATGATTCAGAGAGTGACTGGGAGAAGGTGCTGTGGTCTGATGAGACCAAAATAGAGCTCTTTGGCATTAACTCAACTCGCTGTGTTTGGAGGCAGAAAAATGCTGCCTATGACCCCCAAAACACCGTCCCCACTGTCAAGCATGGGGGTGGAAACATTTTGCTTTGGGGGTGTTTTTCTGCTAAGGGCACAGGACAACTTATTCGCATAAACGGGAAAATGGACGGAGCCATGTATCGTGAAATCCTGAGCGACAACCTCCTTCCCTCTGCCAGGAAACTGAAAATGGGTCGTGGATGGGTGTTCCAGCACGACAATGACCCAAAACATACAGCAAAGGCAACAAAGGAGTGGCTCAAGAAGAAGCACATTAAGGTCATGGAGTGGCCTAGTCAGTCTCCGGACCTTAATCCAATCGAAAACCTATGGAGGGAGCTCAAGCTCAGAGTTGCACAGAGACAGCCTCGAAACCTTAGGGATTTAGAGATGATCTGCAAAGAGGAGTGGACCAACATTCCTCCTAAAATGTGCGCAAACTTGGTCATCAATTACAAGAAACGTTTGACCTCTGTGCTTGCAAACAAGGGTTTTTCCACCAAGTATTAAGTCTTTTTTTGTTAGAGGGTTCAAATACTTATTTCACTCAATGAAATGCAAATCAGTTGCTATCTTTTATTTAAAGTTATTTTTTCGATTTTCCTTTTGATGTGCTATCTGCCACTGTTACAATAAACCTACCATTGAAATGATACTGTTCTGAGACTTTTCATTTCTTTGTCATTGGACAAACTTACAAAATCAGTGAGGGGTCAAATAATTATTTCCGCCACTGTAAATAAAGTTAATTTCCTTGACCAAAAAGGGTTTAAAGGGAACCTGTCACCGGGATTTTGGGTATAGAGCTGAGGACATGGGTTGCTAGATGGCCGCTAGCACATCCGCAATACCCAGTCCCTATAGCTCTGTGTGCTTTTATTGTGTAAAAAACACGATTTGATACATATGCACATTAACCTGAGATGAGTCCTGTATGTGAGATTAGTCAGGGACAGGACTCATCTCAGGTTAATTTGCATATGTATCAAATCAGGTTTTTTACACACTAAAAGCACACAGAGCTATGGGGACTGGATATTGCAGATGTGCTAGCGGCCATCTAGCAACCCATGTCCTCAGCTCTATACACAAAATTCCGGTGACAGGTTCCCTTTAAGGATGCTTGCTCAGCATTACACTCTAAATATAACATTGAGACAGATACATCGTGGCTGGAAAAAAAAAATTGTGCTTGGTCACGTGATCCCCAAGTGCGCTCTCTCTTATCTATACAGAAATCTGGGAATATCTGGAAATATTCCTCACTGCAGCAGAAATCGACCAAATACATTTAAGATCCCATGGATTCTCAAGATGCATAAGAATCCAAGAACACTCATAAAACTATGACTAGATGGAATAATGACCCAAGCAAATTACACAAAATGGGACTAAAAGAGACGAGTGTTTGCTGGAGATGCTTGCAAGAAGAAGACACATTGGGCCACCTATTCTGGTCATTTCCAATTATTAAAGATTTCTGGACCCAGATAGAAAACATCATAAACCACATACTGTATGCTTTGAGCGTATAAGTTATCTATGTCAGCCGATGTTTTGGTGTTGGACATTTGCTCAGTGATGTTTAGATTTTTAAAAGAATTCCAGAAGGAGGGTGGATCTGTGGTGTTTTGGTATAGTAGGAATGGGATTAAAGTGGAGGGTAGGAGTTTTGGAGGGACAGAGAATGGACCTGTATCTGTTTGTAGGGATTTGATGGTATTGTGGATACCTCTGGACAAACCCTCTGGTGGGGGGTATGGTCCATTGATTCCCCCAAATCCCGCAAGTTGTCTATCAGACAGGCTAGCTAGCTCTATATCCGAACCCAGGATCCTGAATCGGGAATGCATAATTGAAGCCATCTTTTTAAATGTATTACTCAATAGTAAGTCTTTGCATCTGGAAGGCCTAACCCCCCCCCCCCCCCCCCCCCCCCGCGATCGTTCCCTGATCAGCCGGTCATATGCTAATCTCGTTTTTTTGCCTTTCCATAGAAAATTTGCAAATAATATGCGAATTGATGCAAAGATTGCGGTAAGTGTATAGGTACCATTTGGAGTAGGTATAGGAATCTGAACATAATGTATGTCTGTAGGAGATTCTTCCTACCCAGCCATGAGACGTAAGCTAGTGACAAGGAATTTAATTGGTCTC
Source organism: Bufo gargarizans (assembly GCF_014858855.1). NCBI lineage: Eukaryota > Metazoa > Chordata > Amphibia > Anura > Bufonidae > Bufo > Bufo gargarizans. The sequence continues at coordinate 58,027,412 of NC_058087.1, forward strand.
TAACTTGTTTTAGGAGGGTAAAATAGTTTAAAGGGTATAGCTTAGAAGGTGATTTAGTTAGAAAGATCCCTAGGTATTTAATTTTTTCCTGCTTCCACTTGAAAGGGAAAGAGATGTGTAACTGTTGGATTTGGGGTGTTGGTACGGTGATGTTTAAGGCCTCTGACTTAGCGTAAGAGTAATTGATTTTAAAATTGGATAGCGGACATCCTTGGCGAGTTCCATTGCATATGTCAAAGGCCGGTGATAGTGTGCCATTGACCTTTAATCTGGCTCTAGGGTGGAGATACAAGGACATTATTGCTGTGATGAAGCAGGTTGGTATTCCAAATCTATGCAGGGCGCGTTGTATAAATGTCCAGTTGACACGATTGAACGCCTTCTCGGCATCTTTACTAAGTAGAATAAGCGTTTTTTATTAATTGATAATTTGAGTGAAAGTTACCCTCCCTTCCTGTTACAAAGCCTGCTTGGTCTGGGTGAATTATTTTTGAGATTATTTTGTTCAACCTAGTTGCCAGGATTTTAGCCCAGACTTTTACATCTAAGTTGAGGAGGGAGATGGGCCTGTAGTTACTGCATTCCTCTCTATTTTTGCCTTCTTCGGGTAGTACTGTAATGGTCGCCTCTAAGGCCTGTTTTTGGAGAGGTGCCTCTGACAATAATGCCTGACACCAAGCAGTGATCTGAGGGAGTAGGATGGGTAGTAGTTTTTTGAAATACCCAGCAGGTAACCCATCCGGGCCTAGGGCTTTCCTATGTGGTAGGGATGTAATGATCTTTGATATTTCTTCTGGGGTGATGGAAGATAATAAAGAGGAGCTATCTTCTTTAGAGAGGAAAGGTTTTATTTCTTGAGAGGAATTAGTCTATTCTGGTGTGGTCAGCGTCTACCAATGGATGTGCTGGGGTATTATATAACTGATGGAAATAGTGTCTGAATTCTGCTGCAATATCTTAAGTCACATTGGTTGTCGGCCCTTGGTGGGTCCTAATACATTTTATGTATTGGGTTTCTTTTCTCTTTTTGATTAAGTGGGTCATTAATTTGTTGCCTTTGTCTCCATGCGCATAATATTTGAACTTAGCATATTGATATGCTTTGGCGCATTTATTGTTGAGTAGTTCTTTTAATTTGTGGCGTAGGGCAGACAAGTCTTCTTGCATGTTCCTTCCTTTTTGATCTTGGTGCCCAACGCCACAAATTCTCCTCTGACATAAGCTTTGTGTGCCTCCCACACTATGGTCTGGGATAATACAGTGGGATGCAAAAGTTTGGGCAACCTTGTTAGGCTACTTTCACACTAGCGCTTGATCGGATCCGTTCTGAACAGATCCGATCATATTAATGCAGACGGAGGCTCCGTTCAGTACGGATCCGTCTGCATTAATAACTTAGAAAATTTTCTAAGTGCGCAAGATGCCTGAGCGGATCCGTTCAGACTTTCAATGTAAAGTCAATGGGGGACGGATCCGCTTGAAGATTGAGCCATATGGTGACCTCTTCAAGCGGATCCGTTCCCATTGACTTACATTGTAAGTCTGAACGGATCCGCTCGCCTCCGCACGGCCAGGCGGACAGCTGAACGCTGCAAGCAGCGTTCAGCTGTCCGCCTGTCCGTGCGGAGGCGAGCGGAGCGGAGGCTGAACGCCGCCAGACTGATGCAGTCTGAGCGGATCCGCTCTATTCAGACTGCATCAGGGCTGGACGGAGGCGTTCGGGTCCGCTCGTGAGCTCCTTCAAACGGAGCTCACGAACGGACCGACGAACGCTAGTGTGAAACTAGCCTTAATCGTCATGATTTTCCTGTATAAATTGTTGGTTGTTACGATAATAAATGTCAGTTAAATATATCATATAGGAGACACACACAGTGATATTTGAGAAGTGAAATGAATTTTATTGGATTTACAGAAAGTGTTCTACAATTGTTTAAACAAAATTAGGCAGGTGCAGACATGTGGTCGCTGTTGTTGTCATTTTATTGATTCCAAAACCTTTAGAACTAATTATTGGAGCTCAAATTGGCTTGGTAAGCTCAGTGACTCCTGACCTACATACACAGGTGAATCCAATTATGAGAAAGAGAATTTAAGGGGGTCAATTGTAAGTTTCCCTCCTCTTTTAATTTTCTCTGAAGAGTAGCAACATGGGGGTCTCAAAACAACTCTCAAATGACCTGAAGACAAAGATTGTTCACCATCATGGTTTAGGGGAAGGATACAGAAAGCTGTCTTAGAGATTTCCGCCGTCTGTTTCCACGGTTAGGAACATATTGAGGAAATGGAAGACCACAGGCTCAGTTCAAGTTAAGGCTCGAAGTGGCAGACCAAGAAAAATCTCGGATAGACAGAAGCGACGAATGGTGAGAACAGTCAGAGTCAACCCACAGACCAGCACCAAAGACCTACAACATCATCTTGCTACAGATGGAGTCACTGTGCATCGTTCAACCATTCGGCTCACTTTACACAAGGAAATGCTGTATGCGAGAGGGATGCAGAGGAAGCCTTTTCTCCGCCCACAGCACAAAAAGTGCCGCTTGAGGTGGGCTAAAGCACATTTGGACAAGCCAGCTTCATTTTGGAATAAGGTGCTGTGGACTGATGAAACTAAAATTGAGTTATTTGGCCATAACAAGGGGCGTTATGCATGGAGGAAAAAGAACACAGCATTCCAAGAAAAACACCTGCTACCTACAGTAAAATATGGTGGTGGTTCCATCATGCTGTGGGGCTGTGTGGCCAGTGCAGGGACTGGGAATCTTGTCAAAGTTGAGGGACGCATGGATTCCACTCAGTATCAGCAGATTCTGGAGACCAATGTCCAGGAATCAGTGACAAAGCTGAATCTGCGCCGGGGCTGGATCTTTCAACAAGACAACGACCCTAAACACTGCTCAAAATCCACTAAGGCATTTATGCAGAGGAACAAGTACAACGTTCTGGAATGGCCATCTCAGTCCCCAGACCTGAATATATCTAAAAATCTGTGGTGTGACTTAAAGAGAGCTGTCCATGCTCGGAAGCCATCAAACCTGAATGAACTAAAGATGTTTTGTAAAGAGGAATGGTCCAAAATACCTTCAACCAGTATCCAGACTCTCATTGGAACCTACAGGAAGCATTTAGAGGCTGTAATTTCTGCAAAAGGAGGATCTACTAAATATTGATTTAATTTCTTTTTTTGTGGTGCCAAAATTTATGCCCCTGCCTAATTTTGTTTAAACAATTATAGCACACCTTCTGTAAATCCAATAAACTTAATTTCACTTCTCAAATATCACTGTGTGTGTCTTCTATATGATTTATTTAACTGACATTTTTTATCGTAACAGCCAAAGATTTATACAGAAAAATCATGACGATTAACAAGGTTGCCCAAACTTTCGCATCCCACTGTATATGTGAGATGCTTTTCAGGGTCTCCTCCGAATCAAGAAGAGTCTCATTTAGACGCCAAGGGAGAAGAAGGATAAAAAAGTTGAAATTGGGGTGTGGCCTGACACTGTCATCAAGCCAATGGAGGAGCGCTGGAGCATGTCTAAGTGGTTATCAGAAATTATTATATAATCTATTCTCTGATAAGTATGATGTACTTGTGAGTAGAATGTATAGTCTTTAGTAGAGGCATTCAAGGTCCTCCAGGAATCTACTAAGTGGTTTGCCCTCAGAACTTTATGAAGTTTCCCTATCACTTTTTGTGAGATTGCTGATGTTCCTTTGGAGGTGTCCACAGCTGGGTTTAGGGAGATGTTTAAATCTCCTCCTATTAGTCTGAATCCTTGAGCAAAGGTTTGGAATTTTAATAGCGTGTCTTTATTAGTGTTGAACTCGAATATTTGTATTACGAATTTTTATCGCGAATATCGGCACTTTGGGAATTTGCGAATATTTAGAATATAGTGCTATATGTTCGTGATGACGAATAGTTCACATCAGGTGATCATCCCTCTCTTCTTCTAGCTTGTGGGGCCAATGAGAAGGCTTTGTCAGAGCTTAGCAACATCCCTATCAACCAAAAGAAAAGTTTCCTGCCCCTTACTATATAAGAACCTCCCCAGCAGCTATTTTCTAAAGTTTATTGCAGTTATGAAAGAGACAGCAGTGTCATTGCTGTGCTCTGTGCTTTGTTGTATTACATTAGACAGTTAACTTATTTATATAATTCAGATAGTTAGGGGGAGATAGTCAGTGTAGGTTAGATTAGGAGCTATCTCCAACAATGATGAAACAGTCTATAGGAAAGAGGTCGAGAACCTAGAGAGATGGAGTAAGAACAACAACCTCATACTCAATACCAAGAAAACAAAGAGCTAATTCTGGATTTTAGGAAGAAGAAACAAAATGGACACCATCCCATTAGCATTAATGGTGGAAACGTGGAGATAGTTCGAAGTTCCAGATTCTTGGGAGTTCATATTAGTCAGGACCTGTCATGGATAAAAAAAAAAACTGAAATTACCAAAAAAGGCCTTTAGAGGCTTTATTTTCTGAGGAGTCTGAAGAAAGCACAACTCCCAAAACAGCTGCTAGTCAATTTTTACAGGTGCACCATAGAATCTGTTATCACATACTGCATTACAGTGTGGTACTCCGGCTGCTCTTCTGAGGACAAGAAGACCCTCAAGCGCATCATCAGAATGGCTGGCAGAATCACTGGTACTCAGTTACCATCACTGGATGACGTCTTCACTGTTCGCTGCAGCAACAGGGCAAAAATTATCTGCTGGGATCCAACTCACCGCCTTTTCACTCCCCTACCCTCTGGTAGGTGTCTTAGAGCCCTACATGCCCGCACCACTAGGCTGAAGAACAGCTTTTACCCCAAAGCAATCAGTCTCCTAAATGCTCGGAGATTGTTGCCCCTTCCTAGGATAGAAACTACCACAGACTGAAAGTGACTGCTGCATTCATGAACCCATGATGACCTCTTGTCTGCAGTGGTGTCTGAATCAGTGTGTATATACTCATAAGCACTTACTACTTTGCTCTTGCTATATATATGCTGTGAACTGTGAATAGTAATGCCTTCTAGTGCAATGTTTTGTTTTTTTCTAGTGTAATGCTTTAGTTTAAATGTCAGTTCTTGTTCCTCTGTCCATGGCATCTAGGATTGCTCCAAACAACATTTCATTGTATTGTACATTGTATTACATTGTATTGTACAGTGACAATAAAGGCATCTTATCTTATGATTGATATATAGTGTAGCTGATAGGTTCTGCTGTCCATACATACATTCTACAGACATAGTGCTGTGATATCACAAGTTGCACGTATTGCAAAAAAATATGCGCATAATTAATTGCTGAAAATTCGCAAGTGCAAATATATTGGAGCACTCTTTCTGCATATACAGTTGATAGAATATACACCATAGAATATCGTGCAAAATTCATTTATTTCAGTAATGCTACTTAAAGGGGTTGTCCAGGTTCAGAGCTGAACCTGGACATCCCTCCATTTTCACCCCGGCAGCCCCCCTGACATGAGCATCGGAGCAGTTCATGCTCCGATGCTCTCCTTTGCCCTGCGCTAAATCGCGCAGGGCAAAGGCATTTTTCTGAGTTCCGGTGACGTACCGGGCTCTCTATGGGGCTGACAGGCAGCCCGGTGACGTCACCGGCACTGATGGGCGGGATTTGGCTCTGCCCTAGCCAGTAAAACGGCTAGGGCAGAGCTAAAGCCCGCCCCTCAGAGCCGGTGACGTCACCGAACACACTGCTGGGCGGAAGTTACCGCCGGCAGTGTGTTATTGAAAACACAAGAGCCTGTGCCCTGCGCGATCTAGCGCAGGGCACTGGAGCGCATCGGAGCATGAGATGCTCCGATGCCAGGCTCAGGAGGGCTGCCGGGGTGAAAATAAGGGTATGTCCGGGTTCAGCTCTGAACCCGGACAACCCCTTTAAAAGGTGAAACTAATATATGAGATAGACTCATTACATACAAAGCGAGATATTTCAAGCCTTTATTTGTTATAATTTGGATGATTATGGCTTATAGCTTATGAAACCCCAAAGTCACAATTTTGAGGTACCTTTGCTCAAGGGGTATGGATTAATTTTCTGGCTAGAGTGTGACACTTTGAGCCTAGAATATTAAACCTTTTCACAAAATTCTAATTTTAAGCTGCATTAATGCAATTCCTTTTAATTTGCATAACTGAAATAAAAAATGGACTTTTGCACAATATTCTAATCTTTAGAGTTTCACCTGTAAAGCTATTCTAATGTTCTGCCGTGCCAACCATTTTCTCCAGTCTCAGGAAACCTATACCAGCTTGAAAAATGTAGCATAAGTGACCCACGACGGTATTTTGCGCGCATTACACAAATAATATATTGCCGGTTTTCGCAATCAAGAATATAATCTCAAATTCGCGAATATATGACAAATATTCTACAAAATATTTGCGAAATATTGCGAATTAGAATATTGCCCCTGACGCTCATCACTAGTCTTTAATCCAGATATTTTGTTTGCTATTAGGAGCATAGTGAAACCATAACATGGCCAATCTTTCACAAAGATATATCTCCCATCTGTGTCTACTTGTGTTAAAATGGGCTTGAATGGTATATGCTTGGCTTTGGCTATACTGACCCCCCTTGCTGCTGTTTTGTATGGTGAGTGAAACCAGTGACTGTAGTATGTACAGTATGTGTTAAGTTAGGAATCTTATTGGTTTTCAAGTGGGTCTCCTGTAGAAAGCAAAAATCAGATTTGCACTTCCTCAGGAGAGTGATTACCTGGGACCATTTTTGCAGTGTTTTAAAGCCCCTGACGTTAAACGAAGTAGCGGTTATGGTTGCCATGGCTGTGGTGTATGGGAGTGAGCATATTCATTGGGACCTTCGTTCCCAGGAGCAACCTGCACGAGAGTACAAAACATAAACATGACACGTAAACTATTATATAAAGGGAAATTGTTCAATTCGACAAAAATTGTGAGTATAGCCATCCACATTGTGGTCCAGACATTAGTAGAAGATTGGAGAGGTAGGGAAGGGCATCTAATGTCTTCCATGTATGTATGGGTGTGTGGGGACAGAGAAAGGATATACACCTCCTGATCTGGCACCGCAGACCCATGCCCTGAAGTAACAAGAATTCTGTTTCTGGTGTTCTCTTGGAGCTAAGTAGCCGTCAGCCCAGGGCATCTCAGCACTTCTGGTGAGGGCCTGCAGAGCACCCAAGAGATTGGTATGGATTGTGTTGTTCAGTAGATACAGTGAAATTATTAAGGTACTAAAAAAGAAGACAATAAAACAAAACTGTAAAAACAATAGAAACATGTAAATACACCCTACAGGTTGGAAAATACTAAGGCTGCAATAACTGTGGGGACTATAGCCCCCTGGTTTCCTGGTGGGATCCTCAGATTACTGATAATGGTCTGCATCCCTGCAGTTACTTCACTGCCGGGACGTGATCAATTACAAATATGAGAAAAATTGTGAATCTAATGAATAGGATCTAGATATCTCTAAGAAAGAAATGACTGAAAGAGGGAGAGAGAAGAAAGGAGCACAAGAGATGGAGGCAGGTAGGAAGGAGATGGACTAGGGAGAAAGAGACATGGAGAGAGAGGTAGATTTATTTTATCTGAAAAAGTTGGTGGGTGGGTTCAGTCCCTCTTTCTTCTGGTATTCATTTGCTTCTTCTCCTGGAACTTGGTGACCACTGACCATGGCTCCAACCGTGGTAGTGATGGTAGCTAGTGTTGAGCGAGCATGCTCGGCCGAACATCAGTTCGGCTCGAGCATCGCTATGCTCGACACATCGCGGAGTTTGGACGAACACCACGTGTGCTCGAGCGCGATTCTCGAGTCAGTGTATTTAAATGTAATTTAGCATCTATTTCTGAAAATATTCTGCTGGAATTTGAACTCACAACCCCTTGTGCATTAGAGGCAAGGACCTTATCCACTCAGCTATAAATATGAATGCTAAAATGTGTGAGAAAAACCTCATAGTAGTTTCTAGTGTGTATTCCTATTTAGCAGAAGACTTATTTTATATTTCTGTATATAGTGTAGTGGTTAATGTCCTTGCCTCTAATGTACAAGCTTGGTAGTTCGAATCCCAGCAGGAACATTTCTGAAATTGAGATTAAATGTTAACCTGCACAGAAATATAAGTTAAGTCTTCTGCTGAATAGGAATACTCACTAAATCACAAACTACTATGAGGTTTTTCTGACACAGTTTAGCATTCAGATTTATAGCTGAGTGGGTAAGGTCCTTGGCTCTAATGTACAAGGGGTTGTGAGTTCAAATCCCAGCAGAAACATTTCAGAAATTAGATTTAAATACACTGGAGTGTCCCCAAGCACTGACTCCATATATGGAGTCAGAGCAGGGGCTCCTAAGCCAAACTAGAGTCCCAACACCCTCCCCTCTTCAGAGCAGGGGGTGCCTGGGGTTCTCTCATTGACTTCCATTGTGCTCTGGTGCTCGGTAGAACACTCGAGCATCGCAAAGTGTTTTACTCGAGCACATGAGCACTTTGGTGTTCGCTCAACACTAATGGTAGCTTCAATGCTGTGCTATCCATAGGAAGCCAAGAGTCTATAGGTATAATTTAGACCATATATCTGGTAGGTCCGCTGGTGTGTGGATTGTGAAGCAGTTACCCCCCACTGCTAAAAGTAAGCCTAAAGGGATAGAGCTAGCGGTACATGATTTTGTGATTCCTCAAGTAGTCTGTGAGGGGCTTTAGGATTCGCCATTTATTCAGCGTGGTAGGGGTTATGTCTTGATATAAGTGGATTTGGGTACCATCATACATCAGATCTTTTTTCTCCTTTGCAGCTTGGAGCAAGGCCGCAGTGTCCCGGAAACTGAGTAGGCCGCAAATCACATCGCGTGGCGGTTCACCCTTCCTCGGCGTAGGGACCTATGAATCTTTTCAACAACGATACGATGTGCCCTTTCTTCCCCAAGGAGAAAAGTTGCAAGGTGGCCACCTGTAATGAATTCGGTTCGACACCTTCAGGTAGGCCCTTTAGCCTAATATTTTTTCTCCGGCTCCTGTTCTCCTGATTTTCTATTAGGAGGAAGGCCTTGTTAAGGGAGTCTATTTGCGTTTCCAGGTGTTTGGAAATCGCAGAGCTGTGATCTACTAGCAGCCCCTGATTAGCTTCTAGGGAGTCCACCCTGTGTTCAAGCGACTTTATATCTTGTCGCAATTCTCTCACCTCTTGCAGTAAGGGCGCCAGCGCCTGGGTTAGTGAGTCCTTTAGGAAAGATCTTGTTAAAATGGCTTTGTCTTCCACTTGTAGATCCTCTCCCTCCTTCTGCCCTCCGCAAGCTCCGGCATTCTCACTCTCCGCCTCCTCCTTTGAGTCCGGCAATGAGGTCTGCGGGGCCATCTTGTTTGTGCGTGCTGGTAAGAGAGCCAGCTTCTTTCTTACTGAACGGTCTATTTCTACTTGCCCTTTCCTGTACTTGGGGGTCGCAGGGTGGTCCTTTAGTCTATCTCTCCAAATTTTGATCATTGTAAGTTTTGGGTGTCTTTTTATGAGTAGGCACTCTGTCTCAGAACTCCATCACGCTCAGTGGTCAGGCTCTGCCCCAGTCAATGATTTATTTTTATTTTGTTTGCATGGCATGACCGGCCAAATATGGCTGACCATATTATTACTACTTTCTCTCTGATATGCCAGTTTAGTTTCACGGTCGATCCGGACTATAACAATAGATTTTGATTGGGCACATTGTTTCCAAAACTTCTAGTCTTAGAGTGGTTATCCCACAAATTTAGAATGTCACACCCCCACAATTTCCCTCTCCACCGTCTACAGAGATATACAGATATATATGTCTATGAATTCAGAAATAAGGATGAATTAATGAAAGGTGCACTGATGGAAGTGGAAGAGAGCAGGGAAGCTACTGAGCACGTTAGTCCTCCACTAAATGCAGGAAAAGATGAAGCAGAAGGATGAACTGCAGGGGGAGCTATCAGAGAGGAAAATGTAATGTACATACAAAAATGAACAATTATTGCATGTATATTATAGTAATACTTCTTTAGAAATGCCCTATTAGTTTCATAGTAATGCTTTTCATGGGATAACTCCTTTAAAGGGGTTGTCCCACAAAATATATTCCACAGTTTTTAAAGCAGCACCTGGATCTGAATACTTTTGTAATTGCAGCTAATTAAAACTTCAGCTTAGCCACTGAGTTATTTAATAAAGTATCTGTATAGTGCCACCAGCTGTCAGGTTTTTTTCTCATTTCTTTGTCCTGCTCGCTGAGATGGCTGCACATGCTCAGTTTAATCCTTCAATTGCCTCCTGAGCTGTGATAGGGAGAGCTGAGACACGCCCTCTGAGCTGTGATAAGGAGAGCTGAGACACGCCTCCTGAGCTGTGATAGGGAGAGCTGAGACATGCCCCCTGAGCTGTGATAGGGAGAGCTGAGACACGTCCCCTGAGCTGTGATAAGGAGAGCTGAGACACGCCTCCTGAGCTGTGATAGGGAGAGCTGAGACATGTCCCCTGAGCTGTGATAGGGAGAGCTGAGACATGCCCCCTGAGCTGTGATAGGGAGAGCTGAGACACGTCCCCTGTGCTGTAGCAGAAAAGACACTCCCCTTGATACTCCCTCAGATTGATATAAATCTAGCAATGAATGGGGAGATCTCCGGATCCATGTGAGGTACAGGGCTGGTTCTAGCTTTGTTAGAAAGAGATTGCCATGTACTATATGATGTCTGATTTTTATTTTTTACATTAGTCATGGGATTACCCCTTTAAGTGTACATGTAGTTCCATCGTGTTATAGAGCAGGAGTTGTATGTAGTTTTATTTGACAAATATTCATTATAACCTGTCGTTTGTTGATCTACTCCAGTAGGCAGTCCTACTCAGTGATTCACAGCCTTTTCTATATAAGTGTGCACTCAGAGAATGAGCAGAGTCTTAGATCAATCAATAGAAAGTTACACTGAATGCTTTCTAAGAAAATTATATACCAATCTGCTCAGCTCCTTCTGCTCTATAACATGCTGCTCATACATCAGACAACATTTTAAATGTGATAGATTCCCTTTAAGTATAGTTCCTGCCCAGACATTTTTGGTAATTTAGAAATCCCAGATGGACAACTTTTTAGGTCCCAGAAAGAGGACATGTCCATGAAAGAGACAACATTTGGGCACCCTACCTTTAGGGCATGCAGAGGTACAGTCAGGCCTTGTGGCTACCACCGCACCATACAGCGTACGAGCCACTGAGTTGAACTCTATAGTAATTGGAAACCATCAGTTCTGAATTCAGCTTTAGCTTTTATTCTGTAGCTCGGGTTCGACCCGAACCTGGACTTTTTCACTGAATTCCTGGTTTGGGTTCGGTGTTCGGGTGATTTTATTATTTTCCCTCATTACATGGTTATATCGGAAAATAATAGCATTCTTAACACAGAATGCAAAACAATATGGCCATTTAGGGATGAAAAAAATATTAATTACCCCATCCACTTGATCGCGCTGCATCAGCTTCTTCTATTTTCACTGAACAGGACCTGCCAAAGGACATGCGATGTGCGCGATGACTTCACCGCGCTCTCCCACGTGGTGACGTCATCACGCATATTGCAGGTCCTTTGGCAGGTCCTGTTCAGTCAAGATGGATGAGGTGATTTTTTATTTTTATTTTTACCCGTAAATGGCCATATTGCTTTGCATTCTGTCTTAAAGAATGCTATTATTTTCCGATATAACCAAGTTATAACAGAAATTAATAAAGTGAAGTTCGGGTCCCCGTTGACTCTTATAGAGGAATAAATTGTGTCCATTAGTTCATTACTATCGGCTGTGATTAAAGTATCGACTAAAGTATTTTTTCACACAGCTAAATGAATTTTTAAGGGCAGTCTGCCTGGCCAGCATCCATCTAGAAGGAGCCTTTTTAATTCCGCCATATGCCTTGTGGAAGCATTTACCTGTGGAGCAGCTGTGAAGCGAATTTTTTTAAGCTTTTCTTAGGTCCCAATGGTTGTAATTAAATCCTTCTAATTATAAATAATTAGTGACACATGCACAGAACTCAGAGAACTTTGTCCCCATTTTTTTTTCATACAGAACAACAAGTGGGTTTTATCACCGATGGGATGAGTAGAGAAGAGTTGACACAACGTGAGGGTAAAGTCAATTATTAATTCATTCATTCCTTGTAGATTTTGTTGCATATTCGACATTGAAATGTACATGGAGTCTATTCACAATCCACTTCATATTGTTATCAAATGGGAAATCTGTGCCGATTTTTGGGGCCCATATGCAATGCAGAAAACGGACAGTTTGTTCTTGTATGTTCTTGGTTGTGCCCCATTCAATAGGGCTAATCTAAGGGCAGATCCGCAGCATGAAAAAGGCATCTGTCAGCAGATTTGTACCTATGACACTGGCTGACCTGTTACATGTGCGCTTGGCAGCTGAAGGCCTCTGTGTTGATCCCATGTTCATATGTGCCCACATTGCTGAGAAAAATGATGTTTTAATATATGCACGGAGGTGTTTCTGTTACCCCTAGAGGCCCTGCTCTCTCTGCAACTGCCGCATCCTCTGCACTTTGATTGACAGGACCAGGCAGTGCAAACGTTTTCACTGCCTGGTCCTGACCTCCTAAAGTCAATCTAAGTTTAGAGGGGGCAGCAGTTGCAGAGAGAGCAGATCCTCTAGATGTGATGGCAATGCCCCCGTTGCTCCGAAAGTCTCATTTGCATATATTAAAACTTCATTCTTCTCAGCAATGCCGACACATATGAACATGGGACCAACACAGATGCCGTCAGCTGCTAAGTGCACATGTAACAGGTCAGCCAGTGTCCTAGGTACAAATCTGCTGACAGATGCACTAAAATCCACACCGGAAATCCGAAGGTCGAACTCATAACTTGCTAACTTTTATAAACTTTTTTTTTTTTGTGGAGGATGTAAAAAACAACAATATTGCCTATGAGTTTTTACATCATAATTGTTGTTGCATTCATAAATAACATGATAACTTTAATCTCTGGGTCAGTACGACTACAGCGATACAAAATACATATTGTTTTGTTTTGGTTTTTTGCATTTTACTACTTTTCCACAATAAAAACCCTTTACAAAAAAATTTTTTAGCATCTCTACATTGCTGCATCCCAACTTTTTTATTCTATGGAACTGTGTGAGGGCTTGATTTTTGCAGGACAACTTATAGTTTTGATTAGTATCATTAACACTTTTTTGATCGAATAAGCAAAAAAACTAAAATTGGCACTTTTTTTATGCCATTTACCGTATGGGATAAATTAGATGACAGTTGTGTAGTGCGGGTGGTTACGGATGTGACAATACCAAATATGTCGGAGATTTTATTTTTGCTATTTTTTTCTATTAAAAATGTCCCAAAAATGACCCATCAATATTTTTTTTTTTACATTTACTAGTCCTGCAACTGGACTTTAACAGGAAATCTTTTGGTTGCTTCTATAATATACTGTACTGCTTATGCACTATAGGCTATAGGTTATTGTACGGTCAGTGCTATACTGATGGCTGCTTTAGAGAGGCACATCCGAAGACATTGGCACCCTGCAATCTCATTCCGGCCGGAGACAGATTGAGTCCCTCCCTCTAAACCACTTAGATGCCGTGATCATTATTGACTGTGGCATCTAAGAGTGGCCCAGATCAGTGCTTCTATTTAGGGGTGCACCTAACCTTTCTGCTGCCTGAGGCGAAAACTGAAACGGTGCCCCCCCAATGCAAATTTCTTAACCTAACCCCTTTGCTACAATGATAGCGCTCGCTGCCCAGGGCCCTTCTGCTTCCCCCCTCTGGCCCCTACCTGGTGCTGCCTGAGGTGATCGCCTCACCTGGCCTCATTGGTGGTGCACCCCTGATTCTTTTGATCCAGTCAGTTAGAACAGGAGCCAGCTCTTATGTGAGAACCGAGCCCTCACTCTCTGCTGCACGGGAGATCCATGCAGAGCTAAGACTTGACAGCCTTGACAGGTCTATGAGTGACTGCTGTAAATGGGTGTATTGGCAGTTACAAATGGGTTAAGGTGGGTTGATGGGTTCCACTAGCTCACGGGAAATCCCTTTAATGGCCAAACATATAGGCTGCCCTTTTAGCATATGTTTAGCCAGTATACTGACATCCTCAGCCCTGTCTAGAGGCAAAATTAGTTTTGTTACATAGCAGCATTGCACATTGCACATATTTTCCATGGAATAACTGTATTTCACAAAGCTGTATAAAGCACCTCTGTATACTCAGACATCACATTCATTTCCATCTTGAATGCATTATTAAACTTTAATAATATTCCAATTTACATTTATCATTTTAAATTAGATTTTGTGAAACAGTGCAGAGTGAGAAGCATGCAAATGAATGTTCTCTCATTTTAAGGCCACGTTCACATCTGCAGGTGCTCACTGGGTCTGGCATTGCCGGGTTCAACAGATCACTGCGGGATCCCTATTGACTATAATGGGATCCGGAGGTGAACAGGACGGGTTCTGGCATAAAATCCTGGTTTCGGCCGGACAAAAGGCATTGCATTTGTGCCGGATCAGGCAGCATCTTTATGGAGGTGACTGTGTATATGGTGCTCTCAGCAGATTGGTGGGGGTCCTGGGTGTCGGAACCCTGCCAATCCAATATTGATGTCCTATCTTGAGGATAGGTCATCAATATTAATTAAGGGATAGGCCCTTTAATCTTGACTAATGTGGTGTAACTGGTACCACTACTATTAGTCTATGGTGATTTTTTGGGGCTTTATTTTATGCACCTGATTGCCATGACTATGGCTGAAAGTAGTGCAGCCCTTGTGTCTCTCTAATTATCTGCAGGAAAATAGGCATTTATGACATTCCTTCGCTCAGTCACTCTATACAGTAAGAAGATGCTGGCCACTTTTAGGGTTGCATTGGGCCCCTTTACCTAACGGATGGACTGCACACCCAACCTTGGAGAAACTTGTTAGAAAATGTCTTTAGACATCATCTTGGAAAATGGAGGAGACATTTACACCAACTCATTACCACTGCATTTTATTATAATCAATACATGAAGGATAATTTCTCCCTGTACAATGGTTGCCTGGGATGTCTATAATGAAGAATGGCTATTTTGGTTATTAAATATTAATGGTCTTCTATGACGGAGCATTTACAGTATGTCCTGGGCTAGACGCTTATGTGAATAAGGATTCGGGGGGATACTATATCACCTTATGGAGAGCGCCTAATGAGCGTGAGGAGTCTGATAGGGCAGATCTCAGTGGTTGGCACTGGTGCCTTGCAGCGCTGAGGTCCTGGGTTAAAATCTGACCAAGGACCACATCTGCATGGAGTTTGTATGTTCTCCCCGTGTTTGCGTGGATTTCCTCCGGGTTCTCTGGTTTTCTCGCACACTCCAAAGACATACAGATAGGGAACTTAAATTGTGAGTTCCATTGAGGACAACAAGTGATGATAATGTCTGTAAAGCACTGGGGAATATAGTAGTGCTATATAAGTGAGTATAATAAAATAATAAATAAAAACAAATATTCTAACTATCGAATGTATATTTTGTTTTACATATTTTATTATGTTATAATATTATGCACACAATACAATTATCCCCCACCAAAAAACAACACAGAATCTTACATGTGCATGTGAATGTTCCTTCACTCTAAAGGATCATATACGCAGCCATATTACTCATCTGCATTTTACGGCTCAGTAATACGAGCTCATACTAGACATACAAAGCTTTTTTCTATTACATGTCATAATACACAGGTATTCGCCTCTAGAATTACAGTTTGCTTTGTGAAGGTGCCAGTGCATATGGAGCACCTACAGGGCCTCAATATTAACCCCCGGGGACTTTGTTTTTACGTGGCTGTATTCTGCACAGTGGCTTCTCTTTGTTCTGTGATGAGGAAAGGAAACACTGCATTAACAGCCATTTGCACAGCTATGAAGAAGTATTTTGGTCAACCAGTCACAGGAACTATATGCAAGTGTCAGGGCAAAGACCCCTACTCTGATTTATGCTGAGTTCCAAATTAGTATGGCAAATAGGTATCGAGTACTCGGAAGAATTGGGTGGACACTTCCACAGATACTCTCAATAATCTCGATATTGTTTCTTCTTCTTCTTCTTCTTACAAACTGTATTGATACACATAAGCTTGATTATAATGTAAATGACTAATATAATTAGCACTACTTGTACTGCTGTTTAAAAAAAGCCCTATTAACCAGCCACTCCATCCTTTGAACCAGTTGGCAGGATTGTTAGAGGCGTTCATGAGTTTTAACACCTCCCATATCTGATCATCCAAATAATTGGTTGCCACCACTAGCCTATCCCACATCTGCATTACCATGGGGTACAAGAACAAGGTACTGAAAATCTTATTGGAGATGCTCATCTCTACTACGTGAGATGTGAGGTTTACCATTTGGTCTGGGTGTATTGTCCTTGGCTCTTCGATAAAGAGTATGTTTAGTTACAGCATTTATGTCTATGTCGGAATGGGGTATTATAAAGGTTGCAGGAGTAAGTTGGGCAATTGTACATAAACCAGTGACATTTCTGGGCACCCACTTGTATGCCTTATGCCCACAGACTAGGAATATACTTTCTGGGACTGCAACCACCGTACTATTAAACAACTGAGTTATCAATTTGGCCAGTATGACACCTGCTGCTAGTTTTGATCCCTTTTCCTGACTCTCCTGAGGAGTTAGAAGTCATTCCAGCAATTAAATAAGCTAAGGTACGGTTGTTGCAGGCCAGATTCTTACCCTTTACAGGATCTATACCAACACACTGCACCAGGCTGTTCGGGTTAGAGTCATTGCAGCCGAATTTGTCATGAGGACTAAAAAACATACCCTTCGACTGTACCTGCAAACAATAACAGTGTGACCAACTTAGAAAACATGACACATTGCACCACATGTTCTCGTCCCAGGGGGTAGAGCTATAATCAACTGGTGGCCCTGATCTGTTTACCATGAGCCAGGGGGGCTCAGACCATCCTGCAATGGGTAAGGGTAGCGCCTTGTTTTTATTTTTGGACTTAACCTGCTTCATGCCTGAGAAAAATATAGTAGAGTTGGCCAGTTCCGTCAATTCAGAAAAACTGAGGGGCACGGCAAAATAGGGCATACTGGCTGAACTCACAGGACTGTGAGTACAGATCCAACAGTCTCTCAATGTTTCAATGTCATTCAGTCCCTCAAACAGCAACTTATGTTGCCATATCAAAGCATTGTCCCATTCATCATTCAGTGGACGAAACACTGCAGACACGCTCAAGGTCAGAGCCACTGCCAACAGAAGGACCCTCATCCTGTGGTTCCAAGACTTTCTTGCAGTGAGAAGCATGGACCCAATTTGTCCTTCCTTCAATTTTTACAGCAGTCTCAGTCTTTAGTAAAACTTGGAAAGGACCATCAAATCTGGGCTCAAATATCTTTCTCACGTGCCTTTTTATGACAACCCAATCACCAGGCACCAGGGGGTGCGTCCCTTCCACTGAGTCTGGATCTGGAATGGAAGCAAACACTTGTTTATGATTGTGCTCCAACCTGCGGGTGAGTGCCTTCATGTAATTGACCATGCTGTCAGTCTGGAGATGCAACTGTTGAGGAAAATACAGTCCTAGTCTGGGCACAGATCCAAATAATATCTTAAAAGGGGATAAACCAGACCTTTTTCCATGGGTGGTTCTGATGGAGTACAGGGCCACTGGGAGGCACTCTGTCTAGGGCCTTACAGTCTCTAGGGCCTTCTGGATTTTTAGTTTTATCGTGCCATTCAATCTTTTGACACAGCCGCTGCTTTGGGGGTGATAGGTCATGTGGAAATCCTGAGTGACTCCCAGAGCTCCCATTATCTCCCTCATCACCTCCCCAGTGAAATGGCTTCCTCTGTCTAATTCTATGACTTCTGGAACCCCATACCTGCAGACAAGTTCACTGACCAATTTCTTTGTTGTATTCCTAGCATTTGCAGCTAATACTGGGTAGCCTTCCGGCCATCCTGAAAAGAGATTAATGCATACAAGCACATATTCATATATCCCACTTTTGGTAGTTGTATATAATCTATTTGCAATCTCTGAAACGGGTAAAATGGCCTGGGTGTGTCTTTCTTGGGTGTTTTTACTACCTGTCCTGGGTTATTCAGAGCACAGATCATGCAACCCTGTACAAAACTACTGGCAGTTGTGGAGACATCCGGTGCAATCCATTTCTTCAGCACAGTGTCCACCATTGGCCCTTTGGCCAGGTGTGTGAGCCCTCTTGTGCCATCATAGGGTAGAAAGCCCTGGGGAGGCAGTTTTAACCTGAGACCTTCCAGAGACCTTGCTCAATTAGGGCTGCTCCTTTCTGTACCCAAGAGTCTCTCTCTCTTTCATCTGCCTGTGCAGACAGTTTTACCAGCACACCTTCAGACATGTGGTGTGGCTTCAGGACGCTGACAGGGATGACCTCGGAGTTCCAAGGTTTCAATGCCGCCTGTTTGGCAGCTTGATCTGCCCTGTCATTGCCCCTAGTTTCCTGCCTGGTATGTGCTTTTACCTTTACAATGGCTACTTCCTCTGGAAGCAACAGTGAGTTCATTAGTTCAAACACAGCATCTTTGTTTTTAATTGGTTGCCCTGCTGAAGTGAGAAAGTCTCTGGCCCTCCAGATGGGGCCAAAGTCATGTGCAATACCGAAGCCATACCTGGAATCTGTGAAGATCTTTGCTCTTTTACCATCTGCCATTTTACACGCTTCAGCTATTGCCTTCAACTCAACCTCCTGTGCTGACATGTGAGGAAGGAGTGGTTCAGCCAATACTACCTCATGTTGCGTGACCACTGCATATCCAGTATGAAATCAGCCATCCTCACCCATGTATCTGCTGCCATCTACAAAAAACTCAAGATCTGGATTAGACAAAGGTTGATCATGTACATGAGAAAATCCAAAGTTTCTTGTTGCATCAATTGTACACAGTCATGTAAATCATTTTCATTTAAATCGTTTAAAAGAGACCCTGTACCTCCCTCCCCCATTTCTGAATCTGTAAGGTGCAGCAACGTTGCAGGATTCAGAATCATACATCTTTTGAATGTAATTGAGTCAGGCATAAGGAGGCAGCACTGCAATCTAAGTTGACGGGCCACTGATATGTGCTTTGGCTGTACTTGACTGAGGATTCCTTGAATGTCATGAGGAGTCTGTACCACCAGGGAGTAATCAAGCACAATTTCTGATGCTTTTTCCACCATGAGTTGCACTGCCGCGACCGCCCTGACACAGGAAGGGGTGCGGCGCGCTACAGGATCTAATCTGGCAGAAAAGTAGGCAACCGGACGCTGCCTGTCTCCATGTTTCTGTGTCAGGACTGAGGTGCTATAATCACTCAGCTCTGAGCAGACTAGATTAAAAGGCTGGTCATAGTTGGGTATGCAGGTGCTGATAAAATTGCCAATTTGAGAGTGTAAAAAGACTCTTCTGCCTGGTCACTGAGAGAAAAAGGTTCAGTACTCAGGCAGTCGTACAAAGGCTGCATCAACATGGATACATTTCGAATCCAGGGTCTGCATTAAGACACCAATCCTAAAAATATTCTGGGGGGTTTTGGCCCCCGGGGGAGTGTGATGTCTTTTACAGCCTATTTTCTTTCCTCGGTAGGGTGACGGGCAGCTTCTGACAAACAGTGACCGAGGAAAGTAACACGGGATTGGCAAAATTGCAGTTTGTCCTTTGAAGATTTACAACCACTTTCTGCCAGAAAGATAAAACATGAAGCCTTTAAAGGCACTTGCATCAACAAGGTATGTGAATTGGGGACAATCGGGGTTTGTAGGACAGTGACCTTGTTGATTTCCCTTAGGTCATGTACCAGACTATATGTTATAGGCTGACCTTTTATGGCCTTTTTCTTGACCGGAGTATTGGCAGGGTGAGTTGGTAACCACCAGGACCCCCATTTCAACATATTGTTCAATCTGCTCGGTGACCGACTGTTCTTGTGCGTGACTCAGAGGATACTGGTGGACCCAAAGTGGACTGCACCCAGGTTTCAAATAAACCATGAAAGGAGTGACATTCAATCTACCAATATCAGTTTTACCCTTTGCCCACAATTTGTCGGATCTGGCTGCAGGTCCTGCTCCAATTGTTCCACACAGGATGTTTGGTCCGGCTCCAGGTGTAAAGCTAGAACCCGGGTTAAAACATTATCAGGGGTGTCAATATCTACATGTGTGGAACCATCTTCATTAAAGTGAATATGAGCCCCCAGTGCCTACAGGACATCAGTACCCATCAAATTAAATGGGATATTTTCTTTTAGTAACAACTGAGTCACCACTGTACTATCTTTGATTTTCAACTTCATCGACATAGTTTCAGGAACAAAAACAACTTCCCCCGTGAACCCTGTGGCGGGTACATGTTGTCCACTTATCTGCCATGGTTTCACATAATCTGGATTAATTACGGTTTTGGCTGCCCCCATGTCAACTAAAAAGAGAACCTGCTGATTGCCAACCTGAACTGGTATTTCGATCCAGCAACCTTCGGTCGCCGTGGTCATGGCAGATAAGGACATGGGGTTGCCAACTTCCTATTGTGAGGTCACCGGACCAGGGGTGTGTGTACTGAACCCTGGTTCTGTGAGTTCACCTGTTGTTCTTGAGGGGGTAACCGGCAATTTCTGCGTATGTGAACAGGTTTGCCACAATTGCAACATCTGAAGTCACCCCTCCTCTGTCTGGTCTGTCCCTGTTGACCAGACCATGGTCTCTGTTGTGCTTGTATCGTATTGATTTTTGAGGATTTGGTAGTGAACATGTCTAGTTCTAAACCCTTAGCAGCAGCAACTAACTGAAGTAGTGCTGTCACCCTCCATTCAGGCTTACATGCCTTCAGTTTTGTCTGGCGGGCAGGTCTCAGTCCCTCCATAAAAGCAGATGTCAGTAACTTCTGTCCCATACATCCAGTGATATCCCAACCCATGTCTGTCCACACTGTCCGTAATGTAGATTTAAATGCCACTACGTCTTCTTTAGTCTACTGTATTACATCTTTTAAACTATGGGCGCTGTCATCTTCCTTTGTCCTGCCCATCTATCAAAAATCCTGCAGTATTCTATGCCCGATGCGTCAGACTTTTCCCTGTCAGACTATGACGACTGGTCAGTTTTTACCCTTTCAGCCAGCAACTGTTCTTTTAGAGGGTTATATGCAGGGGTCAAGTCCTGGGAAAAAAAGTGTGGGAACTCACCCAAGATCCACTGCAACCCCCCCCCCCTCCCCCTCCAAAAAATAAAAAAGCACAGAAAATCTAGCATGCTGTAATTTGTGTCGCTGCTGACAAAAAAAAACTAAAAATAACTTTTAGAAAAGTTTGCCCTGGGATTCGATCTCATGACCTCTACACATCAGAGGCAAGGCATATGCCCTCACAGCTATGAAAGCTGACTAGCTAGTTACTTAAAAAAATAAATAAAATATATAAGACTTCTACTGTAGGTAACTTTGCCCACTGTGTATGGATGTAGCAGAGCTGGGTGTGTTGGGGCAGCTGTCATGTGTATGGTTTTACACTAGGTATCAGTAAACTAGGTATCAGTAGAAGTCTTATAAAAAAAAAAAAACACTTTTAGAAAAGGTTGTCCTGGGATTCGAACTCATGACCTCTACACATCAGAGGCAAGGCATTTACCCTCACAGCCATAAAAGCTGTCTAGCTAGTTGCTTAAAAAAAAAAAAAAAAAAAAAAAAAACTTATACCTAGTGTACTGATACCTAGTGTACAACCATACACATGACAGCTGCCCCAACACACCCAGCTCTGCTACATCCATACACAGTGGGCAGCTGTCATGTGTATGGTTGTACACTAGGTATCAGTACACTAGGTATAAGTAGAAGTCTAATTTTTATTTTTTTAAGCAACTACCTAGACAGCTTTCATGGCTGTGAGGGTAAATGCCTTCCTCTGATGTGTAGAGGTCGTGAGTTCGAATCCCAGGACAAACTTTTCTGAAAGACATTCTAAATGATCTTGTAGCTATGTGTCAGCTGCGAACACTCTGCCTGAAGTGACTGAACATACTTGCAGCGTATCTGGCCGACAGAAGAAGTGAAGGAGATGATGTCAGTAGGGGGTGGGGCAGCCATGAGAGGAGTCACAGTGAGGCAGTCGCAGGCAGCAGCACCGCACAGACAGCTTTCTCTCAACTGAAGCCGCTCCTCCTTAGCCTGCCCTGCACAGTGCGCTCCGTCTCCCCCTGTGAATCTGATTCAGCCGCGTTCTCCTGGCTTGAGGCTGAAAGGGAACGGCGTTCCTGCCATGAAAATAGTGCAGGAATGCCGTTCCCCCTCCACTCGACCCCTGGTTATATGTTGATTCTCGCATTTTTAAGGCCACTAAGTAATTTATGTCAGCCCATGTTGCCCTATCTGTGGCTTGTATCTGTTGTAACATACAGTGGGCAGGCATAGGTCTTGTCAGTGGGTCAGGAATTCTACCTAAAAGTCCCATCTGATCCTTAGGACTCCAAGGTAAATATGACAGTATGTGTTGTTGTTCATACTGACCTCTCACTGGTGGGGTTTGGGAAGCCTGATTGTCTGCCCCATCTACTCCGTCTGCTGTCCCGTCAACTGGTGGTGGTGCTGGTAGTTGTGGAATAAAACTTGTTCTGATAGTCACTGGGTATAGTCCTGTCTGTGGTCTGGGCTTCGGTGCCCCACAAACTCTACAGGTCTCAGTCCAGTCAGGGTCCTAATTTCCACAAACACCACATGTCCAGTAACCCGGGCCACCCATGACCATCGGATAAGAGGGCGGTAGAGCACAGGGTACTGGACACTTTTTGTCTTTCAGTCCGTCCACGTCATCCTTTTTCACATTGGTATCATAATACATACTGTATTTCCTCCAAATGCTATGCTTGGCCATTTCTCATTCTTCACTTTCTCTGCCGCCGGACACCAACATTCCACAACCTCCTCACATTCCTAATCCTTTATCCAACCACTATGTGTTCTTTTGAACCTTTCCCAAACTTCTGAATCTAAATTACCATGTTTCATACCCGCCTTCAGTAACATCTTGTTTTCCTTCTATATCTTTGACTATGTGTTTGGCTAATTTGCACCCCTCAGGTATACTCTGTGTATTGCCCATGTCTATGTGTTAAGAATTTCTCTACCAGATGTCTGAAATATTTAGTTGAAACTAAATTTCAACAACCATCTATCTGCTTCCTTATAGCCAATTTCCTCTACGGGCATTTTTCTGTGATACGATACAAAATTCTAACAACAACCAAGACATATATAACAACACCAATGACCAATCCAAATGTTTCCCAAGACCAAGACCAATCAAATTCCATATTTTAGCATAAATAGGTTCTTACCAAGTCTCTGTTTCTTTTTTTATGGAAGGCAAATACTTATACCACATTAGGGCCAGTTCCGGTTATATACCCACACACTTATCACGAAACATCTGGACATATACAGTATGTCACACCAAGCAGTTTCCATTTCTTGATAATAGCAAAGGTGGGGGCTAAGTTACTCCTTCCCCTGTCTGCAGACACACACACAGATGTCACTGATCTATTAACTTCAAAAAAGGTCATACAATGTAAAATGGCCGCTGTAGACACAAAGATGGAGTCTCATCCATCACAAAAGTATACACAGAGACACAGGAGTGTAGCTATAGGGGGTGCAGAGGTAGGAGTCCCTACCAGTCCCAGGACCCTGAGGGACCCAAAGACCCTTGTACCTCATAAGAAGACACCAGTATTATTGAAAGTGCATGCTGGTGAATTTACACCTCTGGCTTGAGGGAAAAGGTTTAGACAAAAATTTGGCCTGGGGGAGGGGGGCGCCGTTTCAATTTTTGCCTCAGGCAGCACATAGGCAATGTGCTTCCTTGCCCCTGGCCACAAAGCACTGAGGAAAGGGGGGTCCAAGCTGAGCTCTTGCACCAGGGCCCATGAGCTTTTAGTTACATCCCTGCAGAGACACATCCTTACTCTCTCCTCATGTCTGCTGGCCTTACAATGTTAGGAACTCTCTACCGCAACATTTCAGATGCTCACTTACCATAGAAGCCTTCAAAAGAAACCTAAAAACCCACCTCTTCATACAAGCTTACAACCTACAGTACCACCATGACCAGCTTTACCCTGACCTACTGTGTCCTTCTCCCATCCCTTGTAGATTGTAAGCCCTTGGGGGCATGCTTCTCCCTGCTTCTGTACCAGTTTGTTACTTATCTTGTTCATGCTTCTTGAACATATTTTTTAATTGAAGTATGTGCACTAGTGTTGGGCGTGAATATTCGAATCGCGAATATTAATCGCGAATATCAGCACTTCGAGAATTCGCGAATATTCTGAATATAGTGATATATTCATAATTTCAAATATTCTAGATGTTTTTTCATCGGTAACCTCCCTTCTTGCTTGTGGGCCAATGAGAAGGCTGCTATGTTTTTGTCTGAGCAGCCATGTTCTACAGGTTTTTTTTAAGTTCTGAGAGAGACAGCAGTGTCATTGCTGAGCTCTGTGCTTTCCACACTACAGTATATAGATAGTTATATAGCTTATATATATATAATACAGATAGTCAGTCTAGGTTATATCCTGATATAGTGTAGCTGTTGCAGTGCAGGGTGTTAGGTAGTGTAATAGGTTCAGCTGTCGATACATACATGCAGACCTGCTATAATGTAAAGTTTCACGTATTGCGCCAAAATATTCGCATCATTAATCCCGATTAGCACAATCGTGAATATATTGGAGCACTCTGCATATAAAGCCATTTTTAATGTTCTGCCGTGCCAACCATTTTCTCCAGTCTCAGGAAACTTCTGGCAGCTTGGAAAATGTAGCAAAAGTGACCCACGCCGGTATTTCGTGCGCATTACGTTAATATTACATTTGATATTTGAATATAGCCCCTGCCGCTTATCACTAATGTGCACCTCTTTATAAATATACACTGCCATGGAATGAATAGCTCTTTAATAATAAATAATTATAATATTAATAATCAGCTCTGTTTTATATTGTATAATATTGTGTATAAAATGGTTACAATGTTTTATCTCTAATATTGTATATAAAGCTAAATGTATGTGTGTGTGTGTATGTCTGCTAAAGGAATCCGCACCGTCGCATTTACAATCACGAAATTTGGCACACAGGTACATCAGGTGTCCGGGGAGGTTTTAGACTAGTTCTCAGCTCTCTAGGACGTACCGTTCCGGAGATATTCCCAAAAAATGCATTAGCCAATAGAAGCCTGGTCACATGACCCTTATCAGTCAATAGAAGCTCGCAGGTCCTCCAGCCTCCACATACACAGTTTTACTCCAGGTTTCCATAACAACACAGCCATTTATCTTCACTGCTGTAGGAGAGCTTTAAAGGAAATCTGTCACAAGGATAATTGCTATTGAAGTAAAGCCATGGCCTAATAGCACTTAGTACCTTATTTCAAGATCCAGCAATAGATGTTTTTATCCCCTGAAAATCCAGTTTATTTGGTATGCAAATGAGCCAGTAAGGGGCCCAGAGGGGAGTCACTCTTGCAGGAAGGAGCCCAGACACGCCCCCTGCCACAATGTGTCCACCCTCAAAAGACTTAGAACCCCGCCCCCAGGTTCCACGAAACCACGCCCTGTAGCTGGTTAGGCCACGCCCCCTCCCACTCTTGAGCCGACAGGGATTGAAAAAATGAAGTAAAAAATCCACTACTGTCAGCTGCAGGGGTGGTAAGGAGGGTGACTTTCTCCCTGCAGCTTACACTCAGACAGCACAGTGCTTCTGTCTTAGCGTGAGCTGTTCAAAAGGACACGCCCTCGATTCGGTTAGGCCACGCCCCCTCCTCAGCCGACAGATTGAAAAAATGAAGTTAAAAATAAACTTCTAGGTCCCGCTAAGCCATGGCCAGAACTGGTTAGGCCACGCCCCCTCCCACTCCTGAGCCGACGGGGATTGAAAAAATGAATGTAAAAATCAACTTCTGTCAGCTGCAGAGGTGGGAGGGAGGGTGACTTTCTCCCTGCAGCTCACACTCAGACAGAACAGTGCTGCTGTATTATGGTGAGCTGTTCAGTTCAAAAGGACATGCCCCCGATCCAGTAAAGGACACTGTTAAGGGGGGGGGGCCCCTGTGGAGGTCACTGTCAAGGAGGTGGTATGCTGTGAAAGTTACTGTTAAAGGGGAAGGCTGCTGTAAAGGTCAAAGTTAAGGGGGTGGGCTGCTGTGGAGGTCCAACGATGGCGCAAATAGGCAGCGGCCAAATGACTACATAGGATATCTCTATAGTAGTTCAGTTTGTCCTCCCTCTCAACGGGTGTAAAAATGGCCCCCACTTTGGACCGGTAGCGAGGGTCCAACAAAGTGGAGAGCCAGAAGTCATTCCTCTGCCGAATAGTGACAATTCGGCTGTCACTATGCAAACAAGTGAACATGCATCAGGCCATTTGTGCAAGTGACTCGGAGGGACTCCCTGCCTCCATCTCCACTGCATACTGCCACGGTGTTGCGCCTGCTCCTCCTCTCCTATCACCTGTGTATAAAAAACACCCATTTCGCTACACATTGCTTGTACTCCAATGTCTTTCTCCTCCTCCACCTCCAGTTCAGCCCCAACAGGGCTCATGTGGCTGTGAGATGTAATTGCCACGTCTCCAGTCCCCTGACAAGCCAGATTTACCAACATCTGTTCCATAACATGAAGCAGAGGAATGACATTGTTCATCCTGTAGTCCTGGTGACTGACAAATAATGTGGCCTTCTCAAAAGGCCTGAGCAAACAGCAGGTGTCACGTATGAGCTGCCACTGGCTGACATCGAAGTTACACAGGGGAGTACTCCTGTCCGCTTGGATCATCAAGAAATCGTTTATGGCCTTTCTCTGTTTGTACAGTCGGTCCAACATATGGAGGGTGGAATTCCAACGGGTGGAAATGTCGCATATCAGCCTATGTTGGGGGATGCCGTTCTGCTGCTGCAGCTCAAGGAGTTGCGGTGTACGAGTGGCTGAAGTGCATGCAAAGTTTCCTGGTCATTTTTAGGATGTCTTGCAGATAGGTGCAAGACTTCAGGAACAGCTTGACAACCAGATTGAACACGTGTCCCCAAAGGAACACACGCGAGATCCGTCTTATTGATACATTAAATGGGGCGTCCACTACAGTAAGGGATATAATCTCAAAACATTGACACATGCTCAGAATGGACCCTGACATTTGTGGAGTTATAAAAGAATGCCCCAGCATCACATACAGGAGAGGTAAAAGTGTACGTGATTGGATGGTGAATAGTCATGTCACCCCAGCACCAGCACAAAGAACGTGGCTGGAGAGAGGCATTCACGGAAACTACAAATGTGGGGGTTGTGTAGAATGCAAGTGCATGCAGTGTGGTAAAACCTTTATGAGCAACAACGCTCACAAGACGTATACAATCAGGGACCTGATTAATTGTAAATCCACAGGGGTGGTATATAAAATCACTTGCACCTGTGGTAAAGAATATGTCGGCAAAACAACTAGGGAATTACCTCCAAAAACCCCCCAAAAATAAATATAGCAATCACAATTCACTGCAGAAAGGCTAATAGGACGTAAATCTCTTTCCTATTAATACACCCTGTAAATGGCTGTAGTACAATGGAACTTCACCGCTGAACGGCAAATATTTTTTTTGCCACTAATACACACCAAAAAGGGCTGTCATTTTCTCACTTCACCACACAACGGTTAATAAGCCCTTTTTCTTTTTCCTTACTAATACACGTCAAAAAGGGCTTCAGAACATATAACTGCACCGCTGAACAGCAAATACTTTATTTGTGCCACTAATAGACGCAAAAAAGGGCTTTACAGCATATAACTGCACCGCTGAATGGCAAATATATTTTTTCTTTTTCCACTAATACACGCCACAAAAGGCTTTAGAGAATGTAACTGCACCGCTGAACAGCAAATATATTTTTCATTTACCACTAATACATGCCACAACAGGCTTTACAACATATAACTGCACCGCTGAACGGCAAATATATGTTTATTTTGCCACTATCACACAATAAAAAGTGCTTTAGAACATATAACTGCACCGCTGAACGGCAAATATATTTTTATTTTGCCACTATTACAGGACAAAAAGTGCTTTAGAACATATACTGTAACTGCACCGCTGAATAGAAAATATATTTTTTCTTTTTCCACTAATACACGCCACAAAAAGCTTTAGAACATATAACTGCACTGCTGAACAGCAAGTATATTTTTTCTTCTTTCACTAATACACGCCACCAAAGGTTTTAGAACATATAACTGCACCGCTGAACGGCAAATATATTTTACTGACAAAAAGGGCTGTAATTTTAGCACTTCACCACACAACGGCTACTAAGCCTTTTTTTCCCACTAATACAAGCCTAATATTTCTTTAGAACATATAACTGCACCGTACAAGGGCAAATAAGGCATATAAATATTTCCTTGCAATAAATCCTGTTAATGGCTGTAACACCCCAATAACAGGAACAGTTTTCTGGAATTACAGAACTGTATAATGGCAATTTGGGTCCCCGGTCAGTGCAGCAAGGTGTAATAGGATTGTTTCTAGTACCCAGGCTGTAACCTCCCCTACTGAACCCTGTTCAACATAAATGCTATGGAATTATTCCTCCCTATCATTTCCCTACACCTTGAATAATCTTTCCCTGCACTTGTAAATTGCTTTTTTAGCACAATGAAGTCTTTCCTAGCACTGTCCCTAGCGTCTGCTGACGTCTCTCCCTGCACTAAGTACACTGGAAAATGGCAGAATCCAAGATGGCTGAAACTATTTATAGGGCTGTGACATCACAGGGCTGGTTGGCTGCTGATTGGCTGCATGCATGGGATTATGGGTGATCCTGCCTTCCCAGAGTTCCTTGCTCCATGTCCTCACACGTGCAGCAGCCATTTTAGGAAAAAATGAGATTCGTTGCCACGAATCGCAAGGAAATTCAGATTCGATGTGAATCGAATAAAACCTGAAATTCAAATTGAATTCCACTTTGTCAACTTCAATTCGCTCATCTCTATCAGCAACATATATGGCGATGGGTAAATGGACGGTAGCCACTGGTAGCAAACAGCCTGTTTAAGCTTCAAGATTCAACAAAATTTAAATTTATAGGAAAATTCCTAAACATGTCATTCATGCAGAATCCATACACTCAGCTCTATTTGGGGCATGAAAGACCTGCCTCTGGAGGATACACCCAAACACACTGGGACCTCCCACTTTTTAGCGGGTCGTATAAAAGCCCTGCCTGAATTGTTGTCTGTCTTCGAAAATTAGGGACAGTCCCTGCAAATTAAGGACTATGGAGTGTTGCTTCATTTATTTTCTTAACCCATTCTAAGCTCTTTTGGATAATTTTTTTCCCAGTGAATAACCCCTTTAAATATGTATCTAATGCATATACAGTTAATTTATCAAAGTTTACGTATATTTCTTCCTTTGTCTCACATGTTTGTCAAGTAGACAGGTGCTGGAGGACATGGTGACCATAGTGACAAACTGTTTACTTCCTCTCTGACTTGAGTTCCACATAATGTAATAACTGAGATGATGATGATTTCTATTATCCTTTTTATTTTATGCCTTCAAAGCCTTTGTTTATTGACTTAAGGGTGTATTATTAGCCGGCTCATGCAGAACCACAGCTAACAAAGATCCCTGATGAAATTATCTCTATGCCCATTACCTCCTGCACTGCATCTCTAGCTAATGATCGATGGATCTACTATAGTGTGTTTATATAATTGTGCTAGTATATATAGTCATTGCCCTCTTTCACACTCTCAATATTGCAGGTCTGATTTGAAAGTGCTTCCAATGCCCTGAAAAGCTGTGTATGACATTCTGGTCTCTCTCTCCACAAATTCTCCCAAATCAAATTATCAAAAATTCAGTAAAATTTTTATTCTACAGAACTGATTTGCTCATTTCTAGTGGCTGTGATTGACAGTGCAGCTAAGTTCCAGATAAAATATCATGAACATTTTCTATTACAAGTACAAAGCTGTGCCTAAGCGGTGGCAAGTTCATCAAACATTTGACAGTCAGACTCCAACAATCTGATACTGGTGTCCCATCCTAAGGATAGAACATCACTTTTTTTAGTCCTG
Organism: Bufo gargarizans; assembly: GCF_014858855.1. Taxonomy (NCBI): domain Eukaryota; kingdom Metazoa; phylum Chordata; class Amphibia; order Anura; family Bufonidae; genus Bufo; species Bufo gargarizans. Next base: position 58,057,657 of record NC_058087.1, read on the forward strand.
GAGAACCCCTTTAAAGCATGCCTTTCTTCATGTACTAGAAAACCATTAGGGTTATTTAAATTTGTGTGAAATTTTAATATTCTAATTTAGAATAAAATAGGATGTCTATTCGCTTTATATACGACAATATTGGGGGAAATTTTATTATCACAGTCCCCTACAAACTCATTGGTGAGAGATATAGCAAACCTAATTGGAATATTTTACCCAAACAAAGAACTCGCTAGTTTGCAAAGTCATGTAATCACAGCAGCATCAGCACTGATTCAAATACAGTCTTAGCAATATGAGATGGGTGAGGAGAGTATGAAAAAAGAGGATAAACCGGGTGCTACCATTTTCCTTGTCATTAGGATGTGTGAGTTTGAATTAAAGATTGTAACAGACTTTTCTGTGCTATATATCAACTTTATTTACTTAATTTATGCTTCATACATCTCAATATGGGGCAAAATATAATAACTGCAGTCATTTACTTGCTCATGCTGAGACCTATTGCAAAGCTAATTGGAATATCTTACTCAAACAGGGAACTTACTAGCTCATAAAATCCTGTGATCACAGCACTATCAGCACTGATTATAATAAAGAGTTTCAGTGATATGAAAGGGGTGAGAGGAGTATAAAATATGTAAATAAACTAGGTGCTACCATTTTCCTTATCACTAGGGTATTTTCCCTTATGGGGAATGCCTAGTAGGTGTGAGGAGTCTTATATTCCAGACAACACTCCTTTTGGTAAAAAGATATGCAAATCAGCTCTATTTCAAAAAGGAAAAGAAAGCTGAACAGGTTGTCAGGTAGATATCCTATAAGTCAATACATGATCTTTTAAACAGTCCTTGAGGCATAACTTGAATAATAAGTAAGCCAGCACCTCATAGAGATGCTATTCTGGAATATCTCAATGAAAATAAGTGTATAACGCCATATCAGCTTGGCTCCATGAGGGATTGGTCCTGTCAAACGAATTTAATCAGTTTCTATGAGTAGGTAAGTTCTAGACTTGACAGCGGTGAATCAATGGATGTCGTGTATCTGGACTTCTCCAAAGCATTTGATTCTGTGCCACATAAAAGGTTAGTATATAAAATGAGAATGCTCGGACTGGAAGAAAACGTCTGTATGTGGGTAAGTAACTGGTTCGGTGATAGAAAACAGAGGGTGGGTATTAACGGTACACACTCAGATTGGGTCACTGTCACTAGTGGGGTACCTCAGGGGTCAGTATTGGGCCCTATTCTCATCAATATTTTAATAATGATCTTGTAGAAGGTTTGCACAGTAAAATATCAATTTTTGCAGATGACACTAAACTGCGTAAAGTAATTAACATCGAACAGGACAGTACAAAGTATATGTACTACAGAGGACAGTACACTGTATATCTATATATACAATTAGGTCCATATATATTTGGACAGAGACAACACTTTTCTAATTTTTGTTCTGTACATTACCACAATGGATTTTGGACAAAACAATTCAGGTGCAGTTGAAGTTCAGACTTTCAGCTTTAATTCAGTGGGTTGAACAACATTGCATAAAAATGGGAGGAACTAAAGCATTTTTTAAACTCAATCCTTTCATTTCAGGGGCTCAAAAGTAATTGGACAAATTAAATAATCGTACATAAAATGTTAATTTATAATACTTGGTTGAAAACCCTTTGTTGGCAATGACTGCCTGAAGTCTTGAACTCACGGACATCACCAGACGCTGTGTTTCCTCCTCTTTAATGCTCGGCCAGGCCTTTACTGCAGCGGTTTTCAGTTCAGTTCAGTTTGTGGGCTTTTCTGTCTGAAGTTTAGTCTTTAACAAGTGAAATGCTCTATTGGCTTCAGATCCAGTGACTGACTCGGCCATTCAAGAATATTCCACTTCTTTGCTTTACTAATTTCCTGGGTTGCTTTGGCTTTATGTTTCGGGTCATTGTCCATCTGTATTATGAAACGCAGACCAATCAGTTTGTCTGAATTTGGCTGGATTTGAGCGCACAGTATGTCTCTGAAAACCCCAGAATTCATCCAGCTGCTTCTGTCCTGTGTCCAGGGGCGTTGCTAGGGTCTGAAAACATCCGGGGCACAAGCCCACTGTGTTAAAATTGCACATTAAAGGCATGCTTAAAGGGGTGTTCTGGTTTACGCAAATGAAGTGCAGACTGCAGTCATTATGTAATACAACATTCGGTAACTTTCCAATATCTGTTATGTTTCATTTACTCACCACTGCAGAAATCTTTGCTTGGGCCCTTTATTATTGTTGGGAGTGGACCCTGGGCAACCCCACAGATCATCCCCCCACCACCCTTGTACTTGTTCCGCTACTTGCGGGCTGCGCGGGCATGAGTTCAGTCACTTCGGTGCGTAATCCCGTCCTGCGGCGCATGATCCCACGAGACCCGTGACCTCCCGCGGCGGGTCTCGCGGAATCACGCGCCGCAGGATGGGATTGCGCACCGAAGTGACTGAACTCATGCCTGCGCAGCCCGCAAGTAGCGGATCAGCGAAACAAGTACAAGGTGGGTGGGGGGGATGATCTGTGGTGGGTTGCCCAGGTCCAATCAAAATAAAGGGCCCTGGAATAGCCAAATAAAAAAAAATGCTACCAGCATAACATTCGGGACACTGGACAAAATATCCGGGGCTCAAGCCCCAAATGTTTTGACCTAACGACGCCCCTGCCTGTGTCACATTATCAATAAACACTAGGGACCCAGTGCCACTGGCAGCCATGCATGCCCAACCCATCACACTGCCTCCGCCGTGAGTTACAGATGATGTGGTATGCTTTGGATCATGAGCTGTACCATGCTTTCGCCATTCTTTTTTCTTTCCATCATTCTGGTAGAAGTTGATCTTGGTTTAATCTCTCCAAAGAATGTTCTGCCAGAAGTGTGCTGGTTTTTTAACATTTTTATTTTAGCAATGTCCAATCTAGCCTTGTTATTCTTAAGGCTAAATTTGTGTCAGTGTCCAAATATATATGGACCTAACTGTGTATATATATACAGGTCCTTTTAAAAAAATTTGCATATTGTGATAAAGTTAATTATTTTCTGTAATGTACTGATAAACATTAGACTTTCATATATTTTAGATTCATTACACACCAACTGAAGTAGTTCAAGCCTTTTATTGTTTTAATATTGATGATTTTGGCATACAGCTCATGAAAACCCAAATTTCCTATCTCAAAAAATTAGCATATTTCATCCGACCAATAAAAGAAAAGTGTTTTTAATACAAAAAAAGTCAACCTTCAAATAATTATGATCAGTTATGCACTCAATACTTGGTCGGGAATCCTTTTGCAGAAATGACTGCTTCAATGCGGCGTGGCATGGAGGCAATCAGCCTGTGGCACTGCTGAGGTGTTATGGAGGCCCAGGATGCTTCCATAGCGGCCTTAAGCTCATCCAGAGTGTTGGGTCTTGCGTCTCTCAACTTTCTCTTCCCAATATCCCACAGATTCTCTATGGGGTTCAGGTCAGGAGAGTTGGCAGGCCAATTAAACAAGCTGACAAGGGGGGAGCTGTGGTCATTTTGGATAGTGAACTCTATAGATGTCAAATTAATCAGATGTTACAAAAAGATAAGACCTATAGGAGTTTACCAAGTGACCCGCTCCCCTCTTTTCAATCAGAAATGAAAACGTTATTGATGCATGGTTCCAACTTAGGTATTCTTAGCCAAAAAGACCATGATTATATCTATGTTGCCTTCCCTGTTACCCCTATTCTACATGCCCTACCAAAAGTTCACAAGTTGATTTTTCCACCTCCCCTGAGACCAATAGTCTCAGGTATAGGGTCTTACTCTGAACGTCTCTGTCAGTGGGTTGACTCGTTACTGCAACCTCTGATTCCCAACATTCCTGGTTTTTTAAGGGATACCAAATCGGTTTTACAAGCGATACAGGAGCTTGAATGGACCCAGGAATTTTCTTGGGTTACTGCGGATGTAATTGCTCTTTATCCTAGCATCCCTCATAATATGGTTTACATCTCGCTGGTTTGGTTCTTGGAAAACTTTGGAAATTTTTCTGCGGTGCTATCAGAGTATGTGGTGGCTGTGGTGGACTTCCTTCTGAGACGAAATTATTTTATGTTTGATGGAAGGTTTTTCCTGCAGACATCAGGTGTGTCGATGGGGGCCAAGTTCTCTCCTTCCATTGCTAATATTTTTATGGCATGGTGGGAGAGGAGCTTTCTCCTCATCGACACCAACCCTTTTTCGGATCACGTGAGGTGGTATGGCCGTTACATCGACGACCTGATCTTTATCTGGTCGGGCGATGTGGCGGCCGTACCGCTATTCACGGATTATCTGAATTCCTGTGTGAATGGTATCCAGTTTACCGTTCAACACAGCATGAATGACATCGAATTTTTAGATCTCAGACTCAGGGGGGACTCCGCCACAGCCTCCATATACACCAGCACACACAGAAAGCAAACAGCGGGTAATACACTACTGCATGCACAATCATGCCATCCTACCCATACCATCAGGAATATACCTAAGGGTGAACTAATCAGAGCTAAAAGGAATTGCAGCGACGAGTCAGCCTACAAAACAGAGGCAGAAAATATCACCAAAAGATTAACACATAGGGCTTATTCACAAAAAATGTTAGACAAATGTAACAGAGAGGTATTGAACATTGATAGAAATTCACTATTAACTAACAATGTAAAACAATCTAGCTACAATACCAGAGAGACACTGAATTACGAAAGGAAAAATATCTTTGTAACACAATACAGCAGGGAATATACTCAAATTTGTAATATTGTAAAAAAACACTTTCCGGTTCTGGCTTGCGACAAGGCATGGGCAGCTATGGCACAAAAGGGTGTAAAATGTGCAGCTAAAAAAGCACCTACCATAGCCAGCTCAATAAGTCCTTCCCTCTTTAGAAACGATAAATCTCACTCTATTCAGAGTACTTGGTTATCTACAAAAGGGAACTACAAATGTGGTCATTCCATTTGTATTTGTTGCAAATACATGAAAATCAGCCAGAATTTTGAATCTACTGTCAATGGACAGACTTTCAAGATTCGTTCATTTCTCAATTGTAATACCGCCTTTGCCATTTACTGCATAACATGCACTAAATGCAAGTTGCAATATATAGGATGTACAACAAATGCCATAAAAACTCGCATTAGGAAACATATATCAGACATACCGCACCATGCCAATCGTAATGTTTCTGCGGCAAGTCTCCACTTTGCCACAGTGCATGGTGGGGATGTCTCATATATGTCAGCACAAGGTATAGAAAAAGTTAAAAAACCCTTAAGAGGTGGTGACAGAAAACGTAAACTTTTGAACAGAGAATCCTACTGGATTTTCCAGTTAGGAAGTCGCCAACCTCATGGTCTGAATAAAAAACTTGACCTCATCCTACAATATTGATCTTTTGATTATTGATCATACAGTTTTCCTCCATCTCTTTTTTATTTTCCTCTCCCAGTTCCGTTATTATAACTGTATTTCTCTTATGTTTTTTATACATCACATAAATGTATGGTATGCTTTTAATGGAGTGTTGTTTTGTAGATGGGTTGGGAGTGGTTGAACTTCAGCCTGATTAATTCAGGTGAGAAAGTCGGTCCCTCCCTCCTCTCTATAAAAACTTTCTGCAGTGTGCTGGAACATGTCATGAATAAGGGCTAGGATTTGATGGTGCCTGAAACATGTAGACCTGCATTCCTGTACTTGGATTTTTATTGAATATTGAATAAAGCTTTGGACTTCCACGAATACAAGCTGGACCTACCATTCCTTTTTTTTCGTTTTCATACCTATTTCTCCTACTTCGGGTGAAGGAGCTGGTCCGCGCTATAGTAGTGGAATCCTTGGCAGGTGAGAGCTGCTCAAACTCCTGTTTTTCACAATTGAGCACAGTAATACCATGGCCAGTAAACCATTTACCAGTGGTTTTGGCACTGTGAGCAGGTGCCAGGTCGTGCTGAAAAATTAAATCTTCATCTCCATAAAGCTTTTCAGCAGATGGAAGCATGAAGTGCTCCAAAATCTCCTGATAGCTAGCTGCATTGACCCTGCCCTTGATAAAACACAGTGGACCAACACCAGCAGCTGACATGGCACCCCAGACCATCACTGACTGTGGGTACTTGACACTGGACTTCAGGCATTTTGGCATTTCCCTCTCCCCAGTCTTCCTCCAGACTCTGGCACCTTGATTTCCGAATGACATGCAACAGTCCAGTGCTGCTTCTCTGTAGCCCAGGTCAGGCGCTTCTGCTGCTGTTTCTGGGGAATGCGGCACCTGTAGCCCATTTCCTGCACACGCCTGTACACGGTGGCTCTGGATGTTTCTACTCCAGACTCAGTCCACTGCTTCCGCAGGTCCCCCAAGGTCTGGAATCGGTCCTTCTCCACAATCTTCCTCAGGGTCCGGTCACCTCTTCTCGTTGTGCAGCGTTTTCTGCACACTTTTTCCTTCCCACAGACTTCCCACTGAGGTGCCTTGATACAGCACTCTGGGGACAGCCTATTCGTTCAGAAATTTCTTTCTGTGTCTTACCCTCTTGCTTGAGGGTGTCAATGATGGCCTTCTGGACAGCAGTCAGATCGGCAGTCTTACCCATGATTGCGGTTTTGAGTAATGAACCAGGCTGGGAGTTTTTAAAAGCCTCAGGAATCTTTTGCAGGTGTTTAGAGTTAATTAGTTGATTCAGATGATTAGGTTAATAGCTCGTTTAGAGAACCTTTTCATGATATGCTAATTTTTTTAGATAGGAATTTTGGGTTTTCATGAGCTGTATGCCAAAATCATCAATATTAAAACAATAAAAGGCTTGAACTACTTTAGTTGGTGTGTAATGAATCTAAAATATATGAAAGTCTAATGTTTATCAGTACATTACAGAAAATAATGAACTTTATCACAATATGCTAATTTTTTGAGAAGGACCTGTATATATATATATATATATATATATATATATATATATCTATACACTACAGAGGACAGTATATTGTATATAAACTACAGAGGACAGTAAACTGTATATATACTACAGAGGACAGCATGCTGTGTGTGTATATATATATATATATATATACACACTACAGAGGACAGTATATTGTATATGAACTACAGAGGACAGTAAACTGTATATATACTACAGAGGTCAGTATGCTGTATATGTATACATATATCTATATATATATATATATATATATATACTACAGAGGACAGTATATTGTATATGAACCACAGAGGACAGTATATTGTATATGAACCACAGAGGACAGTATACTGTATATGAACTACAGAGGACATTATATCATATATATATACTACAGAGGACAGTATACTGTATACATACTACAGAGAACAGTATACTGTATATATACTACAGAGGACAGTATACTATATATACTACAGAGAACAGAATACTGAATATATACTGTAGAGGACAGTAAACTGTATATATACTACAGAGGACAGTATACTTTATAAATATACTACAAAGGACAGTATACTGTATATAAATACTACAGAGGACAGTATATATATATATATATATATACACAGTAAAGACCAAAAGTTTGGACACACCTTCTCATTCAAAGAGTTTTCTTCATTTTCATGACTATGAAAATTGTAGATTCACACTGAAGGCATCAAAACTATGAATTAACACATGTGGAATTATATACATAACAAAAAAGTGTGAAACAACTGAAAATATGTCATATTCTAGGTTCTTCAAAGTAGCCACCTTTTGCTTTGATTACTGCTTTGCACACTCTTGGCATTCTCTTGATGAGCTTCAAGAGGTAGTCACCTGAAATGGTTTTCACTTCACAGGTGTGCCCTGTCAGGTTTAATAAGTGGGATTTCTTGCCTTATAAATGGGGTTGGGACCATCAGTTGCGTTGTGGAGAAGTCAGGTGGATACACAGCTGATAGTCCTACTGAATAGACTGTTAGAATTTGTATTATGGCAAGAAAAAAGCAGCTAAGTAAAGAAAAACGAGTGGCCATCATTACTTTAAGAAATGAAGGTCAGTCAGTCCGAAAAATTGGGAAAACTTTGAAAGCACTACAAAGAAACTGTCTCACATGCGGACCGCCCCAGGAAAGGAAGACCAAGAGTCACCTCTGCTGCGGAGGATAAGTTCATCCGAGTCACCAGCCTCAGAAATCGCAGGTTAACAGCAGCTCAGATTAGAGACCAGGTCAATGCCACACAGAGTTCTAGCAGCAGACACATCTCTAGAACAACTGTTAAGAGGAGACTGTGTGAATCAGGCCTTCATGGTAGAATATCTGCTAGGAAACCACTGCTAAGGACAGGCAACAAGCAGAAGAGACTTGTTTGGGCTAAAGAACACAAGGAATGGACATTAGACCAGTGGAAATCTGTGCTTTGGTCTGATGAGTCCAAATTTGAGATCTTTGGTTCCAACCACCGTGTCTTTGTGCGACGCAGAAAAGGTGAATGGATGGACTCTACATGCCTGGTTCCCACCGTGAAGCATGGAGGAGCAGGTGTGATGGTGTGGGGGTGTTTTGCTGGTGACACTGTTGGGGATTTATTCAAAATTGAAGGCATACTGAACCAGCATGGCTACCACAGCATCTTGCAGCGGCATGCAATTCCATCCGGTTTGCGTTTAGTTGGACCATCATTTATTTTTCAACAGGACAATGACCCCAAACACACCTCCAGGCTGTGTAAGGGCTATTTGACCATGAAGGAGAGTGATGGGGTGCGTGCAGGATGACCTGGCCTCCACAGTCACTGGACCTGAACCCAATCGAGATGGTTTGGGGTGAGCTGGACCGCAGAGTGAAGGCAAAAGGGCCAACAAGTGCTAAGCATCTCTGGGAACTCCTTCAAGACTGTTGGAAGACCATTTCAGGTGACTACCTCTTGAAGATCATCAAGAGAATGCCAAGAGTGTGCAAAGCAGTAATCAAAGCAAAAGGTGGCTACTTTGAAGAACCTAGAATATGACATATTTTCAGTTGTTTCACACTTTTTTGTTATGTATATAATTCCACATGTGTTAATTCATAGTTTTGATGCCTTCAGTGTGAATCTACAATTTTCATAGTCATGAAAATAAAGAAAACTCTTTGAATGAGAAGGTGTGTCCAAACTTTTGGTCTGTACTGTATATATATACTACAGAGGACAGTATACTCTATATACACTCACCTAAAGAATTATTAGGAACACCATACTAATACGGTGTTGGACCCCCTTTTGCCTTCAGAACTGCCTTAATTCTACATGGCATTGATTCAACAAGGTGCTGATAGCATTCTTTAGAAATGTTGGCCCATATTGATAGGATAGCATCTTGCAGTTGATGGAGATTTGAGGGATGCACATCCAGGGCACGAAGCTCCCGTTCCACCGCATCCCAAAGATGCTCTATTGCAGTGTTTCCCAACCAGTGTGCCTCCAGCTGTTGCAAAACTACAACTCCCAGCATGCCCGCACAGCCAAAGGCTGTGCGGGCATGCTGGAAGTTGTAGTTTTACAACAGCTGGAGGCACACTGGTTGGGAAACACTGCTCTATTGGGTTGAGATCTGGTGGCTGTGGGGGCCATTTTAGTACAGTGAACTCATTGTCATGTTCAAGAAACCAATTTGAAATGATTCGAGCTTTGTGACATGGTGCATTATCCTGCTGGAAGTAGCCATCAGAGGACGGGTACATGGTGGTCATGAAGGGATGGACATGGTCAGAAACAATGCTCAGGTAGCCCGTGGCATTTAAACGATAGCCAATTGGCACTAAGGGACCTAAACCCTAGAAATGGTTGTGCGTGAAAATCCCAGTAACTAAGCAGATTGTGAAATACTCAGACCGGCCCGTCTGGCACCAACAACCATGCCACGCTCAAAATTGCTTAAATCACCTTTCTTTCCCATTCTGACATTCAGTTTGGAGTTCAGGAGATTGTCTTGACTAGGACCACAACCCTACATGCATTGAAGCAACTACCATGTGATTGGTTGACTAGATAATCGCATTAATGAGAAATAGAACAGGTGCTCCTAATAATTCTTTAGGTGAGTGTATATATATATATATATACTACAGAGGACAGTATGTTGCTACAGATGGATCTGGATAGATTGGAGGCTTGGGCAGAAAAGTGGCAGATGAGGTTTAACACTGACAAATGTAAGGTTATGCACATGGGAAGGAATAATGCAAGTCACCCGTACATACTAAATGGTAAAACACTGGGTAACACTGACACGGAAAAGGACCTAGGAATTTTGATCAACAGCAAACTAAGCTGGGGGGGGGCATAATTTCAGTTTTCGCCTCGACAGCAGAAAGGCTAGGTACACCCCTGGTCATAAAGAACACAATTACTAATTAACATATTAACAATTTTTCAAATTTAGCTAATTGTGTCCTTTCTGCCATCTTTTGTAAGGGTCTATTTACACAGTGTTGTCTAATTTTTTTTTTTGTTTGATTTCTACAAAATCACTGCCTTTTGCAAAAATTCCAGCAGAAAAAACATGATCCATGTGAGTGTATAGTAAGGGTTAAAAAGCAAAGCAGTTTGACTCCAAAAAGAGTCAGTTTCCGTATCTATCCGCAGACAGACTCTTCATTCTGTTTCTGATTTCTGCATATTTCCTGTGAACATGAAGGTGTGTGAGGAGGTCATTGTCATAACAATGTCAGCGTAAGTGACATGATCCTAGAAGAAAACCCGACGAGACTGTAATTTAAAGAAACATCGTTTCCACACGATTATGGATGCTGATAATATATCTCAAATGGTTGAAGGATAGAGAACCTCTCCCTTGAGACCCGAAATATATTGTGGAATAAAATTTCCTATTATCTGAGATATCATAAACTGCGTAGAAGCAGCTGAATGAGAGCGTTAATGGAACAATACTGAATCCTCCTCCGATGAGTTGTTTCCTTCCTTTTTTTAATTTGTAATTGTGCCTCGCTCCTGACAATCTTGTGCTAACCATCTCAGCCCACTGATGAGATAATAATGACTAATCCATTAATTAATATTTTTTCCATTAAGTTAAATTGACTTCACACTTCTGCAGCGATACCATTAGGCATTTATTTTTCCCAGGAGCCGACCATGATGTATGATGTGACTGTGATAAAAATAGGATTGATAAGGAATCATCGGTGGAAAGACCAGAGTAAGGAGCAATTTACATCACATTTTAGCTCTCCATTAAACATTTGACTGGGTGAATATGTTTGAATACCTGAAAATAGTATTAAGCCAGCCCCTTCACACATAGACACCTCCTTCAACCATTGCTCAAGTCAAGGAAACTCCCTCTATGAGCTAGAAAGCCAGGCAGATCAGTAAGAGTGGCTTCTCCTCTTTTGCGCACGGTGCTTGTGATACATTGTTGCCATTTATTTAATAGGCTGGCAAGTAATCATTGATTTCTAAGGCTAATCTGTTTTCCCTTAGTTCTTAAAACATAAACAATAATGTGGTATTTCTGCACCTATGTACTAGTAGAACAGATAGAATTTTTTATTTAATCAAATGAATCACTAATTAATTAGAGACCTCTGATCATATATAAGGATACCTAGTCCCTCTTACCTTGTGTTTACTATAAAGGAGCAAGGAAAAGTCAGTCAGCACATTCCAATATGCAGGTGCATGTCGCCATGTCTAGGAACTCATTTTTCATTTTTTTTTCCTTTATTATAAAGAAGTAACATACTTAAGGAGGGAGGCTTGTGTTGCTCTTAGGACTAAGGGAAAACAGATTAACGTTAAAAATAAATGATTCCCTTACATCCTAACCAGCATCACAATAATGGGGAAAAGGTATACCCATAGGGAAGGACCTCTAGACCACCACGGAACAGTCTCTGCTGAGAACTGTAAATTTAATACAAAGAGACATGACAAGAACTCCACAAGCAAATGTGTCCAAGTCCACACAGGACAAAAAGAAATAAATATGGTAGGTATCCTTATATAGGCTTACGGGTCTTTAATTAAATAGTGATTGATTTGATTAAATTAAAATTTCCATCTGTCGTAGGGGCAGAAATATCACATTATTCTTTCCTCTGTTAGGACTAAGGGAAAACAGATTAGAGCTCCTATTGAATGACAGCAAGCAGAGATCTTGAAAACAGATAAGAATATATGAAAAGTACTGCAGATGGAAAAATGTCACCACCACTTTTCATTATACAACAGATAACATATGCTGAGCCTGAGACCTGATGAAATACATATATAAAATGCATATTTTCCTAGTTCTTCAGGGTTTCATTTGTGTCTGTTTTATTGTCCCTAAACAATAAACTATAAAAAATGTGTGGGAAGTGAAAGTGTCAGATGGAAGTGACTTGTTCCCGAGGACCAAGGACTTAATCAATAGCAATTTCAGCACTGCGGAAGGCAAATGTACTCTCATCCTGACAGCTGATTGGTAATGGCGTCTTCTTCTTTTAAATCTGGGTATTTTTTTTTTTAAGAGGACATGTCACCTCTCCTGACATGTCTACTTTAGAAAATACTTGCATCCTCCATAATGTAACAATCCTGGAGCATCTATTCTTACAGCTCTGCATTGTGCAGTTCCTCTATTATTCCTCCTGAATATTTATGAATAAGTTGACAACTGGGTATTGTTATTCTTCTTGTCAAAGGGCTGTGTCCATACGCCGCTGGATACTGACAGCACTGTTTGGATAATGTCAGCGTGTACAGGGACACACCCCCAAGTGGTAACACCCAGTTATCAATTTATTCATAAATTTCCGAAAGGAATAATAGTGGAATAGCACAGTGCAGGACTGTAAAAAAAAAAAATGTATACGAGTGTAAAAGTAAATACAATTACAGATATAGCAATCGTCATCTTGATTCTTAATAATAAAAGCTGAAAATAAAGTTAGGTAGAAATGGTGTATGCCTTCCTAGACCCTGGCTCACATGTTCATATCAAGCAAGACCACGCATTAAAGGGTTCATCCCATCTCAGACATTGCCCGACCTCTAGGACCTGCATCTAAACTTAGAACGGAGCCTGCAAAGTGCCCTCAATTCATTCCTATGGGAGGAGCAAAAATAGTCGAGTGACATTATCCAATCAGTGCTGTCAGTATCCAGCAGTGTAGGGACACACCCCTTTCACAAAAAAAATGGCAACACCCAGTTGTCAACTTGTTCATAAATATTCAGGAGCAGCGATCCGAATTTCAGGGAAAATTGGATTCGCCGCAAAGCCAAATTTACTTGTGCTTGGTGGTAGCTAATCGTTTTTATCCAAAGGAGTGTAAAAAAATAAAAATTCTTACCTCCTCCATTTGCTCGCAATGGGCCGGCGCTGCCATCTTGATTGAAGATCTCCCATGAAATCCCATGTACGGTGACGTATGACATCACCACGCCGGCCGACGTGATGAATTCGAGTGAGAATTCGCGCTAGATCTTCTATCAAGGTGGCAACGGCCGGCCCGTCGCGAGCAAATGAATGAGATAAGCATGATTTAATTTTAATATTTTTTAATTTTACACTTACACGCGAGGGGGGGGGGGGGGGACACACAATCGCCGCTCCCTGTCATTGCACACCCACTGCTTACAAAGAAATGTACAGCGAATAATTTAGGTAAAGTTCGGCACATGTAGACAGCATGTCAGACTTCCAGTCCAGTGGGGAAGAAGGGTGTTCGGAGTTGGACCTGAAGCACAGGTGACAGGTGAGTATTTTTTTTTTGCACCCTGTCCTGACACATAAACAGGGGTTCCCCGTCGCAGAGCTCCCCTTTATAGGGTACTGTGATTTGTATAATAATATGACAGTACATCAAATGGCGCAGACACCAAAAGAAGATACCCACCGTCTAATGTAAGGCTAAGTCTGGCTGCAGTTTCTGTAACAAAATTTACCTTTTAATGTTAAATTTGGCAAATCCTAAAAAAATTAAATACTATTCTCCCGGTCTATTGTTGGAATATGTAACGTCTGATTAGAAATGCTGTTTAAAGCTGTAGAAAGCTGTATAATTGCAGAAAAGTCTTTCCCATCCTCTGCTCTATGTCTGTAAGACTGAGCATTGAGATATGCACTTCATAATGAATCGTACAAATTTAGCTTGAATTAAAATTCATGCAATAGCGAGTAATTGCAGTTATTAACGCCTTGCTTACTTGCTTCCATTTATAGGTGCGGCATAGAAAGGTATAATTATTTTTGGCAAGTGCAGCAGATCGGGAGCAAATCAGTATTTACAGAGATGTGCTATTACTATTGGAAATATTTTACATGTAGAAATCCACTGTATTGCTAAAATACTTCAGATTTTACAAGCTTAGCAATGTATTGTTGATGGTTATAGTTTAAAGCATAGCCAGCCTTTCAACAAACTCTGCATTAATCAGGAGTGCAGTGTGTCTACATGAGGAGTAACGCTATTTCTGTCCAGAATTTCACTTGTATCTGGCATTTTTAGCAGTTCTCCTATGTGCATTGTGAATATTTAGTTTGCAGTTCTCTCAGACATGTTGGGTGGAGACTCGCTAACATCCATTGTACACAGAGAATCTGCTTTGTAACCTCATGCTCCTGCCCACTCCTCCCCCTTCCCTCTCCATAGACTTGTATTTACATGTCTAATATGATCCTCCTGTCTTGAGATGAAATTTAAAGCATTTTTAAAAGCAATTAGCAAGGGGGGATGGGGGATAAACAGCTGATAGCATGAGAACTAGATATTTCTTACTGATAAAACATATTATAAAGTTTCTTGTCATCACTTTTACTATTGATTTATGTAAAGTTCTGTGAAAGTACAGTGACTCTTTAACCTTCCTTTCTCTTCTCTCAGGGACTCAGCTACTTACCTACCATATTGAATACCCTTGACATCACTGGACATTGGTTGCTACTGTAGCCGTTGTATCTATTGCCTCCAGTGGGACAGCTACACGGAGGAAGACTCCCTCTCCTCCTACACTGCAGTTCTGTAGACCATCACTTACCCATGTAGCCTCTTTGATTCACAGCAGCAGGGGTGGCTGGTGCTATCACAACCAGGTCAGGGCTATGGCTTCAGGCCTGGTTTTCTGTCCTTGATTCATACATCAGAACCTTCCCTGGGCAAGTGTAATGACTGCAAGTGAGTGGAGACCCCAAGCAAAGGCACTTGTGGCCTATGGGCTGAACATTGCCCCTGATCCAGAAGGTCCAGCTTAAACTAGCACGGGAATATGGACTGTATATAGTTTAAGAACTGTGCCTCGAAGGAGAACCAGTTGTTAGCCTTCAAGACACTGCAACATAAACTTTAGAGACTTTAACTGTCAAGAGTTCTATAGCTTCATGTCAAGTGATGCAACCAACAAGCATATGGACTACATATATGTGTGGTTATGTAACATTTTAAAGTACCATTCTCTCCTGTAGTGTGAGCAAGTGTATACACTCACCTAAAGAATTATTAGGAACACCTGTTCTATTTCTCATTAAAGCGATTATCTAGTCAACCAATCACATGGCAGTTGCTTCAATGCATGTAGGGTTGTGGTCCTGGTCAAGACAATCTCCTGAACTCCAAACTGAATGTCAGAATGGGAAAGAAAGGTGATTTAAGCAATTTTGAGTGTGGCATGGTTGTTGGTGCCAGACGGGCCGGTCTGAGTATTTCACAATCTGCTCAGTTACTGGGATTTTCACGCACAACCATTTCTAGGGTTTACAAAGAATGGTGTGAAAAGGGAAAAACATCCAGTATGCGGCAGTCCTGTGGGCGAAAATGCCTTGTTGATGCTAGAGGTCAGAGGAGAATGGGCCGACTGATTCAAGCTGATAGAAGAGCAACGTTGACTGAAATAACCACTCGTTACAACCGAGGTATGCAGCAAAGCATTTGTGAAGCCACAACACGCACAACCTTGAGGCGAATGGGCTACAACAGCAGAAGACCCCACCGGGTACCACTCATCTCCACTACAAATAGGAAAAAGAGGCTACAATTTGCACGAGCTCACCAAAATTGGACTGTTGAAGACTGGAAAAATGTTGCCTGGTCTGATGAGTCTCAATTTCTGTTGAGACATTCAAATGGTAGAGTCCGAATTTGGCGTAAACAGAATGAGAACATGTATCCATCATGCCTTGTTACCACTGTGCAGGCTGGTGGTGTAATGGTGTGGGGGGTGTTTTCTGGGCACACTTTAGGCCCCTTAGTGCCAATTGGCCATCGTTTAAATGTCACGGGCTACCTGAGCATTGTTTTTGACCATGTCCATCCCTTCATGACCACCATGTACCCATCCTCTGATGGCTACTTCCAGCAGGATAATGCACCATGTCACAAAGCTCAAATCATTTTAAATTGGTTTCTTGAACATGACAATGAGTTCACTGTACTAAAATGGCCCCCACAGTCATCAGATCTCAACCCAATAGAGCATCTTTGGGATGTGGTGGAACGGGAGCTTCGTGCCCTGGATGTGCATCCCTCAAATCTCCATCAACTGCAAGATGCTATCCTATCAATATGGGCCAACATTTCTAAGGAATGCTATCAGCACCTTGTTGAATCAATGCCACGTAGAATTAAGGCAGTTCTGAAGGCAAAAGGGGGTTCAACATCGTATTAGTATGGTGTTCCTAAAAATTCTTTAGGTGAGTGTATATGTGTACAGAAAAGTTTTCTTTTTATGCACCTCCACCTGCCTTATTTCTGCGCTGTCCAAAGAGCCCGGAAGGTATGATCCCTCCCCAAACACTTAACATTTCTCAATGAACCAGATTAAAGAGGGTTTCTAGGAATTAAATATGACCTATCCTCAGAATTGTTTGCTGCTCAGGACTTGGGTGAGTCTCTCTCAGAAACCCCCTAGGTTCCTGGTTCTATCACATTCTAGGCACATTGCATGGACTCCACTGGTGACTACTTGGTCTTGGATTCCACTTGGCTCTATCTCTGTCCCTCTACTGATACAGCAGCTACTTGGGTGTCCCTCCATTCACAAGCTTGGGTCATATTTGGCCTCACCATAGACTATCATAACTTTTCTTCAGCAACTGTCTAAGCTTTTACTTGTCCCCTGGCAGGTTTCTTATGCGCACACTTCCACTGCACTACATCACAACTGCTCCAAATCCACAGCTAAATCTGTGCATTTAAAGTCATACAGTACTAACTCAAGCCATAGACGTCATGCCAAAGAGCTCCTAGTGCCACGTTACCCACTTTGATTAGCCCTGGCCCCCAGGACAAAAGCCCTACTAACAAATGTTTCTGTCTTCAGCGAGAGCAAACGAGAGTACAGTTCCCATTGCTATCAACCAATGCAGAGGTGTCAATATTGCTAAATGAGCAGTTCACCAGCCCAGTTAGGTACAATTGCCTTTGTAGTGAAACACAACATATGATATATACAGTATATATATCACAGAATATGCAGTATTAAGGCATATACTCGTAACTCGTCTTGTTTATGCTTAATGCAATTGTCGGTATTATGAATGTATACCCCTTTTCATATGTACAGCGCTATGGAATAAATGGCGCTTTAATACTAAATAATAATAATAATAAACAGAAACCTATTAGGCAAGGGAACACTGTGCCTCCTAACATTACACCTCTATCACCGAATGAACGTGAGCTAGTAAAGACGTAAAATTTGAGCCGATGCTCACATATACAGACACCATGTAAAAAAATGCACATATGCTATATGGTATAGCGCACTACAAATACCTATCAAGAAACTACCAGACAGCATAAGACCCCCAGGCGAAGATTCGCCGAAACACGTGTTGGGGCTGGAGCCATCCTGGAGGAAGCACATAATAAGTAATTGATTCTGTGTTATATATGTTTGATAATTATGGCACTATGCACTTGCACTTTATTGTTATTTATATGTGGATATCATATTGAATCACTGCCCTTGTGTCTTCCTCCTGTGGATGCCGCCTTCCCCTGCACCTGTTCTCTATGTATGGATTGTCCTTTATGGATTGTGTTAATAAAATGTACCTACATCTTATGCGGTCTGGTAGTTTCTTAACTACTATACCTTAACCTCTTCAGGACACATGACGTACCGGTACGTCAAGTGTATTTCCGATCACCACTGGCCGGCGTGCGGTGATCGGAACCCGGTGCCTGCTCAAATCATTGAGCAGGCACCTTGGCTAAATGTGCGGGGGGTCCTGCGACCCCCCCCCCCCGTGTCGACGATCGCCGCAAACCGCAGGTCAATTCAGACCTGCGGTTTGCGGCTTTACCTGCGGTTTGCGGTGGCGTGTGGCGGTGCCATCGGGTCCCCATGCGGCTGTAGGGGGGACCCGATGGCATGGAAGGCAGCGCGATGCCTTCCTTCGGCATCGCGCTGCCTTCCGGTGACGAGCCTGTGAGATCAAGCCCCCTGGATCTCACAGGCCGGAAGCTGTATGAGTAATACTCACTGTATTACTCGTACAGCCAATGCATTCCAATACAGAAGTATTGGAATGCATTGTAAAGGATTAGACCCCCAAAATTTCAAGTCCCAAAGTGGGACAAAAAATAAAGTGAAAAAAAGTTGAAAAAATTAAGTTTTCCCCCCAATTTTCCCCCCCAAATTAAGGTTAAAAAAATTGGTAAAAAATAGAGGGGGAAAAAAAAGTATATGTATTAGGTATCGCCCGGCTCTATAAACATATCACATGACCTAACCCCTCAGATGAACACCATAAAAAAGCGATCAAAAAGGCGTTTGCCCACCAAAATAGTACCAATCTAACCTGAGACAATTGCCCAAAAAATAAAAAAACTATGGCTCAGAATATGGAGACACTAAAACATAATTTTTTTGTTTCCGTTATTGTGTAAAACTTACATAAGTAAATAAAAAGTATACATATTAGGTATCGCCGTGTTCGTATCCACCAGCTCTATAAACATATCACATGACCTAACCCCTCAGATGAACACCGTAAAAAATAAAAAATAAAAACTGTGCTAAATAAACCATTTTTTGTCATCTTACATCACAAAAAGTGTAATAGCAAGCGATCAAAAAGTCATATGCACCCCCCAAAATAGTGCCAATCAAACCGTCATCTCATCCCACAAAAAATGAGACCCTACCTAAGATAATCGCCTAAAAACTGAAAAAACTATGGCTCTCAGAATATGATATATGACTAAAACATGATATTTTTTGCTTCAAAAATGAAATCATTGTGTAAAACTTACATAAATAAATAAAAAGTATACATATTAGGTATCGCCGCGTCCGTATCGACCGGCTATATAAAAATATCACATGACCTAACCCCTCAGATGGACATCGTAAAAAATTTAAAATAAAAACTGTGCTAAATAAACCATTTTTTGTCACCTTACATGACAAAAAGTGTAATAGCAAGCGATCAAAAAGTCACACACACCCCAAAATAGTGCCAACAAAACCGTCATCTCACTCCGCAAAAATCATACCCTACCCAGTGTTATCGCCCAAAAACTGAAAAAATTATGGCTCTCAGACTATGGAAACACTAAAACATGATTTTTTTTGCTTCAAAAAAGAAATCATTGTGTAAAACGTACATAAATAAAAAAAAAGTATACATATTAGGTATCGCCGCATCCGTGACAACCTGGTCTATAAAAATATCACATGATCTAACCTGTCAGATGAATGTTGTAAATAACAAAAACGGTGCCAAAACAGCTATTTTTTCTTACCTTGCCTCACAAAAAGTGTAATATAGAGCAACCAAAAATCATATGTACTCTAACAATACTGCCACCCTATCCCGTAGTTTCTTAAATAAGGCCACTTTTTGGAGTTTCTACTCTAGGGGTGCTTTAGGGGGGCTTCAAATGGGACATGGTGTCAAAAAAAACAGTCCAGCAAAATCTGCCTTCCAAAAACCGTATGGCATTCCTTTCCTTCTGCGCCCTGCCGTGTGCCCGTACAGCGGTTTACGACCACATATGGGGTGTTTCTGTAATCTACAGAATCAGGGCCATAAATATTGAGTTTGGTTTGGCTGTTAACCCTTGCTTTGTAACTGGAAAAAAATTATTAAAAAGGAAAATCTGCCCAAAAAGGGAAATTTTGAAATTGTATCTCTATTTTCCATTAATTCTTGTGGAACACCTAAAGGTCTAACAAAGTTAGTAAACTCAGTTTTGAATACCTTGAGGGGTGTAGTTTATAGAATAGGGTCATTTTTGGGTGGTTTCTATTATGTAAGCCTCGCAAAGTGACTTCAGACCTGAACTGTTCCCTAAAAATTGGGTTTTAGAAAATTTCTGAAAAATTTCAAGATTTGCTTCTAAACTTCTAAGCCTTGTAACATCCCCAAAAACTAAAATATCATTCCCAAAATAATCCAAACGTGAAGTAGACATATGGGGAATGTAAAGTAATAACTATTTTTGGAGGTATTACTATGTATTATAGAAGTAGAGAAATTGAAACTTGGAAATTTGCAATTTTTTTCAAATTTTTGTTAAGTTTGGTATTTTTTTTATAAATAAAAATAAATTTTTTTGACTCCATTTTACCAGTGTCATGAAGTACAATATGTGACGAAAAAACAATCTCAGAATGGCCTGGATAAGTCAAAGCGTTTTAAAGTTATCACCACTTAAAGGGCTTCTGTCACCCCACTAAACTCATTTTTTTTCGTTCAGTAGATTTGGCAAAAAACTAACTTTTATTATATGCTAATTACCTGTCTACCAGTAAGTAGGGCGTCTACTTGCTGGTAGCAGCCGCAGAAAGCCGCCCCCTCCTCGTCTTCTCTTTCGGTGACGTCAACGGCGCAGGCGCACCGAGGGAGTGCTGAGGAGGCGAGCCTCCTTATCTCAGAGTGCCTGCGCCGAATCAACACAGGCGCGTGATTTTTGAAATGCTGACAGGGCCGGCCAGAGGAGGAGATCGCGGCTGGCCCTGTCAATCAACAGGACGAGGGGGCGGTTTTCTGCGGCTGCTACCAGCAAGTAGACGCCCTACTTGCTGGTAGACAGGTAATTAGCATATCTTAAAAGTTAGTTTTTTGCCAAATCTACTGAACGAAAATTATTAATAACATAATCTATAGCAATATCGCAGGATAGGGATTATAGGTACACAAAAAAAATATATAATAGTTTAGTAGGGTGACAGAAGCCCTTTAACCACTTCAGCCCCGCTAGGTGAAACCCCCTTCATGACCAGAGCACTTTTTACACTTCGGCACTACACTACTTTCACCGTTTATCGCTCGGTCATGCAACTTACCACCCAAATGAATTTTACCTCCTTTTCTTCTCACCAGGGCCGTTTCTAGGGGCGGGCGGGACGGGCGGCCGCCCGGGGCGCTGTCAGCAGCAGGGGGCGCCCGTTGAGGTAAAAAAAAAAAAAAAAAATCGTTATGATGGTAAATGATCGGGCGGCCGGCCGGCGGCGCCCCTCATGCTGAGCCTCCTGAGCGGCCGGCTCAGTGCTGCGCAGCCTGCTGAGTTATTAGTGTAGCGTGGCCGAGCTCTGTTCGGTCCGGCCCGGGGTACAGGAGCATTTGTTTCTTGTACCCGGCCGGACTGAAAGGAAGTGCACACTAAGTGAGCACTTCCTGTCAGCCGGGTACAGGAAACAAAAGCTCCTGTACCGCGGAGCGAACAGAGCTCGGCCACGCTACATTAGAGGTGACAACATTGACAAGGGGGAGGAAATGAGAGGGGGGAGTAGAATGATACTAGTGACAAGGGAGGGGGGGAGTAGAATGATACTAGTGACAAGGGAGGGGGGGAGTAGAATGAGACTAGTGACAAGGGAGGGGGGGGGGAGTAGAATGAGACTAGTGACAAGGGAGGGGGGGGGGGAGTAGAATGAGACTAGTGACAAGGGAGGGGGGGGGAGTAGTAGAATGAGAGTGACAAGAGGGGGGGGGAGTAGTAGAATGAGAGTGACAAGGGAGGGGGGGGGAGTAGTAGAATGAGAGTGACAAGGGAGGGGGGGAGAAGAGAGTGACAAGGGAGGGGGGGGGGGAGAAGAGAGTGACAAGGGAGGGGGGGGGGGAGAAGAGAGTGACAAGGGAGGGGGGGGGGAGAAGAGAGTGACAAGGGAGGGGGGGGAGAAGAGAGTGACAAGGGAGGGGGGGGGAGAAGAGAGTGACAAGGGAGGGGGGGGGAGAAGAGAGTGACAAGGGAGGGGGGGGAGAAGAGAGTGACAAGGAGGGGGGGGGGGAGAAGAGAGTGACAAGGGAGGGGGGGGGAGAAGAGAGTGACAAGGGAGGGAGGGGGAGAAGAGAGTGACAAGGGAGGGGGGGAGAAGAGAGTGACAAGGGAGGGGGGGAGAAGAGAGTGACAAGGGAGGGGGGGGGAGAAGAGAGTGACAAGGGGGGGGAAGAGAGTGACAAGGGAGGGGCGGGGGAGAAGAGAGTGACAAGGGAGGGGGGGGAGAAGAGAGTGACAAGGGAGGTGGGGGGGGGAGAAGAGAGTGACAAGGGAGGGGGGGGGGAGAAGAGAGTGACAAGGGAGGGGGGGGAGTAGTAGAATGAGAGTGACAAGGGAGGGGGGGAGTAGTAGAATGAGAGTGACAAGGGAGGGGGGGAGAAGAGAGTGACAAGGGAGGGGGGGGGAGAAGAGAGTGACAAGGGAGGGGGGGAGAAGAGAGTGACAAGGGAGGGGGGGGGAGAAGAGAGTGACAAGGGAGGGGGGGGGGAGAAGAGAGTGACAAGGGAGGGGGGGGGAGAAGAGAGTGACAAGGGAGGGGGGGGAGAAGAGAGTGACAAGGGAGGGGGGGGGGGAGAAGAGAGTGACAAGGGAGGGGGGGGGGAGAAGAGAGTGACAAGGGAGGGGGGGGAGAAGAGAGTGACACAGGGAGGGGGGGGGGGAGAAGAGAGTGACAAGGGAGGGGGGGGAGAAGAGAGTGACAAGGGAGGGGGGGGGGGAGAAGAGAGTGACAAGGGAGGGGGGGGGAAGAGAGTGACAAGGGAGTCCGCAGAGCCAGACTGCAGCCAGAGACCAGATCATCTAATTGTCCTGGTGGTAAGTAGACAATGCAATATGTGTATTATTTAATTGTTTAGTTATTAATACTACATTTTGCGGACCGCACATTGCCGGCACTAAGAGAATATGCCTATTCTTGTCCGTTATTGGGGACAAGAATAGGACATGTACTATTTTTTTTCAGGTTCGGAATTGCGGATCCGGGTCGGGGGTGCCAATTTTTATCTTGCCTAGGGCGGCAAAAATCCTTGCACCGGCCCTGGTCAGACTTACTGACGTCACGCGCCTGCTCCTCCCACTAGGCGGCGCAGGCGCGTGACATACAGTGACTGAGTGAGCGCCGCACTGCCTGCCTGTTACCGCCCGCCCTGAGCCCCTGAGCAGTGCTGATGCCTGCTGTGAGGCGAGTGATGGTCTGGGGGGGCATTAATTACAATGGGGGGGGGGGCATTAATTACAATGGGGGGGAATTAATTACAATGGGGGGAATTAATTACAATGGGGGGGGCCACTGTGGGAGACATGAAAATGGGGGCCACTGTCACTGTGGGGGACATTAAGTTTAATAAGGATCACTATGGACATTATTTAGAATGGAGGCTGCTGTGGGTGTCATTACTCATTATAACTGTATAATGTCTGATAGGCCTAGTCCTGAGCTGAGTTATATTACCCTGCCCATGCCCTGTATAATAATGTACCCATCCCTGATACCCGTAAGGCTACTTTCACACTAGCGTTCGGGCGGATCCGTTCTGAACGGATCCGCTCATATTAATGCAGACGGAGGCTCCGTTCAGTACGGATCCGTCTGCATTAATAACTTTAAAAAAATTCGCAAGTGCGCAAGTAGCCTGCGCGGATCCGTTCAGACTTTCAATGTAAAGTCAATGGGGGACGGATCCGCTTGAAGATTGAGTCAATTGGTGACATCTTCAAGCGGATCCGTTCCCATTGACTTACATTGTAAGTCTGAACGGATCCGCACGGCCAGGCGGACACCCGAACGCTGCAAGCAGCGTTCAGCTGTCCGCCTGTCCGTGCGGAGGCGAGCGGAGCGGAGGCTGAACGCCGCCAGACTGATGCAGTCTGAGCGGATCCGCTCCATTCAGACTGCATCAGGGCTGGACGGCTGCGTTCGGGTCCGCTCGTGAGCCCCTTCAAACGGAGCTCACGAGCGGACCGACGAACGCTAGTGTGAAAGTAGCCTTAAGTTATATTACCCCGCTGGAGTAATATAACTAAGGGGTATCGGGGTACATTATTATACAGGGCAGGGTAATATAACTCAGGACTAGGCCTATCAGACATTATACAGTTATAATGACATCCACAGCAGCCTCCATTCTAAATAATGTCCATAGTGATCCTTATTAAAAATAATGTCCCCCCACAGGCAGGCAGTGCGGGCGGCGGCGCTCACTCACTGTACCTCACGCACTGCGTGACGTACAGTGAGTGAGGTCAGCACTGCCTGCCTGCCTGTCTGTTACCGGGGGGGGGGGAGTTTTTTTGACACTCGCCCTGAGAGAAATTTTACCTAGAAACTGCACTGCTTCTCACTAATGGAGCTTTCATTTGGTGGTATTTTATTGCTGCTGACATTTTTACTTTTTTTGTTATTAATCAAAATGTAACGATTTTTTTGCAAAAAAATGACATTTTTCACTTTCAGCTGTAAAATTTTGCAAAAAAAACGACATCCATATATAAATTTTTCGCCAAATTTATTGTTCTACATGTCTTTGATAAAAAAAAAATGTTTGGGCATAAAAAAAAAATGGTTTGGGTAAAAGTTATAGCATTTACAAACTATGGTACAAAAATGTGAATTTCCGCTTTTTGAAACAGCTCTGACTTTCTGAGCACCTGTCATGTTTCCTGAGGTTCTACAATGCCCAAACAGTAGAAAAACCCCACAAATGACCCCATTTCGGAAAGTAGACACCCTAAGGTATTCGCTGATGGGCATAGTGAGTTCATAGAACTTTTTATTTTTTGTCACAAGTTAGCGGAAAATGATGATGATTTTTTTTTTTCTTACAAAGTCTCATATTCCACTAACTTGCGACAAAAAAATAAAAAATTCTAGGAACTCACCATGCCCCTCACAGAATACCTTGGGGTGTCTTCTTTCCAAAATGGGGTCACTTGTGGCGTAGTTATACTGCCCTGGCAATTTAGGGGCCCATATGTGTGAGAAGTACTTTGCAATCAAAATCTGTAAAAAATGACCGGTGAAATCCGAAAGGTGCACTTTGGAATATGTGCCCCTTTGCCCACCTTGGCAGCAAAAAAGTGTGACACATCTGGTATCGCCGTACTCAGGAGAAGTTGGGCAATGTGTTTTGGGGTGTCATTTTACATATACCCATGCTGGGTGAGAAAAATATCTTGGTCAAATGCCAACTTTGTATAAAAAAATGGGAAAAGTTGTCTTTTGCCAAGATATTTCTCTCACCCAGCATGGGTATATGTAAAATGACACCCCAAATCACATTCCCCAACTTCTCCTGAGTACGGCGATACCAGATGTGTGACACTTTTTTGATGCCAAGGTGGGCAAAGGGGCACATATTCCAAAGTGCACCTTTCGGATTTCACCGGTCATTTTTTACAGATTTTGATTGCAAAGTACTTCTCACACATATGGGCCCCTAAATTGCCAGGGCAGTATAACTACCCCACAAGTGACCCCATTTTGGAAAGAAGACACCCCAAGGTATTCCGTGAGGGGCATGGCGAGTTCCTAGAATTTTTTATTTTTTGTCGCAAGTTAGTGGAATATGAGACTTTGTAAGGAAAAAAGAAAAAAAAAAGAAAAATCATCATTTTCCGCTAAATTGTGACAAAAAATAAAAAATTCTAGGAACTCGCCGTGCCCCCCACGGAATACCTTGGGGTGTCTTCTTTCCAAAATGGGGTCACTTGTGGGGTAGTTATACTGCCCTGGCAATTTAGGGGCCCATATGTGTGAGAAGTACTTTGCAATCAAAATGTGTAAAAAATGCCCTGCAAAATCCGAAAGGTGCACTTTGGAATATGTGCCCCTTTGCCCACCTTGGCAGCAAAAAAGTGTGACACATCTGGTATCGCCGTACTCAGGAGAAGTTGGGCAATGTGTTTTGGGGTGTCATTTTACATATACCCATGCTGGGTGAGAAAAATATCTTGGTCAAATGCCAACTTTGTATAAAAAAATGGGAAAAGTTGTCTTTTGCCAAGATATTTCTCTCACCCAGCATGGGTATATGTAAAATGACACCCCAAATCACATTCCCCAACTTCTCCTGAGTACGGCGATACCAGATGTGTGACACTTTTTTGATGCCAAGGTGGGCAAAGGGGCACATATTCCAAAGTGCACCTTTCGGATTTTGCAGGGCATTTTTTACACATTTTGATTGCAAAGTACTTCTCACACATATGGGCCCCTAAATTGCCAGTGCAGTATAACTACCCCACAAGTGACCCCATTTTGGAAAGAAGACACCCCAAGGTATTCCGTGAGGGGCATGGCGAGTTCCTAGAATTTTTTATTTTTTGTCGCAAGTTAGTGGAATATGAGACTTTGTAAGGAAAAAAGAAAAAAAAAGAAAAATCATCATTTTCCGCTAAATTGTGACAAAAAATAAAAAATTCTAGGAACTCGCCGTGCCCCCCACGGAATACCTTGGGGTGTCTTCTTTCCAAAATGGGGTCACTTGTGGCGTAGTTATACTGCCCTGGCAATTTAGGGGCCCAAATGTGTAAGAAGTACCTTGCAATCAAAATGTGTAAAAAATGGCCTGCGAAATCCGAAAGGTGCCCCTTTGCCCACCTTGGCTGCAAAAAAGTGTCACACATGTGGTATCGCCGTACTCAGGAGAAGTTGGGCAATGTGTTTTGGGGTGTCATTTTACATATACCCATGCTGGGTGAGAGAAATATCTTGGCAAAAGACAACTTTTCCCATTTTTTTATACAAAGTTGGCATTTGACCAAGATATTTTTCTCACCCAGCATGGGTATATGTAAAATGACACCCCAAAACACATTCCCCAACTTCTCCTGAGTACGGCGATACCAGATGTGTGACACTTTTTTGCAGCCTAGATGCGCAAAGGGGCCCAAATTCCTTTTAGGAGGGCATTTTTAGACATTTGGATCCCAGACTTCTTCTCACACTTTCGGGCCCCTAAAAAGCCAGGGCAGTATAAATACCCCACATGTGACCCCACTTTGGAAAGAAGACACCCCAAGGTATTCAATGAGGGGCATGGCGAGTTCCTAGAATTATTTTTTTTTTGCATAAGTTAGCGGATATTGATTTTTTTTGTTTTTTTCTCACAAAGTCTCACTTTCCGCTAACTTAGGACAAAAATTTCAATCTTTCATGGACTCAATATGCCCCTCACGGAATACCTTGGGGTGTCTTCTTTCCGAAATGGGGTCACATGTGGGGTATTTATACTGCCCTGGCTTTTTAGGGGCCCTAAAGCGTGAGAAGAAGTCTGGAATATAAATGTCTAAAAATGTTTACACATTTGGATTCCGTGAGGGGTATGGTGCGTCCATGTGAGATTTTATTTTTTGACACAAGTTAGTGGAATATGAGACTTAGTAAGAAAAAACAAAAACAAACAAAAAATTTCCGCTAACTTGTGCCAAAAAAAATGTCTGAATGGAGCCTTACCAGGGGGGGGGGGGGTGATCAATGACAGGGGGGTGATCAATGACAGGGGGGTGATCACCCATATAGACTCCCTGATCACCCCCCTGTCATTGATCACCCCTCCTGTAAGGCTCCATTCAGACATCCGCATGATTTTTTACGGATCCATGGATCGGATCCACAGAACGCATGCGGACGTCTGAATGGAGCCTTACAGGGGGGTTATCAATGACAGGGGGTGATCAGGGTGATCACCCCCCTGTCACTGATCACCCCCCCTGTAAGGCTCCATTCAGACATCCGCATGATTTTTTACGGATACATGGATACATGTATCGGATCCACAGAACGCATGCGGACGTCTGAATGGAGCCTTACAGGGGGGTTATCAATGACAGGGGTGATCAGGGTAATCAGGGTGATCACCCCCCTGTCACTGATCACCCCCCCTGTAAGGCTCCATTCAGACGTCCGCATGATTTTTTACGGATCCATGGATACATGGATCGGATCCACAAAACGCATGCGGACGTCTGAATGGAGCCTTACAGGGGGGTTATCAATGACAGGGGATGATCAGGGTGATCACCCCCCTGTCACTGATCACCCCCCCTGTAAGGCTCCATTCAGACATCCGCATGATTTTTTACGGATCCATGGATCGGATCCACAAAACGCATGCGGACGTCTGAATGGAGCCTTACAGGGGGGTTATCAATGACAGGGGATGATCAGGGTGATCACCCCCCTGTCACTGATCACCCCCCCTGTAAGGCTCCATTCAGACATCCGCATGATTTTTTACGGATCCATGGATCCATGGATCGGATCCACAGAACGCATGCGGACGTCTGAATGGAGCCTTACAGGGGGGTTATCAATGACAGGGGGTGATCAGGGTAATCAGGGTGATCACCCCCCTGTCACTGATCACCCCCCCTGTAAGGCTCCATTCAGACGTCCGCATGATTTTTACGGATCCATGGATACAGGGGGTGATCAGGGAGTGTATATGGGTGATCACCCGCCTGTCATTGATCACCCCCCTGTAAGGCTCCATTCAGACGTCCGTATGCTTTTTGCGGATCCGATCCATGTATCCGTGGATCCGTAAAAATCATACGGACGTCTGAACGGAGCCTGACAGGGCGGTGATCAATGACAGGGCGGTGATCAATGACCGGGGGGTGATCAGGGAGTTTATATGGGGTGATCATGGGTGATCAGGGGTTTATAAGGGGTTAATAAGTGACGGGGGGGGGGTGTAGTGTAGTGTGGTGTTTGGTGGGACTGTACTGACCTACCTGAGTCCTCTGGTGGTCGATCCTAACAAAAGGGACCACCAGAGGACCAGGTAGGAGGTATATTAGACGCTGTTATGAAAACAGCGTCTAATATACCTGTTAGGGGTTAAAAAATTCGGATCTCCAGCCTGCCAGCGAACGATCGCCGCTGGCAGGCTGGAGATCCACTCGCTTACCTTCCATTCCTGTGAGCGCGCGCGCCTGTGCGCGCGCGTTCACAGGAAATCTCGCGTCTCGCGAGAAGACGCGTATATGCGTCCAGGAGGAATAAAGCAACCACCTCCCGGACGCATATACGCATACAGCGGTCGGGAGGTGGTTAAAGTAACACTGGTCAGATTTGCAAAAAATGGCCTGTTCCTTAAGGTGAAATAATGCTGTGTCCCTAAGGGGTTTACTAAGGTATTTTTTTTACATTACACCGGGTAATATTTCTTCACATAGCTATTCTGTACAAATATTGTCAATTACTGAACTACAATCTTCCTCAGTAAACTGACTTAAAGGGCATCTGTCAGCAGTTTTGTACTTATGAAACTGGCTGACCTGTTACATGAACTCTTGGCAGCTGAAGACATCTGTGTTGGTTCCATGTTCATATGTGCCGGCATTGCTGAGAAATATGATGTTTTATTATATGCAAATGAGCCGTTACACCTAGAGGATCTACTCTCTCTGCAACTGCTGCGCCCTCTGCACTCCGATTAACAGGGCATGGAGTGATCACGTTTACACTGCCTGGCCCTGTCAATCTAAGTGCAGAGGATGCGGCAGCTGTAGAGAGAGCAGATCCTCTAGGTGTAACGGCAACGCCCCCGTTGCACCTAGAGGCTCATTTGCATATATTAAAACATAATTTTTCTCAGCAATGCGGGCACATATAAACATTGGACCAACACAGATGCCGTCAGCTGCCAAGTGCACATGTAACAGGTCAGCCAGTGTCATAGGTATAAATGCCCTTTAAAGACTATATCACTCTGATAACACAGTATTAACCAGGGGCCGCTGCCACGTCTTCAGGTCTTCCTCCCGACCACCGTGGCTGTGTATGACTCTTGTGTGAATGAAGAACTTACAGGATATATTACACAATCTCTATCTTAAGAGGAACGTCGCCTCTGACATTTAATTTCCTATCCTCCGGTGGATATGGCGTTGCTGTACACTTGCCCTTATCCATCCCCATGTTCACTTGATTTGTGATCCTGATTAAATTCCTGGTAGCGGTGAAGTGTCATCAGTGTATGGAGCTCAGTTACCAGGCAATAATTCTTAAGTGGCTTGTAATGACAAAGCGAATCCTTGGCTCAGGAGGACGTGACCTGTCCCTGTGTGTTTGTGTCTTCCTTTCATTAACAAGCTTTTTTTTTCTTTTACTTTTTGACGTGCTCTTTTGATAATCCCCAGTTAAAAGCCTCCATCGCGTGATTATTCACTGATTGAGTTTCTCCCAAAACAAAAAAACATAAAAAAAAATCAAAACAAAAGCAAGGGGTCAGTTATGAAATATACAGTTTTTTAAATTTTTTGGAAGCCATGTCACCCACCTTTTATAAAGAAACATCACACCGTGAAAGGAATCATTTCCGTGTGATTCTGCTTCGTCCTCTTGGATATTTCGTCTTCCTCACTGGAGATGAATTGTGTTTAAGGGCGGATACCTTTTTTGTGGACAGTTCAGCATGTACGCAAAAAAAAGGATTTCATTAGGCATTTTTGCTGACCCATAGAATTCAATGGGGACACGTCCTGATTTTCACTGACAAGTATAGGACATGTTTTATTTGTTTTGCGGCGCCGTAGAACGGGAGAAAAGGGCCCCATTGAAGTAAATAGGTCCACATCTAATCAGCAAAAAAAAAAAAAGATCTGCATTTTTGCGGACAGCATGTGGCCGTCTAAATGAGCCCTAAAAGAAATGCGCCATGAGAAAACGACATGTTTTTTTAAAATCAATTTATTATGTTAAACATATATTTAAAGGATTTTTGGGGATTATTAAAAAAAAATTCTTGTCGCTATTTATATTTAAAAAAGTCCTGAATTGCTGCAGTTTTCTTGCTTAACAATGAGCACCACTTCTTGGTCTGTACAGGTCACTGTTTAGCAGTCATCTGCTTATCATTACATGCAGGATTAGAACAACAGATATCACCTATATATTTAGATAACTCTGGATCCAACAGTCATAATAGGTGATTGTCAAAGCTTATCTACTCCCTCTTGACCTCTGCACAGGTCGCAGAGCATGACCATAGAAGTTAATGAGGTTTCCTCCTTCTCCATTTTGTCTATGGCCCCTGTGGCTGCTGTAAATGCAATTCTCTAAATGCTGTAAAGAACAACTCAGGCAACATGGATTCCCCCATAATCATCCATGCTGGGGCCTCTGCCACATGATAAGACACCAGTATTATAAACGGAAAATGGTAGGTAGTGGCCCCTGTAAAAGATTTTGCATTTGGGGGCCTGGTGTTTAAAAAAAAAATTATATGATAATCTGTCCTTCAAATAGGTAACCGATATCAGATTGGTGGGGGTCCGACTGTCGACACCTCTATCGATCAGCTACTTAAAAGGGTCACAGAGCTTGTCTTCTTCACAGTAAAGCAAGTACAGCGCCAAACATTGTATAATGGCTGCTCTTGTTATCCTTATGAATAGGACTGCACAAAGGCCATTTGACTGATGAACGTGACGTCACTGGCCTAGGGAGAAGCAGCAGCACTCGCCTCAGCTTTGCAGTGGCTTCCGAAATCTGATGGTGGGTGCCTAGAGTTGGATGATCAGACCATAATGAATTATCCTGAGGATAGGCCATCGGCCGGCTCGGAATTGCCCACAAGGGAACAGGTGAATTCCATGGTGGGCCTCTGAGCCAGAAGTGGGTGCCTCCCCCACCCTCAAGAACGGCATGGCACAGTGCCAGGGTTACCATAAGGGCAGCACAGCTAGTAGTGCTGCAAAGAGCCTTAGATAAAAGGGGTTGTCCAATGAAAAATATTCAGCAGTTTTCAAACCAGCACATGGATCTGAATACTTTTGTAATTGCATGTAATAAAAAATATAGCATAGCCACTGAGTTATTCAATAAAATGTATCTGTATAGCGCCACCTGCTGTTTGTTTTTTTCTTATTCCTCTGTCCACCTTCCTTCTTTCAAGTGCTTTCTGAGCTTTGATAGGTAGGACCCATGTGAGATACAGGGCTGGTTCGAAAGAGATTGTCATGACGTACTAGATTATGTCCGATTTCCCTTCTTTTTTATTTTTTAGATTAATTGTGGGATAACCTCTTTAAATGATAAAATGAGGGGCCCAGTTGTTTCTTGTTATGCACGGGCCCGAAATGGCTAAAAATCATTTGCCTGGTGTTTGGACAGCAAGAAAATGAAAGAGGAAGGAGAGTAGGAGGAGGACAAGAGAACAGCAGAGGAGGAGTCTTCTATGACTGTGGCCAGCCCTCCTCCTCGGTGCAGTCTGGAGAAGCCTCTAATGAGTAAGTCCTCTGCAGTCTGTGGCTGCAGGGTGCATCACTCCCATGAAGGGGGCGCCACAGCACATCAGGTGAGTGTTGGATTGACACCCCTGCCAGCCTGATACGCTGTGCACTACACAGTTTCTTGTCATTGTGCCTCCTCTCTCCCACAGGATATGTCTCTCCTTCATATCCAAAGCCAGCACCAAGCCAGCCCGATTCCTCGAGTCCTCTGGTCCCCTACATTCTCTTCTAAGCCCATACATTTTAGGTTAAATCCTGTCAATATTCATAGCAGTAAGAAGATGCAGGACCTTTGGTGGTAGGGTAGAAACTAGAGTAGAGATAAAATATAAAATAGAATAAAAAATGTAATTCAATTAAAGATAAAATGGATAAAAGGAGGTGTGACGTCACTGGTCACATCATTTATGGTCACGTAGGCTATATAGATCACCTATCAAATATAAGAGAAAAGGGCACCAAGAAAAATACACTACCCCTGTGTATAAAATACACATTAAACATTCCTCCAAAGATTTATACACAGGGAAACATCAATACATAAAACAATCACAAATAGAAAAAAATAAAAAAAAAACAATGTCAGACATATAAGGAAACATGGGACAAACCACTAGTCTGAACACAGTCTTAGGCTACATGCACACGACCGTATGTGTTTTGCGGTCCGCCCCAAAAACTGATGATTTTTGCGGATCCATTTTTATAATGCCTATCCTTGTCCACAAACTAGAAAAAAATAGGACATGCACAATTATTTTTGAGGGGCAACGGAACGGACATACTGATGCGGACAGCACATGGCGAGCTGTCCGCGTTTTTTGCGAACCCATTGAAATGAATGGGTCCGCATCCTATCCGGAAAAAAAAAGGGAATGGACACGGAAACTAACAACGTTCGTGTGCATGTAGCCTTATATGCATAAACATTCCCCTATAATCAAACATACATCCCTATATGTGAAGCCTATGTCTAAAGTGCTAATCTAATTCAGTATTTTCCCACAATGGCCAAGGATATGCATGAAATGGCACAGTGCAACATATGGCCGAAACAGACGGGGGTAGGTAAAAAGGTAAATACCGAACAGTAAGCCCCCACGCTCCGATGCATATTTCGAGTCTAGCTTCTCCAGGGGGTAACTAGTCTACATCTTCTCATCTCTTATATGATAAAAATGAGTTTCTGTCTGTCTGTCCGTCTGTCTGAATGTCTGTCTGTCTGTTCTTTATGCACGACCAAACGACTGGACCAATTTTCACCAAATTTGGCACACAGGTACATCAGGTGTCCGGGAAGGTTTTAGACCAGGTCTCAGCTCTCTGGGATATACCGTTCCTGAGATATTCCCAAAAAATGACCTGCATTAGCCAATACAAGCCTGCAAGTCTCTCTCTTCATATCCCAACTGCCATACACACGGTCACATGTCCCTTATCAGCCAATAGAATCTCACAGGCCCTTAGTCTCCACATACACACAGTTTTACTCCAGGTTTCCATAACAACCCAGCCATGTTTCTTCACTGCTTTAGGTCAGCTTTAGGCTAGGGCTACACGGCGACAATAAGTCGCACAACACATAGGGTGCAACTACACTGCAACATTGATGTCACACCAATGTCGCGCGACAAATTTTATAATGATAGTCTATGGTGTTGCACTGCAACATGCAACATGCTGCGATACGACAGTTGCAGAAAAATGCATCTTGGATGGATTTTTTGTGACTGTCGTGTCGCAGCATATCGCATGTCACAGCATATCACATGTCGCAGTGCGACACCATAGCGTATCATTATAAAAAATGTTGAGACAAAATGTTGCGCGACACATGTCGTCGTGTAGTCCCTAGCATTAAAGGGGAAGGGCGCTTGACCGTCATGTATTGGGGGTAGGGGCCACTATTAAAGGGGCAGCTGCTGTGGAGGTCACTGTTAAAGGGGCGGCACTGTGGAGGTCATTGTTAAAGGGGCATTCACTGTGGATGTTACTGTTAAGGGGACAGGCTTCTGTGGAGGTCACTGTTAAAGGGGCGGACACTGTGGAGGTCACTGTTAAGGGGGCAGGGGCCACTAATAAAGGGGCAATTGTGGTGGAGGTCACTTTTAAGGGCAGCAGGGTACTGTGAGGTCACTGTTAAGGGAGCGGGGTACTGTGGCGGTCACTGTTAATGGGATGGGTGCTATGGAGGTCTCTATTAAGGGGGAAGGGAACAGTGAAGGTCACAGATAAGGGGACAGTCCCCTATGGAGGTAAGTGTTAAGGGGCGGGGTGTTGTAGAGGTCACTGTTAGGGGAGCGGGGTACTGATCACAGAGAGGCCGTCTGCTCCTGTCTTGATTGAAGAAAACCCGCCAAAGGACCTGTGTGAGTGTGAGGACGTCACCACATAATCACGCTGGCCGTGTGCAGTAATGTCATGACGTCACTAGGTGATCACGCTTGTGAGAGGTGTTGTCATCACTGATGACATCACTGCACGCAGCCGGCATGATCGAATGATGACGTCGTCATGCTCACTGCAGGTCCTTTGGCAGGTTTTATTCAATCAAGATGGGAGCTCAAGTGGATGCAGTGAGTGTAATTTTCTTTTTAATCCCTGGTTAACCTCTTGAGCACCTGAATATGAGTCATAGATGCCGTAATCAGCGTTGAACGTAGCATCTGAGGGGTTAAATGGTGGTAGGGGTGCCCCCCCCCCATATCTTGTGGAATAGGGACAACCTTTGTTGTTGGCTACTAAGCCCATGCTTAAACCTGTTCATAACATTTAAAAGCCTGCACACTTAAAGGAAGGGGGAAACTCTATGTATATAGTTGGTGCCTGTTGCACTGGTCTTCTTTCTAAGATAGTCCTCACTGTTTCTGGGATGCAAAAGTTAAAGTAAAGCAGAGTGTTGTGCCCGGGAGTAAAGGTACTTTGGAGTTTGGACGTTTGTGGACATTGGTCCCTATTGCTGATATGCAAAGTCATCAACTCCGTACTTAGTACATTTTGATCGGTTAACTTGAACTGTGATTTACAGTCATGTGAAAAAATTAGGACACCCTTTGAAAGCATGTGGTTTTTTGTAACATTTTTAATAAAAGGTTATTTCATCTCCGTTTCAACAATACAGAGAGATTAAAGTAATCCAACTAAACAAAGAAAACTGAAGAAAAGTCTTTTCAAGATCTTCTGTAAATGTCATTCTACAAAAATGCCTATTCTAACTGAGGAAAAAGATAGGACACCCTCACATGTATTCCCTCTTAAATTGGCTCAGATCTCACACAGGTATATCACACCAGGTGCACATAATTAGTAGATCGTTACTCTGCATGTTGAATGAGGCTTGCCCTATTTAAACCTCAGACATTTAGTTTGGTGTGCTCCTGACTGTTGAAGTGAGAGTGAGCACCATGGTGAGAGCAAAAGAGCTGTCAGAGGACTTCAGAAAAAAGATTGTAGCAGCCTATGAGTCTGGGAAGGGATTTAAAAAGATCTCAAAAGATTTTGAAATCAGCCATTCCACTGTCCGGAAGATAGTCTACAAGTGGAGGGCTTTCAAAACAACTGCCAACATGCCCAGGACTGGTCGCCCCAGCAAGTTCACCCCAAGAGCAGACCGCAAGATGCTAAAAGAGGTCTCCAAAAACCCTAAAGTGTCATCTCGAGAACTACAGCAGGCTCTGGCTACTGTTGATGTAGAAGTACATGCCTCTACAATCAGAAAGAGACTGTACAAGTTTAACTTGCATGGGAGGTGTGCAAGGAGGAAACCTTTGCTTTCCAAGAGAAACATCGAGGCCAGACTGACATTTGCCAGAGATAAAGTTGACAAAGACCAGGACTTCTGGAATAATGTTCTTTGGACAGATGAGTCCAAAATTGAATTATTTGGACACAACAGCAGAGGACATGTTTGGCGTAAACCAAACACAGCATTCCAAGAAAAGAACCTCATACCAACTGTGAAGCATGGAGGTGGAAGTGTCATGGTTTGGGGCTGCTTTGCTGCAGCAGGACCTGGTCAGCTCACCATCATAGAATCCACGATGAATTCTACTGTGTATCAGAAGGTGCTTGAAGAACATGTGAGACCATCAGTTAGAAAATTAAAGCTGAAGCGGAACTGGACCATGCAACATGACAATTACCCAAAACATACTAGTAAATCAACCAAAGATTGGCTGAAAAAGAAGAAATGGAGAGTCCTGGAATGGCCAAGTCAAAGTCCAGATTTGAATCCCATTGAGATGCTGTGGGGTGACTTGAAAAGGGCTGTACGTGCAAGAAACCCCTCAAACATCTCACAGCTGAAAAAGTTCTGCATTGAGGAGTGGGGTAAAATTTCCTCAGACCGATGTCGAAGACTGGTAGATGGCTACAAGAACCGTCTCACTGCAGTTATTTCAGCCAAAGGAGGTAACACTCGCTATTAGGGGCAAGGGTGTCCTATCTTTTTCCTCAGTTAGAATAGGCATTTTTGTAGAATGACATTTACAGAAGATCTTGAAAAGACTTTTCTTCAGTTTTCTTTGTTTAGTCGGATTACTTTAATCTCTCTGTATTGTTGAAACGGAGATGAAATAACCTTTTATTAAAAATGTTACAAAAAACCACATGCTTTCAAAGGGTGTCCTAATTTTTTCACATGACTGTATGCTGTTGTTTGCACTTATACTGCTTTATACTGTTGAATGTTTTTATTTTTTTGTTGATATATCCTGTTGATTTGCACTACCACACTGTATTTACATTGAATTGTAGAAAGGGTTAAAGAGGACCTTTCACCGATCCTGACATTGTGAACTAAGTATACAGACATGGAGAGCGGTGCCCAGAGATCTCACTGCACTTACTATTATCCCTGGGCGCCGCTCCGTTCTCCCGCTATGCCCTCCAGTATCTCCGCTCACTAAGTTATAGTAGGCGGAGTCTGCCCTTGTTCTGCTGTAGTGCTGGCCAATCGCATCGCAGAGCTCACAGCCTGGGAGAAAATAACCTCCCAGGCTGTGAGCTCTGCGCTGCGATTGGCCAGCGCTACAGCAGAACAAGGGCAGACTCCGCCTACTATAACTTAGTGACCGAAATCTCCGCCTACTATAACTTAGTGACTGAAGATACCGGAGGGCATAGCAGGAGAACGGAGCGGTGCCCAGGGATAATAGTAAGTGCAGTGAGATCCCTGGGCACCGCTCTCCATGTCTGTATACTTAGTTCACGATGTCAGGATCGGTGAAAGGTCCTCTTTAATACACAGCCAGTTTATACTAAGAGACTTTGGGAACTATGTGCACCGAGAAGCTAGTAATCTTTCACTGTTGAAAAGTGCAGAGTTAAGTTTTGCAGGAAAAAAACAGACAGGGTGAACTTTTGGCCCTGTCAGACTGTTGTTTCAGACTGTTGTTTGCAACTAAAAACTGCTTGGTCATTTAATTGACTAGTATTATGGAAGAATACAAGACTATGGCAGGCTTGAACTGCAACATTGATTCTGTTTATCTGTGATTCTACAGCTTTACCCTTCTAGAGGGTTCTAGATCAGTTAGAAGCTGTATAAAAGTAGAGCGGTCAGAGCAACTAGTTGTCTGCAGATAGGGACCAGTTTTCAGTAGGACAGACTATGCCAGTCTGCATGAGTGACCAGAAGAAGATGCTGAGACAGGGATGCTGAACCACAGACCATGGATCACCATCCCTTTGACCAGGGAGCCAGCTGGACGACTCAGCCACAGACCCTGGGCCACCAGCCCTTTGCCCAGCGTACCAGCCTTCTGAGAAAGAGAGGGACAGCTAGATTTGGCCTTTCCTCAGCACAG
The DNA here is from genome assembly GCF_014858855.1 of Bufo gargarizans. Lineage (NCBI taxonomy): Eukaryota > Metazoa > Chordata > Amphibia > Anura > Bufonidae > Bufo > Bufo gargarizans. The sequence goes on from NC_058087.1 coordinate 58,095,918, forward strand.
AACCTTCTTCTGCCTGGAAGAAGAGAAGAGAAACCCTCTCAGTGCCTCGACTGCATTGTTTTGCACTTGAGTTCCTCCAGTAAAGAAGCATACTGGTTTACTGCAGACCCTGACTCTCTGGGCATATTTTGCATTGGGGTGCTCCACAACTTACCTTTTCCTCCAGAGAACAGAAGCACATGATGACACCTGGGGACCCAATGTAGCATTAGGGGCCACCTCAAACCCACTGCATATGAATTTCATACTGTTATTTTTAGAAGCCCAAAAGATGCCACTAAATATTGTGTGTGAAGGATGCCGCAGATGCCCTTGGATACAGTCATATATGCTCACTTTTTAAATAATTTGCCATTCCAGCAGTGCAGTTTCCATCCTCCCATCTGGACTGTGTTTACTTGGCTGCAGCGATGACTTAGTCGTACACCCCACATGAGCACGATAGCCTGTCACTGACCTCAGCAGTCCTATATAATAAACCTTTGCACCATTTAGCCAGTGCTTGGCTGCAGCAGTCACGTGGGATATTTGTTATGTTACCGCTGCAACAAAGTAAAGACAGACCAGCAGGTAGGACTGAAGTGGCAGCGCTGGAGTGATGGGACGATGGAAAGTTAATGGAACAGCTTTGTTGTAATTACAAATGCTCACTGCTGCGGTTGCGACAGCAAGCAGATAAACAGAGAAGAGAAGGCAGCATTCTTATGAGTGTGGCCCTCTCTTCAAACAGCTGATTGGCAGGAGTCGGACTCCTGCCAATCTGATATTGATGACCTATACTGAGGATAGGTCATCAATATATATAAAGTGTACAACCCCTTTAAAGTCTATGCCAGATTATGAAACAGTCTATACACATGTGATTTTTTATGTTTTCATTGCGATTTTTGGGTGGGTGTTGTTTTGTTCAAAACACAATCTGGTTTACGTAGGCATTTTTTTCATTTTTACCCACAGGCTTCACTATAGGAGGATTAAAAATAAATGCCAGAAAAAAATGGGTATGTGAAATATTACAAAATAACAGCAGGTCCAAAAAAACTTCCATTCCATGGCGTTTTGAAATGCTGCCAAAAATTTCCATGCAATGGAGCCATCAACACCCTATGTAAATACACCGTAATATAACATTAGTACTAGAATTATTCCCTATTGGGGTATGTCATAAAACATCTTGACTAAGTCAAGATAGGGACTCTGACAATAATCCTATATTAAAAGGGTTGTCTGGTGAATCATTTTTCTTGTATAAGGGACAGAATGGGTTAAAAAAAAGAAAAGAAAAGAAGCAATACTCACTGATCCGCTGCTGCTGCCGTTCCTCACTGTTCTCTGCTTCCTGGTCTCAGCTCGACACACAGGAAATGGCATTGACTGAGAAGGGTCGGCTTTGTTGCCAGTGATTGGTTGAGAGGACATCTTCTGTTCTTGCATGTGTGTTGAGCTGGGACCAGGAATCAGAGACCAGTAGGGTGCAAGTAAGTATTGGGATCATGGAAAAAGGATCGGGAAGGTTAGTCAAGCCTACTAAAGTTTTTAATCTACTCTGTTCCTTATCTAAAAAGTTTATTCTGCCGGAAAGCCCTTTAAGTAATGGCCATTGAACAAACAATGAAAAATTAGACACCCCCCAAAAGTTAACTCTTGTGCAGACCATTGCTTAGTATATTAGTTACAGGGGTATTACAGGACTTAGTTCATCAATATTAAATTGGTGGAGGTTCAACACCTGGCATGACCAATCCATCCATCTGTTGTTGTGGGCAGAAGGTTCCTTGGACTGTGCAGTGGCCTTGCTGGGGTCTTGCAGCCTATCTTCCACTCAAGTGATAGGGAGCTAACCCTGACGCTGGGAATTGCACAGTGCAAGAAGCCTTCTGCTTTTGGCTTTATCCATTTTATAGTTTCCGATGCTGGCGGTACCTGAACTAGCTGATAGGAGGGAGTGCCAGGTGTTGGACCCCTACTGATCTGATATTGATGACTTATCCCAAGGATAGCAAAGTTTATTCAAAAGCAACGTTTCTCACAATTACCCATCAAAAATGCAACAATTCGTACCATCAAAGGATCCACATTTAGCAAACTTAAAAAAATCTTTGGATGTCCGCATCTCGCCCAATGGTTCACTTGATTAATTCAAAAATGTCCAAAAAGATTGCAACGTTTTGGCTACATCATAGCCTTTTTCAAGATGCTTGAAAAAGGCTACGATGTAGCCGAAACGTCGCAACCTTTTTGCACGTTTTTGGATTAATCAAATAAAAGGAGACATTGAGGGAGATGCTGATATCCAGTGATTTTTTGACAATCGGTCATCAATAAGGGGAAAACCCTTGAACCCCTTGTAGAACACCTTGTAAATACTCCTTTAAGTAAAACCAGCACAAGATTAAGTTTACCAATAATTTATTTATGAAATGTCATAGTGTAAAAGTATAGAGCCTTGTCCATCATATATAAAAAAAGGAAACCAGTCCAGTGCACGCTTCGAGCTGATCCGCTCCTACTTGTATTGTTGTACTCTGGCCTTGTACTGAGGCATTGAATTGGAATGACCTATTAATTGTTCCATCTGTCACATGTCAGGACCAGCACGTCTATCACAACAGATTTTTGTATGTATTGCGCTGGATCCTTGTAAAGAATACAAATTCTACTTGTTACATCTGGGTCTTCATTTGAATTACAGATTTAACGTGATACAAGTCATATCCATTGCTGATGTGACACATGCGACTGATTTAATTACATGCGTACAAATTGTAATTATAATTTTAGCTTTTTTTCCCCCAACTATTCATAAGGTGCCAGGTCTAAAGATAGGAATATCTAATATACAATACTATAGCTCCCCTCCCCCCAGTCACTTGGCTTTCAGTCGTATCTAAATTGCACCTGCTCCCTTGTTAACTGTTTATAGTAATGAATTCAGCTTTTTTCTCATCTCCATATCCAGACGGAGATCAAGCCATTAAAGAAATATCACCTTTTCCCCCAAATTCTGTCCTCATGTTCAAATTAAGAAAAAAGATGACAGATGGTGACAATTGGCAAAATGCATTAAATAAACATAACAAACCATTAAAGTTTTACTTGTAACATCCAGAAAAATAAAATACATATATAATACATAATATTAAAGGCAGTACTTCAATCAGTAGTAATAAATAGTGTTTAACATCACAAAACTACACAAAAATATCCCAAATAAAATAAAAACTTGAAGATTCAAGGCAACTGTCTGTATATTTTCTCTATAGAGGCATGCACAGGAAAGAAAGTCTCTTTTAGAGATTTTCTTTTCACATTTTAATCATATGTGAAAGTTCTTACAACACTTTTACCTGGTTGAAATTTTTACAAAAACTAAAATTGGCGAGTACATTGTTTTTTTTGTTTTTTTGAATGGTAAAACAGCTTTCTTTTTAAAAGCTCCACCCCAGCCAGATAATTACTAGGAATAAAAAAATAAAAATTAAAAATACCAAGGATTAAAGAAATGTCCCTGTTATCTTAGTGAACTTGATAAACCATACACAAAAAATGGACTTTTGAGCCAAGAGAAAAGCAAAAAAGGTTAAAAGTACAATATCGAGTATAGAAAATGTAAATTTTAGAAAGATTGCAAACATTCACAGTTTTAGTTAAAAAAGGCAAAACCCACAAAAATACAGAAAAAAACAATCAAATACAATTTTCAACATTTCTTAACAGGAGTAATAAATAATGCCTCAAATTATCAAAGATACAGTATCAAAGTTATAGTCTTGGAAAGAAAAAAAAAAAGAACGTCACACAGTAATAAAAAAAAAAATATTACAATCAAAGTATTGAAACATCCCCCGTTTCAAGCTAGAATCCAAGTCAACTCATGGATCAGTACTTTATACAACCGTACGTTACATTCTCACTCACAACCTCAGCTTTGGAGATGATCAGTGACTCGACCCATTTTCCTTCTTCTTTTAAAGTGCTGTTTCAGTTTTTGCATCACTTCGGGCGTTCCACCAGAGAATTGTTCAAAGCAACTTCTCAAGCCTTTGTCATTTTTCCCCTTCGTATCCATCATCCCAAAAAAAATAATGCAAAAATAAAAACCTCCTCTTCATTTCTGGCCATCAATCTTGCTCCTTCAACAGACGGGACAGAGAGAAACAAAAGGCATTAGGCGTTGCTTCAGATATTTGTGAAGACATCGACAATCTTGGTTCCCTCAGTAAGGACCCACAATTACTGCTTCAACTTCTTTGGATGGTCTTCGCTCTTTGACCAAAAAGTTTATCATCCCTTCGGACTTGATGAGAAGATTGCATCCTAAAAAGAAGATTCCAAAGACCACGGTGAGGGACAGAACACACATGACTGCGATCTGCACCACCCTCATAACAAAAAGATTCTTTTCGTCCACAGCTGGTTCCGGAAAGCCATCGTCTGTTACCACTGACGCTTGGGTGCAACATCCCAGTAGGTTACCCAACATGTTGCTACTGTTGGTGAGTAAAACCACAGCATCTGTCTGATTCATGGTCCCAAAGTTATTGCACAGCAATGAAAAGTCAAACAGGTGGTCCCGCTGCTACTGCAAGTGAAGAAAAGAATTCAAAGAAAAGAACCCATTAATCATTGGATTTTCCTTCTCCTCCCTCTCCTGCTGCTTCGCCAACTGAGGGTGGAAATGTTACAGCTAGGAATAAAGCCTCTCAGCTTGCTCACAGTTAGTCTTTAGAATGCCTTTTTTCTGCAATTTTAATCAGTTTCTTTCAGTTCACATGCAGCCAAGCAGAAAAGAAAGCTACTGACTTTATCTGGCTATGGTTATTATAAAGCTCTGGATCCAACCATTAACCAGAGGGAGGTGTTTGAATCCATTAATAGAGATCTACTGGAGATGTAGGGATACAGCGCCATCTTAAGGTCGTTGACTGCAATTACCTTTCATTTTGAAAACCAATTGTACTTTCACCGATACATTTCCCTTGTTGATGGTTTATGTCCTGCAAGGAGCCCATTAGAGAGACACTAAAAACAGTTGAAGTATATAGATGGAAAATAACATCGAAGAGTGTCTAACAGAGTTTATCATCATTAAGGTAAATTGAAAAATAAATGGGATTCTTTATAAATTAAAATATATGATGTCATTTCTCTGAACAAAATGCATACATTATTAAAGTGGTTGGGCAGGCCATATATATTGAGGACCTACATTCAAATATTATCTGCTCACATAGCAGCAGGATGCTACCAGATGATTGAATATGGGGGTCCCTGCAGCAACTTTGAGAAGGTAGGTCCTGGGGAAAAGAGGACACTGGCAGCTTTCCTCTATACCTAGAAGTCATCTCATGCTCTGATCGTGTCTATAATAATAAACTGGGGAGTTTCTTTAATAATCTATCAATTTTTTTATATGAACATAGGCTGTTGAGGTGCTGCACATTGAATATATGTATGTAGTGCAGTCTACTGCGTTATGTACCACTTGTGCAGCGGGTGGGAGACTAGGGGCCCACCTTGCTCAGGGGCCCAACGGGGGATTCACCTGTACCCCTATGGGCCAGTTCGAGCCTGAGTCCGACACCCTGACGATCGGCTGTTTGAAGAGGGGGCAACGCTTCATGCGAGCTCAGTTTCCTCTTCGTTACACTACCCGTCATCTCCCCTGTAGTGGTGGAATAGTGTAACTATAAGTACTCGCTACTTTTAAATAAATAGAACTAGTACTTGTCATGACACTGCACTTTCGAGATGACAGGCAGTGTAATGAAGAGGAAGTAGCGCAGCTAATATTGATGACCTGTCCAGACAATAGATCATCAATATACAGTATATGGCCTGCACAACCTTTTTATATGTGCATAATAAAGGATTTGGGGTATATATATATATATATATATATATATATATATAAAGAAAGGCCCCATTGACCTGGGCTGAAACGTTGCTTTCTGGGGTAATAAAGCGGGCCCATCACCTTTTCACACACCGTGTTTATAAAAAATAATAATAATATAATAATATACATATATATATATATATAAGACAAAAATTGGACTGCACTCCGAAGGACTTTCCAAAGAGTCAATGAACTTTATTCACCCATAAAATGGCACAGAGGGACGTTTCGGCTCATACATGAGCCTTTCTCAAGCTTGAGAAAGGCTCATGTATGAGCCGAAACGTCGCTCTGTGCCACTTTATGGGTGAATAAAGTTAACTGACTCTTTGGAAAGTCCTTCGGAGTGCAGTACAATTTTTGTCTTATACAAGCGGGTAAGCACCTATTGCCATACTTGGGCTTTGCACCCTCCCTTTTCCCTTTTTTTCTTGGATGGTGCTGCTGGTGGTTTTTCTTTTATATATATATATATATATATATATATAAAAAATATGAAAAAACGGGCAGCACTCAACAGATAAAAAATAGAAAAATACTTTATTTACCCACAAAGGTCATGCAACAGTTTCGGCTCTACACAGGAGCCTTCCTCAATGAGTCTGCTTGAGGAAGGCTCCTGTGTAGAGCCGAAACGTCGCATGACCTTTGTGGGTAAATAAAGTATTTTTCTATTTTTTATCTGTTGGAGTGCTGCCCGTTTTTTCATATTTTTGTATTCATCTGGATTTGCTTATATCCACATTGGGCTGGTGCACCCTTTACCTATTTTTCATCTAAGACTGTGCTGCTAATCCTTTTTCTTCTTTTTTGTATATATATATATATATATATATATATAGATAGTTTGGAAATACATTTCTGAATTTTCATTGAACAACACCCAAAGTTATGTATCCTCCATTCCATGCTACTTCATTGGTACCCCATACCTATGTAGGTGAGGTGATTTTGAGATCCAATTTCTCAAAAATATTTGCCCCCCTGTAGATGGCACATTTGTTACTCAGTGTAAAGTTAGACAAAGAAAATCAGAATATATGAAAAAAAAATGTAAAGGAAAAATTGGAACTAATGCCCATATCACAATCTAAAAATACATTTTTCCCCTGTAATATTCATTACCGGTTGCAAAAATGAAAAGGGCTGTTCAGGTGTAGAAAACCACGCTTCCAAAAACAGTGCCTTGTCTGTCCATGGATTGTATGTGGTTTTGCAGCTCAATCTCATTCACTTCATTGGAGCTGTGCTGCAATATAAGACACAACCCATGGACGGGTGTGACGCAGTTTTTGAAAGCAGCCATTTTTCCTTAATGCTGGACAACAAAGCAAATGCTCTTAGAATGTGATATCAGTCTATGTTATAAATTGTCTATTAGGCGATACTCGCTCATCCTTATTAGGGCTCCATATAATTTTATGGGTTTTTGTGTTATGGGGGTATTCTGAACTAACATTGCTAATACCTCCAGGGGAGAATACCTCCATAATATGGTGCCTACTGGAGGCACCATACTGCAGCCCAAGTTGTGTCCAGGGCCATATGAACTCCATGTACCGCTCCATTTCCTTTCATTTCCCCAAAATGCTGTTCAAGAACCTTTAGGCAGTGTTCACGTTGACCATTTGCACCATAGTGTTTTGCTACCTTTTCGTACAAATGTTTTACCCGTTATGTTTATGAGGTTGAGTTGCGGTAAAACCGTGTCTGTAATGGGATATAGGAGCACTTAAAGGGGTTGTCTCACTTCAACAAGTGGCATTTATCATGTTGATAAAGTTAATAGAAGCCCCTTACTAATGTATTGTGATTGTCCATATTGCCTCCTTTGCTGGCTAGACTCATTTTTCCATCACATTATCCATACACTTCTTGTTTCCATGGTTATTACCACCTTGCAATCCAACATCTGTGGCTGTGCTTGTACACTATAGAAAAAAGCTCAGAACTCTGGGACCATAGGAGCTCACATAAGCTGGAGCTTTTTCCTATAGTGTACAAGCATGGCCACTGATGCTGGATTGCAGGGTGGTCGTAACCATGGAAATTAGAAATGTTTAATGTGATGGAAAAATAAGTCTAGCCAGCAATATGGAGGCAATATGAACAATAAAAATACATTAGTAAGGGACTTGTATTAAATTTCTCTACCTCATAAATGCCACTTACTGAAGTGAGACAACCCCTTTAAACAATCAAGCCAATAATGGAGCCTTCTCGTTGTATGTAATTGACCAAAAGGGCTAAAGGACAGTGATCAACAAATGGTGCAATCCTTTGCCTTTCCCAATTAGAGGATCGGGATGTTGGTCAGTGGGTGCTGAATGCACCCCATTACTTCTTTTAAATTTGGAACATTCATAGATCACAATAAAAGGGTCTCCCATGACAAACACCCTTTCAATTCGAGTGATGTTCATCCGCTGATTTGCTCACTGCCATCTGTAACTTTTTCTGATATTTGCTTATAAATTTGGACATTTTTCTGATATTAGATCATGTTTTATTTTAATATCAGGTCATTTTTATATCTTTGGGTGCACCCTTCGAGCCCCACTGATCTGCTTGACATCATCCCATCTCAGGACATAGTCTGGTCTTTGTTTGCGTTCATCGTGCCCAAGAATGCTGGTGGAGCCCTCAAGCCTGCCCCCTCCTATTCTGCTCACACTAAGGTGGATTATGGCGGAGGATGAGTCCTCATTGTAAGTAAGGGATGATGGTGAAAAACTGAGCTGGTTCCACTATGGGCAGAGGCAGAGATAGAGGAGTGTTGGTGGGCATGTGCCTCACATGCTGGGTGCCTGGGGATAATAAGAAACCTCACTGAGGTATCTAAATACAGGACTAGGACAGTGAACTGAATCCTAGCCCTGGGTAAAAAATAGCCTAGCTACACTGTTGCCTATGGGCCCTAAATGGAGATTAACAAATTTCTTGAAATTCGTTTTCGGGTCCAATTCACACAAATCGGTCGTCAGATTCGATTTGTGTCCAAATTTGACTTGAATCGAAAATGCCCCAATTAGCTTGAATGTTATGTATGACACTCTGAGATCTCTTAGGACTGTATCCGATCCATTTTAAGATCTTTAATGCCAAGAAAGCATTAGTAATGTCAGTGTGACAGTGACATCTATGGCTATGGGTAAACGGATGGTAGTCGTTGATAACAAACGCTGTGTGCTGCATTTTTTATTAATTAAAAATGTTCCAAAAATGATACCTTTTTGGTGGCGGATACCTTTTTCTCCTCTGACCTACAAAATGGTGGTCGCCATTTTGAGGGATTTCTAACAAATTGCTAAAATTTGATATTTACTAAAATCCATATTTTTGGCGAAAATTGCCATTAATTTGATTAGTTTACAATAGTTTACAATTGATTTGGTCATCTCAATTCAGACTGTTCATTTCCAATAATTATTTGTTTGTCATTGGAGGTAAGTTATGCATTTACATGCAGCAATCACCTGCGCTGTATGGGGATGAGAGATTGATACTGCGATTGCTTGTTTCCATAAGGACTCATTGTTTCTGGGCAGCAGACCAACATGATCTGCCGCCCCGGAACCGATGATTTAGGTGTCTGTACCAGCAATGCCTTCAACTGATGAACGTTTAGTTGATCATCGGAACGAGCTTTTCTAGTAATACTCCTTCCGAATCATTGCCCAATTGTCAGCCCATGTAAAGGCGACTTAAGGCTAGAAGCATAATGATGCAAAAGTTGCAGGAATCATGTTCAAGTCAATAGTTGTCAGAAGGTGCACAGCAAGGCTTCAACAATAGAGATGAGCGAAACTCTTAAAATTAAATTTGTGTCAGATTCAAGTGCTATTCTGTCTCTTCTCATTCTCCCAAATTGAATCACACAAAATTTGGGTCTGTTAGAATCAGAAAGTTTTTAAAAAATTGGGTCAAATTTAATCAATTTGCTAATCTCTGTTCAATACCACTTCCTCTGATGGTCCTACTGAACCTAACTTAGATCACTGTAGAACTCAATGATAATCTAAGATCAGTTCAGTAGACCCATGGGAGATCTGAGTGCGGTGGTCTTAAAATAGGTGCTAAAATGCAACTGTGTGAATCAAACTTTAAACAGAACCTGTCACAATGAGGCAGCATGCTACAGAGCAGGAGGAGCTGAGCAGATTGATATATATATATATATATATATATATATATCGTTTGTGGGGAAAAAATTATGTAAGACTTGCAATTTATTAATTTCAATTCCTGCTCATTCAGGGCTTTGAAGTCCAGGAGGCGGTCCTATCAGTGATTGCCAGCTCTCTCTGTATAGAGGGCAGGCTGTCAATCACTGATAGGGCCGCCTCCTGGACTGCAAGCCCTGAATGAGCAGGAATTTAAATTAATAAATCACAAGTTTTACTGAATCTTTTCTGATAAAACTATATGTCAATCTGCTCAGCTCCTCCTGCTCTATAAGATGTTGCCTGCAGCCCAGACATCATGTTCAACAAGTACCCTTTAATATTGATTCCATCTAAATCTAATATTTCTATTTTTGGCTTTTTTTTTGTCAATATGTATGCAACCTCAAATGATAACTGCCCCCCATAGTTTATGCATCTCTCACTTCATCACTTCCTTAAATCTTCCTATGTTCTCAGAAGAGCATTGACTCTTCACTCCGATGTAGCAGAGCTGTCAGTATTGTCATAAACATATCTTGCAGCAAGGGAAATGGGTATGAATGTGCATAATGAAAGCTAAAAAGCAACGGAAAGCACTTAGTTCTCCTAATATTTATGCCTCTGCCCCCACACTTCCAGAAATCAGCTCAGCTACTTTTTTGTGGTTGTCCTTAGGTGTGTCAAACAATGGGAGTCCTTTCTTTAGAAATAAGAGGTTAATTGCCTTACCTTGGAACAATCTGCTTATAGCATCCCTGACAAGACATGGAGACACATGTATTTGCCGAAGACATGGAAATCCAAGAGAGGAGCAGAATGTCCTCTAAATAATATGCAGGTCACCTGTCTGGAATATTGCAAGGAACAAGTCTAGTATTGAGGCGTAAGTCAAGCTCTTTAAGGTGCCTTAAGATTAGGCTCAGGGACCTTAGGAGGATAGCATTCTTGGAGTGGTCGTTCTGGAGTGATCTTACCACCTGATTTCTAGAGCAGTCTTGTTTTGGCAGAGACTCGGAGACCACAGAAGCATTTCCATTATACGGCTGAACTAATCGATCTGGTCTTCACATGTTGCTGCTCCATAGTCCCAGGGCTGTAACACGTCATGACGGTATCCCTATGGAGTAGGCCATGGTTTAACCATTACTTGGGATTTGCGCCAGAATAAGAAGATTCACTTACACAAGATCTTTCTTTAACCTCTTCATTGCCATTTCTTACAAATTTTTACCTGCGTAATGAGGACTTTGCCTTTTCGGGTAAACTAAATATATGTTTTGTATATATGAATATTTTTGTAGAATAGAAATTTAAGTTAAATTTTTAAATTAGAAACTTATAAATGAAGAAAAGGAGCCCACCGTCGTGGCTCAAGATCTTCTATTTTGGAGCTTTATTCAGGCCTCATTACCTCCATCATATAGCTACAGACCGTCCAAACAATGCTTATGGATTTTGTACACCCACCGTGTCCTTATTCATAATTTGCTACGAATAACGACATGGTGGGTGTCCAAAATGCATTAGCGTGGTTTGGACTGTCTGTAGCTATATGGTGGAGGTAATGAGGCCTGACTAAAGCTCCAAAATAGAAGATCTTGAGATGCTAGACACCCTTTTCTATTCTTCTATAAGTTTCTCATTCACAATGGAAGTCCAAGCAGCACGGATCTTTGGAGCATGTGGATAAGCTTGCTTAAAATGCCTTAATGATATTTGCTTGAGGATATACTATTAAAGTGCATCTACCTGATCTCCAATCTGAGGACAGTATAGGATAGTGGTGGAGATGCTGATCTTTAGCATATATAATGTTCTATGATTGCATTTAGTATATAAAGCTGTTTAAATTCCAGAAATGAGAAAACTTGAGCAATGTCCCCCCCCAACCACACAAAGAGAAAGCCTTTGTGTACTTCTTCCCCTGCCTCCACACATAGAGATAGCCTTTCTCTTCTGTTTCCTCCATTCACAGTTAGAGAAAGTCTGTGAGTCCTGTTTCCTCCCCCACTCATAGAGAAAGTCTGTGATTCCCGTTTCCTCCCCCACTTATAGAGAAAGCCTGTGAGTCCTGGTTCTTTCATCCACACATATATAAAGCTTGTGTCCTGCCTCCTCCACCCACTCATAGAGAAAGTACCGTTATGTGAGTCCTGTTATTCCCTGCCAATTGATAGAAAAAGCCTGTAAGTTCTTTTTCCTCTGCCCAGTCGTAGAGAAAGTCTGGGAAACCTCCTTCCCCCACCTACTCATAGAGAAAGTATGTGAGTCCTGTTTGCCTTGCCCACTCATAGAGAATGCCCATGAGTTCTGCTTCCTCCTCCCCGTCATAGAGAAAGTAGGTGAGTCCTGCTTCCTCTATCCACACATTGAGAAAGCCTATGAGTCCTGCTTCCTCTTCCCCGTTATAGAGAAAGCCTATGAGTCCTGTTTACCTCTTCCAGTTATAGAGAGAGCCTGTGAGTCCTGCTTTTTCCACCCACACATAGAGAAAGTCTGAGAGTCCTGCTTTCTTCATCCACACATAGACAAAGCTTGTGAGTCCTGTTTCCTCCACCAACTCCTAGAGAAAGCTTGTGAGTCCTGTTCCCTCGCCCACTCATAAGGAATGCCTGTGAGTCCTGTTTCCTCCACCCATTCCTAGAGAAAGCTTGTGAGTCCTGTTCCCTCGCCCATCCATAAAGAATGCCTGTGAGTCTTGTTTGGCCACCCACACACTGCTAATTACCAGTTCTCCATATATTAAAACTCATACAGGATAAGCTATCACTCACTAAGTTTTGAGAAAACTTTTGATATGTCATAAAGGCATATCAAAAGTTTTGATCAGTGGGATCTGAGTGCTGAGATCACTAGAACGAGGAGAGAGAAGCGCTCACAAATAACACTCCTCACTGCAAGAGACAGGAAAGTTTAGGGGCCCATCTCGATTCTGTTCTCTGCAGTGAGGAGAGCGCGTCGGCAATATGAGCACTTTTCTCATCTTGTTCTAGTGATCTGTGGGGGTCTCAGTGCTCAGATCCTGACCGATCAAAACCTTTGTACTTCTCTATGATATAGCAAAAGTTTTCTGAAAACTCTGTGTCCCTTTAATAAATTCTATAGTCCTGCCAGAATTTACACAGATTTTTACTTACTGCAAATACTGAATGGGTTGTGCTGACTGAACCCCCCACATTTTTTCCTTTGTAGTATATATTGGAGGAGTGGCGATCTCCATGTAGTCATGCACACCTGACCAGTTAGTCTGCCCTGGAGGCTGGTTTTAAAGTCAGTATAAAACTGAGTCTGCTTTCATAGCGCCTACCAGTAGCCATTTGGCTCCAGGAGAAGTATATAGTGGGCTCAGCATGCATGTTGGTACTTGCATCCCTGGATCCGATGAAAGCTTGTGTCCTGCCTCCTCCACCCACTCATAGAGAAAGTACCGTTATGTGAGTCCTGTTATTCCCTGCCAATTGATAGAAAAAGCCTGTAAGTTCTTTTTCCTCTCCCCAGTCGTAAAGAAAGTCTGGGAAACCTCCTCCCCCCACCTACTCATAGAGAAAGTATGTGAGTCCTGTTTGCCTTGCCCACTCATAGAGAATGCCCATGAGTTCTGCTTCCTCCTCCCCGTCATAGAGAAAGTAGGTGAGTCCTGCTTCCTCTATCCACACATTGAGAAAGCCTATGAGTCCTGCTTCCTCTTCCCCGTTATAGAGAAAGCATATGAGTCCTGTTTACCTCTTCCAGTTATAGAGAGAGCCTGTGAGTCCTGATTTTTCCACCCACACATAGAGAAAGTCTGAGAGTCCTGCTTTCTTCATCCACACATAGACAAAGCTTGTGAGTCCTGTTTCCTCCACCAACTCCTAGAGAAAGCTTGTGAGTCCTGTTCCCTCGCCCACTCATAAGGAATGCCTGTGAGTCCTGTTTCCTCCACCCATTCCTAGAGAAAGCTTGTGAGTCCTGTTCCCTCGCCCATCCATAAAGAATGCCTGTGAGTCTTGTTTGGCCACCCACACACTGCTAATTACCAGTTCTCCATATATTAAAACTCATACAGGATAAGCTATCACTCACTAAGTTTTGGGAAAACTTTTGATATGTCATAAAGGCATATCAAAAGTTTTGATCAGTGGGGTCTGAGTGCTGAGATCACTAGAACGAGGAGAGAGAAGCGCTCACAAATAACACTCCTCACTGCAAGAGACAGGAAAGTTTAGGGGCCCATCTCGATTCTGTTCTCTGCAGTGAGGAGAGCGCGTCGGCAATATAAGCACTTTTCTCATCTTGTTCTAGTGATTGGTGGGGGTCTCAGTGCTCAGATCCTGACCGATCAAAACCTTTGTACTTCTCTATGATATAGCAAAAGTTTTCTGAAAACTCTGTGTCCCTTTAATAATTCTATAGTCCTGCCAGAATTTACACAGCTTTTTACTTACTGCAAATACTGAATGGGTTGTGCTGACTGAACCCCCCACATTTTTTTCTTTGTAGTATATATTGGAGGCGTGGTGATCTCCATGCAGTCATGCACACCTGACCAGTTAGTCTGCCCTGGAGGCTGGTTTTAAAGTCAGTATAAAACTGAGTCTGCTTTCATAGCGCCTACCAGTAGCCATTTGACTCCAGGAGAAGTATATAGTGGGCTCAGCATGCATGTTGGTACTTGCATCCCTGGATCCGATGAAAGCTGTAATGGCACCGGACGGGGTTAAAAGCAGAGTGTGCCTGGCGTGCATGCTGTACCTGCGCTCCCTGGACTTTGTGTGGCTGTCATGGCCCATAACAGGTAGGAACTAGTGTTAGGGACCACTCATAGAGGCGACCTTGACGTGGTGAGTGGCTTATTATGCTTTGGCCAAAATGTACACTAATGCCTCATTCAACATCCAGCATAGAGGGAGGGCAGAGTGCTAGGTTGCAGAGTGCGATTGCATTTGTGTTTTTGCGTTTGTATGTGTATTTCGCCATAGCAATCTGCACCTGCATACAGGGTTGTGCTGACTCAACCCCCCACATTTTTTTCTAAATACTGAATGAAGTCACAGAAAACTATTGGGGTCATTTATTAAGACCCGTGTTTTAGATGCCGGTCTTAATACCACCGCGCTGGTGCATGATACGCCTAAGTTATGTAAGGGTTGTCTCACTTCAGCAAATAGCATTTATCATGTAGAGAAAGTTAATACAAGGCACTTACTTACTAATGTATTGTGATTATCCATATCGCTTCCTTTGCTGGCTGGATTCATTCTAGCATCCTGGGTGACACTAGGGAGGCTCGTTCCCGTCCTCGCCTGCCAAGTATATTCATTGTAAGGGGCCCAGCATATGGGGGGGGGGGTCATTTTATAGTCTTGGATAACCCCTTTAAGCATCCCACCACCCCCCCCCCCCCAAAAAAAAAAAATCACTGCATGTTTTTTTGCAAGCTAATTTTATCGTAATGGGTTAATTCATTTTCATGCTTAATTAGACATCAGGGAGAAGTCGCTCTATGGGCTCCTAAATAGTAGCGGCTTGCCAGCTGACTAATTGTAGTGATTGGCAATGTGCTGCCACGTCTGAGGAGTAGGCACACGGGCACGGATGCATTAGATGGAGACGCACTCCAATGACTGGCAGACATGTCACATCAGATTCTACCCAGAACATTTCACCAGCAGCAATAGCAATAAGAAAATCTCCGGTGTAATCCATTCTTCTCTTTGAGTCCTCCACTCAGACCTTTCAATCCTGGCAGACAGAAAATCCTGCCGAAGAAAAAGAAAATCATTTTGCGAAGCTGCGAGATTCATCTTACAGAGCCATCTGAGAGACGGAAAAGCAGAAAATACCAATTATATCTGTTCTGTGATCCACAGTATGGAAATGCTAAGGAGATGGCGCTTGTACGATGTATGGCAGGGCTCAATGTTTATAGGGTTTCCAATAGCTGAAAGGGAAACAAAAGAGTCGTTAAATGTATTTAAAGGGAATCTCTCGCCGTGACCTCCCGATCCAACTGTTTGCACAGACACGTTGCTTTGGTTCACTTGATTAAAACACAGTTTTTCTTTTGTTAATTCGAGACTCCGTTCCCGAGTTATGACCGTTTTTCTTAATATGCAAATGGCATCTTTGGGTTTATTAGGGTGTCACCATTGCTCTTGTTGCACCAAAACGACACTACTTTCGGGCAATGTGAGCACATATGAACATGGAACCAACACAGATGCCTTCAGCTGCCAAGTGCACATGTAACAGGTCAACCAGTGTCATAGGTGCAAAACTGCTGACAGATGCCCTTTAAATTGCACTTAACTTTTGTTTACCACTCCAAGCCATTTGTGGTGCAGATATTGCTTTAAGTGTAGGCGTGTTAGCCATTAACACTAAAAGGGTTAGAAAAAGCTTTTTTCCATGGACTGTGTTTGGTGTTATAACTCGGCCCCATTCATATTTTTTTTTCTAATCTGAACCACCTTAGACAGTTACCACATTCACAACCCTAGGCAACCTGAGAGTTACCTTATTCACCATGTAGACCACCAGCTACCATTCCAGTCAGTGGCGTAACTAGAGTGTTATGGGCCCCGGTGCAAACTTTGGATTGGGCCCCCTTTCCAATTTATACATGGAGGCAGCAATTTTTTTTACACTAAGCCCAATGCATGGCTACACTCACCCAGTCCTAATAAAATCTGGTCCTACCTCATCCTGGGTGTCACAGGTGTCGGCATTATGCCCACTGGATCCAGAACAAGGTCCCTGTGGTGATAGAGAAAAAAAGAATAATCACATAAGGAAGGAATGGGTACTGCCCCTGTGAAATCACCAGCAGGGGGCGCTGTGCTGGCATGTAAGACTGAGCCATGCCAATGTATAACAGGGTAATCTAGGACGATTCCCCTAAGTGCTACCACACAGTACTAATGCCCACATTGTGGCCCCTCACAATAATGAAGTCCACCTTGCGGCCCATTCACAATAGTTATGTCCTCCTTGTGGCCTCTCACAGCAGTTATGCCCACCTTTGTTCCTGTCACAGTAGTTATGCCCAGATATGTGCCCCCTCACAGTAGTAATGCCCAGATATGTGCCCCCTCACAGTAGTAATGCCCAGATATGTGCCCCCTCACAGTAGTTATGGTCAGATATGTGCCCCCTCACAGTAGATATGCCACATATGTGCCCCCTCACAGTGGTTATGGCCATATATGTATCCCTTCACAGTAGTAATGCCCAGATATGTGCCCCCTCACAGTAGTTATGGTCAGATATGTGCCCCCTCACAGTAGATATGCCAGATATGTGCCTCCTCACAGTGGTTATGGCTAGATATGTATCCCTTCACAGTGTTTATGGCCAGATAAGTGCCCCCTCACAGTAGTTATGCCCAGATATGTGCCCCCTAACAGTAGTAATGCCCAGATATGTGCCCCCTCACAGTAGTAATGCCCAGATATGTGCCCCCTCACAGTAGTTATGGTCAGATATGTGCCCCCTCACAGTAGATATGCCAGATATGTGCCCCCTCACAGTGATTATGGCCAGATATGTATCCCTTCACAGTGGTTATGGCCAGATATGTGCCCCCTCACAGTAGTTATGCCCAGATATGTGCCCCCTCATAGTAGTAATGCCCAGATATGTGCCCCCTCACAGTAGTAATGCCCAGATATGTGCCCCCTCACAGTAGTTATGGTCAGATATGTGCCCCCTCACAGTAGATATGCCAGATATGTGCCCCCTCACAGTGGTTATGGCCAGATATGTATCCCTTCACAGTGGTTATGGCCAGATATGTGCCCCCTCACAGTGGTTATGCCCAGATATGTGCCCCCTCACAGTAGTTATGCCCAGTTATGTACCCCTTACAGTAGTTGTGCCCAGTTATGTGCCCCCTCACAGTTATGTCAGATTTTAGTTATGCCCAGGTATGTGCTCCCTCACAGTAGTTATGCCCAGTTATGTGCTCCCTCATAGTAGTTATGCCCACATATGTGCCCCTTCACAGTAGTTATGCCCACATATGCGCCCCTTTACAGTAGTTATGCCCACATATGTGCCCCTTCAAAGTAGTTATGGCAGATTAGATGCCCAATTTTGTGCCCCCTTACTCTTGTTATGGCCCCCCTTTTGCCTCCAGTCTGCAGCTTTAAAAAAAACAAAAAAAAAACAAAAAACACATACTTACCTTCTTCCCTGATGACGCCATCCCACACTCACATCGTGTTGCATCGGCCTTGTGCTGGAGGCCGATTCCCGCTCTGTCAGTGATCCTCCCACAGCCAGCAGCACGATGTGCTGCCAGCAGGGGGAGCGCCGGAGATCAGAAGAAAAGTGAAGCAGGCAGCGGAGAGAGCTCCCTGCTTCACTCCGGAGACGACAGCCCGGCAGTGACAAGAACTGCCGGGTGAGTATGTGCTCCTCCCCCCACCCCCCACTTGCCTGTGCGCTGGGCGCGCATTATATACATGTTTGAAGAGCACTCTGATGGGGGTCCGGCATTGTCACTGTATTTCATGCCGGGCCCCTCCCCCCGCCGGGCCCAGTCGCGGTCGTTACGCCCCTGATTCCTAGTCATTACTACTGCAGGCTACGAGGGATATTTTCAAATCATTTCACTCCCCTAGAATACAAGGTAAAAATGCCTAATCCTGTAAATCACCATGTAAATTCATGTGGACTGTAACTGGGGGAATCTGAAGCGGGCACATGCAGTCTACATTGGTGGTCATCCGAGGATGGCATGCTAAGAATCTTGGCGGCATGTTCTTAGGGATATTGATGTATCCTTTTGCAACAAGTGAGGGTCCCATTAACTAATGGGGGTTATTCAGCACATCCCAGTGCTCAGGTGCACATCACCGTGGCTGAAACCGCGTAAAACAAACACAATGCACTCTGCAAACACAAATAATAAAGTGAATACAATCGTGCCATACTCACTGTAGAAAATATACTAATGCTAATACTACATTATAAGGCTACATTCACATGAACGTATTTTGTTTCCGTGTTCGTTTTTTTTGCGGATAGGATGCGGACCCATTCATTTCAATGGGTCCGCAAAAAATGCGGACAACACACTGTGTGCTATCTGCATCCGTATGTCTGTTCCGTAGCTCCACAAAAAAAAGATAGAACATGTCCTATTCTTGTCCGTTTTGCAGACAAGGATAGGCATTGTTACAATGGATCCACGAAAAAAACAGATGCCATACAGACATCATCCGTTTTTTTTTCCGGATCCCCAACTTGCAGACCGCAAAACAATACGTTCATGTGAATGTAGCTTAAATGTGAGATTCTTGACAAATATATTTTGCATAAAATTATTCGTGCCTGTCCACCAACGACAAGGCGATCTCTATAGGATAGGAACCTACACTAAGTACTACCTCCACTGGTGCTATACTGACCTCTATTAAATTCAAGGAATGCAGGTTCCACATGCATGCTGAGCCCACACGGTATTTTACCTCTCCTGGTGCCAAATAGACTCCAATAAATGCAGTGAGAGCAGGCTACAGCTTTATACTTGCACTAATTAAAATCAGCCTATGGGACAGACAGGTTAGTTAGGAAAGCACATCCATGGAGTCAGCTGCACCTCCAATGCAGACTGCAAAGAAAAAATAGGGTTCAGTCCACAGATCCAGTGTGCACAGACAGACACAAATATTTTTGTACAAAATGTATTTGCCAAGATTCTCACATTTATAACGTAGCATTAGCGTTGGCACTATTTTATTTTACTTTATTTGCAGAGTGCTGTTGCATTGTATTTGTTTTCACATTAACTTTTACCATCTTTTCTTTCTGGTAGAATGTTCACAAAAATTTGCTTAGGTGCCCAAAACATTTCACTGCCGTGGCTGAAACTGTATAATGATTATATCATGATTAACCATTACATTGCTTACTTAAAAATCTTTACGTAATTTAGTAGTTAAGTTGACAGGTCTCAAAAGCTGTTAAAGAAATAACATGGGTAATGCTGCCATCTAGTGGCAGGGTGTGGTATTGCATATTATCACCTTTACATGGTCACCTCAAACACTGTTTTCAGAATATCGTAGCTAAATAAACAGATCATTTCTGGATAAAGGTAAATTTCTATTGAATATCTCCGTGGGGGAACTTACACAGATGAATCACAGGTGGTAGGCAGGTGATTTTCTACCTGAAAGTGGTTGTCTAGCATAGAAACTCACTCTGCTAGAGTATTCTAAGCTAAAGAGGGTCTCCTCTATTTCTCAGTTTTCATCAATAAGCCAGACAGGAGTAGCCCAAAGAGTGTCTTACATTCTGGAAGACCCACTGAGTCCATGCAGACAATCTACTGTCTCAATGAGTACCTTGTAATGCTTCATTTTCCCTGTGGGGGTGCTGCAGGTAATTGAACATTTGCTGAGTTCCCCTACAGCAGGTCAATGGGGTTCCAGCATCAAGGAACTCTATTAACCAAATGGGATTGTGAAAACCAACAACCCCTCTAACATGTAGCATGCAGTGGAAATTCTAAGTAATGATTTCATGTCTGAATCGTCCATTTTATAGGATTTAGTTTAAACATTTTAAAGTTAATTCCTTAGAACACATCTGCATGGCTTACATGCACTGTATTCTGAATAAAAAGTAACTTTGTAAATATATTGCATTACTTATCCTGTTATGGTACTGAGTTAAAGCCTGTATCACATTTCAGAGCTGCATTCATAGTTCTGCTAGTTGTTATTGGAAGTACAGTAGCATGCATGCTGTCAGACATGTCCACAACAGTTTAGCTGAGATCCTATAATCTACAAGGATAGCTATTTACTGCAGGGTGGAAACTTCCAAGACTAAAACAACCAGTGCATGCTGCATGCAGATACTGAACCAGAAAGGGATGCTGGGAGATTTAAAGGCTATGGACATGTTTGGGAGCAATTTTTTTTATTATTGCGTTCTACTCGTTTTGAGCTAAAAATTATTTTCTCAAAGGTCAGCCCCTTTCTCTGTGTAGGAATGAGATTCTCTGTGTTTACACTTTGTCCCATTAGGAACTCAGCAGAAGACTCATGTGGAGCTTATCTCTGATCTCCTGAGAGCTCATAAACACTCATATTACTGATAAGAATATGTGAAAGTAAGATGCTTACAGCTAGGCTAAACCTAAAAGCTATGTAACTTTGGGGAGCATTTTTTTTAGGATTGTATTTTTACTCATTTTGGGCTAAAAATCATTCTTTCAGTTGGTCTGTATTAAAAATATTGAGGTGTTCTGTCACAAAGGGTTTTCTTTTTCTAGCTGTGTGAATCATACTGTTTACTTTCACTTGGTGCCGGTCATCTAATAAACCTTATCTCTAAATTACTAAAAGGTCATAAACACTTATTTAAGCCACATTCTTATAAGTAATATAAGAATTTAGCTATAATGAGTGTTTATAAGGTAACAGATCAGAGATAAGGAGCCATCAGCTGAGCTGCCTGATGGGACAGAGTGATAAATTTGGATCCTGCTACTAGGTAAAATCAAGGCTGCACAAAGGGTTCAACATTTTTAATAAAGACCAATTGAAACAATGATTTTAGTTCAAAATGAGCACAATGCAATAATAATTGCCCCCAAAGGTGTACATAGCCTTTAACTCTCTATGAAATAAACTGCTGAAAATTTTTAATACAAACCAATCGAAAAAAAGGATTTTTAGCCCCAAAAGCGTAGAATGCAACCATAAAAAATTATCTCTGAAGGTGTTTATAGCTCTTAAACTCTGAAACCATTAGAATAGTTGAGACATCAAATCATAAAATGGTGTTTATACAACTGAAACCCTTATTGTCATGATGTACATAGCTGGTTCTTAACTATCAGAGTCCCTACATCTCACATTCTATAACTGAACTGACAATAGCAATGGCAGGTTCTTTGGATGGCGTAAATATAAGGGAGACTGTACCTTAAAATGTTGCAACACAAACATACTCACATGGTACATGGTACACTGCTTTACATTTGCAGCACTCAATATAAAGGGCGGAGTTCTTTATTTAAAATCTATAAGGGGGACCTCCTTAATCAATGGAAGATGTTTGACCCAGTGGTGTAGCGTGGGGTGGCTGAGGGGGGGTTGCCCCGGGTGCCAAATTGCAGGGGGCGCCAGACAGCAAGCATTTTAATGAGGGCCACGGGAGCATATGGCTCCCGTCCCCTCCGTTTTGCCTCATAGGCTTCAGACCACTAGGCCAGAAGCCTATGAGGCAGTAGAGCG
Organism: Bufo gargarizans; assembly: GCF_014858855.1. Lineage (NCBI taxonomy): Eukaryota > Metazoa > Chordata > Amphibia > Anura > Bufonidae > Bufo > Bufo gargarizans. Next base: position 58,118,216 of record NC_058087.1, read on the forward strand.
ATGCAAGAGGTCACGATTACCTCACTGTGACCTCCTGCGTCGGGTCTCGCGAGCTGATGTGATGACGCGGCGTGGCAAGGCACAGTGAGATGTTCATGACTGCCTGCGTTGGAGAGAGGTAAGTATTATTTTTTTATGTATGTACCCTACCCTAATTGCAGAGGTACTGGGGGCACTAAGGGGGTGGGGGAGGAGCAGAAAGAGGAGGATCAAGGACATTATACTAATGAGGGGGCCATTATATTAATAACAAAGAGAGGACCATTATAATAATTAGAGATGAGCAAATTTTTTGATTCGATCTAAATTTATCCGTGGCTAATCGCGTTAAAAAACAGCTATTTCCTGGCTGCAGAGAGCCTTTATAGTGGTGTAGAACACTGTGCCTTGCAGTAACACGCATAGGGAGTCTGCTCTGGTAGTGAAACAATACTGTGAGTCAGTATGACATGCAGATGACAGGCGTCGCTCTTATAATCACTGCACACTTCACTTATTTGGGCAGTTAAGGGGCCAAAACTGGCTAAATAACTCAAGTATGAACTAAGTCTTACAGATCGAAGCGCACTCCTTTTACATCGTTGTCAGCTGATTCCACATAGATGTCTACAGAACATGTTCTATTAAACGCTTATACAAGTAGAGCCCCCCCCGACAGAGTGGAGAGGGTGTCAGCAGTAAGTTAGTGTTAACGTCACTGAATATTTTGCCCTTCCTCTGATCAGTCAGAACAATAACCCCCAAAAAACGGATCCTGTCTGTTGAGCATCCACCTTCACTCGGTCAGCATTTGGTCAGTAATCCATCAGTATTGCTAATGCCCAAAAAAACAGGAGTGGATCCAAAGCAGAGATGACACGTGAATGAAATATTTGCATGTCTTCTGTGTTTTGTACCCACTCCTGCTTTTGGCTACCAAATCATAAGCCAATTCTGATGGGACCATACAGGCCTTACAGCTGCTACACAGACAGGATCCGTTGTGCGTCTCATTTTTCCTTCCTTCTGACAGATCAGAAGAAGGGTCAAATAAATGGTGATGTCATTCAGGCCAAAAAGGCAAAATAGTGGCCCAGTCATGGAGTGGGGAGGGTGGGACAACAGCTTGAGAAGTCCACAGAGTAACCCAATGACATAGTGGTGAGGTGGAAGCAGCATGAGGAGGCTACAGAGTGGCACAATGACAGAGTGCGGAGGTGGCAGCAGCAGCATGAGGAGGCCACAGAGTGACCCAGTAAAATAGTGTTGAGGTACCAACAGCATGAGAAGGCCACAAAGTGGCACATTGACAGAGTGTGGAGGTGGCAGCAGCAGCATGAGTAGGCCACAGAGTGGCAAGGTGACATAGTGTGGAGGTGGCAGCTGCAGCAGCATGAGGAGACCACAGAGTGACCCGGTGACAGAGTGGGGAGGTGGGTGGCAATAACAGTAATTGATAAATATCTTTTTATTGAGAAATGGGTTGTAAGCAAAGATATAAAAATGGAAAAAACAAAGGTAAGTCATGAACATCGAAATGTTAGGTCATCGGTTGTGCAACATTTACATGATGCAAAGTACAAGTACAACAATTGAAAAGATAAGTACAATTTTGATGGAAGGGCAAGTCACTTGGGGATAAACTGAGGATACCAAATGGCGACACTGTATAATGCAAGTGCAACTTGACATGTGATGCTCCATGGCCAAAGGTAAAACATGAGAAGAGAAAACAAAAGGCGTTTGAGAGGGGGGGGGGAGGTGTTACAAGAGGGTAAGAGCTAGTGTTGGTGGGGCATAATGACTAGTGTGAATAACACTTATATGAGCCGTACCAAGTATTGGTCTTGGAGTTATAGGGTGTTTTAGGGTGGTATCTGTATTACACCTTCATCCCGAACCAAAAAACCTGGCCTCTATAACCTAACAACTTGTAAAGGCTGTTATCCACCCCTATCCCAGGGGGGGACCAGCTCAACCAGGAAGGGTATAATTTGGGGAGTATAGTCTGACGCCACTTGGTCCTTTATATCCTACCCCTAAGGGCCAATCCCTCTATATAATTTCCACGTTTTTAGAAATCTAGACCTGGTATAAGTTTCCCAGTGAGCTAGTTCTTCAAAACGGAAAAGTTGGTCAACTTTCTCTACCCAAATTAACAGTGTAGGTGCCGAGTTGCTTTTTCACATAAGAGGAATAAGCAGCCTTGCTGCCGTTAATAGCATAGTAAGTAAATTATGTGGGTTAGGTGTAAAATCTCTGGACGGACACCAGAGTAGGACCAATTTAGGGTCTAGAGACAGGGTTGTAGAGCATATTTAGTTTGTTACTTTCTCTATCTCGGATCAGAATGGTCGGATAATGGGGCAGTCCCACCAGATGCGAGATAGGGACCCGGCTCCTTGACCGCATCTCCAACATGTCTCTGAGATCTCCGGGTTTAACTTGTGGAGGAATACTGGGGTCTTGTACCACCTACTAAGTAATTTATATGAATTATCCTGTATCTTAATACACCTGCTAAAATCCATGAGAGTGGGCAAGTACAAAGGCTTTTTCGAGTTCTGATAGGCTTATTCCAAGTTCAGTTTCCCAGGCAGGGAGAAAATATAAGTTGGGGGGAGCAATGAATAGAAGAGATTTGTATAGAAGAGACAACAGATGTTTAGGTAGGCTGTCTAGGACGATTAGTTTCTCAAGCTAGGTGGGAGCACCTTGTGGCAAGGCAGATAGTTCTAAGTTCCTTACATCTCTGCGAAAATTCAGCAGATGTAAGAAAGGTGCTTCAAGAGTCTTGGGAAGATTCAAAATCTTATGCCAATCCATTTTCCCATCTGGTAGAAGAATCTCCATCATCGGGACCTTTTTCAACTGAGACCAAACTCCGGAGGGTGAAGATATGCTTGAAAACAGGCTAGGGGGGTATTGGGAAGTTGGAAATTGATCTCTTTCGATTTATAGAAGGAGGGCCACAGTTTTAAGAGTCCTTTGATCAGGGGAGAAACAAAGAGTGTATCAGAAGTATATTGTCTTATCCCCCACAAAATTAGCTTCTCTTCCATTGTCAGGAGTTGTTTTTCTAAGTTTGTGCAAAGGTTAAGGTGGTGGGGTAAGATTAGTGTGATGCCTCTAGACACTTGTGTTGCCTTATAATATGTGAGCAGGTCAGGCAGCCCAAAGCCACCAAATCTCTTTTCTCTAGTGAGGATAGAATAGGCGATTCTAGGGGATCCCCCCCCCAGAGGAATGAAGAAAAGAGTTTGCGAATTTCAGAGAAGTATGAGAGGGGAAGCCATATGTGAAGTGTTTGGTGTTTGCAAAAGATAGAAAAACGTGGGGACTACATAAGTCTTAAAGAAGTTATTCCTTCCAATCCAGGAGATAAATGGGATTTTTATAGTTCTAAGCTGGGCACGTACTGATTGTAAAAGGGGGTATAATTCAGAGCCATCAGCTCTTTCGGGTTCGCTGAGATGTGTAGTCCTAGGTATTTGATGCTTTTGGACACCCAGGCAAAGAGGATTGTTTGCTTGAGTTTTTGGATAGTGGAGGCGTTACATGAGATATTTAATGCTTCTGACTTATTGTAATTGATTTTGAAGTTAGATATAAAACCGAATTCTCTAAAAATGTCTAATAGTATTGGGAAGGACATTAGAGGATTAGAAGTCATGATAAGCAGGTCATCTGCAAATGCCGTTGTCAGGTGGGTGTGAGTGCCTATAGTAATCCCTTTAACATGCTGGTCTTGTCTGATCTTTTGCAATAGCGTCTCCATGACTATTATAAATAGGGCTGGGGAAAGGGGGCAGCCTTGACGTGTACCGTTTAGTATCGGGAAGGAGGGAGATAGTGTACTGTTAATTTTGATCCTGGCAGAGGGGTTGGTGTATAAAGAAAGGATTGCGGTGATAAATACCTGTGGTATGCCAAATTTCTGCAAGGGCCAGCTTACTCTATCAAATGCTTTGTCCGCATCAGTGCTAAGTAGTGCAAGCAGATGACCTGCTTATTATGACTTCTAATCCTCTAAGGGCCTTCCCAATACTATTAGACATTTTTAGAGAATTCGGTTTTATATCTAACTTCAAAATCAATTACAATAAGTCAGAAGCATTAAATATCTCATGTAACGCCTCCACTATCCAAAAACTCAAGCAAACAACCCCCTTTGCCTGGGCGTCCAAAAGCATCAAATACCTAGTGTTGGTGTGCTGGGCCCAAGAGATCAGGCGTGTCAAGCGTATGGTGTTTTCTTTACCCTGTCTGCCAGTAACAAAACCCACTTGCTCACTACCTATGATGTAGGGGAGTATTTTTTGGATGCGTTAAGCTAAGATCTTCGCCCACCACTTAACATCAGCAATAAGTAGTGAAATCGGGTGATAACTAGAGGGTCCTTCTTATCTTTGTGTATAAGTGTAATATGAGCTTCCAAAGCCTAAGGTAGTCTATTGCCCTGGAGTAGAGAATTGCACATGGAATGAGGGTGTCCCTAAAGACCTTGTAGTACTGAATGGGGAGGCCATCTGGTCCCGGGCTCTCGCCTGATGGTATAAAAGCCAAGACACAACGTATTTCCCCCTGAGTGATGTGGGAAATGGTACTTCCGGCAGGAACCTAAGCGAATGAGCTAAGAGGACAATAGGGTTAGATCCTCTCAGCCTTTAGGGCCGAGGCACGTGTGGAGAAGCATCTCGACCTAGGCCAAGATGGCACTCACTGCGTGTGTAGTCCTGGTTGCAACATTGTTCTGGAAGGTGAGTGAGATTATAGAACGCATGCTGGTTGATCTCTGATATGGCGTCTCTCCAATTTAGGTCTTGGCTTTGCACAGATTCCTGCGGCCGGTTCTCTCTGCGTTTCCTGGGGAGACTAGGTGCCATGCTTCTTGTTGGGGAGGCAAAGGAAGCGGACCTCCCTGGTCCGCAGGCATCCAGGACGGGAGATCTATGGGCGAGATCCCTAGCGTATCCCAAGCTGCACCTAGGACCGAAGGCGACCTGATGGTGATCTGTTTACCGTTTTTTATGATGGCGAGGCAAAACAGGTACAACCAGCGTAAGGGGATGGCGGTTTCCTTCAGTGCCTCTAGGAGAGGTTGCAATAACCTGCGTTTTGCCAGTGTAGAGGCCGCTAAGTCCTGGAACATCAGTATATTAGAGTCCTCATACTTGAGTTGGGAGGCTTCCATGCTACTTTTGAGGAGGGCCACGGTGTCCACAAAGCTGAGTAGGCTGCAGATGACATCTCTTGGCTGCTCATTATGCTTAGGTTTCAGGCGGAGGGCTCTGTGGATTTTTTCAAACACAATTGAGACGGCTCTATCTGGCCCTAGCAGAGAGCCAAAGATCTCTCTTGAGGCAGCTGGTAATGCTCCTGGAGCCACTGACTCAGGTAGGCCCAGCAGCCGTATATTTCGCCTGTGGCTGCGATTTTCTTGGCAGCGTCTTCGGGCGGCAATGCAGTCTTCCTGGTAAGGAATTTCTTCAGGTCTGGCTGCTTAGTCCGGGCTGGGGTATTATCCCTGGTGTCTCTGGACTTCTCCCTGTTGCTTTTCCCCATTTTTAGCTGGAGGGAGATCTGAAATAAGGGTTAGGTGACCAAGTCGTTTCAGGAGCTCAAACACAAGCCACCATTCTGCAGTGCGGTCAAGCTCCGCCCCCAGTTGCAATAACAGCACCCGCTGACTATGGTGGGTGTAAGAAGGAGCACTTGGCATCAGATGTGTGGCATCAGGCAGGTGGCAGCATCAGAATAGTAGTTGAGGCAGGTAGCCAGAAGAAACCGGTCTTATTTTTCAAGGTTTGGGTGAGGCAGCATGGATTATCTAATCTGATGCATCAGGCATTTGTGGGTGGAAATCTTGGCTGATCCACGCCTGATTCATCTTGACAAAGGTCAGTCTGTCCACATTTTGGGTGGACAGGTGAGTTCTCCTTGGGGTAACTATGGTCCCCGCCGCACTAAACATCCCCTCTGATGCCACACTATTTGCCGGGAAGGACAGCTTTTCCAGGGCAAACTTGGCCAGTTGCGGCCACAAATCCAGTTTGGCTGCCCAGTAGTCCAGCGTATCTTTGATGACGGGTGGCAGGGTGCACTCCAAGTATGCTACCACCTACTGGTTCAAGTTCTGCTCTATGTCTAGCTGCTGGTGAGTAGTTTCTTCACTATGCGGGTGAAGAAAGCTGCTCATCAGCGACTCTAGACTCAGGCTGCTGCTGATGGAGCTGGTACTGCTCCTGCCTCCCCCCCCCAGCAGCCATGGCAGTGGAACATGAGCGCAGAGGCCCCCCCCCCGGCCATACCTGCAAGAGGATGGACGATGGCACAGATAGGCAGCGGCCAACTGACTACATAGGATGTCTTTATAGTAGTTCAGTTTGTTCTCCCTCTCATCGGGTGTAAAAAAGGCCCCCATTTTGGACTGGTAGCGATGGTCTATCATGGTGTAGAGCCAGTAGTCATCCCTCTGCCGAATGGCGACAATTTGGATGTCACTACGCAAGACTTAGCATTCATCGGGCCATTTGTGCAAGTGATTCAGAGGGACTCCCTGCCTCCATCTCCACTGCATACTGCCACGGTGTGTCTGGGTAATCTGCCTCATCTCCCTCTTGCTCACCTGTGTAGAAAAACCACCTGTTTTGCTACACATTGCTTGTGCTCCAATATCCTCCTCCTCCAGTTCAGCCCCCACAGGCCTCATGTAGCCGTGAGATGTAGGCGCCACGTCTCCAGTCCCCTGACCAGCCAGATTTACCAGCATCTGTTCCAGAACATGAAGCAGAGGAATGACATCGTTCATCCCGTAGTCCTGGCAACTGAAAAATAACGTGGCCTCCTCAAAGGGCCTGAGCAAACGGCAGGTATCACGCATGAGCTGCCACTGGCTCTCATCGAAGTTACACAGTGGAGTACCTCTGTCCGCTTCGATCATCAAAAAATCGTTTATGGCCTTTCTCTGTTCGCATAGTTGGTCCAACATATGGAGGGTGGAATTCCAAAGGGTGGAAACGTTGCATATCAGCCTGTGTTGAGGGAAGCTATTTGCCACTGCAGCTCAAGGAGGGTGTGCTTGGCGGTGTATGACTGGCTGCAGTGCATGCAAAGTTTTCTGGCCATTTTTAGGATGTCTTGCAGATTGGTGGAAGACTTCAGGAACCGCTTTACAACCAGGTTGAACACGTGCAGGCATGACTCAGCCCTCCTTGACGCAGCGCCGACACCATGTTCTTCCCGTTGTTGGTCACCATGGTTCCAATTTTGAGTTGTTGCAGAGAGAGACAGGATTTGATTTCTTGGTGAAGTACACGGAGCAGTTCCTCCCCTGTGTGACTCCATTTGCCCAGGCAAACCAGGTGTAGAACAACCCTGCACCTGTGGTATTCTGGAGGAGCACTGTGAATTGTCCCTGCAGTGGAGGCTGAGGACACGGTAGAGGATGAGGAGGCAGAGGTGGTCATTGTCACAAGACCAACGGCATGAGAACGTGGAGGCGGAAGCGGCGTCACCTGGTCAAGTTGCTTGTGTGGCTGGGCAGTAAACACATTTACCCAGTGGGCCGTAAAGGACATATATTGTGCTTGACCATAGCTACAGCTACTGACCAATTTTCCTAAAAAAGGCTGTATCACAAACAAATTTCACCACTAAATGGATAATCGACGCAATTGCTCAGTCCCTACAGAAAAAAGTCTACATTCACCGACCAATTTCCCCCAAAAAGGCTGTATCACAAACAAATTTCACCACTGAATGGCTAATCGACTACTTGTTAGTCCCTACAGAAGATACTCTACAATCACTCATCAATTTTTTCCAAAAAAGGCTGTATCACAAAAAAAATTCACCACTGAATGACAATGTAAATTCACTGTAGAATGGCTAATAACACATACTTATTTTTCCTATTAATACACCCCAACAATGGCAGTATAACAATGTCGGTTCACTGCAGACCGGCTAATAAGATGTATTCTTTTTCCTATAAATACACCCCCAAAAAATAAATATTACAATCACAATTCACCACAGAACGGCTAATAGGACGTACGTATCTATGAAACTTCACTGCTGAACTGCAAATAATATTTTTTTTGCCACTAATACACACCAAAAAGGGCTGTAATTTTCCCACTTCACCACACAATGTCTAATAACGTGAGCATTGCTTGCCTGGATATTGGAGCTTTATTGCAGTACTACAAAGCTCCTGTAGAGGGTGAAAACACACTTTACATTGTATCCCACAGTTATTTGTACTGAACTGGTTCTAAAATCATGGAGATATAGTTTGGGTACAGCCACACGATCAGGTTTCTGCATAAAGTTTTGGAATATAATCCAGAAAGGGATAGCGAAGCCGCCTCAGAGGTATAATATGTATCTCTCGTTATGCAGACTTCACTTCTCTAATGTGTATAGACATTTTAAGGGAAGAAGCCCAGTGCTTGCACTTAGTGCTGACAAACCAGCAAACTCCCTACACACTGAGAACACGTCTCCAAGCCCATGAGAAGGTTTTCATACTGACGGTTTTACCACTGGTCGCGATTCAGCCAAAGTACCCTCTGCTAGAGCGTTCTTTGGCTAAATCCAACACAGGGAGACAGATGACAATCTATAAAAACACACACACATCCTAAAATAAAATGTTTGCATAATAAAATTTCCACAACATGGTTTTCTCCACTTCACACCTCCCACTAGAAGGCTCTAGTCAGGGGCGTGCCTAGGGTGTTTGGCACCCAGGGAGGATCCTTTCTCTGCCCCCCCCATACTTAAAAAAAATTGTACCCCCTCACAGTAGTATTGCCCTCATTGTACAACCTTCACAGTAGTTTTGTACAGATGTGTGCCCCCTCACAGTAGTTATGCCCACATTGTGCCCTCTCACAGTAGTTATTAGTATTGAGCGCGAATATAGCGAATTTTAATCGTGAATATCGGCACTTTGAGAATTTGCGTATATTTAGAATATAGCGCTATATATTCGGAAAATCGAATATTCGTTTGTTTTTTTAACACAGTTCACATCAGGTGATCATCCCTCCCTTCTTCTAGCTTGTGGGCCAATGAGAAGGTTTTGTCACAGCTTAGCAACATCCCTATCAACCAATAGAAAAGTTTCCTGCCCCTTACTATATAAGAACCTCCCCAGCAGCTATTTTCTAAAGTTTATTGCAGTTATGAAAGAGACAGCAGTGTCATTGCTGTGCTCTGTGCTTTCTTGTATTACATTAGACAGTTAACTTATATATATATAATACAGATAGTTAGGGGGAGATAGTCAGTGTAGGTTAGATTGATCTATAGTGTAGCTGATAGGTTCCAGTGCAGGGTGATAGGTTCTGCTGTCCATACATACATTCTACAGACATAGTGCTGTGATGTCACAAGTTGCTCGTATTGCAAAAAAAATATGAGCATCATTAATTGACGAAACTTCGCAAGCACAAATATATTGGAGCACTCTCTCTGCATATAAGGCTATTCTAATGTTCTGCAGTGTAAACCATTTTCTCCAGTCTCGGTAAACTTATACCAGCTTGAAAAATGTAGCATAGGTGACCCACGCCTGTATTTCGCGTGCATTACGCGAATATTACATTGCCGATTTTTGCAATCAAGAATATAATCTTGAATTTGCGGATTTGCGAATATATGATGAATATTCGTGAAATTTTCGCAAAATATTGCGAATTCGAATATTGCCCCTGCCGCTCATCACTAGTAGTTATGCCCACATTGTGCCCACCTCATAGTAGTCACAGTAATAATCCCCATTGTGCCCTATTTATAGTAATAATGCCCACTGTGTCCCCTTCACAGTAATAATGCCCATTGTGCTCCCTTCACAGTAATGATGCCCATTGTGCCCCTTCACAGTAATAATGCCCACTGTGCTAGTAATGCCCTCTCTGCCCCCTTCATAGTAGAAATCCCCATTGTGCCCCATTTATAGTAATAATGCCCACTGTGTCCCCTTCACAGTAATAATGCCCATTGTGCTCCCTTCACAGTAATAATGCCCATTGTGCCCCCTTCACAGTAATAATGCCCACTGTGCCCCTTTCACAGTAAAAATGCCCATTGTGTCCTTCAACAGTAATAATGCCCATTGTTCCCCCTTTCACAGTAATAATGTCCATTCTGCTAGTAACGTCCTCTGTGCACCCTCCATAGTAGAAATCCCCATTGTGCCCCCTTCACAATAATAATGCCTATTGTGCCCCCATCACAGTAATAATGCCCATTGTGCCCCCTTCACAGTAATAATGTCCATTGTGCCCCCTTCACATGATATAAATGCCCATTGTGCCCCCATCACAGTAATAATGCCCATTGTGCCCCCATCACAGTAATAATGCCTATTGTGCCCCTTCACAGTAATAATGTCCATTGTGCCCCCTTCACAGTAATAATGCCCATTGTGCCCCATCAGAGTAATAATGCCCATTGTGCCCCCTTCACAGTAATAATGCCCACTGTGCCCCCTTCACAGTAATAATTCCCACTGTGCCCCCTTCACAGTAATAATTCCCACTGTGCCTCTTCATGTGCGGCCCCAATCCAGAAATGCAGACCCACACTTCCGGGTCCGCATTTCCGGTCCCGAAAAAAATACAACATGCCCTATTCTTGTCCGCAATTGTGGACAAGAATAGGCATATTCTATTAGTGCCGGCGATGTGCGGTTCGCAAAATGCGGAACGCACATTGCCGGTGTCCATGTTTTGCGGATCCGTGGATCCGCAAAACAGACACGGATGTGTGAATGGACCCTTATACAGCGCCACATACCTCTTACATCCAGTGAATTCTCTTCTCTGATGTAGATATTCTCTTTCCTCTTCTTCAACTGTTAGACCAGACCACCATGGTGACTGTCTCGTCTCTGCAGAGTTTAACAAACAGACATCTTTCTTTCCTACTTTTCCATCATCCTTCCACCTTCTCAACACCCCATCCTGCCACCCCCAATACTGTGTCCATTGTGCTCCCCAATACTTTCCTGCCGAAACAGTCCCCCTGAAAATACTGGTACCACACAGATAGTGCGTCAGTACAAAAACACCCCTTTATATTGTGCGCTAGTAATAAAAAAAACACCTTCCTTTCAGATCAGACCCCCATATAAAACGCTAAATAAGATCCCCAATCTCAGACCAAACCCCCTTTAGACCTCTATGTCAGACCCCATATAAGACCCCAGTTTTAAACCTCTGATCAGACCCCCATTAGACCTCCATGTAAGACCCCGACGCAATATCAGACCTAAGATAAGACCCCACCCCCATTAGACCTCCAGACCCACATATCAGACCTCAGACCAGACCCCCATATCAGACCTCCAGACCCCAATCAGACCCCCATTAGACCTCCAGACCCCCCAGTCAGACCTCCAGACCCCCAATCAGACCCCATTAGACCTCTAGACCCCCCCAGTCAGACCTTCAGACCCCAAATCAGACCCCCATTAGACCTTTAGTCCCCCAATCAGACCCCATTAGACCTCCAGACCCCCAATCAGACCCTCATTAGACCTCCAGATCCACAATCACACTCCCATTACAATCAGACCCCCAATCACACACCCCAGTCAGACCTCCAGACCCCAAATCAGACCCCATTAGACCTCTAGACCCCCCCCAGTCAGACCATGAGACCCCCAATCAGACCCCCATTAGACTTCCAGACCCCCAATTACACCCTCATTAGACCTCCAGACCCCCAATAACACCCTGCAGTCAGACCATCAGACCCCCAATCAGACCCCATTAGACCTCTAGACCCCCCAGTCAGAACTCCAGACCCCCAATCAGACACCCATTAGACCTCCAGACCCACAATCAGACCCACATTAGACCTCAAGACCCACAATCAGACCCCCATTAGACCTCCATACCCCCAATCAGACCCCCATTAGCTCTCCAGACACCCAATCAGACCCCCATTAGACATCCAGGCCCCCAATCAGACCCCCATTAGACCTCCAGACCCCCCAATCAGACCTCCATACCCCCAATCAGACCCCCATTAGACCTTTAGACCCCCAATCAGACCTCCAGACCCCCAATCAGACCTCCCCAATCAGACCTCCTGACCCCCCATAGACCGCTCCAGACCCCCCATTAAACCTCCATATCAGACCTCAGATCAAACTGTAAAATAATAAAGTAACTTACCTTTCCTGACGCCACTCTCCCTTTTCTGCCTGTCTTCTCTTCTCAGGACCGGCGCTGCAGTCACATGACCTCCTGCAGTGTCAGGTCAGAGTGCGCTCTGCACGTCCTGACACTGCAGGCAGCCAGGATACAGCAAGCGCTGACCCTAAGAAGAGCGAGCAGGAGGAGTGGACAGCGCTCACAGCGCTTCTCTGCCCCTCCTCATTGCAGTATAGTTAGCGCTTCCATTGTGGAAGCACTCACTAGTATTCACTATATAAGATGCACTGCATTTTATAAAGGGAAAAGCAATGAGCGCTTCAATCTGTATTGATGGAAGCGCTCATTGCTTCTGTTCTTGCACCACCCTGAGAGCCGGCACCTGGGCGGACCTCACCCCCGCCCCCCCGGCCACGCCACTGGCTCTAGTTTAGCCAGAAACTGTATATAAGGAGAGCAGTCAGATGCCCCTAGTGTTCTGCAATTAGCGAACAGGAACAGTGCTTGGAAGAGGAGACTCTGCCAGACTATTGAGTGACCAGAAGAAGATGCTGAGAAGGGCATATTCCTGCCACAGACCCTGAATCACCAGCCTTTGGTACCAGCCTTCTGAGAGACAAAGGGACAGCTACCTTAGGCCTTTCCTCAGTATCAAATGTTTCTTCTGCCAGAGAAGAGACTTGAGAATCCAGCCTAATGCCTCACCTGTATTGTTTTGGACCTGAATTCCTTCCGTAAAGAAGCACACAGGTATACTGCAGACCCTGAGTCTCTGGACTTAATTCCTATTGGGGTGCACCATGAGCAGTGGCCTTGTTTGGGGTGGCCCCAACGCTATGGTGGGTCCTCCAGACACCATTGAGGTGTCACCACATGTTGTTGCTCTCCATAATGGAAGGTAAGGCGTAGTGCACCACAATGGGAAATAATTCCAGAGTCAGTTTAGCAGTAAACCAGTGTGCTTCTATACTGGAGGAATTCAGGTACAGAACAATACAAGCGAGGCATAGGTCTGGCTTCTGCAGTCTCCTCCCTGGCAGAAGAAAGATTTGATGTTGAGGAAAGGCCTGAGATAGCTATCCCTCTCTTTCTCTCTCTCTCTCTCTCTCTCTCTCTCTCAGTAAGCTGGTACCCTGGTCAAAGGCTGGAGGCCCACGGTCTGAGGCTCAATAGTCCAGGTGGCTCCTTGGTAACAAGGCTGGTGACCCGTGGTCTGTGGCTTATTGTCCCCATCCTAGTGTCTTCTTCTAGTCACTCATGCAGACTATCAGAGTCTTCTCCTCCAAGCACTGGTCCCTAACTGCCAAACACTAGGGGCTCTAACTGCTCTCCTTATATACAGTTTCAAGCTAAACTAGAACCTTCTAGTTGGAGGGGTGGAGAAACTCACCACAAACAGATACATTGTTATACTTTCCGTTTCTCATAGACTTACACTAGAGCTTCAATGATACTCACTGATACACAACAGTTTTTCCTCACACAAACAGGTTTTTAGACATAACAACATAGCTAAACCAGACATTCAAAAGGTCAGAGTGTCTGGTTTTGGTGGTAAACAAGTATGGCTTTCCCCCAAAAAAACATGCTCTTCTTTAAACCTAATGGTAGCTGAGGAAAATTACCAGCAGTCCCAAAAGTCTCTCAGTGTTCATTAACCCTTTGCACAATGTTCTGCTAATGCAGTGCAAATGAACAGGATATATATCACAACATGCATATAACATGCATCTACACAGTATTAAGCAGTATAAGTCAGTGCAAGTTAACCCTTTAAAGTGAAATAAACTAAGGAGTTGATGACTTTGCATAGGGGAAACAGGGGCAAATGTCCACAAATGTCCAGACTTCAAAGTATCTCTGCTCTAGGGCACTAGACTCTACCCTACTTTAACTGTGGAATCCCCGACACAGTCAAGACTACGTAACAAAGAAGATTCATGTAACAGGCACCAACTATGTACATAGGGTTTGAGGCAGTCCAGCTCTAGGGCGACCTTCATTCTTCCCCTAGGGTGCAGGCTTTTAAATGTTATGAACAGGATTAAGCATGAGCTTAATAGTCAACAAGGCTTGTTTTTTTCCAGTTCTGATTGGAGTGCTGTTGATGCTGTGTTCTGCCTGGCAACTGATGATGCATCCTGGTAGCAGGTTCTATGGAACATATGAAATACACATGGACAAGATACAAGTGGCTGATCAAGGCTGTAGATGTCAAGCTGGTTATCAGTGGTCATTGCCGTGGTCATCAAGCTGGAACTTTTGCAAGGTCATCTAAATGGTCATCACTGGTCACCGCTGGGGCAAATCAGGATAGAAGGTACTCTATTCAGGTGTCAGATCTAGGACAAATAGAGTTGGGAGCTCCCCTACTTTTCATTGACGCTCTAGCCAGCATCTGCACCAGTAGCAAAAAGTCTCAAAAGGACATTGTTAACTGGACTGAACCAATTACTGGACTACCAAACAGCACCAACAACATAATCATCATGTACAATATATACAGTGCACATGAGAATAAGCCTCTTCTAAAACTGGTCATTATGCCAAGCATCATATTGATCCTTTTCACTTAACTCTCTGTAGGGCTGACTATAACGCTTTTATATTTTATCACAGCTGGCAAGATAGCAGACTTCCTAACTGAATGTAACCAGTACATAGCCTTTTATATAGCTCACAGCAAGACAATGTTTTTTCAAAGGATACATAGATCTTCAGCATCATTGGCAAAAATGGACAGCATCCTGGAAGAACCTTCCACATGCTCATAAGAAGACTTTTCTTTATATCAGCCGTTCGTCACTAGCAATTCTCTAGCATCCAGTGAAGCAGGATTGAGTAGTAATGCTGAATACAGTCTTATTAGCACAATCACTTGCTTGTGGCAGACCCCCAAAGGGTAACAGTTACAGCCACAGATGTTTTCATGGGGCTGGTTCACCTCAGATGCAGGCGAGGGCATGGGGCTGGATTCACAATGACTTGCTCTGCTGGCGCTGGACCGTATACTATTTGTGATGCCAAATTGCAGTGGCCGGGTTTGGGGTTGCCCCAACGCCCTACCGTTGAGGTATCACCAGGTGCTGCGGCTCTCCGGAAGGGATAGTAACACGTGGTGCACCCCAATGGGAAATAAGTCTACAGAGATAGGGTCTGTAGTAAACCAGGGTGCTTCTGTACTGGAGGAAATAAAGTGCAAAACAATACAGGCGTAAACAAGTCTGGCTTTTTCCCTCCAAAACATGCTTTTCTTTAAACCTAATGGTAGCTGTGGAAAATTACCCGCTTCTCATTCAAAGTCCCAAAACAGGATATATTTCACAAGATACATATAAAATGCAGTTATACAGTATTAAACTATATAAGTCACTGCAAGTTTAAGGTGAAATAAATTAAGGAGTTGATGACTTTGCATAGGGGAAAACAGTGCAAATGTCCACAAATGTCCACAGACTTCAAAATATCCCAGCTCCAGGGCATTACACACACCTTACCATCCCCTCCGGAGAGCAGCAACACATAGTGACACCTCAACGGTGTCTGGGGGATACCCCAGTGTACCGTTGGGGCTACCCCAAACTCGACCACTGCACCTGTACTAAACTAAACACCTATATTCACAATTGCTTGCTATTGTCAACCTACTGCCATTCAACCAGCCACCATACCTCCTCATCTGGTGCCAGAAACTGCACTTTGTATTTATTGCTGCTATATGTGCCACAAGTTATATTTTGCACTCAGTAAGGAGAAACTATTATACATTTACAAGGTTTGTGTCTTAGATTGCCACACAGATCCATTTGTCATTTGGATTAGCTGCTATACCGTACACGTTTTGGGAAGAATGTAGAACTGTTTTTAGAATCTTGTGTAACCCACCTGCCATAGTGCACCCAGAATTGTTGACTACACGGTCCATATGTATACAGAGTCACTATTGCTTCTCTTATGGGGCCACTTTTAATAACCCCTATGGAATCACGATGACTAGCACTTATGTGCAACATGACGGGCACCCACAGTATGTTAGAACTGTGGAGCACCCTCAGTGATGACGTGCCTGATATCTATTGAGCAATCTGCCTGACCCTATTGGTGGACACTCTTTCTAACACTTATGGAGAAACCAGTTGACACAGGGAAGTCACTCTCATTGACACTGTATAAGATTAAAACCCTCACTGACACCTGTACAATGGTCTGGCCATCTTTACACAGTGGGGGAGTAGATATAAGGCTGCATGAGCCGGTCACCACCGGATATTTGTAGTGCCTATGAGTGCATTAGGTGTGGTGGACACTGAGCCCTAATGCTAGTGTGAAGATAGCTGTCACGGTCCCTCCCATGACAGAGGTGAAAAGATCTGAGAGACTGGCGGCACGTGAGGGTATCTGACAGTCTCTCTGTTTTCTCCTTGCAGTATTGTTGTTTGGTAATGACCACACCTCTTGTCAGATGCAGCTTGTAGTCATTACTGAGGCTCTATTTAGTTCTGACTCACACTGCATTTTTTTGTTCGCTTGTATTTGTTGTTTTCTAGGCCTCAGGGAGACGCTGGGTTTCTTTCATCTAGGAAGGAACCAGTAGTCTCATTCTCTGCCACCACTTCTAAGGATTTCCAGGGTCTCCAGGGCTAAGGTTCCGGTGTATGAGTATTTCCACCTTCAGGGTCTACTCATATTGGCAGGAGTCAGGGAGAGATCTAGGGATTCCTAGGAGGTCACCATCCCTCTCCCTTAGCTTTGAGGCCTATACTCCTGTCTATTTCCTTCTTTGTGTTATCTGGTGTTTTCCCCTCCCCATTACCTGTGACATTATCAACCGCCAAAAAAACATCATTTTGTTTGTGTCAGTGCAGCGATGGATACTGTTTCTGCACTGGTTAATCGTATGCAGGGACTGCCTTTGGAGGTGGCTGACCTCCACACAGCTGTATCGCAGTTTCAGAGACCACAGGTGGTGGTTTCCAGCAGCTGGAACCAGGCCTGCCCAGAACCTAAGGTCACTCTCCCGGATAGGTTTTTCAGGGGAAGTGACAACTTTGTTCAGTTCAGGGAGTCACGCAAACTATATTTTAGACTACGTCCTAACTCTTCTGGGGATGAGAGTCAAAGAGTGGGGATTATAATTTAGTTACTGACAGGTGACGCTCAGTCTTGGGCTTTTTCTTTGCCGACCAGATCACAATCCCTCCGGTCGGTAGATGAATTTTTCAGAGCTCTGGAAGTTGCGTGGTTGGCAGGGAGAGCGTTCTGCTGAGTCCTATTGCTCTAAATTTAGGAGCTGGGCAACTGATACTGAGTGGAATGACCCAGCCCCCGGTAGTTAATACTGTCAAGGGTTATCCGAGAACCTGAAAGATGCATTGGCATTTCACGAATATCCAGAGTTATTGGAGGCAGCCATGTCTCTGGCTGTACGTATTGATAGACACCTGAGGGAGCACTATAATATGGGGAGGCATCCTCTTCCGACATTTTGGGTAGGAAGGCACTTGAGCTCATGTCTGATGATGAGCCAATGCAGTTGGGGAAAGTCACTTCTGGACCTCGTAATAAAAATGTTAGGGTTAAGAAAAGTCTCTGCTTTTTCTGTGGTAAAGGGGGACATTTTGTTAACGTATGTCCTTATGTTAACCCTCAAGGTGAAAAAGGAAAAAAAAAACAATGTAGTCCTCTTCTCAATCTTGGTGGTGTGGGTGGGGAATCTGAGAATGTACTTTTGTCATTTACCTGCAGTACCCAATTTCTCCTGCCTGCCAAGGTGGCGCTAGACTCCAAAACTGTGGGAATTGAAGTATTTATTGACAGTGGGGCAGGGTTAACCTAGTGGATGGCCAATTCGTCCGTATGCATGGTTTGACAACAAGTGCATTAGACTAAAATATTTTGGTGTTTGTGATTGATTCAGCTTCACTCTCACAAAAGTATTTGTCACAAATGGTGCAGGACATTTGCCTAAAGGTGGGAGATTCTCATCAAGAATCCATTTCATGTTTTGAGCTGGAGGGTCTTCCGGCTCCTCTGGTGCTAGGTTTATCGTGGTTATCCAAACATAACCCTACCATCGATTGGCAAGCGAGACAGATTCTTGATTGTAGTGCACGTCGCTTTCTGTTGTAACCACTAAAATAGTACCTTCTTTTATTTCAGATTTTTCTGATGTATTCTCTGAATGTGGAGACCAGGAGTTACCTCCACATTGGGAGTATGATTGCCCTGTCAACCTTATTCCCGGAGCAATATTGCCCAAGTATCGGTTGTATAATCTTTCTGAACCCGAAAGAGTAGCCATGGAAGAATATATCACTGAGAGCTAGGCTAAAGGTCATATTAGACCATCCAAATCACCAGTGGCTGCAGGGTTCTTCTTTGTAAAAAAAAAAGACGGAACCCATAGGCCATGTTGGGACTTCCGTGAGCTAAATCGCATTACTGTCCTTGATCCCTATCCGCTTGATCCCAGATTTGTTCAATCAGATTGTCGGTGCCAAGGTGTTCTCTAAGTTGGATTTGAGGGGGGCATATAATCTGGTAAGGATCAAGGAGGTGAACTGTAACACCCCAGAGTTGTGTTACGACATGCCTCTACCCTGCTACTGTCTCCTAAGAGCCTTTACCATGTCATCTGATATGATTTTGCTCCTGTCTTCACAACTGTGCATTTAAAACTTTGTTAAATGTAAATTTCCTTGTCATTTTCCATGTTCACCAGCAGGTGGCAGCAATGCTTTGATAAGGAGCTAGTTTCAGTTTAGTATATCTAGGCTGTAATAGATTATTCCAGCTTAGCTCCCCTTCTGTGGAGGTGTGGACTGTTCCTACATCCTGCACCTTGGGTGGAGACGGAAGTTAGGTGCAGTGTAGTCCACCCCCTGCTAGGGGTAGGGTGTGTGTGTAGGAGATCCCCTAAATAGGGAAGAAAGCCAGGATCTTGTCTCGGCTGAGACATTGATCATCTCCCCAGTCTGAGCCCTGCAGCTTCAGCTGGATCAGAAGAAAGCAGACAACCTCCAGAGTTCCAGGACGAAAGCATTCCCTGAGAGCATATCTGAGAGTCAAGTCCAGAGACCTAGGAGAAGCCATTCCTCCTCAGCTGCTCAGTCCTCACAAAGCAGAAGATAAAGAGAAGTGCAGAAGATAAATTCCTGCCACAGTTTCAGAGCTACTAAGCAGACGTCTTTTCCTACAAGCTCCAGATTTATAGGGCAGAAGATTTATTCCTGCCAACCTTTGCCAAAACCTGCTGGGACCAAAGACCAAAGCTGTATTCTGTTTGGATTCAAGTTATTATCAGTAAAAAAAAGTTTGAACTTCATCTAAAGGTCTGGACATCATTTCTGCTGCAAAATTCCTCTATTACTCCTACTATCACTACACTCAAATTTATTGCAAGTGAGCCAGGAGTCCAGCCTTACCCAAGTAGGAGACACCGTTGAAACCATTATCATCACCATACAGAGACATTATAGGCAATCACACAACTCTGGCATTCCTAACCTGGGACGTGCATTATACCACCTTGGGAGGGCCCTCTGATAGTACCCTGCGCACACTGCAATTGGCGTCATGAACAAAACATAGACTATCATCTACACCTGACCCAGTCATTGCATAATTCGGCGTCAGCGTATACCCGTATCCTTGCTCTATTGCAGGACGAAAGAAAGACGGCCTTTAATACCCCTAAAGGTCATGCCTTTTGGGTTGACCAATGCTCCTGCTGTTTTTCAACATTTCATCAATGACATCTTTCGTCATCTGGTGGGCAGGTTTGTAGTGGTGTATCTGGATGATATTAAAATGTATTCCCCTGACATGGAGAAGCCTCAGAATCATGTGAAACAGGTCTTACAGGTCCTAAGGGAGAATAAATTGTATGCTAAGATGAAGAAGTGTGTATTTGTGGTTCCGAAAGTGCAATTCCTGGGTTACCTACTCTCATCTTCGGGTTTTCATATGGATCCGGAAAAAGTATGTGCTGTGTTGGACTGGGATTGACCCAAAAATCTGAAAGTGCTCATGTGATTTTTGGGGTTCACCAACTACCACCGTAAATTTTTCTTGAATTACTTGACTGTTGTTAAACCATTAACAGATATGACTAAGAATAGTGCGGTTTTCTCAGTCTGGTCTGATGAGACATTACATGCCTTTTCAGTGGTGAAGACGTGTTTTGCTTCTGCTCCTATACTGGTGCTTCTGCTCCTATACTGGTGCCATCGATTGTGGAAGCTGACACATCCGAGGTAGGGGTTGGAGCAGTCTTGTCGCAGGGTCCTTCTCCTAGCAAATGGCGCCTATGTGCTGTTTTCTCTAAAAAAAACTCTCTACTGCTGAAAGAAATTATGCTGTAGGTAATAGAGAGTTGCTGGCCATTAAGTTGGCTTTTGAGGAATGGCAACATTGGTTGGAAGGAGTGATTCATCTCACTACAGCAATTTCTGTTCACAAAAATCTGGCTTATCTGGAGTCGGCTAAACATCTAAACCCAAGGCAGGCCAAATGGTCATTGTTTTTTACCAGATTTAATTTCTTTGTCACCTATCGCCCTGGGCTTAAGAACGTCAAAGTGGATGCTTTGTCGTGTAGCTTTCCCGGGGAGGGGGTTATTCGGGAGATCCTGGCCCAATATTAGCTGATGGGGTGGTTGTATCCGCCCTTTATTCTGAACATGAGGCAGAGGTGTTGGAGGCCCGGAGAGATGCACCCGATTCTTATCCTCCAGGGAAGTTGTTTGTTCCTTCAGAACTACGGCACAAGGTGTTTCAAGAACATCACAGTACTGTGCTCACGGGACACCCTGGAAGCAGATCCACAGTTGATCTCATTTTCTGGAGATTCTGGTGGCCAGGATTGAGTAAATGTATTGAGGGCTATGTGTCAGCTTGTGAGACTTGTGCACGTGCCAAGGTGACACATACTCTGCCTTCAGCATCTCTACTTCTCTTGTCTATCGCGTCCCGACCATGGACCCATTTGTCCATGGACTTTATCACAGATTTGCCTAATTCCTCAGGGAAAACTGTGATTCTGGTGGTTGTTGATCGCTTCAGCAAGATGTCGCAGTTTATAACATTATCAGGTCTACCTAATACTAAAACTCTCGCACAAGTGTTCGTTGATAACATCGTGAAACTACACGGTATCCCCTCTGATGTGGTGTCTGATAGGGGGCTTTTCATCCTCAGTCGAACGGACAGACTGAGCGCACTAATCAGAATCTGGAGACTTATTTGAGATGTTTTGTCTCGGAGGATCAGGAGGAGTGGTCTTCATTTTTGTCGTTGGCTGAGTTTGCCATAAATAACCGTAGGCAGGAGTCCACTGAAAAGTCTCAGTTTTTCGGAGCATATGGTTTCCATCCGCAGTTTGGCACATTTTCTGGTACTAAGACTTCTGGTATACCGGAAGAGAAAAGATTTTCCTCTTCGTTGTCATCTATTTGGCTGAAAATTCAAAACAATAAAAAAAAAAATGGGCAACAAGTATAAACGTATGGCTGACAAGAGACATATGAGTAGAGAGGGCGTTGCGGTTCACCAGGCGGGGCCTTTTGCGGCGAACTTTGCTTGGTCGCGGTTCGCAGAACCGGTGAACATATGGCGATGTCCACTGGCGCCATATTATTTTAGATTGTGAAGAACTTTGACCCATGACACATCCATCAGCTGGTACAGGACCCCCTACCTAATAAATAAACATGATCTGGCCACCATTTTACATTCAGTGTTTTGCCAGTGTAGGGAGAGGTTGCTGTGTGGAGCAGGGACAGGCTGTTAGGGACACCAAATGCTAACTAATAGGGCCACAGAAGTCCTTTTAAGGACTGGTATAGGTGTGCTATTGATAGGTGTGACATACAGAGGGGTGTGATATACTTATAATATACTTTCTAACATAAAAAGTATATTATAGTGCATTTGTATTCTGCACCAGTTGTGTGCGGTTCTGCTGCGATACTGCAGCTACACAGAGTGCCAAACACTATTGGAACAAATAATTTCTACTGGTGTTATATACCAGTTGCCCCCCAAAAAACTGATTGAAGCA
Organism: Bufo gargarizans; assembly: GCF_014858855.1. NCBI lineage: Eukaryota > Metazoa > Chordata > Amphibia > Anura > Bufonidae > Bufo > Bufo gargarizans. Next base: position 58,140,427 of record NC_058087.1, read on the forward strand.
GGGGTGTTATATACTGTACCAATAATATACTTTCTATATAGTGCAGCATTTGTTTACGGTTTTGCTGCGTTACCGCATCTACAGATGGTGACAAACGACATTGGAACAAATAATTTCTACTGGTGTGATATACCAGTTGCCCCACAAAAAAACAGATTGAACCTGAGGGGTTAATTGTGTGTATCACAGCCCCCTGTAAGAGATCAGGTGCTGCCAGGCAGCAGGGGGCAGACCCCCCTCCCTCCCCAGTTTTAAATTCATTGGTGGCCAGTGCGGCCCCCCCTCCCTCCCTCCCCAGTATTAAATTCATTGGTGGCCAGTGCGGCCCTCTCTCCTCAGTATTAAATTTATTGGTGGCCAGTGCGCCCCCCCCCTCCCTCCATCCCCAGTATTATTAAATTCATTGGTGGCCAGTGCGGACCCCCCTCTCCCCCCCTAATTAAAATCACCCCCTCCCCATCATTGGTGGCAATGAATGTAATACTGGGGAGGGAGGCAGGGGGGCCGCACTGGCCACCAATGAATTTAATACTGGGGAGGGAGGGGGGGCCGCACTGGCCACCAATGAATTTAATACTGGGGAGGGAGGGGGGCCGCACTGGCCACCAATTAATTTAATACTGGGGAGGGAGGGGGGTCTCGGCAGCTCCTGATCAGGGGGCTGAGATCCGCACAATTCACCCCTCAGGTGTGGCACCTGAGGGGTTAATTGTGTGAATCACAGCCCCCTGTAAGAGATCGGGTGCTGCCAGGCAGCAAGGGGCAGTTATGTACACAATTCTCAGTATATTCCAACTTGAAGCGTCCCCATCACTATGGGAACGCCTCTGTGTTAGAATATACTGTCGGATCTGAGTTTTTACGATCTAAATCCGATGGTATATTCTAACATAGAGGCGTTCCCAGTTAAAATATACCATCGGCGATCCGATGGTATATTAATAGGGACTCCTGACTTTACATTAAAAGTCAATGGGGGACGGATCAGTTTGCAATTGCACCATATTGTGTCAACGTCAAATGGATCCGTCCCCATTGACTTGCATTGTAAGTCTGGATGGATCCGTTTGGCTCCGCACGGCCAGGCGGACACGAAAACGCTGCAAGCTGCGTTCAGGTGTCCGCCTGCTGAGCGGAACGGAGGCCAAACGGAGGCATACTGATGCATTCTGAGCGGATCCGCATCCACTCAGAATGCATTGGGGCTGTACGGATCCGTTCGGGGCCGCTTGTGAGAGCCTTCAAACGGAACTCACAAGCGGAACCCCGAACGCAAGTGTGAAAGTAGCCTAAGCTCTCTATCAGTTTGTCTTTAGAGTGTGGGATAAAACTGGAGTACATAGAAGGAACCCACACAAACATGGAGAGAATATACAAACTCCATGCAGATGCTGTTCTTGGCCAGATTCAAACCCAGGACCTCAGCGCAACAAAGCACCAGTGCTAACCACTTAGTCACTGTGTTGCCCTTGAAAAAAATAAAAACATAAAATATATATATATTTTTACAGTCTTTTTGCAGCATCTTCAGTAACAGGTCTTGAGTTGGCGCCATTGCTTACATACAAATAAGCATTTGCTCTTTTTCTGGTTGAGGTATGCTCAGTAACAACAAGGTCAATGTATAATAAAACCCTTGACGGTCCAAAGATTCCTTTCGTTACGCTGATACAATGTTACAGTATTAAAAGAACCTTCATTCACTGCAGTTACCCGGTGCAGCATTGCTTACTGAGGATAATCAGTGCTGAGGATGTCTCAGTTTAATTCAATTTCTTGTTTCCGTGACCTCCCACATTACAGAGCACTGCAGTCATTTATTATCTGGGAGGAAATCATAGAACTGATCATCCTGTGCTTCCTGGTTCCTAAATATGATTCCAGAACTACTGTGAGGCACGGTAGGAGGATATATGAGGTATAAGCAGATATACATTACATTTAATAACATTTCATTTTTATAATGGCCTGTAGTTGGGATAACTGATCTCTGAGGTTAACTGATTTCCAGTGTTATACCGAGTCGAAGGCAGGAGGGGGTGGTGCATGAAATGGGGATACAAAAAACTCCCAAAATTAAACTCCTGTGTTATGTCTCACCACTTGGATCCTAGTCATAAGGCCTCATGCACATGACTGTTCTGTTTTTTCGCGGTCCGCAAACCGCAGATCCGCAAAAAACGGAAGCCACCCGTGTACCTTCAGCAATTTGCGGAACGGAACGGGCGGCCCGTTGTAGAAATGCCTATTCTTGTCTGCAAACCGGACAAGAATAGGACATGTTATATTTTTTTGCGGGGCTACGGAACGGAGCAACGGATGCAGACAGCACACGGTGTGCTGTCCGCATCTTTTGTGGCCCCATTGAAGTGAATGGGTCCACATCCGAGCCACAAAAACTGCGGCTCGCATGCGGACCAAAAGAACGGTTGTGTGCATGAGGCCTAACACAGTGTATCAGTATTGCTCAGAGTGTTCCTTTAAAGGGGTTGGCCATCTTTGAAACACTTCTAGGCATTCAGCCTCCCCACTGGACCTGTGAAGGGGGCATATTTACCTGCTCCCCACCATTTGCTTCTGGCTCCTAGGGTTCCCTGAGCTCCAGTCCCCACTTGTTAATTTCTGGAATGCAGCACGTCACCACTGAGGTTTTGTGCTCTCTCTCTCTCTCTCTATATATATAGTAATAAATAGTAGTTGTAGTAATAATAGTTGATCACTTTCCCTTTTCTTTTCTATCTGGCCCAGACCACCATGAAGACTTTTACTTGTCACTACTCTCTCAAAAAGATAACATTGTCTTAACGCAATTTTCCTTTCCTTTAATATGCAGGCAGCACATATGGGATAGTTTCCCCCCCTCCACGCCTACTAGGACAAAATAACACAAACTGCAATAACAAAAGCAATCAATAACAATAGCTAAAATAATAGCAAACAATTAACTTTTAACCAATGAGAAGGCACCTTGATCCATATACTCTCCTGACACAGAACACCACACATGTAGTGTGCAGCAAAAAAACTAATTTATTAGGAAGGGAAGCTTGTGCTGCCTTTAGATTTAAGGAAAAGAAAAATACGGTAAGACAATTCTATTTTTCCTTATCATCCTAAGCAGCACAACATATGGGTCTGATAAGTAGTTAAAAAGAAAAAAAGGGGGGGGGGGGGGGCGTTACTGGATCACAATTTGTAGCACCAGTATACTAAATTCCGATTCCCTGGAGGAAGTGATGTAAAGCCTATAGTGATTAGCGAATGTGGAAGATGAGGACCATGATTCCACTGACAGATTTAGTCAAACCCAAAATAATTCTTCTCCGCCGAGGAGGTGGCGGTAGAACATGTAAAATGCCCCCTCAGAGCAGTAAGAAGAGGCTTGCCCTCCAAGGACAGAAATTCCAGAACAGTGTTCATCCATCTGGCAAGAGTTGACTTGCTGGCACAATGCCCCATATTCTTCCCTTGGAAATGGACAAAAAAACATCAGCTAAAGGAACTGCACCTATCCAAATAGATAGAGACTGTTCTCTTGACATCGAGAGTATGGTATCTTTCCTCTTCTTCAGACTGTGGATTTAGGAAGAAAGGAAGACAAATTTCATGGTTCATGTTGTAATTTGAGAATACCTTAGGCAGGAAATAAGGCACAGTTCTTAGGACCAGAGCATGCAGCAGGAACTTAAGGTATGGTTCATTGAAGGACAAGGCTTTAAGCTACGCCACTCATTTAGCAGATGTGATGGCCACGAGTAGAAGAGTTTGCCCTGAAAGATATTTAAGAGACGTTGTTTGTAGAGGCTCAAAGGGTAGTCTTGACAGACGATTACCAAAGCCACATCCCAGGAAGGGATGCACCTTATCAGTTTAGTTGCTCTCCTCTGTACTTTTTCCAGTTCCAAAGCATCCTTTCTATGGACTAGTGCCCAGAACTGAACTGCATATTCCAGACGAGCCCACACCAAAGCTTTGTAAAGTGGTATATGATGCAGAGAGATTATTACTACCAAGATGCGTAACTTTACATTTATCCACATTGAACCTCATTTGCCAAGTTGATGCCCAATCACTCAGAGTGTTCAAGTCAGCTTGTAGTATATGGGCATCTTCCCTAGACTGCACAGTACTACACAGCTTAGTTTCACCTGCAAAAATAGAAATGGTGCTATTAATCCTATCCTCGATATCATTAATAAATAAATTAAATAATAGAAGACCCAGCACTGAACCTTGGGGTACACCACTTATAACCCGGGACCATTCTGAATAGGAATCATTGACCACAACTCTCTTAACGCGGTCCTTCAGCCAGTTTTTAATCCAATTACTAACTGTACTTTCCAAACCTATAGACCTTATTTTACCTATTAAACATCTATGAGGGACAGTATGAAAAGTATTTTCAAAATCCAGAAACACTACATCCACAGCCGCCCCTGAAATCAGCCCCTGAAATCTTTATCTGAAAGATAAAACCATGCTTTAGACACCTAGGGGGTTATTTACTAACATAAATATTTCTATATTCTGAATACTTCTGGCGCAGATTTCAGCGCAAAGGTTCTTCTTCGGAACTGAACTATTTGTGCCCATAGAACTCTATTAGGATGGATCAAAACGGAATACCTCTAAAGGGTTCCATTTTGCATTATGTCCTTAATTTCCCTTATATTCCATTATAACCCTGTTATAACAGGATGGTATAACTGAATATACAACTCATATGTGAACCCACCCTAACACAACAATTCAGTGAAGCCTACTGCAGACGGATGGTCACTGCACCTCTGCTGACAAAGTTGCATCAGCAGAGGTGCATTGCAATAGGCTTCAATTTTTATGGTAGTATTAGAATTAGACCTCGTCGATTGACAAAGGGTTGGATGTTGGCATGTCAGGCGAAAAACATCCAAGAACAAACACTCTGCAACCATTGCTGGAAGAACACAAGCTGGTGGTGGAAGAGTTATAGTCTGGAGAATGTTTTTGGGGCATTATTTTGGCCCACTCATCCATATGGAAGGCACTCTCAAATGATTTTAGTATGCATCCATCCTTGAAGATCCTGTACACCAATACATGCTGATTGTCTTCCTTCGAGTGATTGGATCCTCCAGAAAGGCATGGGATGGAAAAGCATGACCAAGACTTTCAAGTACTACCCTGGCCACCTAATTCCCCAGACTTCAGTTGAGCCTGTGGGATCACCTAGATCGTCGTGTTCACTTTATGGATCCTCCCCCACACACCCTCCAGCAGCTGTGTGATGCACTTCAGTCAGCATGGCTCCAGATATCTGTGATAACCTAACTGAAGATGGAGAAGATCAGCATGAGATCAATTTCTGAGGACAACTAGATTTCTAGTTTACTTTAAGTATTTATTTCTAGATTTAGTATTCCGTCATAGGAGTCTGTCACTAGCCCTTGCACTTATACCCACTGAAGGCCTAATTCTGAACTCAAAGGATAAGCATTCTGACAATACCCTTAAGGTGGCCATACACCTTCAATAGCTGTCAAGTGAAGCGTTTTTTAGCCAACAACTATTCCTCTGATATATGTACAGTATATGAGCATGCATGTGTCCTTAATAGGTGGCAACTAATTTTCATTGAGAACAGAAGGACGGGGTATGTTGAAATCCAGCATGCCTAATCCTTCTTTCCCTCAACATCTGCAGAGGGTTGTGAAATATCAGAGGGACAGCTGGATCGGCAGGTATAGTCGACATTCATTTAATGAGTGTGGCCACCTTTAGGTTTTTCTGAAATACAAGGAAACAACTTTAAATGAACCTACACACAACCTTCAGACTAGTGAAAATACAGAACGCTAATTATAATTAGAGATGAGCGAATTGATTCTAAACAAATTGGATTTGATGTAGGTGAATCCAAAGTCCAAATTTTTAGTAATTAGTTTCAAGTGAATGTTGGCGAGAGAGAGAGAGAGAAAATAAGAGAGTGAGAAAAAAAATAAACTAATACAATTTTTTTTTAAGTAAGAGACATAAGAGAAGAAGATCTGAGTCCTGGGTGACCTCACGGTGTCATACATAAACTTTCAGGCCAATTGGAGCATCTTTGATTTAGGTAGAATCAATTTGGACCCCAATTAAACCCAAATCCAATTTTTTGTGATTCGCTTAGTGCGGACTCACATCAGCATTACAAATCCTACTATATACATGGTTATAATGGAAAATAACGGAATTCATTAGACGGAATTTAAAACGGAAACTTTTAGAGGCATTCTGTTTCAATCCGTCATAATAAAGGTCTATGTCGACAGGACTTTCTTTTCTGTCCTGGATAACGGAAACCAGATGGATCTGTTCTGCCCTTCCTGCCCTTACCTGTAATCATAATACTTCATTTTGGCAGAAGAACTGACACTTCATAACACTAAGTGAATGTCCACTGTCAAATGCCATGTTGGGTTCGTCAGTATATGTTGGCTGATTTCTTCATGTATCTTTTGAGAAGGTAAAGTTCCATTTTTATACCAGAGATCTTCAGATCCCCTGCCCAGAAAGAGTTAACTGGTAAAATCATGGCTGCCTGAAGTCACTGGGGGAGTGTTCTGTAGACTATTTTATTATTGAAGTCAATGTATGCAGTTAGCTCCCTCTAGTGGTGGTGAAAGGCGGACCGTATTTTGCCAATTAAGTCTTTGATTATACATGTGCTTCAACTGTTGTAAAATGAACATATAAATGGATGTAAATCTAGATGACATTGTGTACATGTTGTGAATTGTGCTTTCACAATTCTACTATGAATACATATATAAAAAGTAAAAATTGGAATATTTAAAACCTACCCTTTGGACCACATGGAATATCCCCGAAAATGATCAATTATGGAAGTTCAACCCCTTTCAGGAGGTTGGGCATTGGAGCCCAATCCCTTGGACCACATGGGAATGCCACCAAAATGGTCCCTTTCATGGGCCGATATGCCATATTGCCCTGGCAAAATCGGAACTGCTGAATGTATTTTTTTTTTTACTAACACCTATCAACAGATGTTAAAACACTAGAAGAAGAATATCCAAGTAAACTGAGACCCATTTGATTGCTATCCTTGTGTTTGAAGAAGGACACAAACTTCTAACTGCAACGGCGGTGACCGCAGCCGAGCACAATATAATCGCTTTTAATTGAGGTGGGAGTGCAGACGTAGACTTTATTAATGGTAAATACCATGGTGGGTAACTAGGCAACGGACAAGGGATTAAAACCATATATTCTCAGCCAGCGAGAAGGGAATGCAATAAACCATGTAAGTAATCAATATGCAGATATAAATCCTGGAGCCCGCAGCTTCTTAACAATAACATGGTGACAGGTATTACGGTTTACGACTGAAGAGCAACTGGTTCTTACTTTTACTATTTCATAATTGCAGATACGTTTTTGCATATCAGTGAAGTGCCCATAATAAAGGCGATGTCTGTATGACTTTCAGTGCATTTGCAGCGAGCCCTTGAGGAGCCAGAGCGGAGAGTGGGAGTGGTAGTGGCTCCTGTTATAACACAGTCTATTACAGTGACTGACCTCTCACTGTTGCTCTCTAGGCCAGTACTGTGCGAGGAGGGGGCACCCTTCTTTCCTCAGGTGCACCCTGATTTTGGATGGGTGCAAGACAGGACGTGTAGAGTGCAGTATGCAATGGCCAGCGTATAGTCAGTATCCAGGTCAGATTAAAGAGGATGGATGTCTCTTTACTGTAGTGCAAAATAGGAGTTGTTGTACATCCAGTTATAGCAAAACACAGTTACAACTGTACACAGTGCTATTCTCTCCCAGATCATGATCCGCTTTCCTCTCTATCTCCCTAAATTCTCTTTCAGTAGAATCTATGGCAGATGACTGTACTTTTGCAATTATGCCTGTAATTTGCATGGCGGCTTACAAGCGGAATGATACGACTGGCCGGGCCATTCCTAAAATGTGTAACGTGTGTAAACTGTAATCCCTCCGCGGCAGTAAAGTCTATTGCCCTCAGTGGCAGTTGTCTTCCTGACTGACTCTTGTCGCTAGGCCATGGATATTTCTGAACCTTCTCCTTTTTCTCTTTTCTCTCTTGCTGTAGATCTTGCAGCAATCACACAGAGATCTTGAGGCCCGAGGAGAGGGAACATAAACCTTGCTTCTGTGCCTCCTATGAATTAATAGAACACTCTAGAGGAGAAGCCAGCTACCTCCTAGCAACCTCCTGAAAAGGACTTTTTCAGAGTTAGTTTACTCTGTCTCTACAATATAAAGCTATGTTGGGAGTAATATAGGACATTACATAACATAGCATTACATTCATGAACAAACCATTTAGGCTACTTTCACACTAGCGTTGTTTTAATCCGGCGTTCAATTCCGACACCGAAACTGCCCGCCGGATCCGGAAAAACGTGTGAAAACGGATTACATTTGAATCCTGATCAGGCTTTCGATCACAATGGAAAAATGCATTGGAAAAAACGGATCCGCCATTTATGGACTTTAACTTTTTTTTCACATTTTTCGGGTTTAACATGCAAAAGCCGGATCCGTTTTGACTGAACACACGGGGCCGGATCCGGCGTTAATGCAAGTCAATGGGAAAAAAGCCTGATCAGGCGTTCAGTCAAAGTGTTCAGGCTTTTTGGCCGGAGGTAAAAATACTGCATGCTACGTTTTTCTTAAAAGCCTGATCAGTCAAAAAGACTGAACAGAAAACATCCTGATGCATCCTGAGGGACTGACTCTCCATTCAGAATGCATTAGGATAAAACTGATCAGTTCTTTTCTGGATTTGAGCCTCTAGGACGGAACTCAGCGCCGGAAAAGAAAAACGCTAGTGTGAAAGTACCCTTACAAATACCTCCTGCAATGGGTTACTGCACATTATTAGGGTTGGGCGCTAATATTTGAATCGCAATTTTTATCGCGAATATTGCCACTTAGAGAATTTGAGAATATTTAGAATATACTGCTATATATTTGTATTTGCGAATATTATAGTTTTTTTTTTAATTGAACACATGATCCCTCCCTGGTTCTTGCTTGTGGGCCAATGAGAAGGCTGCAATGTCTTTGTCTGAGCTTAGCAACATCCCTAGCAACCAATAGGAAAGTTGCCCACCCCTTACTATATAAGAACCTCCCCAGCAACCATTTTCTGAATTTTTTTGCATTTATAAGAAAGACAACAGTGTCATTGCTGTGCTCTGTGCTCTGGTGTGTCAAGCTCATTACATTAGATAGTTAGTTAGTTTATATATATAATACAGATAGTTAGTGGGAGATAGTCATTGTAGGTTAGATAGTGATATAGTGTAGCTGATAGGTTCCAGTGCAGGGTGTTAGGTAGTGTGATAGGGATTACTGTTTCTCTGCTGTCCATACATACATGCTACAGACATAGTGCTGTGATATCACAAGTTCACAACAATACTTAGTGCACCAATCAGTAATATGTAATCAGACCTGCTAAATTGTAAAGTTGCACGTATTGTGCAAAAACATCCGCATCATAAATTGCCGATTTGCGCAATCGCTAATATATTGGAGCACTCTATCTGCATATAAAGCTATTGTAATGTTCTGCCGTGCCAACCATTTCTCCAGTCTCAGGAAACTTCTAGCAGCTTGAAAAATGTAGCAAAAGTGACCCACGCCTGTATTGCGTGCGCAATACGCACATATTGCATTGCAGATTTTCGCAATCAAGAAAATAATGGCGAATTCTCGAATTTAGGACGAATATTTGCCCAAATATTCGAGAAATATAGCAAATTCGAATATTGCCCCTGCCGCTCATCACTAATGATTATTAGGTTCTAATAGGACATACCGCATGTGCAGGGGCACACTAGGTAAGGGGATACACTTCCATCCTAAAAACGTCCTACTATCCATTAAATGCATTTACTGTAATGACTTGGCTAATGTATTTCCTGCCTCACAATGACTGGTGGATTGTTAGAGGGACATAAGGGGCGCCCAATGCTGAGTTACTCAAAAGCAAGGGGAACATATAATGTTCTTCTATGGGGACCTACTGCTATCTGTCTGTATTGTTGATAATAAAAACTGGAACTACAATGCAAAATCTGTAATGGTGCCTACCATGTGCCATACATAATAACCAGATATTAAGCCCCTCCCTCTATGATGGCCATATGCATCAATGGAAGCTGTAAAAATCTCCTTACACTGAGCTCCCCCTGGTGGTTGCTGGAGGAAAATGATGCAGATTTATATCTGGAAGCAGAATTAGTCCAAGACCGAATAATACACTTACTAGCATTCTTGTAAAAAAAAAATTGGGGCATTTAGGCACTGTCATGGGAACACCCCAAACCTAGTCTTAAATAAGCCTCAACCATTTTTGTTCTGGGACGGCCCGAATTTGTTAGGAATGTCTATGAAAGTTAAGGACAGTCCTTGCAAATCCAGAACTGCCTCCATGGTAAGTGGCTAACATATAGGACTGTGCAGGGCAGAGACCCTTTTCATGTGCCCTATTAGGAGCCCATGGAGGAACCCATGAGGATTGGCCTGAATAAATTGGGACATTATTTCAGACAGCAGTCAAGTTAGTCATTTGTGTTGTCCAGCTGTTTCAGGTAGAGAGATGATACATGGAAGTCATCTTGAAGTTTTTTTGGGGGGACTGCAAGGTTTGGTATAGGGGCAGGTTAAAGAGGTAGTTGTGGAATTTCTACAGTACATCCACCTATTGCACATTTGCATTCAAGTGCCGTCATTACTACAGTAGAAAACTCTCTGAATAATCTTGCAATTCATAGCTTGAAGCAAACAATCAAAACCTGTGGACAAAATGCTATAGTCAGTGTATGTCCCAGTCTGATGTAAAAAGGTTTTATGGTGGGGGGAGGGGAAAAACTGTCACGTCTGTTTACTTTGCAGGTGTTGGATGGTTTCATTTGTTTGCATTTTGTTGAGAAGCAATTGTAGAAAAACGGACGGACCCTCTAAGGCATCATTATACAAAAGGCCATTTTGCTGCAGAACGAAACGATACACTGTATGATTTATCGAAGCCCATATTGCTGAGGGTTATTTCCAGGGCATAGAGATGCTGTGTTCCAAAATGAAGAAAAACAAAACAAACTGCAACTAGGATCCAATTAATTAAAGCAATAAAATGTAGAAAGAAAGCATCTACAGAAAATAACTGTGCAAATAACTGTGCTGTGTCTCCCTAGGACATGGAAAGTAATAATCAATATCTGAATATGTTGTACCTCCACAAATAATCTACAAAGCATTGAGTCAATAAACTATAAAGAGGAATATCCAACGTAACAAAAAGTAGCCGAAAGAGAGAATAACACAAAATAATCAATACTATGAGAGAGAAAGCTTGTCTCCCCCACTGCATATAAACTGTAATGGAGAAATACAATCTACAACGGTGTGCAACTGCACCTGAGTGGTTTTATTAATATTTCGGCTTCACAATAAATCTCTTTAGGAAAAGTGAAGAAGGTGGAGTGATTTCATGCAATGCTTCATAGCAATACAATACACGTAGGAAACATATAAACTCCTCTTTAAAGGGCATCTATCAGCAGATTTGTACCTATGACACTGGCTGACCTGTTACATGTGCGCTTGGCAGCTGAAGGCATCTGTGTTGGTCATATGTTCATATGTGCGTAGGTTTTAACATATGCAAATTAACCTCTAGGAGCAACGGGGGCGTTACCATTACACCTAGAGGCTCAGCTCTCTCTGCAGCTGCTGCACCCTCTCTGTTTTAATTGACAGGACCAGGCATTGAAAATATCATCACTCCTTGCCCTGTTTGTATCGGAGTGCCTCTTCCTTGTAATTTTTGGCAGCCCTTTCACTTAGTGCATAAGCTTTATGAGTCCCAGTACCTGAACAATTGTACCACAATGTGAATGAGGCCCTCCTTTATGTGATATACAGGTTGTATCGGAGTGCCTCTGACAAATTTTTGGCAGCACTTGCACTTTATATACAAGTAATTATACAGGAAAGAATGTTTCCTAACAATTTTTCCTCTAACATTGATTTTATCTTCGGTTTGGTGCGTATTATTGTCAGTCTGTAGAAGTGGCGTACTACTCGGACAACATCGTTCCCAGCAGCGACCTGGGAGTCCAAGATGCATCCAGACATCCTCCCCGTGCTGATCCAGAACCATTTGGGTGGTGTTTCCATCAATTTCTGATATTTTCCTGTGCTCTTCAGAGCAGGGGGTGCCTGGTTTAATGCTTTGGTTCTCCCGTTGACTTCCATTGTGCTCTGGTGCTCTGTAGAGCTCCAGAGGGTCCCAAAGTGTTCTACTTGAGCACCAGAGCACCCAAGCACTTCGGTGCTCGATCAACACTACAGATAGTGCCTTCAGAGCAGCTCTCTGACCGATTTCACTGAGAAGGAGAGAGAACAGTCTGTAGATGCAGTGCAACTGAAATCAGTAGAAGGTAAACAGTTGAAAACTATTAATAAAGACCTATTGGAAAAAAATGATTTTTAGCCCAAAATAATGCAATAATAAAAAACGCCCCAAAGGTATCTTTAACCTTTAAACAAGTCGTCGTCTCATCCGCCTGCCACCAGAGTACTTGGACCTTATTTATTAAAGTGCTGCTGATTGGAAAGAACGTCTACAGCCTGGGACTTTTGGAAAATTGTCAGTCAAGCAGCAAAATCCAGAAAGAAGATTGCTCTGCGGGTACGACTGCCTCTTGCAAATGTGGCTTTACTCATTAAAGTCCTTTGGTGATCCCCACATTAAAAACAATAAGCATGTTGATGTTGAAGTATTGATTTCACTCCTTGTAAATATTGATCTCGCTCTTTCTTTAATCTAACCTGCCAGTGTCTTTGTAAGTACCTGCACTGAGGATAATGTGTTTTTACTTATCTCAATAGATCTCCAGCAAAAAAAAATATCCTGCAGAAAAAAAGACGAACTAAACCGTTGCATCAGAGAGCACAAAAGTCATAATGTCCTCTAATCCCAGAGTTCTATATATCTGCAAATCCCTCCTGATACTTCTTCTTGTCAGTTGGTTATTGGTTGCCGAGGTGGAAATATCCTTTAAAGGAACATTTCTGGCAAAACGATACACTGTGTTATGCTTTGTGCAGGTCCTCAGAGGCGGGGCATGACATAAGGATTCTCTTTGTGTTCTTTCAATCCCTATGTCCCGCCCCACCCCTCAGGCTCTACAAAATGTATCTGTTTAGCTTCAAGTGTTTCTTTAAATTAGTGTACATACTGCATGCTTGGCATGATGGAATTCATTCACTTCTTATTCCCCACTAGCGGTGGTATGCCTCATCTGATCTATCCTCCCTATGTACTATAGCCTGTAATAAACTGGGAATATAAATATAGTCCCCTTACTGTGTTTGGAGTCTGGCATGGTTTAGAGAAGTAGGGTATGGACAATCACATTGGAAACCAATGTTCCTCCATAAAGCATGGGTGGGTCTATAGGTGGTACACGGATGGGGGGGAGGCAAAGCATTTCTACAAATCCATTACATCAATAAGCCCTTCACTTTATATTGATTCATAAAATGAATGTTTTATACTTTTCATGATATCAGAAAAAAATTCTCCCAAGTCTCCGCTCTTAAAAAAACAAACAAAAAACGGAAGTGGAGGTGGTGTGGGACTACGACTACGGTTGGATCTGGAATGAAGACATTAGGACGGTATTCAGAATGGAAGTATATATTCTGTATTTGCATTTTATTATTTTTCATGTGGGCAACAACCACACAACTTATTTCCCTGGACAACCTTTGTAAATCAGGATAAGCCATCAATATGTGATCAGAAGGGGTCCGACACCCCTCACTTCCGCTAATCAGCTGTTTATGAGTACCACTCAGTAGTGTAGTAGACAGACCTGGTTACAACAGTGCCACTCCCATTGAAGTGAATGGGTGCTCTTTGACCAGCCAGTCGGTAGAGGTGCGGGATGTCAGACTCCAACTGGTCAAATAATGATGGCCTATACAGAAGAAATAAGTGTATTCTGGAAGTCCAGGTTCACAGCCAGAGCCAACATGCTAGGTCTCAGGTGACTGTTTCCAAGTGCAACCGGGGGGATGTATAAAGCCGCTATATACTTTAATAGATGGAGACTGCTAGGAAAAAATAACCAAAAATTGATGCAAAAACAAGCATAGTAACTGCAAAGTTCCTTAACTTTTTATGTAGATTTAAACTCTGAAATGATGTTAAAAGCTGAATAATGCTTTGAGGGAGAGAAAAGGTAAGTCAGCATCCCATTCAATTATGCAGGGAGCTGAAATGTGATGAACAGAGGCAGCGTTACTTCCACGAGATTCAATAAGAATTATTTATTTATAGAGGGAGCGTAATGAATCCTTGTTAAAACTCAGAATTCTTAATGTCACAGCTGGATGGAAGGGCCCTGCCATTAGTTACGCTTTAAATTTTAAAATGGTATAATGATGGAAGCTTAGAAATCTGACTGAATGGCCGCGCGGCGCGATCCGAAGCTGCTGTCTGCCACTTTTGTAAAGCAAGGTCATCTTTAGACTGTCTGTAAGGAGAAAAGATGCAGGAGATTTATAATGAGGGGAATCTTAAACATCAGGGCCCTTTTAGACGGCCCAATGTTGGGAAAGGATGAGTGCCGCGGCTAATACACAGGCCGATTCTAAGTGGATTCTCACTGCAGCTGTTCTTCCCCCATTTAGTTCTAATGATTATTGGCAGTCAGGAGTGAAACTATAATTCATAGGGCCTCATAGCATATAATGATAAGATGTAGCTCCAACACCTAGTGTAAGAAAATTAAAGAACTTATCCAAGACTTATGGATCGCGGATCGGGTTGACAGATTACTGGGAGGGGCTGGAGAAGATCCAGCAGTCATGGTCCATATCGTAACCAATGACAAAGTTAGAGGTAGGTGGAACGTCCTTAAAAATTATTTTAGGGATTTAGGTCACAAGCCTAGGGCAAGGACCTCAAAGTTAGTGTTTTCCGAAATACTACCTGTATCATGAGCCACACAAGAAAGGCAGCGGGAGATTAGGGAGATTAACAAGTGGCTCAAGAACTGGTGAAGGAAGGAGGGTTTGGGTTCCTGTCAGCTACAGGCTCTATTGTAGGAATGGGCTGCACCTTAATGGGGAAGGGGCAGCTGTGTTGGGGGAGAAGATGGCTAAAAGGTTGGAGGAGTGTTTAAACTAGGGACTGGGGGGAGGATAATTGTGTCATAGGATGAGAAGATAGTGCAGATAGAGACCAGGGCAAGGTAATGGGACTGGGGGAGGAATGGAAAGAGGGACTAGAACAGTTCAGAAGGAAAGGTGCAGGATTAAAAAAATATATATAAACCTCTTAATTGTATGTATACTAATGCCAGTAGCCTGACTAATAAAACTGGGGAACGGGAATAAGTGATGTGTGAGGAGGACTATGACATAGTGGGAATAACTGAGACATGGCTGGATGATAGCTATGACTGGGCAGTTATTGTACAGGGTTACAGTCTGTTTAGAAAGGATTACCAAAAACACAGAGGGGGATAAATAGAACTGTAAAGAAGGCAATAAAAAGAAAGCATTTAAAAACCTAAAACAAGAGGGAAGCGAGGAAGCACTGAGAGACCGAGAGATTAATTGCCAAAGAGACCAAAACTAACCCTAAAATGTTCTTCAATTATAGTTGCAGAGAGCGATGAGGAGAAAGCAAAGCTATAAAATATTTTTTTCTCCACTGGATTCACTGAGGAAAATAAACTGTCAGATGAAATGCAGAATGTAAAAGTAAAATTCCCCATTAAAAGTGCCCTGTCTGACCCAGGAAGAAGTACAGCGGCGTCTTAAAAAGATTAAAATAGACAAATCGCCAGGACCAGGTGGCATTCATCCCCGTATCCTAAGAGAATTAAGTACCGTATTTTTCGCTTTATAAGACGCACTTTTTTCCCCCCAAAAGTGGGGGGAAAATGGCCGTGCGTCTTATAAAGCGAATACTTCGCTGGCCGCTATGCTGCACAGCGCGGTCAGCGAAGTATCAGTGACAGTGTGGAGGGAGGAGGCGGGGCCCGGTGCAGTGACTCTACTCTAATACACCGGGCCCCGCAACTGTTAAACATTCAATCTGATCTATATCTAATAGTATATGCTCTGTACGGCTCTTACTGTAGTAGCGTAAGTATAGCGCAGACCGGCATCTCCCTCGGTCATGCGCCGCTTGCCGCACCTCCTTCCTCATGCGCCGTCTGCTCCAGCTCCCTCTGTCATGCGCCGCCTGCCCCAGCTCCCTCTGTCATGCGCCGCCTGCCTGTTCATTCATAAAGTGAGATAAGCAGGCAGGCGGCGCATGAGGAGGGAGCTGGGGCAGGCGGCGCATGACAGAGGGAGCTGGAGCAGACGGCGCATGAGGAGGGAGCTGCGGCAGGTGGCGCATGACCGATGGAGATGCCGGTCTGCGCTATACTTACGGTACTACAGTAAGAGCCGTACAGAGCATATACTATTAGATATAGATCAGATTGAATGTTTAGCAGTTGCGGGGCCCGGTGTATTAGAGTAGAGTCACTGCACCGGGCCCCGCCATGAGTGTCTCCGCCTCCTCCCTCCACACTGATGCATCTGATGGGGGATCTGTAGATGACACTTAGGGGGATCTGTGGATGACATAAGTGTCATCCACAGATCCCCCCCCCTCAGTGTCATCCACAGATCCCCCATAAGTGTTATCCACAGATCCCCCATCAGTGTCATGCACAGATCCCCCCTCAGTGTCATTCACAGATCCCCCTCAGTGTCATTCACAGATCCCCCCTCAGTGTCATGCACAGATCCCCCCTCCGTGTCATGCACAGATCCCCCCTCAGTGTCATGCACAGATCCCCCTCAGTGTCATGCACAGATCCCCCTCAGTGTCATGCACAGATCCTCCCTCAGTGTCATGCACAGATCCCCCCTCAGTGTCATGCACAGATCCCCCATAACAGTGCGTCATCCACAGATCCCCCATAACAGTGCGTCATCCACAGATCCCCCATAACAGTGCGTCATCCACAGATCCCCCCATAACAGTGCGTCATCCACAGATCCCCCATAACAGTGCGTCATCCACAGATCCCCCATAACAGTGCGTCATCCACAGATCCCCCATAACAGTGCGTCATCCACAGATCCCCCCATAACAGTGTCATCCACAGATCCCCATAACAGTGCGTCATCCCCAGATCCCCATAACAGTACATCATCCACAGACCACCTTTAGTTCAAAAGCTACCAAAAGCACACCTTTTGGTTCAAAATATTTTTTTCTTATTTTCCTCCTCAAAAACCTAGGTGCGTCTTATCATCAGGTGCGTCTTATAAAGCGAAAAATACGGTAATTTCATAGCCAGACCCTTATTTCTGATATTTAAGGATTCTATACTGACAGGGAATGTTCCACAGGATTGGTGCAGAGCAAATGTGGTGCCAATATTCAAAAAGGGTCCAAAAACAGAGCCCGGAAACTATAGGCCGGTAAGTTTAACCTCTGTCATGGGTAAAATGTTTAAAGGTTTTCTAAGAGATGCTATCTTGGAGTACCTCAATGGAAATAAGCAAATAACGCCATATCAGCATGGCTTCATGAGGGATCGGTCATGTCAAACTAATCAGTTTCTATGAGGAGGTAAGTTCTAGACTTGACAGTTGTGAATCAATGGATGTCGTATATCTGGACTTCTCCAAAGCATTTGACACTGTACCACATGAAAGGTTAGTATATAAAATTAGAATGCTTGGACTGGGAGAAAATGTCTGTATGTGGGTAAGTAACTGGCTCAGTGATAGAAAACAGAGGGTGGTTATTAACGGTACATACTCAGATTGGGTCACTGTCACTAGTGGGGTACCACAGGGTTTAGTATTGGGCCTTATTCTAGTCAATATATTTATTAATGATCTTGTAGAAGGCTTGCACAGTAAAATATCAATTTTTGAAGATGACACTAAACTGCGTAAAGTAATTACACAGAAGAGGACAGTATACGGCTACAGAGGGATCTGGATAGATTGGAGGCTTGGGCAGATAAGTGGCAGATGGGGTTTAACACTGACAAATGTAAGGTTATGCACATGGGATGGAATAATGCCCGTACATATACTAAATGGTCACCCGTACATATACTAAATGGTAAAACACTCGGTAACACTGACATGGAAAAGGACCTAGGAACTTGCCAAGGCCAATAAGTTAAAGAGTTGCATCAAAAGGGGCATAGATGCCCGTGATGAGAACATAGTCCTACCACTTTACAAATCACTGGTCAGACCACACATGGAGTACTGTGTACAGTTCTGGGCTCCTGTGAACAAGGCAGACATAGCAGAGATGGAGATGGTTCAGAGGAGGGCAACTAAAGTAATAACTGGAATGGGGGGACTACAGTACCCTTAAAGATTATCAACATTAGGATTATTCACTTTAGAAAAAAGACGACTGAGGGGAGATCTAATAACTATGTATAAATATATCAGGGGTCAGTACAGAGATCACTCCCATCATCTATTTATCCCCAGGACTGTGACTGTGACGAGGGGACATCCTCTGCGTCTGGAGGAAAGAAGGTTTGTACACAAACATAGAAGAGGATTCTTTACGGTAAGAGCAGTGAGACTATGGAACTCTTTGCCTGAGGAGGTGGTGATGGTGAGTACAATAAAGGAATTCAAGAGGAGCCTGGATGTATTTCTGGAGTGTAATAATATTACAGGTTACTAGAGAGGGGTCGGGGATCCAGGGAGTTATTCTGATGCCTGATTGGAGTCAGGAAGGATTTTTTCTCCCCTTAAGGCCTCATGCACACGACCGTTTTTTTTTAGGGTCCGCAAAAACGGGGTCCGTAGGTCCGTGATCCGTGACCGTTTTTTCGTCCGTGGGTCTTCCTTGTTTTTTGGAGGATCCACGGACATGAAAAATAAAAAAAAAATCTAAGTCAAGTTTGCCATTGAAATGATAGGAAAAAACGGACACGGATCACGGACACGGATCACGGACACGGATGACAATCTTGTGTGCATCCGTGATTTTTCACAGACCCATTGACTTGAACCGTTGGCCGTGAAAAAAATAGGACAGGTCTTATTTTTTTCACGGCCAGGAAACACGGATCACGGATGCGGCTGCCAAACGGTGCATTTTCCGATTTTTCCACGGACCCATTGAAAGTCAATGGGTCCGTGAAAAAAAACGGAAAACGGCACAACGGCCACGGATGCACACAACGGTCGTGTGCATGAGGCCTAAGTGGGGAAAATTGGCTTCTACCTCACAGTGTTTTTTTTGCCTTGCAGGATAACAGGCCGAACTGGATGGACAGATGTCTTTTTTCTGCCTTCTACTATGTTATAATCCCCCCCCCCCATATGCCCGGGCCCCTCACAGATTGTACTTACCTCACTCCTCGGCACCCACGTTGCTTCTGATGCTGGCACTGCAGCCGCTGCATCTCCCTGTCGTGCAGATGATGTGGTGTTCTGGGAGTCCTGTGGTGTGGTCAAGGAGTCCTCTCTGACTCCAATAAAATTGCTACAGTTAAAAATGATCCTGCTCTCACTTATACCTATGAGATGAAGAGATTTCTAGGGTTTGCCCATATTACAGGCAAATTATTCTGTACTTTGTTAATATTGCATAATGAAGTCAGGCGGCACTGCGTACTGGTTGAGGGGTGCTCGGTTTGTGTGGAGGTAATCCCAAAATCAGAAGAATGAAAGAAAACCGGCACTCCCAAAAAATTCTTTGCTGGTGATGGATTTGGAGTGACCAATAAATCCATCACCAGCAAAGATTTTTTTGGGAGTGCCGGTTTTCTTTCATTCTTTTGTTAATATTGCAGACCCTTTGCAGGACTTGTTAAAAGGCCTGCCTAATAAAAAAAGGTTTAAATAAAACCGCTATTGTATGGACTGATGCTCAGGAAAAAGCTTTTACTGATCTGAAATGAAGACTTACCGAAGCACCTATTCTTGTTTACCCAGACTATACTAAACCCTTCAGACTGTATACCGATGCATGTAAACGATGCTTGTCTTGTATTTAATTTTTTTTGTCTTGTATTTATTTATTTATTTATTTTTTGCATTGCAAGGTATAGTTTTAATTCGCACTGTTTGAGGTGTGTATAATAGTGAATTAACTTTTATTAATTTATTTAAATGGCAGGCACAAAATTAATCCATTTTTGTCATTATTATATGGGACGTTAAGAGTTTTCTCTAAGAAGCCTATAGTTACCAATAATGTAGTTGGTAAATTCAGGGCATTTTAGCCCAACCTCAGGTATGCACTAACTAAACCCAACCGGATTGCCCACCTATGCATGGGGACTAGGGATGAGCGAATCGACTTCGGATGAAACATCCAAAGTCGATTTGCCTAAAACTTCGTTCCAATACTGTACTGAGCAGGCGCTTTGTACAGTATTATAATGTATTGGCTCTGATGAGCCAAAGTTATTGCTTCTCGTAAGACTTTGGGTAATAACTTCATAAATTAATTTGTACTGTAAAAAAAACATTTCCCGAACTCGGTTCAGGAAGTTTTTTTTTACAGTACATTAACTTGGGCTCCTGCTCCATACAATATTGGAACTAAATTTTATGCGGAACGACTTCGGATGTTTTATCCGAAGTCGATTCACTCATCTCTAGTGGGGACTACATAAGCCCCACTCTGTTTTCAATCCATCACAGTCCTTGAACATTAGGGGCGGTCCCTGCTAATTCAGGACTGTTGGCAGCTATGGAATCCCCTTTAAAAGCAATTTCGGTTCAATAAATCATAGTAAGACTGCAGGAAAATTTCATCATCTGCATAAATTGAATTTTTCCTAATTTGTACTCTAAAACCTGCAAGTTTAAGTACGAGGTCAATTTTTCCAGCCACACGCACAGTAAATCACTGGCTTCCTTCACACTCCATAATGGAAGAGTGGTAATAGATTATCACATCACATTAAATCATTTATCACGGCTGAAGCTAAGTACTGTGAATAAGATAAAACAGTGCGATATGAGACAGGAGTCATGGGGATCACAACAACTAAATGTGAAATATGAGTACCTTCCTCAAGCCCAGCATTTACGGATTTCTCAGGGTTTTGTGAAATGATAAAGCCGAAAAACATAATTTTACAGAAGTTATGCTACACTGCTGAGCGCCTGTATAATGGGCATATTTCTATGCCACCCTCTGGTCAGTAAAGTGCATGCTTCAAAGTGTACGACTGCCCTCACCTCTAGATGTCATACATCAAGTCTTTCTACTGCCTCCTATAAGGCTTCAGAATATTTAGGGGGGATTAAACCCAGCGCCCACTGAAAGCTATGTCAAATGTATTTTTTCTTTAAAGGGAACCTGTCACCAGTTTTATGGTGTCCTAACTAAGGGCAACATAAATAAGTGACTGATTTTCTTAGCAAAATGCTGTGTCACTTTCTTTAATTGACCCAGTCAATCTGCCAACATCTTGTATTGAAAAGCTCTGGCTCATAATAATGAGTCATGAATATTCATGAGCTCCTGACTCTCCCCGCCTATCTGCTGCTGATTGACAGTTTATTTTCTATATGAATCAGCAGCAGGTGGGCAGGGGAGTGGCTATAGCTCTGAATTAAAAAAACGCTTGACTCACTGACATCACGCTGGACTCAAATCAGCTCATTAGCATGTGGCATGTGGCATCTTTGTGTGTATATTATGAGGTAACTATCTGTCACACCAGTAAGTGAATACATTTAAGGTACTTTTTAGTAGTTAATGATTGTATATAATTAGTTAGATTATAATCAAATATCCACATGACAGGTTCCCTTTAAGTTTATGTCTGTCATAACCCATTCAAATCCCTCTCAAATTATGAAATGATACAACTCTGACATCATGCGTTCACCACAAGGGGGAGCTAACTGCATTCAAGTTTACACTGATAGCAGTGGGAGCTGTAAAACTCTACACTCCCACTAGTGGCTTTTGCAGGCAAATGCTATGGCTGTGGAAAGGGAAACGGTTCATAGATGGGCCTTATTAGAGTGGTCTGCATTTATAGTACTTTAGCCACTGGTTATACCTGTATATAGTAGAGATGAGTGAATTGATTCTAAACAAATCAAATTAGACCTGAATTTTGTAAAATTCCAAATGGCATCTGAATCTGAATTTTTGGTGATTTGATTCAGAAGAATTTTTAGGGCGGAAAAGTGAGAGAGGCAATCAGGACACCTTCGATTTGGGTAAAATCAATTCAGATCCGAACCGCATTGGTCGACTGATTCTGAACCCAAATTGGATTAGGATTTAAATGTTAAAGATGCCTCTCTATAATTTGAATTCTGGCTTTCTTTAATCTTAGTGGAGAAAAGGTGATCTTTCCTTATTGAAATGCTAAGTATGTGTTTTCTCCACAAGTGCAACTATAAAAATACAATACATCAGGCAAAAGTGTGCAAGGATGTGGTCTATTGCCTTCTCAGTAAAAGGCCTACATAAGCCTTTCCCAAGGGTCAAGGATTGATGAGCCCTCAGCCTAGGATAACAAAGAGACCTGTCTTGTGTCTGGCTTCTACTTGGGCTGTCACCCCACTGTCCACCCAGAGCCAAAGTGTGCCTCCCCTGGAATTGGGAGCTGGGGCTGCATAGAGGTCAGGAACCTGAGGAACATGTCATAAGGACATCACACCCTGACAAACTCCAAACATTTAACATGAACACACATCATGGCCCAGATATCCAATGGGAGTTATTATAATCCTCAATACTGTCGTAGCCAGAAGGTCTGAACAAATTGAGGTGTGTGAAATAGTGAGGTTTAAGCAAATGTGCCGTAACTGAATGTGATTCCATCCAATAGTGTGTTCAGACCCCCCAGGGCCAGAACTACTGGGGCAGCACTGCTCCTCAGGCTTTAAAACTTCCCAATCTTATCACTTTGATCATGAGGCCCTTCTTTTGTATCACCGTACGCCTCTATTACCAATGGCCCTGGCCTAGCCAGCGATCAGAACATCTTCACATTAACTGGGGAAAGAACAGAACATTTACCTGGTGACCTCCTTTTCTCGGACTCCTCTTCTGAAGGTAAAATTCAAACGTGTATATTATTTTTAAATGTTGTGCTTCCTGGTTTTGCAGAACATTTTGTTACAGCTTTGTGTTATCGGCAATTTTCTTCATGACATTTTGACAAGCACAATAATGTGGTTGTGGCACACATACAGTAATTCCTTTTGTCAGTAAACTGGAATATGTACGGCTGACGGGAGATGTAGGACAGAGCGGGTGCAACTGCCCCTAATTTTCAAGGTTTGTTCCATGAATGTTATATTCTTTAGATTTTGGCATGTGAAGTTTACTGATTGTAACAAGGTACGTTCACAAATCCCCCAACCCGTCCTAGCTCCTTGCTTCCTGGTATGTCTAGGCTTGCTGTCATTGAATGAGAACATTCTTTACAGCAAAAACCATTACAGAACCATGGATACATTCACAGCATAGAACTCATTGACAAAAAATACCACACCAAGAAGGAGTTGTTGGAATTGAATGAACCTTAATATATGTAAATGTAATGATACTGGAACCTGACCATTGTCGGATCCCAAACAGAACCTGGATTAATCGCTAAAGACAATATGGTTCCAGTCAGTAGTAGTCCAGGTTTTATGTTCACATTACCACTGCAAATGAAGGCGACGGTGGCCGGCTAACGATGGCAGGAAATGCAATGGGTGCAGTGACACCAACTTTCCCTCTGCTAAGGACCTGTAAATGGTCCAAGATGAGACAGGAGTGTGTAATACAGGTGCCACCTGTGTCGTGTCTGGATGGTGGACAATAAAACCAGAGAAAATGGTTGTGCTTGTCAGTGGATCAAATGATCTTCTTTGCTGGTGATCTGTCTGGACCACCCGGAGCCTGTTCTCCATGCGTGCGTGCCCTAACGTAACCACTGCTCCTAACACCTTCTAACAGTTGGTGGGGCTGGTAATTCAGTGAAATGACCATCCAGCTTCTCTCAGACCAATGATGTGCCCCCTCTCAAAGTCTGTCAACTGGGTAAACTGTCTTTGAGTGCATCATAGAGGCATATCTAGCAGTCAACTATTTCTTACCAAGAGGACCACTACCCAAAAGTAGTCTCTGAGAGCCTTTTTATGCAAGAGCAGGGGAAACACTTGTACGCCCTCTTGTGACAAGAACCAGTGTCTAATCAGACCACACCTGTTCCTCCAAATACCCTTTTTATGTTTTGTTGCCTCCTCTCTATATCTCTTTAGGTCCTTCCTATTCCCAGTAGTTTCAATGCCGAACTTACAGTTATTGATTCTTCCTGTGAGTGCTCCCATCCAAACCCAGCAACAACAACATTACTTGACTAACATCTCCCAATAGATCCACTCACTTCAAGCATTTCTCGACACTCTAAACCTGCCTGATTCCTGCCCACATGTGCAGTAGTACACGGATACTGCCGATACTATTTTGGGGAGGTTTCCAGTCTGCAATGTACGTGACGTCCTTACATTGTAGTGGACCAAAAGACAAATAGCAAATCCAGAACAGCGCATCAGCAGCAAAATCAGTAGCAAGACAAAACCTCTTCTTTCTGCAGGTACAGTTACATTGCCCATGTAAGGCCTCTTTCACACGAGCGTGACGGATCAGATCCGGATGCGTTCAGTGAAACTCGCACCATTTTGCAAGCAAGTTCAGTCAGTTTTGTCTGCGATTGCCTTTAGTTTTTGCACCTGCAGGTGCAATGCGTTTTGATGTGTTTTTCACGCGCGTGATAAAAAACAGAATGTTCACAAACATTGCGGATGCAATGCATTTTTCATGCAGCCCATTCACTTCTATGGGGCCAGGGCAGCGTGAAAAATGCTGAATATAGAACATGCTGCGATTTTCATGCAACGCAGAAGTGATGTGTGAAAAACAACACTCATGTACACAGACCCATTGGAATGAATGGGTCAGGATCCAGTGCGGGCGCCATGCGTTCACGTCACTCATTGCACCTGCACAGAAAACTCACTCGTGGGAAAGGGGCCTAAATGGGTACTTAGTCCTCTTCAGTGACATCACTGTCTGCATTATCTCTGTACTGTGACATCAGTATCTGCATTATCTCTGTACTGTGACATCAGTATCTGCATTATCTCTGTACTGTGACATCAGTATCTGCATTATCTCTGTACTGTGAGATCATTGTATTATCTTTGTGCTATGACATCACTGTCTGCATTATTTCTGTGCTGTGACATCACTGTATTATCTCTGCCTTGTGACATCAGTGTCTGCATTATTTCTGTGCTGTGACATCACTGTATTATCTCTGTGCTGTGACATCACTGTATTATCTCTGCCCTGTGACATCATTGTATTATTTCTGTGCTGTGACATCATTGAATTATCTCTGTGCTGTGACATCAGTGTCTGCATTATTTCTGTGCTGTGACATCATTGTATTATCTCTGCTGTGAGATCACTGTTTGCATTATCTCGGTGCTGTGACATCACTGTGCATTTTTTCAGTTCTATGACATCATTGTTAGAGATAAGCGAATCGAAGTTGCCGAAGTGTAATAAGATCCGAATTGCAGGAAAAATTATATTCGCCCCCGGATCCGAATTTTCTCACACTTCATGGTAACGAATTGCATTGGCTGCTGCACGTGTGAGGACATGGAGCAAGGAACTCTGGGAAGGCGGGATCACCCATAATGCCATGCATGCAGCCAATCAGCAGCTAGCTAGCCTTGTGATGTCACAGCCCTATAAAAAGCCTCAACCATCTTGGATTCTGCAATTTTCCAGTGTACTTAGTGCAGGGAGAGATGTCAGAAGGGGCTAGGGGGAGTGTTAGAAAAAACCTAATTGTGCTAAAAAACAATTTACAAGTTCTTGGAAAGATTATTCAAGGTGTAGGGAATGGATAGGGAGGAATCATTCCACAGCATTTATGTAGAACAGGGTTCAGTAGAGGAGGTTACAGCCTGGGTAATAGGAACAATCCTATTACACTTTGCTGCACTGACCGGGGACCCAAATTGCCATTATACAGCTCTGTAATTCCAGCAAACCGTTCTTGTTATTGGGGTGCAAGTGCTGTTTGATACAGCCATTAGCAGGGTTTATTACAAGGAAATATTTTTACGTCTTATTTGCCCTTGTGCGGTGCAGTTCTATGTTCTAAAGCATTTTTTGGCTTCTATTAGTGGGTAAAAAAAAGGCTTATTAGCCGTTGTGTGGTGAAGTGCGAAAATTACAGCCCTTTTTGTCATGTATTAGTGGCAAAAGAAAAATATATTTGCCATTCAGCGGTGCAGTTATATGTTCTAAAGCCCTTTTGTGGAGCTTATAAGTGGAAAACCAATAAGGGCCTATTTGCCGTTCAGTGCTGCAGTTATATGTTCTAAAGCCTTTTGTGGTGTGTATTAGTGGCAAAAGTAAAATATATTTGCCATTCAGCAGTGCAGTTATATGTTCTAAAGCCCTTTTGTGGAGTGTATAAGTGGAAAAAAATAAGGGCCTATTTGCCGTTCAGCGGTGCAGTTATATGTTCTGAAGCCCTTTTTGGCGTGTATTAGTGGCAAAAGTTAAATATATTTGCCGCTCAGCTGTGCAGTTATATGTTCTAAAGCCCTTTTGTGGAGTCTATAAGTGGAAAAAAGAAAAATATATTTGCCGTTCAGCGGTGCAGTTATGTGTTCTAAAGCCCTTTTTTGCGTGTATTAGTGGCACACAAAAAAGTATTTGCCGTTGTGTGGTGAAGTGAGAAAATTATAGACCTTTTTGGGGTGTTTTAATTTCCTTTTTATTTATTTATCTGATCTAACAGTATGTCAGACAGAGAAGTGCCAGGCCCTGCACAGGGGAGTGGCAGAGGCCTAAATGTTTCTGGCACAGGCACAGGTTGCAGAGTAAGGGGGCGTGGCAGCAGGAGTCGCAGTGAGAGGCCTGAGCTCCCGGTGTCATCTAGCGGTCGTGTCTTGACCAGCAACCCAGAGGTTCTTGAATGGTTGTCGGTCATCTCTGTTTTGGATCCACTCCTGTTTATTTTGGCATTAGCAATACTGATAGATTGCTGACCGAGTGAAGACGGCTGCTCAACAGACAAGATCCGTTTTTTGGGGGTTATTGTTCTGACGGATCAGAGGAAGGGCAAAATAATCAGTGATGTCAACACAAACTTACTGCTGACATCCTCTCCCCTCTGTTGGGGGGCTCTACTTGTATAAGCGTTCTGTAGACATCTATGTGGAATCAGCTGACGACAGTGTAAAAGGAGTGCGCTTCTTCTTGGCGCTAACATCGACCTGTAAGGCTGAGTTCATACTTGAGTTATTTGGTCAGTTTTGGCCCCGTGAATGCCCAAATAAGTGAAGTGTGCAGTGATTCTAAGGCCCCTTTCACACGGGCGAGTTTTCCACACGGGTGCAATGCGTGAGGTGAACACATTGCACTCGCACTGAATCAGTACCCATTCAATTCAATGGGGATGTGCAGATGAGCGGTGATTTTCAAGCATCACTTGTGCGTTGCATGAAAATCGCAGCATGCTCTATATTCAGCGTTTTTCACACAACGCAGGCCCCATAGAAATAAATGGGTCTGCGTGAAAATCGCAAGCATCCGCAAGCAAGTGCGGATGCGGTGCGATTTTCACGCAGGGTTGCTAGTAGATGATATGGATGAAAGGTCCTTTTCCAGGTCCTGAAAGAAGAAGAAAGAAGACGATGCCGGCTGCACGATCAAGTGAATGAGGTGAGTTATGTTTTTATTACTGCTGTATTGAAATAATACTGTGAGTCCGTATGACATGCAGTTATTGCGTTGCGTTTCCGCGCGGGAGACATCCAGATTGCATGCGTTTTTAACGCTCGTGAAAAAAACTGATCCATCCTCTAGAGTCACCTGTTACTGCAAACACATATAAATACCCCCAGCATGCATTGGTCTTTTGGACAGCTTCATTTGTTTGGGGAGATTTGGTCGTTTGGCTAGCTTGTGTGTTTTGGTTATTCGATTTCCCTTTGCAGGATGTCCACTTTCACTGTATCATCCACTGACCGTGTGTTCCTGCACTGGCTGGTCTTCTGTTGTTTTGGAGATCGACCAGAAATGATAGAGGAGGAACCGTGGAGGAAGCGGATGTGGGTGCATCCTATCATTTTGGGGCGGGCCAGCAAACGTCAATTTGTTGGTTTGTACTCTGACCTCCGTGCGCACCCTGTTAAGTTATTTAATTATTGCCGTATGTCGTTGGCTACATTTGATCGGCTGTTGGGGGAGTTGCGGCCTTCCTTGACTTTCCAGGACACCAACATGCGGCGGAGTGTGTCACCTGAAGAATGTCTCAAAATTACTTTAAGGTAAGACTATATTATCAGACTCATACATGAATGACCCACTGTTTGCCAATACATACTGTAGCTGTTTGATCTATGGCCTGTGTATTATGAACATTACCTGTTGTTAATAGTACTTAATAGTAGTACACATGTATTATATATTGTAAATTGACCGTAAGAAACTGTGTGTGCTTTTCCCCCAGCCACTTTTTATAGTGTGATTTGGAGTACTAGCAAGTCATTTATTTGTCACATCAGATTAAAGTTCCGCGGGTATTTTTTTCGGAATCTTGCCAGTAATGATGAGGATACGTCACCTGTGTGTATATAGTAATGGTCTGGAAGTTGATGTTGATTTTGCTTACTTTTAAGTGTATTTAAATATAAAGTATTGAGTCCCAATCTTGTTGTATGGTATAATTTTAGTATAACTTGCCCGACACATTACCATGAAAAAATTATAAGTAATGTTGAACTTTTTTAAACATGTGATCTTTTATGAATTAATGGTGCTAATTATTTTTTGTTTTTCTTTTCAGATATCTGGCGACTGGCAACTCTTTTTCTTCCTTACATTTTGAGTTTCGAATGAACACCTCCACAATTGCTGGCGTGGTACGGGCTACATTTGCCACCATTTGGTTGAGACTGAAAGCTTTGGTGCCGCCACATCCAACCAGGCAGCAGTGGCTTGATATGGCGCAGGGCTTCCTGGAGAGGGCGCAATTCCCAAATTGTATAGGTGCCCTTGACGGGAAGCACATATGGGTTAAGAAGCCACCGAACTCAGGGTCCCGATTCTATAATTGTAAACAGTTTTTCTCTGTAGTTTTGTTGGCCTTGGCTGACACAAACTACAGGTTTATAATTGTAGATATTGGGTCCTATGGTAGTTCTGCAGATGCTCGCATCGTCAGGGCTTCCAGAATGGGTCGGTGGCTTCAGTCCAACCATCTGGACTTACCACAGCCAGCAAACCTTCCTGGCTCCTCTGGTTCACCTGCGCCTTATGTGGCTGTAGGGGACGAGGGTTTGCCCTTTCTACCAACCTTATGAGTCCCTTTCACAGGCGAGGTTTGGATGAAAAGAGGCGCACTTTTAATTATCTTTTAAGTAGGGCCAGAAGGTTTGTGGAGTGCGCCTTTGGGATTTTTTCAAGCAAATGGTGGGTTTTTCTTTCTGCCATACAGCTGGCCCCCGAAAATGTGAATGTGGTCATCAAAGTGTGTGTAGTGCTGCACAACTACATACGCACCTATGAGTCGACACCTGATGAAGACGCCCAGGTAGATATGCCGCCATCTGAAAGAGGAAGTGACCCTTTCCAACTTGGAAAGTTCTGGAGGCACACTCCGCAAATGATGCGCCAGACTTCTGCAATACAGCTCAAAGTGGTCCTCATGCCGGGCTCTAGAGAAATAGTCTAGGACCTAGCTATTGACCATAGCTTCAGCTGTAGGCATTGGTCTTCTTCTTTGGCGGCTGGGTAACGAAAAAGTGTGTGGGAGGGAATCCACTCCCGAAGCTGCGGGACGAGAGGCCGCAGAGGTGCTAGGTCCTTTTCCACTCTCTGGAGGAGGTTGTGACAAGGGAGTCTCCTCCTCGCAGGCCCTGGAGTGGTGCGGAGTGCCCTCTTCTTCCTCCTCCTGAAGGTTGTACTCCGTTCTTCACAATAAAAAACAACTGAACATATAAATTAATATATAAACACACTTTTTTGATAAAAATAGTAGAGTCACATATTACTATCATCATCAAAATACATTTAGTACATAGTACTACATTAACTAACCAACATATTACATATGTGATCATGTAGCAACATTTGGGAAATTAGAAGTGGCATTTCTGGCCATAGTAAATAATCCGATTCCACTTGTAATGTTGTTCACCTACTTTTGCAAATAAAAGGAGGAATCAGCTTTGTTGCTATCGGCAACTATGACATTTTTAATTTACAAATTGTTACAAATTTAATTACCAACATAGTCAACATACAGTGTGTATTGATAAACATGTACTGGTCGTTTTTTATAATTAACTTACGGACGCAATTCCATGACTTCACGCAGGAACATTAGTTGGTCCCGAAATATGTAGGGCCTTTTCTTAGGTGGCCCGGACCCCCATGCGTCCTTGATGCTGCATCTCCTTGCGGAACTGATCCCTGCAGCTCCGCCACCGATTCTTCACTTCATCCACTTTAAATAAAAATACAACAAGGGAAAATTTACCAAACAATACAATCCTACAGAGGACAACGTATGACATGTGCTATGCTAGGGAGGACAGCGTATGACATGTGCTATGCTAGGGAGGACAGCAAGGATCACACATGTATAGATTGGCTACTTACTCAAACTCTAGTGACTCTGGCCTTTCGGTTTGTCCCATATACTGGCAAAAAGCTCCTAGGTACGTTCCACCCATGTGGCATCTTTTTTGTATCGGTCGTGATACTCCCCCGACCTTGTGTCCCAAATGCAGGGCCTCCCCTGGAAAAGGACAATGAGCCTATCCACATCCATCGATTTGGGTGGCTTTGGCATGGTGAAAATAGGTCCGCAAGGGCAGGAGACTCTCCAACAAACAATCCACTCTCTCTCACCGCACTGCCTGGAGCCACACGCTGAGAAAATCCACTTCCTGGGGAAAATCCCTTCACTGTTGCTAAGTTACTTGCATTTACAACACAACGCATGGGATCCGGACGCAATGCGTTTTTCACGCATCCCCATTCACTTCTATGGGGCCAGAGCTGCGTGAAAAATGCAGAATATAGAACATGCTGCGATTTTCACGCAACGCAGGAAAAAAACGCTCATGTACACAGACCCATTGAAATGAATGGGTTAGGATTCAGTGCGTGTGCTATGCGTTCATGTCACTCATTGCACCCGCGTGGAAAACTCGCTCATCTGAATTAGGCTTAAAGGCTCTCTGTAGCCAGGAAATAGCAATTTTTAACGCGATTCGCTGCGAATAAATTCGGATCAAACCCAATTTTTTCAAAAAATTCGCTGAACTGCCCAAATTGAATTTTTTAAATATTCGCTCATCTCTAATCATTGTATTATATCTGTGCTGTGACATTTTGTGCATTATCTCTGTGCTGTGACATCACTGTGTCCATTATCTCTGGGTTGGGACATTGTGTGTATTATCTCTGTGCTGTGACATTTTGTGCATTATCTCTGTGCTGTGACATCACTGTATCATCCCTGTGCTGTGACATCACTGTGTCCATTATCTCTGTGTTGGGACATTGTGTGTATTATCTCTGTGCTGTGACATCACTGTATTATCTCTATGCTGTGACATCACTGTATTATCTCCATGCTGTGACATCACTGTATTATCTCTGTGCTGTGACATCACTGTATTATATCTGTGCTGTGACATCACTGTATTATCTCTGTGCTGTGACATCACTGTGTCCATTATCTCTGTGTTGGGACATTGTGTGTATTATCTCTGTGCTGTGACATCACTGTGCGCATTATCTCTGTGCTGTGACATCACTGTATTATCTCTATGCTGTGACATCACTGTATTATCTCTGTGCTGTGACATCACTGTATTATCTCTGTGCTGTGACATCACTGTATTATCTCTGTGCTGTGACATCACTGTGTCCATTATCTCTGTGTTGGGACATTGTGTGTATTATCTCTGTGCTGTGACATCACTGTATTATCTCTATGCTGTGACATCACTGTATTATCTCCATGCTGTGACATCACTGTATTATCTCTGTGCTGTGACATCACTGTATTATATCTGTGCTGTGACATCACTGTATTATCTCTGTGCTGTGACATCACTGTGTCCATTATCTCTGTGTTGGGACATTGTGTGTATTATCTCTGTGCTGTGACATCACTGTGCGCATTATCTCTGTGCTGTGACATCACTGTATTATCTCTATGCTGTGACATCACTGTATTATCTCTGTGCTGTGACATCACTGTATTATCTCTGTGCTGTGACATCACTGTATTATCTCTGTGCTGTGACATCACTGTGTCCATTATCTCTATGTTGGGACATTGTGTGTATTATCTCTGTGCTGTGACATCACTGTATTATCTCTATGCTGTGACATCACTGTATTATCTCTGTGCTGTGACATCACTGTATTATCTCTGTGCTGTGACATCACTGTATTATCTCTGTGCTGTGACATCACTGTGTCCATTATCTCTATGTTGGGACATTGTGTGTATTATCTCTGTGCTGTGACATCACTGTGCGCATTATTGTTGTGCAGGAATCTGGCGCATAGACTGATACCGTTTTTTATTATTCACCGATTATATTACACTCCAAAAAAGCTGATGAGATTTTATAAAAATAAGGTGTGGAAATGCCATAAATGTGAAGAGATAGGGGCAGATGACATACACCTTTTGTGGAGTTGTATACATATCCAGGATTTCTGGAATAAAGTTATTTCACAAATTGATAAGATTCATTGATTCAATATCCCCCGAAATTTTGAAATATGTGTGCTAGGAGATATGCAAGGTATAGAGCAAATGAATCATGGAGAGCTGGCTACCACGTTATTATTTCAAGCTTGACGGTGTATAGTAAAAAACTGGATTGAAAAACGACCTCCAACGATTAGAATGTGGGAAAGCTTAAAGGGAACCTGTCAGCGGGATTTTGTGTATAGAGCTGAGGACAGGAGTTGCTAGATGGGCGCGAGCACATCCGCAATACCCAGTCCCCATAGCTCTGTGTGCTTTTATTGCGTAAAAAAAACATATGCAAATTAACCTGAGATGAGTCCTGTATGTGAGATGAGTCAAGGACAGGACACTTCTCAGGTTAATTTGCATATGGATCAAATAGTTTTTTTAACACAATAAAAGCACACAGAGCTATGGGGACCGGGTATTGGGGATGTGCTAGCGGCCATCTAGCAACCCATGTCCTCAGCTCTATATCCAAAATCCCGGTGACAGGTTCCCTTTAATAAAAAGAGCGAATATAGTATCAAAAACGAGAAAAATTCAATTTGACAAACTGTGGAAAGAATGGGCCGGGGTGGAGAAGTAAAATGATCGGTGGAGGGGGAGGGGTGGGAGTTGAGAGGAAATCTGTCTTTGTGCTGTGATGTCCCTGTATGCATTATGGCCATGCTGTGACATCACTGTGTGCATTTTTCTTGTATTGTGAAATCACTCTATATATGATCCCTATCAGCAGCAATGCTTCAAGGGAAGAATACTTCCATAATACATGCAATGGAATGTTTTTTTTTTTTTCATGGATTTTAACCTTCATTACATGACCGCAAGCACATACTGTAATGGAGGATCAGTATAAGGGAAACAGTAAATCTCCTTATGTCTTCTGCAGTCTGTAGGGGTCATTGGGGTTATTATCATGCAGTCAGTGATGCCTACTTGTCCAGACATTAGAGCGTATGAGCAGATTACATGCACGTTCTCTGTAGAGCAGAGCATCCCGGACATTTTACGGCCACGTGTAATGACTGCCGTTATTTATATGATGATGGTTCCTGTTTTAATGGACGCTCAACAAGATGACAATGAATGTGGATGGGAATTTTTCACTGGCAATTTCTTTGTGAAGTATGGAAGAGAAGAAACACATTGTTCATGAGCATCAAGGGAAAAGCAATATTTTGTTTTGGAGAAAAAAAAAAACTGAGCGGCGAGACTTGAAGGTTACGCAATTCCTCGAGCCTCCGACAGACAGTAAATTTAGCAGAAGCTTGGAGGGTGATAATCATTCCAAATATAAGTGTGGACGCATCGGCAAATGTCACGGAGAACGTCCTCAAGTCACCTTGTTACTATGTGATACTTAAAGGGGGTGTCTCGCAATGCGGGCCTGGCTTCTCTAACACTGGGGGGAAGCAGCTGCCACTAAGGATATGTAGCATTACAAGACAACCACCATATCTGCTTGTGGAGAGCACTCATAGACCATGCAATGGTCCTCTGGGGGGAAAAAAGGATGTAAAGAAAGCTGGGCCTCTGGCGCTACCTGTTGGAAGGCAGATATCTTATAGGTCAATGTTCGAACTTTTAAACAAGCCTTGAGACATAACTTAGGATTACCATCAGGCCACTACCTCATTTGCAGGTACTGGCTTGGCTATGATCCTAAATTATGCCTCAAGGACTGTTAAACAGTCATACATTGACATATAGGCAGGGACGTAGCTAAAGGCTCATGGGCCCTGGTGCATGAGTTTAGCTTGGGCTCCCCTTCCTTCAGTGCTCAGTTGTGTAACTAGAAATGACTGGGCCCCACAGCAAATTTTTGAATGGGGCCCCCAACCCTAGCAAATTCTTTGAACCCCCCCTCCTTCCCACTCCTGTGGCTAGTCACTGTTTCAGACGGGACCCAGCAGCCTCTCTGTTCATTTCCTACAGTGTCTCTGTATACAATGTCATTGTATAATACTGTTGAGTGGACCATGAGAATAAAATCTTTTAGTCCTCCTCCTGAACAGGCCCATTCTTAGTTCAGGCCCCAAATCAGCTGCTTCCCCTATAGCTTTGCCCCTGCTTTGTGGCAATGGGCAGGGGTGCAGCTAGCCTTTCTGCTGCCAGATTCTCAACCCAAATTCTCAACCTAACCCTTTCCCTCCAGCTCTGTTGTTTAGGCCAGACACACACAAGTGAGTTGAATGCGATAAACTCAAAGTGTATGTCAGAGTAGGAATCTAAAATGTCTGTTTGTCAAAATCTGCAGAGATGAGACATAGCTGAAAGAAATCATCATGGCGGTCTGGTCCAAATGGAGAAGATGAGGAAAGAGTCCCGGTTCTGGCCTCCGCTCTTCTGACAGGATCGCACAACATTATAATGCTGTGTAATCCTGAGAGTCCTGGAATCTGTTCTATTACACTGACATAATGCTGTGCGATCCTGTCAGAAGAGCAGAGGCCAGAACGGGGACTCTTTCCTCATCTTCTCCATTTGGACCAGACCGCCATGATGATTTCTTTCAGCTATGTCTCATCTCTGCAGATTTTGACAAACAGACATTTTAGATTCCTACCCTCACAACCTCATCCTGCCAACCCCAATACTGTGCTCGCTGTGCTCCCCAATACTATACTGCAGAAACAGTCCTCCTGAAAATACTACTACCACACAGATGGTGTCCCCTTTAATAATAACTGGCACACAGTGCCCCAGTAGATGCCCCCACACCATGGTATAAAATAAAAAACAATAAACGCAGATACTTATCTTCGCTGTCAATGATGCGGTGCAGGCTTCTTCCGGCCTGTTTCCTCAGCCAAATTCTGCCCAGCTCAGGTGGCACAATCATAATTATGTAATTGCTCTGCCTGTGCCGGCCTCTGACTGGGCCAGGAGCGTACCAGAGGTAACGGCACATCTCTCCCCTTGCCGCAGTACCTAATTGTATTGCTGTCCTGAGGGCTGTAATCAGCGGTGCACCACTGCCAAGGGGGCCCTGTGGGCCTCCCTGGCTCAGGGGCCCAGTCATAGGAGGGACCACCACGACCCCTATAGTTACCCGTGCCTATAGGATAGCTGCCTTCCAACCGGTGGCACTACAGGCATAATTTTCCATTCTTTTTGGAAAGAGATCTAATTTTCAAGGAAACCATTGGGATAAATAGCCAACCATGTACAGCATGGAGGAAGCTAGTAGACCAGAGCTGGAGCTACTATGATAAAGCAGCTACTCTTACTGGCAGAGCGAGAGGAGTGGGACCTTCTTCTATGAAATCCATTTGTTCCAATAGGGCATATTTACAGAGGCTGTCCATGTGTACATGGAGTGCCCAAACTTTGGAGGTCCAACTGCTGGGATCCTAGCAATCACAAAAATGGAGGTCCTGGAATCCCCTCCAGATAATATCGAGGTAGTGCAGAAGCGCGACAACCACTCCATTCACTTCTATGAGACTGCTAAAAAAAAGTGCCAAGTGGTCCCATTAAGGTGAGTAGAAACATGGTCTCACATACACATCACGCTGGGCAGTCTAGAACCTCATTTTCATGACCAGTGGGTATCCCAGTGGTTGGACCCAAAAGTGATCAGGAACTTATCCCCTATTTTATGGATGGCAACGAGTTATAAGTAGACATAAGCTACTATGGCCAGAGCTTAAAGGGGTTGTCTCACTTCAGCAAATAGCATTTATTATGTAGACAGAATTAATACAAGGCATTTACTAATGTATTGTGGTTGTCCATATTGCCTCCTTTGCTGGCTGGATTCATTTTTCCATCACATTATATACTGCTTGTTTCCAGGGGTTAAGGCCTCAGCTACAGCGCAGATGCGAGGTGGTTGGGACAGAAAACGCTGTGCACGCGTGCCTATGCATGCTCGCTGGGTCCCGGCCACCAGAGAGGCCAGCGCTTTTTCCTATAGTGTGCAAGCGAGACCACCGCTGCTGGATTACATGGTGGTCGTAATTCCTGGATACGAGTAGTGTATAATGTGATGGAAAGATGGGATGCAAAGAAGAAGAAGAAGAAGAAAATCCCTTTATTAACCCTCAGTGGGAAAATTTTGGCATAACAGCAGCAATCACATTCACAACAGGAGCAAAAATAGGAGTAATTAGAAATGAAAGAATAAGCTCTTAACAAGCTCAGCTATCCTATAAGTCAATGTTTGACCCTTTAAATAGGCCTTGAGACATGACTTGGATAATAAATAAGCCAGCATCTCATCTGCAGACAGCTGTTTTGGGGTGATTGCTCCTCATCATTGCAGAGCAGAGAGTACTGGCTTAACTGGGTGAGAGGCCTAAGGGGGGGGGTTCTATGTCTCTTTATGGAGACAGCACCTTGAAGTCGAACATTGACTTATAGGATAGCTGCCTTACATGTATGGCCTATAAGTCACTGCACACCGCTCAAAGTGCTCTCTCCATAAGGCAATATGGACAATCACAATACATTAGTAAGTGACTTGTATTCAGTTTGTCTACGTGATAAATGCCATTTGCTAAAGTGAGAGAACCCCTTTCATCTTAATTATCACACTAATGCAATCACTTTAGATAGTAGTATCCATATGGGGCTGCATCACATGTGATCACTATATTGTGATTGCAAATCATATGCTTTTTTTTCCTATCCCGTAGGTTCTTATATAAACCCCAGTGAATATGGTGCAGTAGTCACTATCTTTTATTAGGATTTTCATTTTTCGCCTTCAAAAAACTCTTTTGTCAAGCAGCAGAAAATCACAATTTTTCACAAATTATTTTCTGCAATGTGATATTGCATAAAGTTAGCATAGCCTCCAACCTTCCTTATAAAGGTTGTCCCTTCTGGATGACCAGTTCGGTAAATGAGGACCTGCTGATGATCAACTCGGGTCTGGAGCCCCCTAAGGATCCGCCGTTCTCAATGGCGGTAAGGAATCTTCTCATCTGTATTCCTTCCTTCTCTTTGCTACAAAATTGCTGTTGCAGGTTAACCCTTTCAAGGCTCTCAAGCGATAGCGCCATATCATGCACTCTACACCCCATCACGGTTGCATTTTGAAGGTTTAGGCCCCTTTTACACAAGAGTGACGGATTAGGTCCGGATGCGTTCAGGGTGCGTTCATGGAAACTCGTACCATTTTGCAAGCAAGTTCAGCCAGTTTTGTCTGCGATTGCGTTCAGTTGTTCAGTTTTTTCTGCGTGGGTGCAATGTGTTTTGATGCGTTTTTCACGCGCGTGATAATAAAACAGAAGGTTTACAAACAACATCTTTTAGCAACCATCAGTGAAAAACGCATCGCATCCGCACTTGGGGCCAGGGCAGCGTGAAAAACGCAGAATATAGAACATGCTGCGTTTTCACACAACGCAGAACTGATACGTGAAAAGAAAAAATGAATGGGTCAGGATTCAGCGCAGGTGCTATGCATTCATGTCGCGCATTGCACCCACGCGGAAAACTCGCTTGAGTGAAAGAGGCCTTAGGCTACGTCTACACGACGACATTTGTCGCGCGACATTTTGTTGCACTAATGTCGCGCGACAATTTTTATAATGGCAGTCTATGGTGTCGCACTGCAACATGAAACATGCTGCGACTGCGACGCAACCGTTCGAGATGGATTTTTCGGCGACTGTTGCGTCGCAGTCGCAGCATGTTGCATGTTGCAGTGCGACACCATAGACCTCCATTATAAAAATTGTCGCGCAACATTAGTGCAACAAAATGTTGCGCTACAAATGTTGCAGTGCAGTTGTGCCCTATCTGTCGCGCGACTTAATGTCGTCGTGTAGACGTAGCCTTACACGTCTTTTTGTTTCGTCTTCCTAGACCTACTCTTGACACAGGGAATTCCATGACTTCATGGTGATGGGAAGGGTTTCCATAGCAATCCACCAAAGATATGCATCTGCAGCTGTGTCTCCTACTAACCTACAGATACTGCTGCAGTGGTTTATAACTTTCGGTTGCCCAGCTGTGGTGAAACTACAACTCCCAGCGTGCCCTGACAGTCTGCAGCTTTAAAAACTGGAGGCCAATGCATGGCGATAGCTTAGATAGGAGATTAATGTCCTCTGGTTGCTGCTAGCATAGTAACCAGTATGCTGCAGTCAAGAAAGGGTTAAAGGACCTTCTCGTGCTGTAAACAGCTTGTAATTGGATTTCCCGTCAGTCAGAGCGGAGTTAACCCCCACCGAATGACAATTACTACTTATCCATTGACAAAGTAACTGAATGTCCTTGCGTCGGGTGCTATATGACTGCGCATTTTTTGCATTTTAATGAATATGATAGCTTTCAGATCTTTGTATTTGGTTCCTCGTGATCTATACACGACAGGATGTTTGTAATTCCAATGATTAAATACCCTATTGTTGCAATGTTATTTATGAACCCTGTGGAATATGTGGGCGCTATATAAATAAATAGGATTATTATTATTGTATCCTTGCGAGAGGGAAGTGTGCATTTCCCATTTATTACAGTATTTATCCACATTCAATTTTACATAGAGCCTATACGGTCATAACTTGTCCTTTCCGACTTACCAGATTAGAGATGTCCTCTACAATTTGCACAGGGATATCATAGAGACATAGATATATAATATAATCGCTGCTCGCGTCTGTGTTGCAGATTTTATGCAAAATCGAATGCAAAAAATAAAAATACCCTCATAATAAATGCAACATCTATTCAACGAAATGTAACGGCGATGACAGGAGCCTTAGGTCCAGGATATGAAATGCAGTACCGTCGTTCCCCGCTGCTCCTCAGCCCATCCTCTCTATCTCGCCTCTATTATGTCTAGTCTATTACACAGCTGCCTTGTCTTTTGCAGCCTTTTGTGACCTCGATGTGCAGCTGATCTTCAGACATACAAAGCGCCCGGCATTATTCTAAGCTCCCTCTGTTTAACCTTCTGCTTCCCAAACTGCAGTAATAAACTAAATTGTCGCCTGCGCTTCCAAAATGGGAATATTTTGCACCCAATCAGGGGCCGAGAACCCCAGCCAATCAGGCGCCCGGTTACATTCTGAATCCCGGTTCATATCTCAAGGATTCCTTGGCGAAGAATCAGTCATGTAAGGAGGTTGTGTTTTACATTCCTCTTGGCTGTATGTATTTGCACGGATGCATGCAGAGGAGATGCTAATTTCACAGAAAGACAAGCCAGGATTGGAAAAAAAGGGGCCGAGCAAGTGAAAGCTATAGGAAAGGAAAAAAAAAAAACATAAAAGCCCCCCTCGTCTCTCAAGTAACCTGGCAACACAGAATCAGCAATTCCATACAGTTCTCCTTTTCTGCATCTTGTCACCTCTAGCTGCTGCAGGCAAATCGCATATCAAGGTGCCCAGGCAGGATCCATCAGCCGTGACAAATGCACTTCAATTAGCATCCATCACCATCCCGAGGCCATAAATTAGCCCTAAAAGTTCATCAGTCGTCTTTCTCCTTTTAATCACGCTGGGATGTCCTTTTCCGTGCTTTCATGCTGGATTATATCTGGGAGGTTTGGACCGGTTTCAGCAGTGGTTCGTTCTCATATAGTGTGACAAGTAGAACCCTATTAAGGACATGAGAAGATTTATCTATTGCAAAGTGGTCCTGGCCACGTCGTTGGTGTGGGTGCTTGTGGATGTCTTTTTACTCCTCTACTTCAGTGAATGTAACAAATGCGACGACAGAAAGGACAGATCTCTACTGCCTGCACTGAGGGGTAAGACTCAACTCTATCACTGCATGGTCACTTTGTGTAAGAAAGCATGCTGTAAGCCACCAACACTGTGCTATGAGCTTCAGGTGACTTTGCAGAAAGCCTTCGATTTGTACATAATGCAGAATGTAGGCAGCAAGATACCTTGGAGGGGGGTGCGGGGGTGGGGTGACTAGATTAGTGAACTTCGGGCTGCAGAAGTTTCAGCCGGTCATAAATAAGTAATGCATGCATCGGAAGTCAAAGAACATTGAGATGCTTTCCATGTAATGAAATATTTGCTGATTTGCTTTGATATATATATTTTTTGGATGCCATGTTGGTCAACTGAGCAACATGTGTCGAGAAACCAGAGTTCTGCTTGAGTATTGTCATCCCATGGCCTTTATTCTTGGACATGAGTCATCACTGAAACATCCTTTGTGGTTCCAACAGAGGCCATGTCCGCCATGACAGTCAAAGGTCCAAAGAACAGGTGGTGGAGCCATAGTTGGAGGTCCAACCAGTTAGTGCACCTGTTGTAAAGAAGGGTTGTGCTAAAACTCTAAGAGTTGCTTGTCCTTTAGGCAAGTTTCAAATGATAGTTCTGGATTGAGTTTCTATGTTGTAATTGTAAGGAGGTATCTTAGGTTACTTCTTGTAGTTTCTTGTAGAATATGGATCTTTAAAGGGGATTTTTTTTCTGGGATTATAAAGTTTGGGGAAGGAAGTATAGGGTTTAATAAATTGATTTTGGGAATTGGAACTCCAGGCAAGAAAGCAATGGATGAAGAATTTGTTCGTAAGGATCTGAAGAGGCAGAAGACATACAAGTTGTAGAGGTTCTTGACCTCTTGGCAATAAACCTTGCTATTGTTGAACCCTAATAAATATTATTACCCTGCTTATTTCAGAAGAAATATACCGTGTAATATGGGCATGAGACAGAGCACCTCTAGCCCATGGGTTGTAATTCATATTGGAGCTCAGCCATAAAAGTGCTGCAATGCCAGGCACAACGAATGGAAAAGAGTGGCACTGTTTTTGGAGTAAAGCAGACCCTCATTAAGGTCTTGTATAACCAGATAATCTCTTCAAGTACTTTTACACATCATGTTCTAATCTATGTTGTTTAGAGGGGATCTCTGGTTTCTCTCTGTATATGTTCATGGCGGAATCTTTGGAATATGCTCAGGTCCGTTCTTAGCAATAGAGGTTTCCCCTGTTGGGCGACTACATTTCCAAACCTCTCCAGGGTTTGTATTGAACCTGTTAATCTGATTAGATTATGTAAGCAACTCGATCCATTTAACCACAGGAAGACTCATCAGCCACGATTTCTACACTAAGGGTCCATGGATCCTGTATGGCCCCTTGGGTACATATTACCAAACTAACCCATTGGCAGTTCATGTGCGCTTCCTTTTGGCATCATACTCTACCATAAAGCAATGCTTCTGATGGAAAGTACCTCCTTAATATAACATGCTACAATGTTTTAGAGTTAATTGATAAGGAAACCATGATAAAACATCTCTGGGTATAATTTGGAGGCATATGGAGGTACAGCATGGCCCCATTAGCAGTTTATGGGTGCCATATTATGGATCCATTCCACAAGGGTCTGATATATTACCAAATACTGCACGTATCTCCTTACTTTAAGTTGTCTGGTTTAGTGCTTGAACTACTCAATAATAAGTTTGACAACATACTGTCAGCATAATTTAAGGGATAGTCCAACCAGGACGGCCCTTGTCTCTATTAGGAAATATGAACATCATAGAGTGGGGTTCTTCACTCAATAGCTCCCTATATGAGTCTGAATGGAGAGCAGCCACTCTCAACTTTGGCAAAGTTCAGTTACATGACCAGTCATTCTTCTGACAGGCCACCATGCAATACTACATTTCACCTGCAGTGGCCACTGCAGAGGGAGCAATCAGGTGACTGCAACTTTCCCCTGCCAAATTTGGTCCCATTCAGCACATGATTATGT
The DNA here is from genome assembly GCF_014858855.1 of Bufo gargarizans. Lineage (NCBI taxonomy): Eukaryota > Metazoa > Chordata > Amphibia > Anura > Bufonidae > Bufo > Bufo gargarizans. The sequence goes on from NC_058087.1 coordinate 58,182,989, forward strand.
TCTCCGCTGATCGCGTATGCTTGAATATCGAAATACGGTATTCAGACATATTTTTTAGCCTGACCATTTACTTTAGCAGATTGCCAGGGAACAATCCTTTTAATTAATGCATTATTATGTTGTTTGCAAATCAGTGCAGACCAGGGCCAATTGCATCTTTCTTAGTACAATGACACTCACTTTGCAAGGTATCACTGGTTTAGTTCTCTGGAACGAGAATGAATTATGTGGTGACATTTGTAATATGTGATTTATTTTGGTCCAATGCAATATACTATATACTGAACTAATACACTGAAGATGGAAGTGATTACGCTGCAAGTCTAAGATAAATGTCTTTAGGGAATCAGAGGAATAAATTGCCATTTGCAAAATGAAGAGATATGAAATGACAAATGCTTATTTATGTTAGGCAGCTAAAGACACTTAATCAAAGAAATCTAAGAAGATAATTTCTATACAGTGGCGTTCAAAAATCTTCCTGCCTTTTTAACATATGGAATGGAGAACAAAGGCATAGATACCACCATGGAATTAAAGGGGTGTTCCCATTTTGTAAAGTGATGGCAAAAAATATGCTATCACTTTAAGATCCATGGGGGTCCGACTTCTGGGACCCTCAACAATCTTGACAATGAAGAAGCTGCAGTTCTTGTTTAGTTCTTCAGCCCCTTCATTAGTTTCCATGATGGATCTGTGATGCAAGCTGGGTGTTCAGGAGTGCAGATGTGTAGGACAAACTAAGAAGGAGGCACAAAGCTAAACCAGCCTTGTAGTCCTTTCTTTCTCATGATCTGTGGGTGTTCAAGAGGTTTGACCCCCGCAGTCCTATAGTGATGGCATATCCCAGCCATAATATTTTATTTAATTTCATGGTGTAATACACTATACTGCTACCTAATGGAAACAAGTGGTACTGCAGTAAGCCCAGTTCTCGATTCTTGGATTAAAGGCAATCTGTCAGCAGTTTTGAGCATGCTAAACTGCTGACAGAACTAGTTAGGTGCTGGGAAGAACAGTACAAAAACCCCTTTTGTGCAGCTTTTCTCATTAGGAGTAGTGTGAATATGAAGTTTTATTCTGCCAGGTTCTGCTCCAGCAAGTGCCCAGGGAAGGGCTTCACTGTGAAATGTTCTCTGTTCTCACATTAAGCTGATCCAAGAGCCCCTCCATCTGCACTGGGTGGTGACTGTAGTGGTCTGCTGGTTGGATGCTACAAATGTCATTCAGAGCAGTGAGGAGGGTTTGTGAAGCAGCTCGATGCTCTTTACAGTGAAGCCCCACCCTGGGCACTTGCAGGAGCAGAATCTGGCAGAATAAAACTTCATATGCCCACTACTCTGGATGATAAAGGCTACACAAAAAGTATGTTTGTACAGATCACTCCGGCAATTAACTAGTGCTGTCAGTAGTTTAGCATGGTCAAAACTGCTGCCAGACTGCTTGTAAGCAAGCCTATTTACTAGATGCTTAGTCAAATGTTCTCTTCTGTGTAATGAAAAAGATACAATGTAATGAAAAGTCTTCCTGCTATAATTTAAAAGGGTATTCCTATTTGATCATTTATGGTAAGCGTGGTCTGCTATTTTTGAAGCTCCTATAGAAGTGAATGGAGAGAGCTGTGCATATGTGGCCACATTCCCATTCACGGCAGCGTGAGACAAGATTGTCACGGTGCATGTAGGCTGGCTGCATGCTCTGTTGCGTACTTGCTGCAGGCCGAAAGCTGTGTATGCTGAATGCTTGGGACTGCGTGCTGGCTGCGGTGTAGTGTGTGAACTGTGGCTTGTGTTTGTGGCTTGCAGTGTCTGCATCTCTGTGGCTCCTGTCTCTGGTGCCATGCAGGCTGGCTGCATGTGCTTTCTGTACTGGCTGTAGGTGTTCCTATGTATGCTGGCTCTGCGATGCGTGCTGGCTGCGGCCTTGTGTGTGAACATGGTCTGAATATGGATGCTTTTCTGTTTATCACTGGGACACTGGTTGTTTGTGCTCTGGCGTACTGTCTGCGGTGGACTCCGTGTATGCTGGTTGCCAGGGGCAACGTCCTGTACTGCAGCCTGTGTGTTCTGTGGTTCTGGTACTCCTGTTATGATGGGGTTTACGTCCCCTGACCTGTTTCTGGGTGTGGCTTATCAGGTGCCCTCGTTAGGCAGTTATATCTATCTGTGAGCTGTGGGGCTTGTGGTCAGTCTCTTGTGTCTTGCTGGGTGTAGCACCTTGCTGCTGACCCAGGTTTTTATTGTCATCCGCTCTTGTTTGTGGTGTCACCTGGTAATGCATTATTGTTGCTTTGTCTGTTCTCTGTATCTGTCCTGTGATGATGTTGATGTTGTTATCTTTGTCCATGCCTTGTCTGATCTTCTGTACCTGTTCTGTGCCTTGATCTACTCTGTCCATGTTTAGCCTAGCAGTGCTCTAATTGCGTCTGATAGCCTGGCATTCCTAAACTGCTTCTGATCCTTGTCTGTCCTGCAGAGCCTTACTGCTTCTGTTCCTGTGTTTGGCCTGCCTTCGTTAGAGTCTCCCTGGGTTCTCAAGAGGAAGGATCTCTAGTCTGTGTGCAGCTCTGCCTGAAACCACCATTCTTCCATTCCGCTTGGGGTCCAGGCACCTGCTTCTGTGCTGGTTCCCATTTGTCCTCTTGTCTGATCTATGTCCTGTGTTTGTATGGGTTCCAGTTCTGTTGTTGTCTGTTCCGCTGGTGTTTTCACCAGTGTTGTTCTCTGAAAGTAAGTGCCAAGCGTACCAGGACCTTCCTGGAGGTGCGACCAGTGAGCCCTCAGCCCAGTTCATCCCCACCACCAGGGGCTCTGTAAAGAACGGGGCTCACAGGCTCTCCGCCCTCTGGGTTTTGCCTCTGGTCTGCCGGTGCACTTGGTTCTGTGGTAATTCTACCACTATTTATGTGTGTGTGGGTGTGGCTGCTTGGGCTATTTAGCCTCTGCTGGATGCCTGAAGCTGGGGGTTCCTCCAGCCTTGGTGTATGCTGGGGGTTCACGGTTCCTGACTTGTTCCATCTGTCTAGTGAGGGCCACCCTTGTGGTCATAGATGTTCTATGTCATCCCGGTGTCTCCTTTCCTTCCTGTCCCTATTTGTATGGAGTGGGTTATGTGCAGGGTGTTTGAATGTCTAGTTTGGTGTTACATGTCTGGTTGTGTTTGGTGTCATGTTTACTAGACATTTCCCTGTCTCAAGTTATTGCAGCTATGGTGTCCTGGGTTCCTGTGTGGTTCGTGGTGTGTGCTGTGTCCTTTAATGTTGGTGTGAACACTAGCACTTGTGCACGGGTTTCAGTCAGTGTGTCTGTGGCAGCTAAGTGTGTTACAGGTTTCACTTACCTGCCATCTCCTTTAGCTGTATGTGTTTCCCCTCCTTGCGGCCTGGCCTTAGTTAGAGACTCCTGTTCCTCCATGTTGTGGATGAACAGGTAGTCTCTCCCCTGCTCCTAAGTGAGGGATTTCCAGGGCGACTCAGAATATTAGGTATCCAGTGTATGAGCCGTCCCACCATCGGGGTCCGCTCATATGGTGAGGAGTCAGGGAGAGGATTAGGGACGCTGTAGGAGGTGACCTGCTCCCTTATCACTCCTTTTGGCCAGGCTGATCCCCTTTTACCCTTGGACACCGCACGGTGGGGGGTTTCCCCCACTCCTCGCCGTGACAGATACATCTGGTGACAGTTAAAGATTTAAACTGACCTTGTGTGACTACCTCAGTGAGGTGGACAAGAAATAAGGAAATGTGCAGACAGCAGGTGGCGCTATACACATACATTTTATTGAATAGCTCAGTGGCTATGCAAAATTTTAAATTGTATCCAATTTTTAACACCTGTAGGTAGGGATGGACATGGACAGTGATCCTTAACCTAGAATCTAGCCCGCTTTCTCTACCTACTTGCAGTTTAAGCTTTAGGTAGCAAGATCAAAGCTGGTCAACAGTCTGCTACTAAGGTGCAGAGACAGACAAACACCTAGAGACAAATGACGCAAAGATGTATGTAAATGAGTCAGAACCAGGAGGACAACAAGGTACAAAAATGAGAGACAGAGAGTGGTCAAAAGATGAACCAAGGTAAGAACCAGACGGGATGCACAGTACAAATCACGAGAGACACAGAGAGTGGTCAAAGGACGAGCCGAGGTCAAAACCACAAGCAATCCAAATCAGCACAGGAACAAGAACCAGGAACCTAGCTAGTGAGCCCAAACAAGACTATCACTGGCACTGGTGTTCAGCCAGGAAGGGAGAGCACTGAGTCCCTGGAACTGACCCTGATAGGTCCTTGACTCGGCGCTCCATTAGTCAGAAACACTAGCACATAGGAATAGAACAGCTGAGCAATCATCCCGCTGCACACGCCCGCTGCAGGGAGAAACAGAGCAGCACATCTCTCCTGACACGGCCATGTCGAGGCTATGGATCGCTCCACTGGAGCTTGGACAGGTAAATTTATGGCACAATTACAAAAGTAATTTAATTCAGATTGAAAATGTTATAATATTTTTGGTGGCAAAACACCATTTAATGAGGCAAGGCTGCAATACTAGACAAATCTCAAGAGCATCGGTGACGCTCTTTCAGGAAAAAAAATTCTATTTTCATATAAACCAGGATAGTCCTTAATTTCTGTTGGAATTTTTTTGGGGGGCAAAATACTAAATATATTTTGGTTTATTGGCGAAGATTAATGCCTATGTTAATCTATTTAAATTAGTAGTGAAATCCCACTTCTAGCAGATTCCATCACCCCACTTCAAATAAATGTTTTGATGTGAACGACGATGAAACATATGTGACTTTCTGGGTTCCAGCTCCATCAGTTAATCTTTTCATGCACAAAAGAACAAATCTGATTTCTTTTGTATCGATGATACTGAGATGAAGGCCTTTTTAGCTGAACCCTGTCAGCAGTCCCTCTTTAGAAGAAAACTTTCCCGATGCCTGCTGATAGAAATGTGTCTTCTATGCGTCTGATGTGTTACTTGATACTTCTTTGGACTGATTTTGTTATATGAGTTTTTGTATATTGACATAAAGTTCCTCTGAGGCGACCATTACGGCTCCCCATGTGGTTGTCACTCATCAAAAGCGCTCACTTTCTGCACTCCGAGCACTCTTATCGCTGTCCTTCGCTCTCAGCACTGTCAAGAACACACAGATGCAGAGTCTGTCCTTGCTAGCTCCTAAGCTCACAAGAGACACTGCACTGCCTAAGAAAACCTGAGCCTAAGGCCACATGCACACGACCGTATGTGTTTTGCGGTCTGCAAATTGCGGAACTGCAAAAAAAAGAAAAACGGATGCCATCTATTTTTTTTGTAACAATGCCTAAAACGGACAAGAATAGGACATGTTCTATTTTTTTTGCGGGGCTACGGAACGGACATACGGATGCAGAGAGCACACAGTGTGCTGTCTGCATTTTTTTGCGGACCCATTGAAATGAATAGGTCTGCATCCTATACGCAAAAAAAAAACGGAACAGACACAGAATCAAACAACGTTTGTGTGCATTTAGCCTAAGGGAAGTCATGTCAATAATTCAACAGCTTCATGAGGAATACATGCCTCCCAATTGTCCCTCTTTTGGCGGGACAGTCCCTCTTTTTGACCCAGGTCCCTCTGTCCCTCTTTGCCCCTTTAAATGTCCCTCCTTTTGACCTTGGAAAAAAATGTGCATTAATACATTTACTAAATTGCTCCTTATTAAACTAATTGTATGATTTCTACCTGTATATTAGACTTCAGGTGCAATTTGGACCTTAAAATATGTATAATCAGAGGATTTATATGCTAATATTTAAAGGGATATAGCAAAAAAAAAAAAAAAAAAAGAGATAAGTGAAGTATTGGAAAATTTGATTTGGCTGCTTCGCTGAATTTTACAAAAAAATAGCTTTGTGACTAATTACCAGTGATGAGGGGCAATATTCTAATTTGTGATATTTCGCAAATATTTTTGTGAATATTTGTCATATATTCGCAAATTCCAGAATTCGTGATCTCCACTCATTATTTTATTGATTGCGAAAATTGTCAATCAGAAAATTCCCGATAAAAATTCGAGATATGAAAATTTGCGATCAACACTACTCCTAAAGTTAAAGATCGCGAAGAGCCGGCTGCTGCCATCTTGATTGTAGATCCAGAGCGAAATCTTGCACGGCTCGTGATGACGTCACCACTTCGGATCTAATGTCCACTTCGATACGCTCAACACTAATCCCAGCCGCTGCAGTTCTTATGATGTCAGGTCTCTGCTGCCCTCTTGAAACGGCTGTAAACCCTGCTCAGTCAGTTACTGGCTTCAGCAATGACCCGTTTCAAGCAAGTAATTGGGTCTTTCTCAAGTTCCCCTCTTTGACTATCCAAAAAGTTGAGTGGTATGTGAACGGGCGGTAAAGTCTATATCACAATGAATTTTTAATGGCAAGAGAAAGACAGGGTCACGCGCACCTTTGCAGCTAGTGAGTGGCCTCAACAGTGACATGTCCCTAAGTGACACATGACCCAGCGGTGACGTGCATCTTCCGGTCAAAAATAATGTATCTGATCAAGAAATGATCTAACATCAATACATTGTATCAATTGGGATGGGTATTATTAGTCTTGAGACTTCTGATTCTTTTTACTGATTGCCCTCCCATATTTCTATTAAAATTTTTTCATCAATACCCTATATCTTATTGGTGTGAATCCATCAATAAAAGCTAAGTGGGTCTGTATCATATATAGTCCCTTTTTCATTAAATGGGCATATTGTTATATGATACATATTGTATATATTGAATATATACTATAAGATTTTGTCCCATAAACACTTAATGTAACTATTGAACACCCTATGGTTGGGCACTTATTGTTTTGTATTAGCGCACGTTAGGCTTGTCAGTCTATTCGGGTTTGCGCATGAGCAGTGGTGCGATGTGATTTAACTTGCTAGCACTATCCATTCTCGAACGTCGGGGCGGACGCATGCGCCGTGTAGCAGACAACTGACTATGGGCGCATGCGTACTTTGACACTGCCCCGACATCTGGTGAGTGGCTGATGCGCGCGCTTTGGTTGGCGCGCCTGCACTGATTGGCGTGTGCGCAATGAACTATGGCAGATGCCACCACTTGGGTATTTAAACCAGCAGCTGGAAGCTATTATTGCTGCAGGTCAGTACATTTATTGGCCCATTATCTTTTTTGCCATTGTGCAATTTTTACTATGGTCCCCTGATATAAATGATACATTTATATGGGGAAACGCGTTGGAGCATTTTTGAATACTGGAGGTTATTTACAATGATGGTCGACTGATTCAAAGACAAGTCATTGTTACTGTGTGCTTGTTTTACAATGATGGACAATTGATCTAAACATAAGGAATAACCGGCATTGGGAACCCTTGGTCAGGCAGGGATTTTAGGTGAGGGTACAGCCACCGATAAGTGGGACCGCCCCTTTCGGTCTGATTATTCTGCTTTTAGGCCTCATGCACACAACCGTGCCGTTTTTTGCGGTCCGCAAACCGCGGATCCGCAAAAAACAGAAGGTGCCCGTGTTGCCTTCCGCAATTTGCGGAACAGAACTGGCGCCGGCAATATAAATGCCTATTCTTGTCCGCAAATCGCGGACAAGAATAAGACATGTTATTTTTTTTTGCGGGGCCGCGGAACGGAGCCACGGTTGCGGACAGCACACGGAGAGCTGTCCGCATCTTTTCCGGCTCCATTGAAATGAATGGGTCCGCATCCGAGCCGTCAAAACGGCGGCTCGGATGCGGACCCAAACAACGGTCGTGTGCATAAGGCCTTAGGCAGGGACAGTACAGCAACTTAGGGATAGTATCCTGATGCCTAAAAGCAATACCTGCGCTACCTCCGTAATAACTGGAGAACAAGGGACTGTAAGCTGTAACAAGTAGCATTCAAGTAACCCCCTCGGCATGATATGGTGAATCCAATCCTTCCATCATTGAGGTCTGCAGCATCGTGAGTAACCACGTTTGTGGTAACGCTTTATTTCTATTATATCTATGTATTAGCCCCACATTGTTATAATTATCTCCAGTGTCAGACTGGGGTACCTAGGGCCCACCAGTAAAATTTATTTTGGGGGCCCACCGTACGGATACATTCAAATATAACAAGTTTTTCATATGAACACAGGCTGGTTGAGGTGCTGTACATTGAATATATGTATGTAGTGCAGGTAAATCTAATGTGTTATGTGCCACTTGTGCAGGGGGTGGGAGACTAGGTGCCCACATTGCTCAGGGGCCCACCGGGGGATTCCACTGTACCCCTGTGGGCCATTCCGAGCCTGATTATCTCCATTCATTCATATTATATTACTTTTGTTGTTCATCTATATTTTCTTGATGTAGGTAGATATATGTTATATCTTTTAGATAATAATCATTAAAAGTAATGTTTTAGGGTAGGAATATACTTCAGTGATTTTTTTCTAAACCATTACCCAGAAATTATATATTCAAGTACTCAGTGAGGGTTTTTTTTCACCACATTACTGACCATCGTTTACACTTTATTATCTTGGTCTATGGTTGCATCTAGGCTTGAGCGAATCGACCTTTGGATCATTGATCCGAAGTTGATTCGGTGAAACACCTTGTTTTCATGCTGTACGGGGAGACCTGTCTCCGTACAGCGTTAACATGCATTGCCTCCATGGAGGCATAATTCGATTCACCCAAAGTTGCGTGAGACTTCTGTGAATGAATTTGGTATTCATTTCTGCATCTTTAAAAACATATCTAATTTGGAATCCGAAGTCGGGTTTGGCACCGGCTGATACCTCGGTACCAAACTCGAATTCGGTTGCTAATTTCAAATGTTTTAAAGATGCAGAAATGAATACCGGATTTGTTCACCGAAGTCTCACGCGACTTCGGGTGAAACTAATTTATAGAGCAGCAAGAGCTAAACAGATTGATATATAGTTTTATGGGAAAAGATTAAATAAAATTAGTATTTTATACATTTAAAATCCTGCTCATTCTGGGCTTTGAAGTCCAGGAGGCGGTCCTATCAGTGATTGACAGCTATCTCTGTATAGAGGGCAGGCTGTCAATCACTGATAGGACCGCCTCCTTGACGTCAAAGGCCAGAATGAGCAGACATTTAAATGTATAAAATACAAGTTTTATTAAATCTATTCTCACAAAACTATCTATCAATCTGCTCAGCTCCTCCTGCTCTATAACATGCTGCCTGCAGCTCAGACACCAGTGTTCAGTGTGACAGGTTCCCTTTAATTACATGCAGTTACAAAAGTAAGATGATGTAAGATGCTGTTTTGAAAAATGTAGAATATGTTTCATGACACAACCCCTTTGATGTCTGCACAATAAAATGTATTTTACACTAAATAATGCTAAATAATGGTTATATATACACATACAGTGCTGTCCATAATTATTCATACCCCTGGCAAATTTTGACTTAAAGTTACTTTTATTCAGCCAGCAAGTAATTTTTTGACAGGAAATTACATAGGTGTCTCCCAAAAGATAATAAGACGATGTACAAGAGGCATTATTGTGACAAAAAAAAAAATTCTCAGCTTTTATTTACATTTGAGCAAAAAGTGTCCAGTCCACCAAGGCCATCCTGGTGAATCTGGGCTCTGCTGGTGGCAATGTCTCAAGGCAGACAATCCAACGGACACTTGCACACTGCTGGGTTCCACGGATGCAGACCAAGGAGGACGCCACTTCTCCAGATAAGGCACACAAAAGCTCGCTTGGTCCTTTGCATCTGGACAAAGAAGAAGACTTCTGGTCTTCTGTGTTATGGGTCAGATGAAACAAAAATTGAATTGTTTGGTCACAATGATGTTTCCTTCATTTGGCGTAAAAAAGGAGAAGCTTTTAACCCAAAGAACACCATCCCCACTGTCAAACATGGTGGTGGGAACCTAATGCTTTGGGGGGGTGTTTTTCAGCCAATGGACCAGGGAACCTAATCACAGTAAACGGCACCATGAAAAAAGAGCAATACATGAGGATTCTCAACCACAACATCAGGCAGTCTGCAGAGAAACTTGGCCTTGGGCACCAGTGGACATTTCAACATGACAATGACCCAGAACACACAGCAAAAGTGGTGAAGAAATGGTTAGCAGAGAACAACATTGACGTTTTGGAGTGGCCCAGCCAGAGTCCAGACTTGAATCCAATTGAGAATCTGTGGAGGGAGCTAAAGTCAGGGTGATGGCAAGAAGACCCTCCAACCTGAAAGATTTGGAGCTCATTGCTAAAGATGAATGGGCAAAAATACCTGTGGAGACATGCAAAAGCTGGTCTGCAATTACAGGAAGCGTTTGATTGCTGTAATAGCCAATAAAGGCTTTTCTATAGATTTTTGAGAAGGGTATGAATAATTTTGGACTGGACACATTTTGCTAAAATGTAAATAAAAGCTGAGAAATGTTTTTTTTTTCCACAATAATGTCTCTTGTACATCGTCTTATTATCTTTTGGGAGACACCTATGTCATTTCCCGTCAAAAAATTACTTGCTGGTTGAATAAAAGTAACTTTAAGTCAAAATTTGCCAGGGGTATGAATAATTATGGGCAGCACTGTATGTATATTTAGTGACACAGTGAGGGGTTGTGTCTGGCAAGGCCGGTATTTTCCTCCCAGCACGTGCGGCTGGGTTGGTTTCCAGCCAGGTGAGGTCAAATACCGGACCGGAGTTTAAGTGCCGGTCTGGGTTTTGGCAGCACCTGACTGTCCTTAAATAGGCAACTGGGCTCAGCAGAGATGTCTTTGTTTTGGGGATCTGAGGCTTTGTGCCATGCTGGAGGGCTCAGAGACGCACATTGGGGAAACAGGCCCCCTAAAGCCTGCTGTGGACTATTGGAGGCAGAACTGCCAGCAAGGTGACTTGTGTTATATGAACTTTCCATTGTGTGTGAATTAACACAAAGACTGCAGTTACATGCTGTTTTGTGCAATTGCCTCAAATGTGAATAAATACTGATGTTTTGAGTTAAGAACTTGTATTTTGCCTCTGTATTGCGCCCGCTTACCCTATCTACCAGAGCAAAACCCACCAATTGGTGGAGAATGTGTGCAGAGCAGTGAGGCTGGCATGAATGCCGATATTTTTGGTTTCTGCATTTTCACGCACGGTTGTATGTAGTACCTTAACCCAGCTGTATTACAACCAATGCCCCATGACAAAATGTAGGCTGTTGTGAAGGCCCTCATGGAGGATAATCTGCAGTAGCGAAAGACAAACCTACAGCAATGCAAGGCTAATAAGCAGCAGCAGGAGACTAACCAGACAGCAGGAGCAACCCCGAGCGTCCACGATGCCCGGAAAGCAGTCCATGCCACGATTCCTAAGATCACCCCCGAAGACGACATCGAAACCTACCTGGCGATGTACGAGAAAGTGGCCATCAGGGAAAAGCTATCCCGTGACTAGTGGGTTGAGGTTGTCGCTCCTTTCCTGGCATCCGAATCCCAGCGGGTGTATTTCGACTTGCCGGACGATCAAGTGGCCGACTACCAAAAAGTAAAGTGTGAGATTTTGGCAATACTGGGGGTGAATGTGTTGGTCCGGGCCCAGCTGGACATCAGTGGGGGTTTAAGCCAGCTGAGCCTGCGAGGACCCAGTATTATGCTTAAATAGCTTTTGGGCCAATGACTCATTGGCCCACAAGCAAGAAGCAGGAAGGAATCATGTGTTCAGATGGAAAAAATGACGAATATTCTAAAAATGAATATATAGCACTTTAGCTATAGTGCTATATGTTCGTTTTTGACCCACACCTGTATTGATTGCATAATATTTGCATAGTACGCGATCATTACCTTGCTGATTTTCGAGTAAAAAAAAAGAATGTAGAATATAACGAATATTCAAATTCACGATTATTCGACGAATATTCTACAAAATATTTGCTAAATATTGCGAATTTGAATATTGCCCCTGCCGCTCATCACTATAGTGGACTCCCTTTGGGAAGCTGGCCTAACCGCTAACCCAAAAAAAAACTAAGTACCTGGAGTATGTCATTGGGCGCAGAGTCAATTGCCTCAAGTGTGAATAAACACTGATGTTTTGAGTTAAGAACTTGTATTTTGCCTCTGTACTGCGCCCGCTTACCCTATCTACCAGAGCGAAACCCCACAATATATATACATATATTTATATATATAACATTTCTTTTTTGTGGGGGTGGTGATTTTTTTATTGCATTATTTATTACACATTTTTTAAATCCCATTATGGGATTACTTTTTTATAACTTTATATTGAAACATTATGCTTTGTGTCTGTATGACGCAGGCTGCTGTTAGGATAACACTACTGTGCCCTACAGGTGCACACACAAAGGACCCCAGGGCTGACTGCGTGTCACTCCTCCAGTCTCTGATTGGGTCACTGGCAAACCTGGTGACCCGATCGCAGAGGGGGAGTTCCCCTTGATCATGCCACATCATGGACTGTCTCATGTTCAAATGGTTGACAGTCTGGATTGGAGCTTCCTTCCAACGTGGCATTTGAAGCAGCATTCTTTGCTTAGAACCCAGGCTGTTACTAACACCGGAGCACATGAAATCTTCCCTGTAACTCACAAGCCGCTGGCAGGGGCACAGTCAGTGGAGGAGATGCAAGGTCGGAGTAGAGCTGAACATTGGCTTTGCCTACAGCTTCTGGTTGAGTATGTAGCAGAAGAATGTCAGAATATCGTGAATCCCCTCTTCGTGACATTCTGACATTCTCCTGCAGCATACATGGGCGAGAGCTGACGACAGAGCAAGCCTTCAACTCTGGCATTTCCTCCAGCTGCAGCAGTGGCCTGCTGCGGCCCTCCAGGAATCTGTCTTGTAGGCCAGATTCCCAGCCTGGGCCTGCAACTATCAGACTAGATGTATGTACAGGTTTAGAATTGTTGCTGTGTGTAGAATGACTTTGCAAGATATTCAACTTATTCTGAATCTTTGACATATTTATTCTTACCTAAAAACCCCTTCATTTTTGTGTTTGCTTCAATATAAGGTGATATAAATGTGCAGCGGCCGCCCGAGTGGAGGGTGGGAGTGGTAGTGGCTCTGACAATGATAAGAGTACACATGAATCACTGTGGCAATCCTCACACTGACACCCACCTAGGGCTGTGCAGTGACAGGAGGGCACACCCTTTCTTCTCTTGGAGCACACCCTGATGTTGGGGCTCCTGCCTAATGGTGATTGGGGTGCTCGTGGTCTTAGGTATTTTGGCAGGGTACATGGTAGGAGTGTAAATGCAGGTGCAATGGCTGGCTGATGGTGCTGGAGTCAATAACCAGGGCAGTGGCGGAAAATAAATAAGTCTCTCTTTACTAAAATGCAAGATAGGAGTAGTAGTACATCCAACGATATCTACGGTAGGTACAGTTCCAAGCAAATCACAGTGCAGTCCTTCCTAAATAGTAATGTATGGATAGTGGAAATTGTGGGGGTAGTAGTACTCCTCTTTGTCTTTCTAAAGTCTCTCTCTGCAGAATCCAAGGTTGGCAATTAAGGTTCTTACAAACGCTTCTGTAATTCCTGGGTTGAGGGATCCAGATGTAAGGTACAGCTGGCCAAGCCGTCTGAAGTGTGGAAGGGTGCGTTGGCAATATTCACTCTCATGCATTGCAGTTTCTGGACCTTGTAATCTTCCTTCTCTTTCTGGAGCACTGTGGATGAAGTTGCTTCTTTAGCTGTAAATGTATCAGAGATGATGGTTCTCTAAGTTCAGGCCTAGTACTGTGGATCTGTAAGCCGTGTACCGGGGTGGGCTCCCCAGGATACAGCGAAGTCACGGACAAGGAAAGCGACACTGACACCAGCTTTATATGCAAGAATAGAAACTTTACTTTGGAAACAGTATTAACACAAGTACAAACAGAATAAGTAATACCCCAGGCCCACAGTCACCGTCCCTGTCCGAGGGACAGGCCTAGCTCGTTGGCGCACACAGCAGAGCCTAAAAGTCGTACTGTGACGCTATGAGGAAACACCTAACCGGTGACAGACGCAGCAGAGCCTGCAAGTCAATTACTGTGCTGCAGTCCAGTACAGTAAGGCCTAACAAAGCTATAACCCTAACTAGCTAATAGGCTAGTCTCTGTTACTTTACGCTGGGTTCACACCTGAGCGTACTCTGTATGCGCTTTGTATGCGTGATTTTATCGGACGTTTACATACGCTGCTCCGGAAACAAGCAAACGCCCACTGTCGCAGGTTCCCGGAAGTCTATGGGCGGGAACGCGCGACAATACGCCCCAAAGAAGCTCCTGTACTTCTTGGGGCGTAGGGCGTTTTACAACGCGTTCGTACGCGCTGTAAAACGCTCAGGTGAGAACCATGCCCATAGGGAATCATTGGTTCTTGCCTGTTGAGCGTTCTTGCCTGTTGAGCGTTTTACAGCGCGTAGGAACGCGCTGTAAAACGCTCAGGTGTGAACCCAGCCTTAGGCGCCAAACAGTAAAGTACAATTGGTAATCAGGTGTACTGAACTGCGTCCATTCTGGGCCCTAGGATGCCGCTTACCAGGGATGGCCACCAAGCTCTCAGCAACCGTGCGGCCTAGCTTGATGAGAAGGTTTTCTGTCCATACACTGGAACTGGTCTTCCTGGGACAACCTCTCTTTCAAAGAGCTGGATCCAGAAAGGGGACAACAGATACTCTCCATCCTTTGAGTGTCCATTCACTGCCGGAAATCCGCAAGCCAGGATGGAATCGGATTCAGTCCCTCACAGCACAATCCTTCTACCATGTCAGATCAACACTTCATGGTTCACTCAGAAGCAGCCAGCATGAGTCATCACCTGCTTTACATAGGCAAATCCCAGAGTGTGCTGGTTGTAGCTGCAAAACAGTGGCCACTAGTGCCCAGAATGCCAAATGACAGTTTAAGTAAAAACCTGTCACAACCAGACAGCTGAGAAGCTCTGACAGAGGACCTTTCAGAACCTCCTCCTTGAGTTTCTTTGTTGTGGTATTCAGTTCCTCATCTCATTAGCCTCTCTCAGCTGTCATGTGTTGGACTAATTGCTTCCCTTTAAATTCCTCCCCAGAATGCTTTTCTGGGCGGCTTATACTTCTTCCTGGAGTGTGTGTGCATGCTGATCTTGTTCTCCTGTCTGCTACAAAGTTAAGTGTTGAACATTTATCTGTTATTTTCTGTTTGCTGGATCCCAGGTGACCCTGACTCCCTCCGTGTCTTGTGTAGGGGGCCGGTGGTCGTGTCCCCTCACTATTGTAGGGTGCTCAGGGGTTATATAGTCAAGGTACGTGGATATGCAAACCTCCACCATTCGGATCTTTGCATAGGCTGAGCAGCCAGGGAAAGTGCCAGGTCTTCTGCAGGGGTCTCCCTTTGGTTCCTTAGCTGTTGGATCCAGCGAGTCATTTATGCATGTTGCTTTGCCTTGTTTCCTGTACACCGTCCGTGACAAAACCAAGCCATACCATTGAGCAAGCATATGTAGTAAATCAAGAATATTCAATTAATCAGTTAATAATACAATCAACTCTTTTACAGTGACCCTGGGCTGGTGTACTGAAAATGGCCTGGGCTTGTTAAAGGGGTTGTCTCATCATGGACAATGGGGGCATATAGCTAGGACATTGTCTTATAGGTGTGGTTACCACCGCTGGGACCCGCACCGACGGTATATCGAGAACGGAGCCCCGCAAGATGGTGGCTAGAGGACACCGGTCTGGCCAGCACCAAGCCGGCTCCCCAAAGAAGTGAATGGGAGCGTACCGCGCATGAGTAGCCCCCGCTTCCATTCATTTCTATGGGGCCGACAGAAATAGCCGAGTGCCGGCCATATAGAAAATGAATGGAGGGTGGCTGTGCATGCGCAGTGCGCCCTACTTCACTTGCATGGCTCCTTTTTCTCGATATAGGTGCGGGTCCCACCAGACAATGGGGGCATATCCTAGCGATATCCCCTTATTGTCCATGATGAGACAACCCTTTAAAGAGGACCTGCCCTTTAAAGAGGACTCTAGTTTATGCCATCCCTTTATTATTCCTACTAGAAGTTTATAAATAAATTGACAGTAAGCTGCAATAAAGGTCCATCTGGGTGTCACCAGTTGGGGGGGGGGGGGGTCTCTGTACAGTATGATGCTGTATAATCAGTGCTGGCAGTGTCAGACTGAGCAGGGACGCACCTCCAAATAGTAACACCCATCTGAACATTCATTGCAGACTGCTAGCGGTTAGAGATGAGCCAAGTTCTGAAAAATGTACTTTGGCTGTTACGGCTCCGATTCATAATGACTTACTTTGTCACGAATCGCATTCCTTGTTTGCAGGGGGTGCAATGATGGGGAACTGCAATCATGTTGCCCCCGTTATTAACCCCTCAGATACCGTGTTCATCGCTGATCGCAGCATTTAAGGCTACAATTTTGGCCTTTCAGGACATAATCAGGGTAAAAAAAATCCTCACCTTATCCATTTCCTCACATAGAGGCAGTCGCAGCCATCTTGATTGAAGACACCACACAGAATCTTGCGTGGTAATGTGAAGATGTCATCACGCTGGTGGGGCATGGTATGGCATCACTGATGACATCACCGTGACTGGCCAATACGCCGGCATTATGAGGTAATACATCACCCAGTGCAAGATTTTTTGCAATTTCTGCAATCAAGATGGCTGCGACACTCTCTTCACACACAAATGGATGAGGTTTTTTTTTTATGCCATTTAACATTGTAACATAGTATCATAGTTTATAAGGCTGAAAAAGACATTTGTCCATCCAGTTCGGCCTGTTATCCTGCAAGTTGATCCAGAGGAAGGCAAAAAAAAAAAAAAATGTGAGGTAGAAGCCAATTTTCCCCACTTTAAAAATTCCTTCCCGACTCCAATCAGGCATCAGAATAACTCCCTGGATCCCCGACCCCTCTCTAGTAGCTATAGCCTGTAATATTATTACACTCCAGAAATACATCCAGGTCCCTCATGAATTCCTTTATTGTACTCACCATCTCCACCTCCTCAGGCAGAGAGTTCCATAGTCTCACTGCTCTTACCGTAAAGAATCCTCTTCTATGTTTGTGTACAAACCTTCTTACCTCCAGACGCAGAGGATGTCCCCTCGTCACAGTCACAGTCCTGGGGATAAATAGATAATGGGAGTGATCTCTGTACTGACCCCTGATATATTTATACATAGTTATTAGATCTCCCCTCAGTCGTCTTTTTTCTAAAGTCAATAACGCTAATGTTGATAATCTTTCAGGGTACTGTAGTCCCCCCATTCCAGTTATTACTTTAGTTGCCCTCCTCTGAACCCTCTCCAGCTCTGCTATGTCTGCCTTGTTCACAGAAAAAGAGATTTGCTACCACGAAGCATGAGGAAATTCGGCTTCGCAGCATTCAAATTTTTCCTGAAATATGGATCAAAGTGAATTCATTTGGCTTCGAATCGCTCAACACTACAAGCAGTTACTAAAACCAACACGTCAGGAGAGGAGACATCACCTGTGTTTTTCTTTACTATTTACAACAACTGAAATATTGTCACGGCTGAGGATGGGGAAAACCCTCAGCTGTGCGATGATGGAAGATGGTCGCTGCTCGACCAGGACGACAGGATTAGGGAGAAGGTCCCCTCCTAAAGCGTCCCTAACCTGACCCTAACTCCTAGCTGCATGGGCCGACCTTTAAGGTAGGAGGACCCATGCTCAGGAACCTCGGATCCCTAACTCACCCTCCGACCGGTCCCTGAACTAGGAGTCAAGGTAAGACGGCCTGTTCCTTCTGGACATGGAGGAACAGGAGTCTCACTGGCCAAGCTGCAGGGAAAAGGGGAACACTAACAGTCTTACGGATATGGACAGGTGAACTGTACTAGTTCCACCTACCTGCCACAGCCTTGCTGACTGGATCCCTGTGCTGGCAAGCTGATGTCCACACAACCTGAGATGAACCCAGCAACCACGCATCCACGCACAGGAACCCAGATCCATAAGCTGCAATAAAGAAGCATAAAGACAACACATCTTCTAAACACCAAACAACATTATTTTTTTACCAGAAGGGTGGCCCCCACTGGCAGTTGGCAAATAACCAGGGGGCTGTCTCCAGCAAGCATGGCTGAAGCACCCCCTCTGACTACTGCCTTCAACTGAGGCTTTATAGGGCCAAGAAGCCACACCCAACAGTCAGACACACCCCGTGACTCACACACACAGAAAGGGAGTTAACCCTTCCAATACCAAAGAAGGGAAAACACAACTTAAAGGGGAAGTATCCAAACCAAGAACACACTGTGGATGTTGCCGCAGGCAACGACATGGGTGGTAACCATGTCCTGGGAGTCAGCCCGAAGGCCGGGACACTGCCACCACATGTACACTTCCAACCAAACGTTGCCACAGGCAACCACAGTGAAGAGAAGATGTCAGTGCACACCAAACATAAAACAGAGTGCACACCAGACATACAAAAGTGCATACATACACGCACACAACTCCAAGGCAACTGCACACATATCTGTTGTCCGCGGCAACCGCACCTGAGGCGAACAGCAAAATGCCTCCAGCTGCGGTTGAAACAAAAACCCAAACCGCGGGCAACTGTATGCGGCTCCCAAGGAGTCACGGCCATAAACATGGTCGTGACAAATATATTCTGTTTTTATTTTTCTGTTTAGATTTTTCTGTTTAGATTTTTGATTGTATATTTGCATAACTTTTTGCATATTTTTATTTCTGAAGTTCAGAGACTGACTTTACAGAAGTCACCTGGACATGGGACACAGAAATGGACTAATTGACTTCCACAAGGCAGTGTTGTGGGCATGCTTTGTGGCATGTGGGGAGGGGAAGGAGGGAGATGAGGCTGTGCTTCCCTATCACATATTGCCTGTATTGTCATCCTGTGTTATCTACCTCCAGCTTTATATTATATGCCTGGCCAGTCATACAGCAACCTCTACAGGGTAAATGTAGTATTATACCTCAGTCATCCAAAGGAAAAACACAAACTGGAACAACTTGAGGGCAGCTATTCTCCTTGTTCTGACTTATACTGTGAAAGGCCTCCTGATCAGAGGACCCCCTATCTTCTCCTTGACATCCATATGCACAGGAACTGGGGTTATCCTCGTGAAACAATCCATTAAAGAGATGATTTTTGTTGCTTGCCATGATGATGGATATTTCCAAGCCAGTCAGAATGTCTTTGTGTGCACTCCAAAGTGGCGCAACTTCTTTTTTGTTACAGGACTCTTCGGGGTTCTGACTGGCTGATATATTCTGCCATGTCATTTTAGACTGAAGGTATCTGCAGGTGATTGCTGGTTGACTTTTGTATGACAGTAAGTGCACGTAGGAGCTGTATTTATTGCATGTAGCACCTTTCTATGTTTGACAGTTTTATGTATCACCCTGTGTTCCAGGAAATGTGCTTTTTCATGAAGGCTTAACTGGAAGGCAATACATATATATTCTATTACAGACAGAGCTAGAACCCAGTGTTCAGCCTTAGTGCTGAATAGATCATGTCTGTTTGACGTTTAAAAACTCCAAGACTCCATGAAATGTTCTCTTAATAAGGCTCCTTGACTGAACAGATCTAGATGAGAGAGATATTCACCTGTACATGTGATAACTGGTCTGTAGATCCAAGTGGTAGGATTATATGAAGATACCCTGTGTCACTAATCAGCTTCTCCACTGAAGAACGCAACGTTCTCAAGGGCAGAAATTATACATTTGTGCACCAATGCAACTATCTACATTTAGTTTGTTTTATCTATTATTTTTATATGGGTGCCTATATCATACACTACTCACAAAAAGGGCGATTTCCTCATCTCAAACAATATATTTAAACAAAAGCCAACACCAGTGGTGGGTACACCCCCACAAAAATGTCAATGTCTCAAAAACTTGTCATGTGGCCTTGAGCATCAATTACAGCTTGACAACGTCTTATGTTGATCACAGGTCGACTTATTGTCTGTTGAGGCATGGCATCCCACTCTTCTTGAAGGCGGCCCTCAGGTGATTGAGGTTCTGGGGTACTGAGTTACGAGCCTCTACATCAGCAACTCAGCTGATCCCATAGTTTTTCAATGGGATTCAGGTCTGGAGAAAGTACAGGCCACTCCATTTGAGGTCCCCCAGTTTCCAGCAGCTGTTCCCTAAAGATGCGACCTCAATGAGCTGACGCGTTGTCGTCCATGAAGATAATATTAAGCCTGATGCTATAAAGGTAGTATGGACTTTTCACTGTACCATTCACAAAGTGTAGGGCAGTTCTGTATTGACTAGACACACCGGCCCACACTGTAGCACCACCACCAAAAGCTCGTCTGGTGACAACAGTGGCTGATGTATAGCGCTCTCCTTGACTTCTCCATCATTGTTGGCGGCCATCATTAACATTCGGACTATAAGATGCACTGCCATTTTTCCCTCGCTTTTGGAGGAAAAAATGTGTCTTATGGTCTGAAAAATGCAGTATGTCCATTCAATTGTGGCCAGACACTATCTCCTGGGGTAACAAAAGGATCAGGTAAATATTCACTTTGCCCGATAATTCTCTCCTCTGACATCATCTGTCGGGAGCGCTCCATATACAGTAGACTGTCTGCCAAATCTCTCAGATTTGTCTGATAATACATTAATGTGTATGGGCAACCTTAAAGGAAATGTGTTGTCAGAAAATGACTTTTCGTTTAACTCATGTTTTAATGTTTAACATATTTTTTTATAATTTTTGATGATGTCATTTGAAACTTCCATATCAATATGTATATTTAAACAAAACCCATACATTTCAGCAGTTTTCACACTGTCCATTAGACCTAATAATAGGTGCTAGAGATGAGCGAATTGAATCCAAAGAAGTGCAGTTCGATCCGAATTTCAGGATACATTCGATTCGTCTTAAAGCCAAATTTCCTCGTGCTTTGTGGTAGCGAATCAATTTAACCTGAAGTAGTGTAAAAAACAAAAAAACATACTTTTCATACTTACCTCCTCTACTTGCTCGCGATCAGGCCGAGCGCCGACATCTTGATTCAAGATCTCTGCTTGAATCTCATGTGTGGTGATGTATGACATCACCACGCCGGCCAGCATGAGTCATCTTGGGCCTCTTATGATTTCACGCAAGACCTTCAATCAAGATGGTGGCGGCTGGCCCGTCGCAAGTAAATGGAGGCGGTAAGTATGAGTTCATTTTTTTCTCTGTTAATCTTACACTCTATTATTACTCTCAGATGCCGCGATCAGGTATGAATGCGGCATCTGAGGGGTACAACGATTTACAAAAAAATACGCTGCCTGGCAAAGTAATTCATCATGAAGCAAATTATTATTATTTTTTTGGAATAAGCAGCGGAATCGAATTTTCCAAAACTTCGCTCATCTCTAATAGACGCCACTTCTTGGTCTGCTTATCTATACCCAGAGGTGATAAAATTACAGGCATAATTAGAATGACTGACCCATAAGACAGGATCCACCATTCACAATAGGTGATTGTCACAGTCTATCTATTCTTTTTTCTTACAATGATCTCTGCACAGGTCACAGAGCATGCCCAGAAAACTCTCCATGGAAGTCAATGAGGTCCCCTCCTGACCATTGTGTCTATGGCCCATGTGGTTGCAGTTAAGCAATTTTCTTAATGCTTTCTAAATGCTTTTAAGAACAGCTCAGGCAAGATGGCCGCCCCCATAATAATGTTTAGGAAATAGAATAAAAAAATCTGTAATCAGTAAATAAAAAGAGATTAGAAAAAAGAATAAGTGTTATTATCTAGTTTTAACTGTCAGATGAACTTTTTGGTGGCAAATTTCCGTTAAAACCTTACGCACATGGCTATAAAAGCAAGCTCTGTAATACAACAACCCCACAAGTCTGTGGGGCCCTAGTCTACCTCCTGGAGCCTCCAGTTTCATACAGAGGTACACAGAGGTGGCATCTGACAGAAGAAAACTGTGGTGCCATCAAAAACGTAAGGTCTCCTGCACACAAACGTTTTCTTTTTCCGTTCCGTTTTTTTGTGTTCCGTATATGGAGCGTATACGGAACCATTCATTTCAATGGATTCGCAAAAATAATCGGTAGGTACTCCGTATGCCTTCTGTTTCCGTATTTCCATTCTGTTCAAACATAGAACATGTTCTATTATTGCCCGCAAATCATGTTCGGCTCCTCATCAGTCAATGGGTCTACAAAAACAACGGAATGCATCCGTATGTCTTCCGTATCCGTTCCGTTTTTGCTGAACCATCTATTGAAAATTTTATGCCCAGCCCAATTTTTTTTATGTTCCTACTGTTTGAACCAGTCATGCTCAACCTCCAGCTGTTGCAAAACTACAACTCCCAGCATGCCCGAACAGCCTACAGCTATCAGCCTACAGCAGGGCATTGTGGGAGTTGTAGTTTTACAACAGCTGGATGGCCGCAGGTTGAGCATGCCTTAAACATTATTGTATGCTTCCGTTTCCATTTGCGATCTGCAAAAAACGGATCACAAACGTAAACAAAACGGAACGTAAACGGAACGGAGACACTACTAAAACGAAAAATGGATCAGTTTAAAACGGACCGCAAAACCATACGGTCGTGTGCAGGAGGCCTAAAGCATTGAGGTACTGTACTGGAGAATTCAGAATCACACAGAATGTCTACAGCTCATTAATATGAACCATATGGCCCATTGTGCCGTCACACAGGCTCCATAAATACTAATGACACATAACTGCAAGTCTCACAGCAGATTTACTTAGTTGTAGTTTTTTTCCCCTGTTTTTGTTATTTTATATTTTATCTTTATTTTATAACCCAGAAGCTATTTTTGCAGCCGTCCCTTTCATACTCCGTAATCATTATTGATTTTCTGTTAGGAGCTCAGCAGATTAGCATTAAAAAGCACTAATATTCAATTTATAATTAGTTAGAAATGTTAAAGCAGATGGATCCTGGAACCATGAAGGAATTAAGTTTAACTATTTAGAACTGCAATACCGGTAGTTTTAACACATCTATCTATCTATCTATCTATCTATCTATCTATCTAGAAGTGAAAAATAGCCAGCAGCACTCCAAATCAATTCAAAAGTAGATGGTTTATTGGACCCAAAATCAGGCGACGTTTCAACAGCTTGTTGCTGTCTTTATCAAGCACAGTGCACATGTGTTACAGACACACTTTAAATAAGGGCATCAATCAAAAATAGATTTACATCAATTGAACATAATACGGTGAATATACAGTGAACGAACAATACATGTGATCATGAAAAATACATATGACAAATTGGCCTCATTTGGCCAAAATAATACATCAAATTAAAACTACATTAATTCCACATATCGTGATTTATATGGAATATACCATAATAGGTGTCAGTGATTACCCTAATAAGGTGAATTAAAAACTCACTGTCAGGTGGGCAGCTGCATGGTTGGCGTTAAACATGCTCCATTGGCGTCCCCATGCATGATTAGCGCATGCGCGAAAATACTATACGTAATTAGCGCATGCGCGAAAATCTCATAATTAGCGCATGCGCGAAAATACACGTAATTAGCGCATGCGCGAATATATCAAATCTCGCGATTCCTCCGTTTTCAAGCGGCTGGCTAACGCCCACAACTAAGATGGACGAAACTGGATCAAATGCATTGTGCGCATGTCAGAGCAGTAATGGGTGCCACCCATCACATTTCACATGATCAAAAATGATCTCAATAAAGCTGCTAGTCCATGGAACCCGATATTATAAATGAATGGGTCCTAGGGCAATGCCGCACGGCCACCCACATGTCAAAGCACGTATGGTAGTCGGGCACAGTGCCCCAAAGATCCAAAATCAAAATAATAAAAATAGTTTTACATGGTTTGTATATGAATGTCACATATTAATTGACAATTCATAATAATGAGATATCGGCGTGAACAATGGGAAAACAACCCTACATTGCAGGGGGAACCCAACGGCACGCCTCTATTCTCTCAAAAAGTAACAACATTGATATCCATAATTGAATATAAGCATTCAATACAAGGAAAAAAGGTGAAGAACAACCATAATAATGCAGGTGCCATGGTCAAACGGATCAAATTTTTCTATATGAACGGTACACGGGGGCATCCAGAACAATGTACAACAAATTCCGCACAAATAATAAAGCACTGAACCAGGCATATATTGGTTGAATAAAGTAAATGGATATTGGGGAGCCAACTGGAACCAGAATAAACGTCACATCATGCAGTGTCTCCGCCAAGGCAGTGAGATCAAAATGAATCTAAAAGCAAAAAGAGAAAATTTTAGTAATTCTCATAAAAAAATTATACTTGATTCAAGATAATCATTCAAATGCAGAAACACACGTGCATTTGACCCACAGAAAGGAATACGGATCCTGCAGAGTAGAGAAGGCATAAGATATGGGCAGTGCCAGGGCCAAACTACACTAATCCACCCTAAAGTCCACGTTTAACCCATTAGGTTTTAACGTCCTTAGCGTATATATCCAGTATAACTCACGTTTTTTGAGGATAGCCTGTCTATCTCCACCACGCCTCCCCAATTCTACCTGTTCCAAAACACGAAACCTCAAATCACTCTGTGTGTGCCCTGCCTCTTTAAAATGTTTGGACACTGGTAAATCCATCTTTTCTTTCCTGATGGAGTAGCAATGTTGATTCAATCGTGTCTTTACATCCCACGTGGTCTCACCAACATACCACTTCCCACACGGGCAGGTAAGTTGGTAGACCACGTAGGATGAGTCACAGGTCAAGAATTGAGTGATTTTCATCATCCCACCAGTGGCCGGATTTAAAAATGTATCTCCTTTAATCATAAGTTTGCAATTAATACAATGATAGCAAGGGTAGCAGCCAGTACGAGTAGAACCACACATTGTCCTCACATTGATCCTGGCACTGCCCACATCCGCCTTCACCAGTCTATCACCCACATTCCGTCCTCTCCGATAGGAGAAAAGAGGGGGTGATTTAAATTCCGCAATTTCGGGAAAACTATTCCCTATCAATCTCCAATGTCTCCGAATGACACCCGCAATTTGCGGGCTGTCAGTCGAGAAATGGGAGATGAAGGGAATACGAGGACTTTGAGCCTCTTTCTGAACGGTAATATCAGTGGGTTGATTCCCCAATCTATCAATGGTGTTTCTGATCAGCTTTTTCGGATATCCACGTATGGCAAATTTCTGACTCATTTCTTGGAATCTAGTATGTCTCACTTGTCTATCCTTGACTATGCGATGTACTCGCAAGAACTGGCTGTAGGGTAGAGATCGGATCATGGAACGAGGATGGTGGCTGTCATATCGTAACAGAGTGTTCTTGTCAGTAGGCTTAACAAATAAATCAGTGCTCAAACCTCGTCCCATGATCCGGACCTCTGTGTCCAGGAACTGTAGTTTATCCATGGACTGCACCATAGTGAATTTCACAGTGGGGTCGATTTCGTTGAGAAAAGCGTGGAACGCAAGGAGGTCCAACGTGTCGCCCGTCCACACCAAGAAGATATCGTCGATATAGCGCCACCACCCCAGAACATGTCTGAAGTGGTGGCTGCCATAGATCGACGACTCCTCGAGGTGGGCCATGTAGATGTTTGCATAAGTGGGCGCCACGTTGGACCCCATCGCGGTTCCACGCAACTGAACAAAGAAATCGTCCTGAAAAAGAAAATAATTTTTCGTGAGAACAAATCTTAATAATGAAAGTAAAAATTTTTGACAAATTTCAGAATAATCAGAACTTCTAAGACACGTCTCAACGGCCTGCAGGCCGAGCTCATGGTCAATCGACGTGTATAAACTACTATTCATTTTGATCTCACTGCCTTGGCGGAGACACTGCATGATGTGACGTTTATTCTGGTTCCAGTTGGCTCCCCAATATCCATTTACTTTATTCAACCAATATATGCCTGGTTCAGTGCTTTATTATTTGTGCGGAATTTGTTGTACATTGTTCTGGATGCCCCCGTGTACCGTTCATATAGAAAAATTTGATCCGTTTGACCATGGCACCTGCATTATTATGGTTGTTCTTCACCTTTTTTCCTTGTATTGAATGCTTATATTCAATTATGGATATCAATGTTGTTACTTTTTGAGAGAATAGAGGCGTGCCGTTGGGTTCCCCCTGCAATGTAGGGTTGTTTTCCCATTGTTCACGCCGATATCTCATTATTATGAATTGTCAATTAATATGTGACATTCATATACAAACCATGTAAAACTATTTTTATTATTTTGATTTTGGATCTTTGGGGCACTGTGCCCGACTACCATACGTGCTTTGACATGTGGGTGGCCGTGCGGCATTGCCCTAGGACCCATTCATTTATAATATCGGGTTCCATGGACTAGCAGCTTTATTGAGATCATTTTTGATCATGTGATATGTGATGGGTGGCACCCATTACTGCTCTGACATGCGCACAATGCATTTGATCCAGTTTCGTCCATCTTAGTTGTGGGCGTTAGCCAGCCGCTTGAAAACGGAGGAATCGCGAGATTTGATATATTCGCGCATGCGCTAATTACGTGTATTTTCGCGCATGCGCTAATTATGAGATTTTCGCGCATGCGCTAATTACGTATAGTATTTTCGCGCATGCGCTAATCATGCATGGGGACGCCAATGGAGCATGTTTAACGCCAACCATGCAGCTGCCCACCTGACAGTGAGTTTTTAATTCACCTTATTAGGGTAATCACTGACACCTATTATGGTATATTCCATATAAATCACGATATGTGGAATTAATGTAGTTTTAATTTGATGTATTATTTTGGCCAAATGAGGCCAATTTGTCATATGTATTTTTCATGATCACATGTATTGTTCGTTCACTGTATATTCACCGTATTATGTTCAATTGATGTAAATCTATTTTTGATTGATGCCCTTATTTAAAGTGTGTCTGTAACACATGTGCACTGTGCTTGATAAAGACAGCAACAAGCTGTTGAAACGTCGCCTGATTTTGGGTCCAATAAACCATCTACTTTTGAATTGATTTGGAGTGCTGCTGGCTATTTTTCACTTCTAGTACATTGGACCAAGGTGCTGGTCCACACTGGCCGGACGTGCACCCCCTGCTTATACAGTGTGCTGCTTCCTCACTTTCTTCAAATTATCTATCTATCTATCTATCTATCTATCTATCTATCTATCTAATATCTGTATCTATCTATCTATCTATCTATCTATCTATCTATCTCATATCTATCTATCTATCTATCTATATATCTATCTATCTATCTATCTATCTATCTCATATCTATCTATCTCATATCTATCTATCTCATATCTATCTATCTCATATCTGTATCTATCTATCTATCTATCTATCTATCTATCTATCTATCTATCTCATATCTGTATCTATCTATCTATCTATCTATCTATCTATCTATCTATCTATCTATCTATCTCATATCTGTATCTATCTATCTATCTATCTATCTCATATCTGTATCTATCTATCTATATATCTATATATCTATCTATCTATCTATCTATCATCTCATATCTGTATCTATCTATCTATCTATCTCATATCTGTATCTATCTATCTATCTATCTCATATCTGTATCTATCTATCTATCTATCTATCTATCTAAAGTAGCAAAAAGGCAGCACTCCAAAATCAGTAAAAAATTAAGAAAATGCTTTTATTCACCCATGTGGATATGCAACGTTTCGGCTCAACTGTTGAGCCGAAACATTGTGTATCCACATGGGTGAATAAAAGCATTTTCTTCAGTTTTTACTGATTTTGGAGTGCTGCCTTTTTGCTACTTTGTGTTTTGGGTAATAGTCCAGTCCATTCGAGCGTGCACCCTTTTTTGTTCAAGTTGGATGTATCAGACCTCAGATCAGACCCCCGTATCAGATTCGGATATCAGATCTGAGATCAGACCCCCCATATCAGATTCCTATATCAGACCTCAGATCAGACCCCCCATATCAGATTCCTATAACAGACCTCAGATCAGACCCCCATATCAGATTCCCATATAAGACCTCAGATCAGACCCCTCATCTCAGATTCCCATATCAGACCTCAGATTAAACCCCATATCAGACCTCAAATCAGACCCCCGTATCAGATTCGGATATCAGATCGGAGATCAGACCCTCCATATCAGATTCCTATATCAGACCTCAGACCAGACCCCCATATCAGACTTCATATCAGACCCCCAAACTCAATATTCTTATTTCTTGAAAAAAACATTTCATTGCATTCATTAATCTGTAAGACTGTACAGGTGAAACTCGAAAAATTTGAATATTGTGCAAAGTTCATTTATTTCAGTAATGCAACTTAAAAGGTGAAACTAATACATGAGACTCATTACAGGCAAAGCGAGATATCTCAAGCCTTTATTTGTTATAATTTGGATGATTATGGCTTTAAGCTTATGAAACCCCAAAGTCACAATCTCAGGTCCCCTTTGCTCAGGGGGTACGGACTAATTATCTGACTAGAGGGTGACACTTTGAATAGTGAACCTTTTCACAAAATTCAAATTTTAAGTTGCATTACTAAACTCAATGAACTTTTGCACGATATTCTAATATTTCGAGTTTCACCTGTACTCTGTTCTTGCAACCCCTATGAAAGCCGCACCATGTGAATTTGCTCTGATGCTGCACAACAATATTTTCTTGAAAATGTTTTTCAAGAAGTAAGAATATCAAGTTGAATGTTTCTGGTATATTTGCATGTGAAAGTAACGTGGTCATTACCGACTGGAGTGCCCTTGTGGCACGGACTCTCAGAAGATTAAAAACCCGAATAAATAAACATATATATAATATAACCATAGGATTAGAAACTCCTTCTGAGTCAGCCCATTTTAAAATGGTTCATAATTTTTCTCCCAAAAGGTTGAAATTTCAAGGGATAGAAACGGTTTCTCAAAGATGGAGGGGGCGGAGATGAGGGACAAACCAGTAATCAGAGAGAACTATTGTGGAAATATAATACTGGTACATTATCACCTATCGTACTATGTTACTATTATATAAAGGCGTAAATGTAGATTTTAACATAAATGCTTCTGGATTAAGAAATTATATATCTTTGGCATTGTTTTTTTATTTATGTGCGGTATTAAGGTGCGATGTTTATTAGCGGCGATCAGATGTTTTGCAGGAGTTTTTTTTGTATTTTTTTATTATTCATTTTGAGATGTATTAAATATGTGAAAAATATATATGGGTTTTAAAGGGGTCTCCTGAGTGTTTTTTTTTTAACGGATTACCTCTCGTCTGACACCTCCGCTGTTTGAGAAGGCAGCTTTTTCTTTCCAGCACCTTAAACATATGTGATGTGTTTGACGTCATTCTTAAAGAAGATAATGACGACTTATGCTCAGGTAGGTCATCATTATCACATCAGCGGGGGTCCGAGTCCCGGCACCCTCACCGATCAGATGTTTCAGGGAGCCACTGCAATCACCAGAACTCTGGCGAGCGATGCAAGCACCCTACAGCTTTCCAAGGACAGCGCCGTACATCCTATAGTGGCCATGCTTGGTATTGCAGCTCAGCTCCATTGACTTGAATGTTGTAGGAAGAGGCGGCAGAACTCAAGGTCTCTTCTAACAGTTGACCGGCGGGGTCACCCGCCAGAGGATAAATCGTAAATATTACATGTGGACCGATTTGTCGACCCCTGTGGATTTAGCTGTGCATACGGAAGATGGGCAGACCATGATCCTGTTACTTCTTTTGCAGATTAGAGCTGCACCCACCTATTATTAACTATTTACTGACCTTGGGCACTTGACCCATTTCTTCAGTTAGTGCTGCGCTCAATGTGAACAGTCCTTGAGATTTTATCCTTATTATTTCAGCATGAAGTACCGAGTGCGACTGCTGACAATTATATGGAATATTATCCAGTTAGCATATAACAGGCAGAGGACCGGATTTCACTGTCAGTTAACAATTACGCCATTAACCAGCTGAATGGATGAGAGGTTTCAGTTAGAAGTTAAAGTTTCCTTGAGAATGCATTATCTACACTTTTTACTAATTAAAACTAGACTGATAAATATTCTTTTGTTTCTAATCTTTTTTTTATTTTTATGATTATACATTTTTATTTTCTGGTGCACGCTGCCATGGCTAGAAACATAGAGAAAAAAGACAATGCAACAGCACCCTGCGAACCAGATAAAGTACAATAATGCCATAGTCACAAAAAATATTCAAGTGCTAACGCTACGCTTATTTATAAATGAGATGCTTGGCAAATGCATTTTGTACAAAACCATCTGAGCCCGTCCGCTCTATCTATCTATGTTATCTGTCATTGTAATCCTGATTGTAATGATAATGAAATGACTGCTGAACAGTGATCTCTAGAAAAGAGGAAGTGTAAGCTTAGTGAGCAGTGTGAAAAGTATTTTTTTTTATATGGATAATAACATAAAAAATTATAAAATTCTGAAAAAAAGTGATTTATAAACAATATATAATTTTTCAGATTTTCCCTTTTGAATGTGTTATATTACCATCTTATTACCTTCTTCTACCTGATTGCTCCTTAAAATGAAATGAATGACAACCCTATCAGGAGGCGAGACCAGGGAGGTATCAATGGTGCCTTTGCCTACAGACAGTAGGTGACCAAAAATGAGTCATGATTGTCTGACTATAGTGGTGATTCCCTTCTTTCATTGTTATTGTAGAAGGTGAGATTTGCACTAAATTTGGTCGTAGGGCTCAAAAATAGGGAGGCCACTGAAGAGTTAATTGGTCTCTTGCTTCTGTATTTCTAGAGCTTAGGCCGGATGAGTAGCCCAACATATTCTTCATCTGCTGTAGGTAAAGCGGGCTTCGTCTGTAATGTGTCCCCCCTCCCCCTTCTGTAACATAATAGCTGAGGGGCCCCCATTAGAACATAGAGTGTATTAGAAATCTTAAGTACATCCTACGCCATCTTCAATCAACTCTAATTACATCATTCTGAATACTGTGTACATAGGTTAGAGGATCATGAGGAATGTTTTCTGAAGCAAAAATACTTTAATTACTTGAAATAATGAATGGATTCTGTTAATGAAGCAGTCTGAGCTAAAAATAATACTACAGGAATGGAAATGATAAAATACAGAAAGTGTAGAACTGTAGATGTTACCCCCAGAACCACATGTTTTATGCCTAATAGCATTTTAGAGGAATTCTGGGTATTCAAATTTTCTCAATTAGGCCTCATGCACACGACCATTCCGCAAAATGGGGTTCCGTTGTTCCGTGATCCGTTTCTGTTTTTGTTTCCGTGTGTCTTCCTTTATTTTTGGAGGATCTCCAGACATGAAGGAAAGTAAAAAAAAATCTAAGTCAAGTTTGCCATGCAAATGATAGGAAAAAAACGGACGCGGACGCGTGGACAATCTTGTGTGCCTCCGCGTTTTTTCACGGTCTCATTGACTTGAATGGGTTCGCGAACCGTTTTCCATGAAAAAAATAGGACAGGTTATATTTTTTTGACGGACTGGAACCACGGATCACGGACGCGGATGGCAAACGGTGCATTAGCTGAGTTTTCAACGGACCCATTGAAAGTCAATGGGTCCGCAGAAAATCACGAAAAACGGAACAACGGACACGGAATAAAACAACGGTCGTGTGCATGAGGCCATATCTCGGTGGTTCCCGAGACTATGAATTCCTTTAGGACAAATTATTATTACATTTTACTCAATTTGGGCCATAAAAAAAAAAAAATTAAATTTGTTTCTTCTTAAAAATTTTCAACAGTTTTGGTTCTACATGATCATCTTCACTTTCAGAGTATGTGCTACCATTTCTTTCTGCTTTACACTGAATCCGTCAGGTTGCTGCTCAGACGGCTTGATGTGTAGCCCTTAGCTGTACTTTCCCGACAGCTCAAAAACACAAATTTAAGCCATATTTTTATGAGTTTGATAAGAATTTTGCTCATAATGTGTTATGAGCTGTCAGGAGTTCAGCGATATAGGCTACACACTGAGCCATCAGAGCAGCAAACTGACGGATTCTTTGTAAGGCAGAAGGAAGTGGTTGCAGATTCACTGAAAGTGAAGGACGTAGTACAAAAACTTTTGAAGAATTTTAATAAAGGCCACTTGAAAAAAAAAATTTTGCTCAAAACTAGTAAAATGCAAAGATAAAAAATTGGCCGCAAAGGTGTTCATAGCCTTAAAGGGGCAAATAAGTAGATAAATATAGTTACAGAAATATTATATATAGGGACGCTCAGCAGACTACCATAGACCTGGAGCTCAGTCGGCCCTCAACCTTCAAGCACCCTTATATATAACTGACAAAAATAAATAAATATGGCTGGCTCACAGTATCATAAATGTATTTAATAACCGTCTAAAAAATATATATTTCATAAATACATCTCAACAATACTATGGCAATCCCAAAACACAAAAATTAAAAACATTGCATAACACTGTCACGGTCCCTTTAAAAATAGCATTCGGGGCTCACGCATGTATTATCCTCGATGACGGTCCTCATGGCTTTATTCTTGTAGTATATAACTGGGTTAAATAGTCCACTGTACCCTACTATTTGGCATATATTACTAGGTGCTGTAATTTGCTGCACACTGAATTACTATATAAGGTGCCAGTTCACACAGCAGTCTTTCTGTTATTGACAGATTATTGCGCTATACTATTGCTGAGTGATTATTACAATAGTTAGGCGAAGACTGTTGGTATTATATCGGTATCTTCTTATATTACCAATAAAAGCCTACTTGCAGAAGATGCTGTAAGTGAGAGATACAGTAGATATCTCTTACCAGTCTCGGTGTTCCTCTGAACTCGTCTTGCTTGTTTGAATGTGCCGGCCAGAATATCTTCACGCATGCGCTCTTGGTCTTACCCACACCGGACTTCGGATAACTGCTTTTACTTTAGAGTTATAATTAGTGTATCCCCAGATTATATTTATGGAATTGTGATGGCGATACTGGCTGAACTTTACTGGCATTTGAGGCAGTGGTGCAGCATGGTCAATGTCACCACGACCCTCATGCCAGAATGCAGGCACTCAGGGCTGCAGGCCACATGTTGCTGCTCCCAGAAGGGATAGTCATGCATGGTGCACCCTGATGGGAAATAAGTTCAAAGAGTCAGGGTTTGCAGTAATCCAGTGTGCTTCTTTACGGGAGGAACTCAAGAGCAAAGCAATACAGGCAGACCACTGAAGAGTTAATTGGTCTCTTGCTTCTGTATTTATAGAGCTTGGGACGGACGAGTAGCCCAACATATTCTTCATCTGCTGTAGAGCAGAAGAAAGTTTCATGCTGAGGAAAGGCCTGAGCTAGCTGTCCCTCTCTCCCTCTCTCAAAAAGCTCATGAAGGCTCATGGTCACTCATGCAGTCTGGCAGAGTCTCTCCTACTGAACACTGGCCCCTATCTGCAGATAACTACAGACATAGCCGAGTAAACCTGATGGTTAACGCGTTAAGTAAACAATGGCAAGAAAATGTTAATTGACTTTTTTTATGGATTTCAATGGCTTTTGTCACCGTGACTTGTTATCAGAGTCAAATTTTGCTTGGCTGCATCTGTATGGGCTCTGACTTCTCTCCTTATAAACAGTTTCTAACTGAACTAGAACCTCCTAGCGGGAGCGGTGAAGTGGAGAAACACAGCCAAAACAGAATCATTGCTGCAATTTCTGTCTGTCGTAGACTTGTATAGAGCTCCAATGTAAGTTAATGGGAATGGCTAAGGCCAGTTTCACATTTCCGTCATAGTTATCCGGCAGCCAGTTTTGGTAGAGAATGCTGGGAATCTACCTGACACAAACCCCAGCATGCGATTCTTGGCATATTTGCCGGTTTGCGTAAGTTCTCTGCAAGTTTAAGTAAGATCTGCGCAGGTTGATATTTATAGTTAATGGGGCTGGAAGGGGATTCCGTTTGCATCTGGCAGTGCTGGATCCAGAGAATTTCGGCAGGCTGTTCTCTGCCGCAACAGCCTCAAGAGATGTGAAACTGGTCTAGGAAGTTTTTCCAGACATAAACAACAGAGCTAAACCCGATAGTCTAAAGGTCAGTGTGTTTGTTTTTTCCCTCTAAAACTTTGCATAGATAGAAAGTCACAAAGTCTCTCAGTATTAGGCCGAATGCACACGGCCGTTGTTCACAGCCGTGAGCGGTCCGTAGAACCGCGGCCTGGATCCCTGCTGCCGCCGCAATACAGTGATACACTGGTATAGATCATACCAGTGTATTACTGTACTGTGGCGGCAGCAGGGAGCACACGGCGTCATAGCAACCCATGACGCCGTGCACTCCTGCACTCAGCAGGAATCCAGGCCGCGGTTCTACGGACCGCTCACGGCTGTGAACAACGGCCGTGTGCATTCGGCCTTAGATGGCTGTGCATTAACCCTTTCAACAGTGTAGTGCAGATGTAGTGCAATAATCGTGCAAATAAACAGGATGTATAAACAATGGCATAAATCACAGTGCAAGATAGCTCTTCCAAGTGCACTAAAGTAGAGCGAGTTGATAGCTCTGCACAGTAGCAATAGGGGCAAGTGTACACAAGCATTCATACTCCAAAGTACCCTTGCTGCAGGGCACTGCAGGACTTGTAATCACAAAATGCAGCACAAACTACAGGCAGCATGTTATAGAGCAGGAGGAGCTGAGCAGAATGATATATATAGTTTTATGGGAAAAGATTCATTATAACTTGTAATTTATACATTTATATCTTTGCTCTTTCTGACTTCCTTGTACATGGGGGAGGTATTATCAGTCACTGATAGCATTCTCTGGGTAAGGCCTCATGCACACAAACGTATTTTCTTTCCGTGTCCGTTCCATTTTTTTTTTGTGGCCCGTATACGGAACCATTCATTTCAATGGCTCCTCAAAATAAAACTGAAGTTTCTCCCTGTGCATTCTGTTTCCGTATGTCCGTATTTCCATTCCGCAAAAATAGAACATGTCCTCATAGTGTCCGCATTACAGACAAGGATAGTACTGTTCTATTAGGGGTCAGCTGTTCCGTTCCACAAAATACAGAATGCACATGGATGTCATCCATATTTTTTGCGGATCAGTTTTTTGCGGACCGCAAAATACATACGGTCGTGTGCAAGAGACCTGAGTGTGTATACAGAGATAACAGTCAGTCACTGATAACATCTCCCCTGTGAACAATGATGATGTATAAATTATACATTATACTAATTCTATATATCAATCTGCTCAGCTCCTCTTGCTCTATTACGTTTTGCGGTGACAGCTTGACTGACATAAGAAATGCCGCTCTTGATAAATTTCCTCCTTTATCATTTTTGTACATATTTAGTCATTTCTTTCTGCTTCCTTGTCTCTTGCACTCTGGATTCTCGATATTCCCTCCATGTCCTCTGCCATGCTTCTGAGCAATCATTATGAAGATGTGTAACCGGGATGGAAGCACACAGGAAAGCCACTTAAATGTTCTTATTAAGAGCCCTCACACAGAGCAGATGGCCAAGAGGCTTTGACAACTTGATTTTTTTCATTTATTTTTTTTTTCCTCTCTAAAATCCCTGAATTTGTAATTGTCAGTTTAAACACCTGTGACGAGTGTCTGGGTCCAGTGTAATACAATCACTGACTCTGACAGTAACTTGGTCAAAGCCAAATTCGAAGTGCCCTAGTATGGCAAAATTTTTATGTCGGAATTACAGCTACAATATATGGAACTTTTGAATACCACTATAGGGTTCTTTAGTTTTGGTCAGTAGTACCATCGCAGGTGGGGAAGGTGAGGTATTACAGCTGTAATACAGGGTGGGCCATTTATATGGATACACCTTAATAAAATGGGAATAGTTGGTGATATTAATTTCCTGTTTGTGGCACATTAGTATATGTGAGGGGGAAAATTTTCAAGATGGGTGGTCACCATGGCGGCCATTTTGAAGTCGGCCATTTTGAATCCAACTTTTGTTTTTTCAATAGGAAGAGGGTCATGTGACACATCAAACTTATAGGGAATTTCACAAGAAAAAACAATAGTGTGCTTGGTTTTAACGTAACTTTATTCTCTCATGAGTTATTTACAAGTTTCTGACCACTTATAAAATGTGTTCAATGTGCTGCCCATTGTGTTGGATTGTCAATGCAACCCTCTTCTCCCACTCTTCACACACTGATAGCAACACCGCAGGAGAAATGCTAGCACAGGCTTCCAGTATCCGTAGTTTCAGGTGCTGCACATCTCGTATCTTCACAGCATATGCGGTGGTTGCAAAAGTTGGATTCAAAATGGCCGACTTCAAAATGGCCGCCATGGTCACACCCATCTTGAAAATTTTCCCCCCTCACATATACTAATGTGCCACAAACAGGAAGTTAATATCACCAACCATTCGTATTTTATTAAGGTGTATCCATATAAATGGCCCACCCTGTATAACGCTAGTTTGAAGCCGCATTACATGTGTCTAAAACTGACCTTTCCATTCTCCCGACATTTCTATTTGACTAAATACTTGTTCTACCCAACAAATAACAATTCTGAAACATCTTTTCTTGCAAGGTTATGTTGTGACATTCCTCAGGCATTCCTCCTGGAAATATGCATACATCAACAACAAGTTCCCATTTTTTATTCCCATTGTCCAACTGTGCTAGGCGTCAGACTGTATGGCCTCACCTTGTCAAGAAGAAAAATACAATTTCAAGAGGAATAACAGAGGAATGGCACACTACAGAGTTATAACGAAATATGCAACAGAGATAAATTAGTGTATGCAGGTGACATTTATAGCAAAGGGAGCTCTTCCAAGAAACTGAATGCCAGAGAGGTCTATGATGCTCTTGCTTGCATATGGCATATGCGTTGTCTCTCCATATTTGTGTGTTTGGTGGTTGCAGATACACCGATTAATTTAACCTTCGTAATGCCCTTGGTGCTTTCGGCCCTTAAAGGGGTATTCCAGTTGTGCAATTTTTAGCATTAATTGACAGAAAACAACTAATAGTGATTGTTTATCTGTCACCGATTGTTGCTGCAGCTGTCGGGTTGGCTGGTCATGAAGGTGAACATGCTGGATGTGAAGGTCCTGAGCTGGTGATGGTTACACGTGGTCTGCGGTTGTGAGGCCGGTTGGATGTACTGCCAAATTCTCTGAAACGCATTTGGAGATGGCTTATGGTAGAGAAATGAACATTCATTGCATGGGCAACAGCTCTGGTAGACAGTCCTGCAGTCAGCATGCCAATTGCACGCTCCCTCAAACGTTGTGACATCTGTGTCATTGTGCTGTGTGATCAAACTGCACATTTCAGAGTGGCCTTTTATTGTGGGCAGTCTAAGGCACACCTGTGCAATATTCATGCCGTCTGATCAGCACCTTGATATGCCACACCTGTGAGGTGGGATGGATTATCTCGGCAAAGGAGAAGTGCTCACTAACACAGATTTAGACAGATTTGTGAACAATATTTGAGAGTAATGGGTGTTTTGTGTATGTAGAAAATGTTTCAGATCTTTGAGTTCAGCTCATGCAAAATGGGAGCAAAACCAAAAGTGTTGCGTTTATATTTTTGTTTAGTGTACTATTTATTTAGTGTTTTGCCTGCGAAGAAAATAGATTTTTATGGTCAGAAAACTCAACCCATCCAACAGAGCAGGTCTGTAGTGTAATGGAAACTCTTCTGTCTGTTGTACAGAAGGTCTGGAGTTCAAATCCTAAAGAACACCTGTCAAGTAACGTCTTTAGTAAAAGTCTATCTGCTGGAAAAGTGCCTCTCCCTCAAACCTGTATCCAACGGCTACATTAGTATTCACTGCAGTGAAGTAAATACTGAGGAGGCTGCCAACCCTGCTTGGATCTGTGATGTTCCAGCTCGGAGAGGCAGAGAAATGATGCTACAGACACTCCCTATAAGTCTTACACAGGGTGCAGATAGCAATTATGCTGGAGGAGTCAAAATCTTGTTGAACGTCAACATCTGTCATATCATGCAGTAAGGTTGACTGCTGGTGTTATATATATATATATATTTTTTGTGTAACTGGAAAACCCCTTTAAAACAATCCCATTATATATTCTTTGTTATAGGCATATTCAAAAGTAACCGTTTACCTGGATCGGGCGGGTGCAGCTCCTGATAGCCAGGCCCCTGCTGCATCCACCGGCATCGCTGTATGCGGTGATGCCAGCGGATAAACCCTTTCACATTGGTTTATCACAATGTAAAAGAATATGGCGGGTGCAAATTTCTCCATATGTTCGCATGTTCGGCGAATCGCGAACATGCAAAGTTCGCCGCGAAAAGATCGCCGGGGCGAACCGAAAGGCCATCTCTACATGTCAGTGTTACCGAGTGTTTTACCATTTAGTATGTACGGGTGACTTGCATTGTTCCTACCTATGTGCATAACTTTACATTTGTCAGTGTTAAACCTCATCTGCCACTTATCTGTCCAAACCTCCAATCTATCCAGATCCCTCTGTAGCCGTATACTATCCTCTTCAGTGTTAATTTAATCAAAAAGTCATACGCACCCCAAAATTATACCAATCAAACAGTCATATCATACAAAAAAAAAATAGCCCCTACATATATTGTATGATATGACGGTTTGATTGGTACTATTTTAGGGTGCATATGACTTTTTGATCGCTTGGTATTACACTTTTTGTGATGTAAGGTGACAAAAAATAGCTTTTTTGAAATATTTTTTTTACAGTGTTAATCTGAGGCATTAGTTCATGTGATATTTTTATAGATCAAGTCGTTATGGATATGGTAGTCATATTTGGTATTGTCGCATCTATAACAACCTGCTCTATAAAAATACCACATGATCTTACCTGTCAGATGAACATTGTAAATAATAAAATATAAAAACGGTGCTGAAACAGCTATTTTTTTGTTATCTTGCCTCACAAAAAGTGTAATATAGAGCAACCAAAAATCATATTACTCTAAAGTAGTACCAACAAAACTGCCATCTTATCCTGTAGTTTCCAAAATGTGGTCTTTTATTTTAGAGTTTCTACTCGAGGGGTGCATCAGAGGGTCTTTAAATGTGACATGGCAACTTAAAATTATCCCAGTGAAATCTGCCCTCCAAAAACCATATGGCGTTCCTTTCCTTCTGCGCCTTGCCGTGTGTCCGTACAGCAGTTTACAGAAACACCCCATATGTGGTCGTAAACTACAGAATCAAGGCAATAAATATTGAGTTTTGTTTGGCTGTTAACCCTTGCTTTGTTACTGGAAAAAAATTGATTCAAATTGAAAATCTGCCAAAAAAGTGAAATTCTGAAATGCCATAGACATTTTCCTTTAATTCTTGTGGAGCACGTAAAGGGTTAACAAAGTTTGTAAAATCAGTTTTGAATACCTTGAGGGGTGTAGTTTCTAAAATGGGGTGATTTATGGGTGGTTTCTAATATGTAAGGCCTCCTGCACACGACCGTTTATGTCCCGTTGCCGTATTGCAGACCGCATTTGCAGATTCGCAGTACACAGGCACCGTTCCGTGTGCATTCCGCATCACGGAAACCGACCCATTCACTTCATTGGGTCCGCAAATCTGGAGATGCAGAATGGTGTGGAACGGAAGCATGGAACGGAACTCTACGGAGGCACTACGGAGTGCTTCTGTGGGGTTTTGTCCCTTACTTCTGTTCCGCAAAAAGATAGAACATGTCCTATTTTTTTCCGAAACGGACGGATCATGGACCCGTTAAAGTGAATGGGTCCATGATCCGCTGCGGCTGCCCCACGGTCGGTGTTCGTGTATTGCGGCCCGCAATTTGCAGGCCCCAGCATGGCCACGGGGCACACACGTTCATGTGCAGGAGGTCTAAGCCCCAGAAAGTGACTTCATAACTGAACTGGTCCTGAAACAATTGGGTTTTGGAAATTTTCTTAAAGATTTACTTCAAAGCCTTCAAACGTCCCAAAAGAAAAAAAAAAAATCATTTTCAAAATGATCCAAACATGAAGTAGACATATGGGAAATTTTGGAGGGAAATCTATTATAAAAGTAGAGAAATTGAAATTTGCGAATTTTTTCAAATTTTTGGTAAATTTGGTATTTTTTTATAAATAAAAATGAAATATTTTGACTCAATTTTTTTTCGTACAATATGTGACAAGAAAACAATCTCAGAATGGCCTGGATAAGTAAAAGCGTCTTAAAGTGATTACCACATAAAGTGACACATGTCAGATTTGCAAAATTAGGCTGCGTCCTGAAGGTGAAAAATGGCTGTCCTGAAGGAGTTAATCAATACTAAATTTGGACATACAAATGGCAAGGTGCGAACAAGTAGAGAGTCAAATTTTTTCTTGTTCATGGAGATGAATATAAATCGCTGTTTTTTCTCCATGAGGTTGGCATACAGGTATGTGGGTACAATTTACCCTGCATGGCCATTCGGGTGACATGTTCTGTATATGCTTTCTTAAAGGGAACCTGTCATTAACTTTATGCTGCCCTCACTGAGGGCAGCACAAATTAGTGACAGAAATGCTGATCTCAGCGGTGTGTCACTCATGAGCTAAAAGTAAGTGGTTGCTGAGAACCAGCATCATAATCACTGCAGCCCGGGCCTTGAAAAGAGTCAAATCTACCTGAGAAGAGTCCTGGTTATTCCTAATCTCCTGCTCTCCTCGAGCATCTGCTGATGATTGGCAGTTCTCTCCTAGACAGAAAGGGAGAAAACTAGGTAGAAGACGTCAATCATTAGCAGGTGGGCGGGAGAGCAGGAATTCATGAATAACCAGGACTCTTCTCAGGTGGCCGGGACTCTTTTCCAGGCCCAGTCTGCAATGATTGTGATGTTGGTTCTCGGCAACCACTTACTTTTATCTTATAAATGACAGACTAAAATCAACACCCCTGTCTCTACTTTATTCTGCCGATAGTATGGGTAGCATAACGTTGATGACAGGTTCCCTTTAAGGTGATATTAAGGTGACTTTTTTTATTTTCTTGCCAGTAGATTGTAATTGCTTTATAAATGTGATTGTCAGGCATCTTCCATTATCTCCTGATTTCTGTGCTCTTTCAAGGATAATTACCTAATTGAGTAATTAATTACTTTGGAATTTTCTGCCTGTATTACTTGTCTTTTAGTTTTTTGGATTTGTCTTGTTTCATATATTTGTCAGGAGATGAATCGTGATCTGTCGTTTGTTTTGGTGGAGGAAATGGGGCTTTGAAGTCCAGCATCACCTTCCTTTTTACAATGGAAACAATATTACTCATTTGATAATATCTTCATCTTGAACACTTATATTTTCAAGATCTGTATTATAGGTATTATAGGCACTCCCCAGGCACCACTGATAGCCTGCGTTATGTCTAGTAGAGATCTTAAAGGGGTGGGGCATGACACAGGGATTCCATACTTGCCAAAATACCCATGCTCAGGACTGCCCCCAAAGCACCCTTGAAATGCCCACAAACTAGTCACCCCACACCTTCTAATGTTCCTTTTTTGCGCCGACCTCGTCCTCTTCCTGCCCGTTTCCTTGGACTGTTGGCAACTATTAGAGTGAAACTGTCTTTGTTGCCCATAGCAAGCAATTAGTGCTCAGCTTCCATTATTCCACAGCAGTTTAAAAAATTTAAGCTGTGCGGTGATTGATTTCTATTACAGACATAAAGGAGTTATATAAAAAATGAAAATCAGGACGTATCGCAGCTTCTTCAGTTCACAGATACATGTGACCAACACGCTGAAGCTACGAGACCAACATGCCAAAAACGTGGCTGCCGGTCGGGCACACGGCAACTTCTCAATACAGGAGGAATTCATACGGGAGGTCATAAGTGCAACTAATTAACTAT
Organism: Bufo gargarizans; assembly: GCF_014858855.1. Taxonomy (NCBI): domain Eukaryota; kingdom Metazoa; phylum Chordata; class Amphibia; order Anura; family Bufonidae; genus Bufo; species Bufo gargarizans. The sequence goes on from NC_058087.1 coordinate 58,224,887, forward strand.
TGTACAATATAAATCGGAACTGCGAAGACAAAACTATGTATAACTGCCACCTAAAGGATTCTAATATATTGTGTATAAACCTTTATTATTGAAGCCATTTTGGGCACAAAGTCTCAGACTTGTGGTGATAGAATAATTGGAGACAGACTTATTCCGATACGGTTGCACTATATGGTACAGAATTATATTAAGGCCCCATTCACATGACCGTATTTTTGCTCCCCATTTCATTTTAAGGGGTCCGCAAAAAATGAAGCCCGTATACCGTGTGCGGTCCACATCCGTATGTCCATTCCGCAGCCCCGCAAAATGATAGAACATGTCCTATCTTGTCCATTTTGCGGACAAGGATAGACATTGTTACAATGTATCTGCAAAAAAAAATAAATGTTGCAACACAGATGTCACACGGACCGCAAAATACATATGGTCGTGTGAATTCACACCCATTTTTTTTGTCCCACTAGGCAGGGTTGCCAACCTTACTTTTACATTTTTCTGGATAACTTCATCAAAAATCACGGACAGCCTAAAATTTTTACAGACATAAGCCCTGCCCCTTTTTAGAGACCACGCCCCCATTACACATCCTCAAAATGCCTTAAACAAAATTCCCTTGAATTGCAAACAGCCCAGAATTAAAGGGATTGTCCAGCAATTAAAAATAAAATATGGCAGCAGCATGCGGAAAAAAATCCACAATTCTCAGCTGTTACATCCCCACTATTCTAGTATGAGTGCTTTGTTTCTATGGCTGCAGGGATGATGCATGTGATGTGCTGGACTTTCTGGCATCATTGCTGTGGCAGATATACAGTCCTGATGAAAAGTTTAAGACCACTTGAAAAATGGCAAAAAATCATATTTTACATTGTTGGATCTTAACAAGGTTCCAAGTAGAGCTTCACCATGCAACAAGAAGAAATGGGACTGAGACAAAACATTTTTGGAGCATTCAATTAATTGAAAATAATGATTAAACTGAAACAGGCTGTTTTTCAGCTGATCCAAATTTTAGGACCACATGCCTTTAAAAGGCCAAATCTGTGCAAAGATGTGGATTCATTGTCATTTTCTGTCAGGTAGTCACACGTTGAGATGGCAAAGGCAAAAAAACTCTTCCTTTTTGAACGTGGTCGGGTTGTTGAACTGCATAAGCAGGGTCTCTCACAGCGCGCCATCGCTGCTGAGGTGGGACGCAGTAAGACAGTCATTTGGAATTTCTTAAATGATACTGAGGGATATCGAACAAAAAAGTCAAGTGGAAGACCCCAAAAAATGTCATCAGCACTGAGCCGGAGGATCCAATTGGCTGTCCGTCAAGACACTGGACGATCCTCCACCCAAATTAAGGCCCTTACTGGTGCTGACTGCAGCCCCATAACCATCAGACGGCATCTGAGACTGAAGGGCTTCAAAAACAAAAAGCGTCTTCAAAGACCTCGTCTCCTTGAACGCCACAGAACTGCTCGTTTGGACTTTGCAAGAGAGCACCAAACATGGGACATTCAAAGGTGGAAGAAAATTGTATTCTCTGATGAGAAAAAATTTAACCTTGATGGTCCTGATGGTTTCCAACATTACTGGCATGACAAGCAGATCCCTGAGGCCTACTCACGGCCGGCCAGTGGAAGTTTTTGGGGATGTAATTTGTGCTGCTGCTGGCAGTATTTTGTGATGGACTGTGGTATTTGGCTCTGTTGGGGTGGTATAATGAGCCACAATATGGTATTGCTGGCACGTCTTCTTGTGTTGGCCGTGCATTCCATCAATTTGGTCTTGACTACAAAACGGGGCCACTTTTAGTTCCCAGTTCGTCCTTGCATGAAACATACTCCACATGAAAACTTACAATTACTTGGCTTAGCCCTTGGGGATCTCAGACTCCACTACAACACTTTGGAGGGGGGCTAGGTCAAAGAAGATGCCATCCCCTCCTCTTTTCCCTTCTTTTACCGCTCTGCACTTGTTCTCCTTTTCCAGTAGCAGCAGCGCGGCATGAAGAAGGAGGCGGGGCCAGCTTGGAGCGCCGCACAGGAACATCCTGACAATGGATAATGACAGGACGTTAAGGGCTCTGTGGGCAGCATGATGGGTGCCTCTTCTGAGTTCTTGGGCAACCCTCCACAGCAATGTACACAGTGAAAATGTTGTGCATTGCCAGGATGGGATTCCCCAGAGTAGGGTACAGGCATACACCATTACATGAAGTCCAGGCTACGGCGCTGAGCGGGCCTGCAGAGGTCCTGAGCCGCGCGCTTGCTCAGCTTACAGGGTACTATGGTCGGAGTGACTTATATGAGGGAGACAATGACCTAATGAACACATTGCATGGTCCACAAACCACTCACAATTAGGATTAGGCGTCTTCTCACAAAAATATTCAGTGTTTTAACCACCTCTCGTCCACCCATTGAATAAAAACATCCGGGAGGTGGTTGTCTATCTTCTAATGGGCGTTTTAAAATGTCCTTTCAGAGATCGCAGCTGCACGCTAATCATGCAGCTGCTGATCGGGTTGCCCGCTGCCAGTGACAGCAGGGCAACCCTTAGAGAAGGCAAGGACAGTGCCCAGGTATCCCTGCCTTCTAGATCGCTGTATACACAGCGCTCACCGAAAGAGTGCAGGAGAGTGCAGGAGCTGTGTGAGGTCTTTCAGAGACCTCGATCAGCCCTGCACTGAGGCTGTACAGCGCAGTATACCGCTGTACAGCCTCTTTGGGGGGGGGGGGTGCATTTCTTCTGTAACTGGGGCTACTATGTCAGCCCCAGTCATAGGAGAAATCAACAGTGAAAAAAAAAAGTGAAGTAAATGTCCCTCAGAGGTCTTGTATGACCTTATGGTGGACACAAAGTGTAAAATATAAAAATAAAACATAAAGTGTTAAAAAAAAAAAAAAAAAGGTTTCACATGTAAAAAAAAATTCCCCATGTAAGGCATAAAAAAATATGTTAAAAATTGAAAAAATTAAATAGACATATTTGGTATTGCCGCGTCCGTGATGGTCGGCTCTATAAATATCTCACATGATCGACCCAGTCCGATAAACACCATAAAAAAAAAACGGTGTCAAAAAAGCGATTTTTGTCACCTTACATCACAAAAAGTGCAACACCAAGTGATCAAATAGGTGTATGTCCCACAAAATAGTACCAATAAAACCGTCACCTCATCCCGCTAAAAATGAGCCCCTACATAAGAAAATCACTCAAAAAATAAAAAAACTATAGCTCTCAGAACATGGAGACACTAAAACATAATTTTTTTGTTTCAAAAATGCTATTATTGTGTAAAACTTAATTAAATAAGAAAAATTATACATATTAGGTATCGCCACGTCTGTAACGATCTGCTCTATAAAAATTTCACTTGACCGAACCCCTCAGGTGAACGCTGTAAAAATAAATAAATAAAAACTGTGCTAAAACAACAATTTTTTTGTCACCTTGCCCCATAAAGTGTTATAATGAATGATCAAAAAATCATATGTACCCAAAAATAGTACCAATAAAACGGGCACTTTTTCCCCTAGCTTACAAAATGGTGTCACTTCTTGGGAGCTTCTACTGTAAGGGTGCATCAGGGGGGCTTCAAATGGGACATGGCGCCTAAAAACCATGTGGCGCTCCTTTTCTTCTGCGCCCTGCCGTGTGCCCATACAGCAGTTTATGACCACATGTGGGGTGTTTCTGTAAACCGCAGAATCTGGGTAATAAATATTGAGTTTTTTTGGCTATTAACCATCGATGTGTTAAAGAAAAAATCTGATTAAAATGGAAAATCTGCCAAAAAAGTGAAATTTAAAAATTTGATCTCCATTTTCTTTTAATTCTTGTGGAACGCCTAAAGGGTTAACAAAGTTTGTAAAATCGGTTTTAAGTAACTTAAGGGGTGCAGTTTCTACAATGGGGTCATTTATGGGGGTATCCACTATGTAGGCCCCACAAAGTGACTTCAGACCTGAACTGTTCCTTAAAAAGTGGGTTTTGGCAATTTTCTTAAAAATTTAAAGAATTGCTTACTAAATTTCTAAGCCTTCTAACGTCCCCAAAAAATAAAATGACATTTCCAAAATGATGCCAACATAAAGTAGACATATGGGGAATGTTAAGTAATAAATATTTTATGAGGTATCACTTTCTGTTTTAAAAAGCAGAGAAATTTAAATTTAGAAAATTGCGCATTTTTTTTAAAGTTTTTGGTAAATTTGGGATTTTTTCATAAATAAAGGTGAAATATATTGACTCAAATTCATGACTAGCATGAAGTACAATGTGTCACGAGAAAACAATCTCTGATTGACTTGGATAAGTAAAAGCGTTCCAAAGTTATTACCACATAAAGTGAGATATGTCAGATTTGCAAAATTTGGCCTGGTCAGGAAGGGGGCAAATGGCCCGGATGTGAAGTGGTTAAAAAAAAACCACCTGGATCTTTATACTTTTGGAACGACATGTAATTAAAACTTTAGTACTGGCCCTGAACTGTTTCATTATATTGTTAGTCAATTGTTTAATTAGGCCAGGGATGGCCAACCGGCAGCTCTCCAGCTGTTGCAAAACTACAACTCCCAGCATGCACAGACTGCCTACAGCTATCAGCCTACAGGAGGGCATGGTGGGAGTTGGAGAGCCGCAGGTTGGCCATCCCTGCATTAGGCTGTTTCTCAACATGTAGCGCCACCTGCTGTTTGTTCATTTCCTTATTTCTTTGTCAACCTCAGTAACATCGCTGAGGTGGTCGCACATGCTCAGTTCCATCTTTCAACTGCCACCAGCCATATCTTCTATTAGAAGCTGCAAGAGCTACAGGAAGATAGCAGAAAGGACATGCATCATGAAAAAGGACATGCCCCTAACAGCTGTAGCAGAAAGGATATACCGCCTGAGAAAAAACACTCCTCCTGATTTGTTACAGGATGAGAGTAGCAGCAGAAAGGACATGCCATCTGAGCTGTGAGATAGAACGCTGGAATACAAAGGACACCCCCCTGAGCTGTGATAGGAAGAGCTGCAGCAGAAAGGACATTCCACCTGAGCTGTAACAGAGAGAGAGCTGCAGCACAAAGGATTCCCCCCTGAGTTCTGACAGAAAAAGACCCACCGCCTGAGCTGTGAGAAAGAAAGCTGTAGTACAAAGGACACCCCCTGAGCTGTGACATGAAGAGCTGCAGCAGAAAGGACACACCGCCTGAGCTGTGACAGAGAGAGAGCTGCAGCACAAAGGATTCCCCCCTAAGCAGTGACAGATAGAGCTGCAGCAGAAAATACACCCCCCTGAACTGTGACAGGAAGAGCTGCAGCAGAAAGGACACACCACCTGAGCTGTGACAGAGAGAGAGAGCTGCAGCACAATGGATTCCCCCCTAAGCAGTGACAGATAGAGCTGCAGCAGAAAATACACCCCCCTGAACTGTGACAGGAAGGGCTGCAGCAGAAAGTACACCCCCCGAGCTGTGACAGGAAGGGCTGCGTCAGAAAGGGCATGCCACCTGAGAAAGGACAAATCCCCTGAGCTTCTAGCAGTGTGTTGGAAAAATGAATGGGGAGATTTCTGGACCCATGTGAGGCACGGAGCTGGTTCTGCCTTTGTTAGATATAGATTGTCATGTCCTATATAATCTCAGATTTTCATTTTTTACATTAATAATGGAATGACCCCTTTATTAGCAGTTTATATGACATCTTCTGAGACAATATTTATGTGCAAAACCAGGAAATATCTTCAGCAATTAGCCCCTTGATTTAATTCACCTTCTCCATTTAACATAAGCAAATCAATTTTTTTTTTAATCTCAGTAAAAATAACATTTGATGCGGGTTATGCGGTTGTAGAATATTACACAATGGTTTTCTATTTTAAGTGCAATTGACTTGAGAGTCAGGGAAGCATTTGGCTGTGATGAAGCCGGCATGTGAGGTTGGGGCCAGGTTTAGCACATAAAGAGACATTCATTTATATGGTTTCCATGGCGACACGTTTATCTGTCAAAGCACAACACGAGCTGGATACACTGTATCAGGCTATCTACTTTTCCATTTCTTGATACGTTCAAGTGACTTGCAGGAACGATCACACTCTACATAGGGGTAGATGCGTATGTATAAGGTTTAATAGGATGGAGTCATTAGAAATGGGCCAACATTTACCAGACATTAGGCGGAATTCCCAAATTTTTCTTCAATAATTACATTAATTGAGGGCCAGAATATTACCTAAAGTCACCTCTGTATCTTGTATATCAAGGATGTACTTTAACTTCAGGGGCCAGACCTGCCGAGGAAAACACACTAACCTGCTGCCCAACGCTGGGTTCCAGATCCTTTGGTCCCCTGCCGCTGCTGCAGGGCTCTGGTCTCTGCTTGTACACATCAGGTTTGACATCCACTGTAGCCAATCATTGGCTGCAGCAGTAATGCATTGCACTCGTGTCACATCAATATGTCATGTGAACCCACATCAATATGTCATGTGAACCAAAGGGGACGTGTCACAGCTGCGGCCACTGATTCGCTGCAGCGACCATCAAAAAGATGTTGACACATGGGGATTGGAGCTTTGTAGTGGTGGGGTGGGCAGCAAAGGAGCCAGAAACCAGCATCATGAAGCAGGGAAGTATACTTAGGCCTCTTTCACACGGGCGTCATGTTTTTGGCCCTGGATAAGATGCGGAATGCGTTGCGGGAAAATGCACGATTTTTCAGCGCAAGTGCAAAACATTGTAATGCGTTTTGCACGCGCGTGAGAAAAATCGGCATGTTTGGTACCCAGACCTTAACCCGGACTTCTTCACAGAAGTTCGGGTTTGGGTTAGGTGTTGTGTAGATTGTATTATTTTCCCTTATAACATGGTTATAAGGGAAAATAATAGCATTCTTAATACAGAATGCAAAGTACAATAGCGATGGAGGGGTTAAAAAAATAAAAATAAAATTTAACTCACCTTAATCCACTTGTTCGCGCAGCCCGGCTTCTCTTCTGTCTTCATCTTTGCTGTGCACAGGAAAAGGACCTGTGGTGACGTCACGGCGCTCATCACATGGTCCATCACATGATCTTTTACCATGGTGATAGATCATGTGACGGACCATGTGATGACCGGAGTGATGTCACCATAGGTCCTTTTCCTGTGCACAGCAAAGATGAAGACAGAATAGATGCCGGCTGCGCGAGCAAGTGGATTAAGGTGAGTTAAATTATTGTAAATTTTTTCTTTAACCCCTCCAGCCCTATTGTACTATGCATTCTGTATTAAGAATGCTATTATTTTCCCTTATAACCATGTTATAAGGGAAAATAATAATGATCGGGTCCCCATCCCGATCGTCTCCTAGCAACCATGCGTGAAAATCGCACCGCATCCGCACTTGCGGATGCTTGCGATTTTCACCCATCCCCATTCACTTCTATGGGGCCTGCGTTGCGTCAAAACTGCACAAAATAGAGCATTGCTGCGATTTTCACGCAACGCACAAGTGATGCGTGAAAATCACCGCTCATCTGCACAGCCCCATAGAAATGAATGGGTCCGGATTCAGTGCGGGTGCAATGCGTTCACCTCACGCATCGCAACTGCGTGGAAATCTCGCCCGTTTGAAAGGGGCCTTACATCCACAGGTCTAGCCAAGCCCCCGAAGATCAAAAATCCCTAAAGGGAATCTGTCAGCTCCGAAACACCCCCTAAATTAGAGTAAGCAATGTATAGTATAAGTGACGCTGAGTCCTGTTATGTAATTGTTATCTTCATACTCACTTGCATTCTGATGCTTTGCCATAAACCAGCAGTAAAATTCATTGAGAGGACTCCTCCTTAAGTCCTCTCCATGATGTGCATGAGCCCGGGAGTCCTCTCAATGCATTGTACTGCTGGTTTGTGGCAGTGCAGCGTCAAGATGCAAGTGAGTACAAAGATACAAATTACATAACCGGACTTTGCATCACTTACACTAAGTACTGCCTGCTATAGTTAAAGGGGTATATCAGAGCTGACAGATTCCCTTTAAGAGTAGGGGGTCCTTGTCTTGAGCAATACAGGCATAATTTGCCTCCTGTCTAACAAGTTTGATAATTATAGAGCATATTTACTCTGTTGTCCAAAATCCCCTGTGGACGCTGGCTCCTATTAAGGTTTGGTCCTAGCCTGGTTTGGGGTGACCAAGCACAGGGAGTTTCTTTTTTCCATTTAAAATACTACAAGCAGTAGCGATTAGAGTTGAGCGAACACCTGGATGTTCGGGTTCGAGAAGTTCGGCCGAACATCCCGGAAATGTTCGGGTTCGGGATCCGAACCCGATCCGAACTTCGTCCCGAACCCGAACCCCATTGAAGTCAATGGGGACCCGAACTTTTCGGCACTAAAAAGGCTGTAAAACAGCCCAGGAAAGAGCTAGAGGGCTGCAAAAGGCAGCAACATGTAGGTAAATCCCCTGCAAACAAATGTGGATAGGGAAATGAATTAAAATAAAAATTAAATAAATAAAAATTAACCAAAATCAATTGGAGAGAGGTTCCATAGCAGAGAATCTGGCTTCCCGTCACCCACCACTGGAACAGTCCATTCTCAGATATTTAGGCCCCGGCACCCAGGCAGAGGAGAGAGGTCCCGTAACAGAGAATCTGTCTTCATGTCAGCAGAGAATTAGTCTGCATGTCATAGCAGAGAATGAGGCTTCACGTCAGCCACCACTGCAACAGTCCATTGGCATATATTTAGGCCCAGCACCCAGGCAGAGGAGGGAGGTCCCGTAACAGAGAATCTGTCTTCATGTCAGCAGAGAATTAGTCTGCATGTCATAGCAGAGAATGAGGCTTCACGTCAGCCACCACTGCAACAGTCCATTGGCATATATTTAGGCCCAGCACCCAGGCAGAGGAGAGAGGTCCCGTAACAGACAATCTGGCTTCATGTCAGCAGAGAATCAGTCTTCATATCATAGCAGAGAATCAGGCTTCACGTCACCCACCACTGTAAGAGTCCATTTTCATAAATTTAGGCCCAGCACACAGGCAGAGGAGAGAGGTCCCGTAACAGAGGATCTGGCTTCATGTCAGCAGAGAATTAGTCTGCATGTCATAGCAGAGAATGAGGCTTCACGTCACCCACCACTGCAACAGTCCATTGGCATATATTTAGGCCCAGCACCCAGGCAGAGGAGGGAGGTCCCGTAACAGAGAATCTGTCTTCATGTCAGCAGAGAATTAGTCTGCATGTCATAGCAGAGAATGAGGCTTCACGTCAGCCACCACTGCAACAGTCCATTGGCATATATTTAGGCCCAGCACACACACAGGCAGAGGAGAGAGGTCCCGTAACAGAGAATCTGGCTTCATGTCAGCAGAGAATCAGTCTGCATGTCATAGCAGAGAATGAGGCTTCACGTCAGCCACCACTGCAACAGTCCATTGGCATATATTTAGGCCCAGCACACACACAGGCAGAGGAGAGAGGTCCCGTAACAGAGGATCTGGCTTCATGTCAGCAGAGAATCAGTCTGCATGTCATAGCAGAGAATCAGGCTTCACGTCAGCCACCACTGCAACAGTCCATTGTCATAAATTTAGGCCCAGCACCCAGGCAGAGGAGAGAGGTCCCGTAACAGACAATCTGGCTTCATGTCAGCAGAGAATTAGTCTGCATGTCATAGCAGAGAATGAGGCTTCACGTCAGCCACCACTGCAACAGTCCATTGGCATATATTTAGGCCTAGCACACAGGCAGAGGAGAGAGGTCCCGTAACAGACAATCTGGCTTCATGTCAGCAGAGAATCAGTCTGCATGTCATAGCAGAGAATGAGGCTTCACGTCAGCCACCACTGCAACAGTCCATTGGCATATATTTAGGCCTAGCACACAGGCAGAGCAGAGAGGTCCCGTAACAGACAATCTGGCTTCATGACAGCAGAGAATCAGTCTGCATGTCATAGCAGAGAATGAGGCTTCACGTCAGCCACCACTGCAACAGTCCATTGGCATATATTTAGGCCCAGCACCCAGGCAGAGGAGGGAGGTCCCGTAACAGAGAATCTGTCTTCATGTCAGCAGAGAATTAGTCTGCATGTCATAGCAGAGAATGAGGCTTCACGTCAGCCACCACTGCAACAGTCCATTGGCATATATTTAGGCCCAGCACACACACAGGCAGAGGAGAGAGGTCCCGTAACAGAGAATCTGGCTTCATGTCAGCAGAGAATCAGTCTGCATGTCATAGCAGAGAATGAGGCTTCACGTCAGCCACCACTGCAACAGTCCATTGGCATATATTTAGGCCCAGCACACACACAGGCAGAGGAGAGAGGTCCCGTAACAGAGAATCTGGCTTCATGTCAGCAGAGAATCAGTCTGCATGTCATAGCAGAGAATGAGGCTTCACGTCAGCCACCACTGCAACAGTCCATTGGCATATATTTAGGCCCAGCACCCAGGCAGAGGAGGGAGGTCCCGTAACAGAGAATCTGTCTTCATGTCAGCAGAGAATTAGTCTGCATGTCATAGCAGAGAATCAGGCTTCACGTCAGCCACCACTGCAACAGTCCATTGGCATATATTTAGGCCCAGCACCCAGGCAGAGGAGGGAGGTCCCGTAACAGAGAATCTGTCTTCATGTCAGCAGAGAATTAGTCTGCATGTCATAGCAGAGAATGAGGCTTCACGTCACCCACCACTGCAACAGTCCATTGGCATATATTTAGGCCTAGCACACAGGCAGAGGAGAGGTTCATTCAACTTTGGGTAGCCTCGCAATATAATGGTAAAATGAAAATAAAAATAGGATTGAATGAGGAAGTGCCCTGGAGTCCAATAATATATGGTTATGGGGAGGTAGTTAATGTCTAATCTGGACAAGGGACGGACAGGTCCTGTGGGATCCATGCCTGGTTCATTTTTATGAACGTCAGCTTGTCCACATTGGCTGTAGACAGGCGGCTGCGTTTGTCTGTAATGACGCCCCCTGCCGTGCTGAATACACGTTCAGACAAAACGCTGGCTGCCGGGCAGGCCAGCACCTCCAAGGCATAAAAGGCTAGCTCTGGCCACGTGGACAATTTAGAGACCCAGAAGTTGAATGGGGCCGAACCATCAGTCAGTACGTGGAGGGGTGTGCACACGTACTGTTCCACCATGTTAGTGAAATGTTGCCTCCTGCTAACACGTTGCGTATCAGGTGGTGGTGCAGTTAGCTGTGGCGTGTTGACAAAAGTTTTCCACATCTCTGCCATGCTAACCCTGCCCTCAGAGGAGCTGGCCGTGACACAGCTGCCTTGGCGACCTCTTGCTCCTCCTCTGCCTTGGGCTTCCACTTGTTCCCCTGTGACATTTGGGAATGCTCTCAGTAGCGCGTCTACCAACGTGCGCTTGTACTCGCGCATCTTCCTATCACGCTCCAGTGCAGGAAGTAAGGTGGGCACATTGTCTTTGTAGCGTGGATCCAGCAGGGTGGCAACCCAGTAGTCCGCACAGGTTAAAATGTGGGCAACTCTGCTGTCGTTGCGCAGGCACTGCAGCATGTAGTCGCTCATGTGTGCCAGGCTGCCCAGGGGTAAGGACAAGCTGTCCTCTGTGGGAGGCGTATCGTCATCGTCCTGCCTTTCCCCCCAGCCACGCACCAGTGATGGACCCGAGCTGCGTTGGGTGCCACCCCGCTGTGACCATGCTTCATCCTCATCCTCCTCCACCTCCTCCTCATCCTCGTCCTCCTCGTCCTCCAGTAGTGGGCCCTGGCTGGCCACATTTGTACCTGGCCTCTGCTGTTGCAAAAAACCTCCCTCTGAGTCACTTCGAAGAGACTGGCCTGAAAGTGCTAAAAATGACCCCTCTTCCTCATCCTCCTCCTCCTCCTCCTGGGCCACCTCCTGTTCCATCATCGCCCTAAGTGTTTTCTCAAGGAGACATAGAAGTGGTATTGTAACGCTGATAACGGTGTCATCGCCACTGGCCATGTTGGTGGAGTACTCGAAACAGCGCAACAGGGCACACAGGTCTCGCATGGAGGCCCAGTCATTGGTGGTGAAGTGGTGCTGTTCTGTAGTGCGACTGACCCGTGCGTGCTGCAGCTGAAACTCCACTATGGCCTGCTGCTGCTCGCACAGTCTGTCCAGCATGTGCAAGGTGGAGTTCCACCTGGTGGGCACGTCGCATATGAGGCGGTGAGCGGGAAGGCCGAAGTTACGCTGTAGCGCAGACAGGCGAGCAGCGGCAGGATGTGAACGCCGGAAGCGCGAACAGACGGCCCGCACTTTATGCAGCAGCTCTGACATGTCGGGGTAGTTGTGAATGAACTTCTGCACCACCAAATTCAGCACATGCGCCAAGCAAGGGATGTGCGTCAAACCGGCTAGTCCCAGAGCTGCAACGAGATTTCGCCCATTATCACACACCACCAGGCCGGGCTTGAGGCTCACCGGCAGCAACCACTCGTCGGTCTGTTGTTCAATACCCCGCCACAACTCCTGTGCGGTGTGGGGCCTGTCCCCCAAACATATGAGTTTCAGAATGGCCTGCTGACGTTTACCCCGGGCTGTGCTGAAGTTGGTGGTGAAGGTGTGTGGCTGACTGGATGAGCAGGTGGAAGAAGAGGAGGAGGAAGCCGAGAAGGAGGAGGTGGCAACAGGAGGCAAAGAATGTTGCCCTGCGATCCTTGGCGGCGGCAGGACGTGCGCCAAACAGCTCTCCGCCTGGGGCCCAGCTGCCACTACATTTACCCAGTGTGCAGTTAGGGAGATATAGCGTCCCTGGCCGTGCTTACTGGTCCACGTATCTGTGGTTAGGTGGACCTTGCTACAGATGGCGTTGCGCAGTGCACACTTGATTTTATCGGATACTTGGTTGTGCAGGGAAGGCACGGCTCTCTTGGAGAAGTAGTGCCGGCTGGGAACAACATACTGTGGGACAGCAAGCGACATGAGCTGTTTGAAGCTGTCTGTGTCCACCAGCCTAAATGACAGCATTTCATAGGCCAGTAGTTTAGAAATGCTGGCATTCAGGGCCAGGGATCGAGGGTGGCTAGGTGGGAATTTACGCTTTCTATCAAATGTTTGTGAGATGGAGAGCTGAACGCTGGCGTGTGACATGGTTGAGACGCTTGGTGACGGAGGTGGTGGTGGTGGTGTTGGTGGTACATCCCCTGTTTGCTGGGCGGCAGGTGCCAACGTTCCTCCAGAGGCGGAGGAAGAGGCCGAGGCGGCAGCAGCAGAATAGGCCGAGGCGGCAGCAGCAGAAGAGGTAGCAGGGGGAGCCTGAGTGACTTCCTTGGTTTTAAGGTGTTTACTCCACTGCAGTTCATGCTTTGCATGCAGGTGCCTGGTCATGCAGGTTGTGCTCAGGTTCAGAACGTTAATGCCTCGCTTCAGGCTCTGATGGCACAGCGTGCAAACCACTCGGGTCTTGTCGTCAGCACATTGTTTGAAGAAGTGCCATGCCAGGGAACTCCTTGAAGCTGCCTTTGGGGTGCTCGGTCCCAGATGGCGGCGGTCAGTAGCAGGCGGAGTCTCTTGGCGGCGGGTGTTCTGCTTTTGCCCACTGCTCCCTCTTTTGCTACGCTGTTGGCTCGGTCTCACCACTGCCTCTTCCTCCGAACTGTGAAAGTCAGTGGCACGACCTTCATTCCATGTGGGGTCTAGGACCTCATCGTCCCCTGCATCGTCTTCCACCCAGTCTTGATCCCTGACCTCCTGTTCAGTCTGCACACTGCAGAAAGACGCAGCAGTTGGCACCTGTGTTTCGTCATCATCAGAGACATGCTGAGGTGGTATTCCCATGTCCTCATCATCAGGAAACATAAGTGGTTGTGCGTCAGTGCATTCTATGTCTTTCACCGCTGGGGAAGGGCTAGGTGGATGCCCTTGGGAAACCCTGCCAGCGGAGTCTTCAAACAGCATAAGAGACTGCTGCATAACTTGAGGCTGAGACAGTTTCCCTGGTATGCATGGGGGTGATGTGACAGACTGATGGGGTTGGTTTTCAGGCGCCATCTGTGCGCTTTCTGCAGAAGACTGGGTGGGAGATAATGTGAACGTGCTGGATCCACTGTCGGCCACCCAATTGACTAATGCCTGTACCTGCTCAGGCCTTACCATCCTTAGAACGGCATTGGGCCCCACCATATATCGCTGTAAATTCTGGCGGCTACTGGGACCTGAGGTAGTTGGTACACTAGGACGTGTGGATGTGGCAGAACGGCCACGTCCTCTCCCAGCACCAGAGGGTCCACTAACACCACCACGACCATGTCCACGTCCGCGTCCCTTACTAGATGTTTTTCTCATTGTTATGGTTCACCACAACAACAAATATATTATTTGGCCCAATGTATTGTATTCAAATTCAGCGGGATATAAATTTGAGGCCTAGTATTTAGGCGCTGGGTGACCGGTATGGGTTTAGTGACAGAATTAGACTTGGAAATACACAGTAGCGGGTGTGTGTGAAGTTATTCTGAATGACCCAATGTGCACCTTCAATATTATATACCCTTTTTGGGATAGATTTCAAATAGCTCTGATATAGCAGGAACCACTAAATTATGAAATTGCTAAATTGGGAATTGTACTTCAACCCAGAACAAAAAATGTGCTTTGACGGACACTAAATATCTTGCCCAGCAACAACAGTACAGCGGTGGGTAACGAGAGATTTAGAGGGATTTAAATTTGAGGCCTAGTATTTAGGCGCTGGGTCACCGGTATGGATTTAGTGACAGAATTAGACTTGGAAATGCACAGAAGCGTGTGTGTGAAGTTATTCTGAATGACCCTATGTGCACCTTCAATATTATATACCCTTTTAGGGATAGATTTCAAATAGCTCTGATATAGCAGGAACCACTAAATTATGAAATTGCTAAATTGGGAATTGTACTTCAACCCAGAACAAAAAATGTGCTTTGACGGACACTAAATATCTTGCCCAGCAACAACAGTACAGCGGTGGGTAACGAGAGATTTAGAGGGATTTAAATTTGAGGCCTAGTATTTAGGCGCTGGGTCACCGGTATGGATTTAGTGACAGAATTAGACTTGGAAATGCACAGAAGCGTGTGTGTGAAGTTATTCTGAATGACCCTATGTGCACCTTCAATATTATATACCCTTTTAGGGATAGATTTCAAATAGCTCTGATATAGCAGGAACCACTAAATTATGAAATTGCTAAATTGGGAATTGTACTTCAACCCAGAACAAAAAATGTGCTTTGACGGACACTAAATATCTTGCCCAGCAACAACAGTACAGCGGTGGGTAACGAGAGATTTAGAGGGATTTAAATTTGAGGCCTAGTATTTAGGCGCTGGGTCACCGGTATGGATTTAGTGACAGAATTAGACTTGGAAATGCACAGAAGCGTGTGTGTGAAGTTATTCTGAATGACCCAATGTGCACCTTCAATATTATATACCCTTTTTGGGATAGATTTCAAATAGCTCTGATATAGCAGGAACCACTAAATTATGAAATTGCTAAATTGGGAATTGTACTTCAACCCAGAACAAAAAATGTGCTTTGACGGACACTAAATATCTTGCCCAGCAACAACAGTACAGCGGTGGGTAACGAGAGATTTAGAGGGATTTAAATTTGAGGCCTAGTATTTAGGCGCTGGGTCACCGGTATGGATTTAGTGACAGAATTAGACTTGGAAATGCACAGAAGCGTGTGTGTGAAGTTATTCTGAATGACCCTATGTGCACCTTCAATATTATATACCCTTTTAGGGATAGATTTCAAATAGCTCTGATATAGCAGGAACCACTAAATTATGAAATTGCTAAATTGGGAATTGTACTTCAACCCAGAACAAAAAATGTGCTTTGACGGACACTAAATATCTTGCCCAGCAACAACAGTACAGCGGTGGGTAACGAGAGATTTAGAGGGATTTAAATTTGAGGCCTAGTATTTAGGCGCTGGGTCACCGGTATGGATTTAGTGACAGAATTAGACTTGGAAATGCACAGAAGCGTGTGTGTGAAGTTATTCTGAATGACCCTATGTGCACCTTCAATATTATATACCCTTTTAGGGATAGATTTCAAATAGCTCTGATATAGCAGAAACCACTAAATTATGAAATTGCTAAATTGGGAATTGTACTTCAACCCAGAACAAAAAATGTGCTTTGACGGACACTAAATATCTTGCCCAGCAACAACAGTACAGCGGTGGGTAACGAGAGATTTAGAGGGATTTAAATTTGAGGCCTAGTATTTAGGCGCTGGGTCACCGGTATGGATTTAGTGACAGAATTAGACTTGGAAATGCACAGAAGCGTGTGTGTGTGAAGTTATTCTGAATGACCCTATGTGCACCTTCAATATTATATACCCTTTTAGGGATAGATTTCAAATAGCTCTGATATAGCAGAAACCACTAAATTATGAAATTGCTAAATTGGGAATTGTACTTCAACCCAGAACAAAAAATGTGCTTTGACGGACACTAAATATCTTGCCCAGCAACAACAGTACAGCGGTAACGAGAGATTTAGAGGGATTTAAATTTGAGGCCTAGTATTTAGGCGCTGGGTGACAGGTATGGGTTTAGTGACAGAATTAGACTTGGAAATACACAGTAGCGGGTGTGTGTGAAGTTATTCTGAATGACCCAATGTGCACCTTCAATATTATATACCCTTTTTGGGATAGATTTCAAATAGCTCTGATATAGCAGGAACCACTAAATTATGAAATTGCTAAATTGGGAATTGTATTTCAACCCAGAACAAGAAATGTGCTTGAACGGACACTAAATAACTCGCCCAGCTACAGCACTAGGGACAGATTTAGCTGGATATAAATTTGAGGCCTAGTATTTAGGCGCTGGGTGACCGGTATGGATTTAGTGACAGAATTAGACTGGGATATGGCCAAAAAATAAACAGACTATTGCTGGTTAAATGCACTTGGTGTGACAGCTTCACCCTGATGTAGGCTTTAGCCAAAAAACAACCACACCATTGAGGGTTAAATGCACTTGGTGACAGGCGCAGCTTGCCCCTGATTTTGTATATGGCCAAAAAATGAACAGACTATTGCTGGTTAAATGCACTTGGTGTGACAGCTTCACCCTGATGTAGGCTTTAGCCAAAAAACAACCACACCATTGAGGGTTAAATGCACTTGGTGACAGGCGCAGCTTGCCCCTGATTTTGTATATGGGCAAAAAATGAACAGACTATTGCTGGTTAAATGCACTTGGTGTCACAGCTTCACCCTGATGTAGGCTTTAGCCAAAAAACAACCACACCATTGAGGGTTAAATGCACTTGGTGACAGGCGCAGCTTGCCCCTGATTTTGTATATGGGCAAAAAATGAACAGACTATTGCTGGTTAAATGCACTTGGTGTGACAGCTTCACCCTGATGTAGGCTTTAGCCAAAAAACAACCACACCATTGAGGGTTAAATGCACTTGGTCGCAGCTTGTGCTGGCGCACCACAAGACACAAAATGGCCGCCGATCACCCCAGAAAAATGAGACTGACAAACGGTCTGTGCAGCCTAAAAACAGTGAGCAATTGAGGATCAGCAGCTCAATGATCCACAGCTGCAGATCGATCAGTTAATCAAGTCCTTTGGAGGAGTTAATCTGCCTAATCTCGCCCTACTGTCGCAGCCGCAACCTCTCCCTACGCTAATCAGAGCAGAGTGACGGGCGGCGCTATGTGACTCCAGCTTAAATAGAGGCTGGGTCACATGGTGCTCTGGCCAATCACAGCCATGCCAATAGTAGGCATGGCTGTGACGGCCTCTTGGGGCAAGTAGTATGACGCTTGTTGATTGGCTGCTTTGCAGCCTTTCAAAAAGCGCCAAGAAAGCGTCACAAAAGCGCCAAGAAAGCGACGAACACCGAACCCGAACCCGGACTTTTACGAAAATGTCCGGGTTCGGGTCCGTGTCACGGACACCCCAAAATTCGGTACGAACCCGAACTATACAGTTCGAGTTCGCTCATCCCTAGTAGCGATATAAAGTCCATACAATATGTAATTTAAATTTGCTACACTGTGTCAGTGCAGTAAACACATCTGAGTGTGGTCATATTATCTTCTTCTATCTTGGCCATATCCAATAAAGTTGGTTCCCACCTATCGTGAACTACAGTAATTGCGTAGGTCTAAGTCCGAGAGAGAGACAGAGAGAGATACTGTAGAGAGAGAGACAGAGACAGAGAGAGACAGAGAGAGATACTGTAGAGAGAGACAGAGAGAGATACTGTAGAGAGAGAGACAGAGACAGAGAGAGAGGCAAGTCTTCTATTGTACATGGACATTATTTAGTGTAAGGGCACCTTGTTGTGGCAGGTGGGTTCACACAATTTGATCAAAATGTATACAAATAACCTCATATATATATATACAGACGTGGACAAAATTGTTGGTACCCTTTGGTCAATGAAAGAAAAAGTCACAATGGTCACAGAAATAACTTTAATCTGACAAAAGTAATAATAAATTAAAATTCTATAAATGTTAACCAATGAAAGTCAGACATTGTTTTTCAACCATGCTTCAACAGAATTATGTAAAAAAATAAACTCATGAAACAGGCATGGACAAAAATGATGGTACCCCTAGAAAACACAGAACATAATGTGACCAAAGGGACATGTTAATTCAAGGTGTGTCCACTAATTAGCATCACAGGTGTCTACAACCTTGTAATCAGCCATTGGGCCTATATATATGGCTCCAGGTAATCACTGTGTTGTTTGGTGATATGGTGTGTACCACACTCGACATGGACCAGAGGAAGCAAAGGAAAGAGCTGTCTCAAGAGATCAGAAAGAAAATTATAGACAAGCATGTTAAAGGTAAAGGCTATAAGACCATCTCCAAGCAACTAGATGTTCCTGTGAGTACAGTTGCACATATTATTCATAAGTTTAAGATCCATGGGACTGTAGCCAACCTCCCTGGACGTGGCCGCAGGAGGAAAATTGATGACAAATCTAAGAGACGGATAATCCGAATGGTAACAAAAGAGCCTAGAAAGACTTCTAAAGAGATTCAAGGTGAACTTCATGCTCAAGGAACATCAGTGTCAGATCGCACCATCCGTCGTTGTTTGAGCCAAAGTGGACTACATGGGAGACGACCAAGGAGGACACCATTGTTGAAAACGAATCATAAAAAAGCAAGACTGGAATATGCCAAACTACATGTTGACAAGCCACAAAGCTTCTGGGAGAATGTCCTGTGGACAGATGAGACAAAAATCGAAGTTTTTGCCAAGGCACATCAGCTGTATGTTCACAGACGAAAAAATGAAGCATATCAAGAAAAGAACACTGTCCCTACTGTGAAACATGGAGGAGGCTCTGTTATGTTCTGGGGCTGCTTTGCTGCGTCTGGCACAGGGTGTCTTGAATCTGTGCAGGGTACAATGAAATCTCAAGACTATCAAGGAATTCTAGAGAGAAATGTACTAGCCAGTGTCAGAAAGCTTGGTCTCAGTCGCAGGTCATGGGTCTTGCAACAGGACAATGACCCAAAACACACCGCTAAAAACACCCAAGAATGGCTAAGAGGAAAAAATTGGACTATTCTAAAGTGGCCTTCTATGAGCCCTGACCTCAATCCTATTGAGCATCTTTGGAAGGAGCTGAAACATGCAGTCTGGAAAAGGCACCCTTCAAACCGGACACAACTGGAGCAGTTTGCTCATGAGGAGTGGGCCAAAATACCTGCTGAGAGGTGCAGATGTCTCATTGACAGTTACAGGAAGCGTTTGATTGCAGTGATTGCCTCAAAAGGTTGCGCAACAAAATATTAAGTTAGGGGTACCATCATTTTTGTCCATGCCTGTTTCATGAGTTTATTTTTTTACATAATTCTGTTGAAGCATGGTTGAAAAACAATGTCTGACTTTCATTGGTTAACATTTATAGAATTTTAATTTATTATTACTTTTGTCAGATTAAAGTTATTTCTGTGACCATTGTGACTTTTTCTTTCATTGACCAAAGGGTACCAACAATTTTGTCCACGTCTGTATATATATATATATATATATATAGTAAATGTATCAGTAATTTAATATAAAATAACATTAAATATAATATAAATTAATCATAATTTGACACATTTGCACACCTCTGCTGACGTATATTTGGATTTGTTTGATTCTACATTGCAGTCATAGCTGATCTCCATCTTTACATTTATCTCATTTTATTTGGAGGCGCTGACTGCACATTTACACTGCAGGATTTTCTACCGATAACAAGTGTCGATCAACCATATAGCAAGTCAATCGGTGCTCATCTAGCTTAAATTACATGGCGCAATCATCATCACTGTATGTGACCGAAAGATCGTTAGTGGGATCCTTCAATCACATACAGCTTCATGGTTGCAGCACATCCCCGTTTACATGGGGCACAGTATTGACAATAAGCAATGTTATAGAGGTGAGCAAATTGATTATATAGAATGAAAATTCATGTGATTTGATACAGGAGAGAGAAAGAGGGAGAGAGACTGAGAGAGAGAGAAAGAAGGAGAGGAGAGAGACTGACTGGGAGAAATAGAAAGAAAGAGGGAAAAAGACTGAAAGATAGGGAGAGAAAGAGACAGAAAGAGGGAAAGAGAGAGACAGGGAGATAGACAGAGAGAGAGAGAAAGGGAGAGAGACAGAGATAGAAAGAGAGAGACTGAGAAATAGAGAGAGAAAGAGGGAGAGAGACTGAGAGAGAGATAGAGACAGAAATAGAGCAAGAGACTGGGAGAGAAAGAGGGAGAGAGACTGAGAGATAGAGAGAAGAAGAGGGGGAGAGACTGATAGAGAGAGAGACAGAGAGAGAGACTGAGAGAGAGAGAAACAGGGATAGAGACTGAGAGATAGAGAGAAGAAGAGGGGAGAGACTGATAGAGAGAGAGAGAGACACTGAGAGATAAAGAGAGAGAGAGACGGAGGGAGAAAGAGAGAGAGAGGGGCAGAGAGAGAGAAAGAGGGAGAGAGACTGAGAGATAGAGAGAGAAAGGCAGACAGAGATAGAGAGAGACAGAAAGACAGAGAGACGGAGAGAAAAAGAGATAGAGAGAGACAGAGAGAGAAAGAGAGAGAGAGAGAGAGAAAGGAGAGAGACAGAGATAGAGGGAGATAGACTGAGAGATAGAGAGAGAGAAAGATAGAGACAGAGAAAAAGAGAGAGAGAGAGAGAGACGGAGAGAGAAAGAGGGAGAAAGGCAGAGAGAGAAAGAGGGAGAGAGACTGAGAGATAGAGAGAGACAGAAAGAGAAAGACAGAGAGAAAAAGAGAGAGAGAAAGAGGGAGAGACTGAGAGATAGAGAAAGAGAGAGAGACAGGTAGACAGAGAGACAGACAGAAAGAGATAGAGAGAAAGAAAGAGAGAGACAGACAGAAAGAGATAGAGAGAAAGAAAGAGAGAGACAGAGAAAGAAAGAGCGAGACAGAAATATAGAGACAGAGAGAAGGAGAGAGACAGAAAGAGATAGATAGCTGCAGCTCTCCCACTATCACAGCTCTGGGGATGTGCCCTTTCTCAGGGTGTGTGTTGTTTCTGCTGTAGCTCTTCCCCTTTAACTGTCACAGCTTCTAACATTAGATCCGGCTGGTGGCAGTTGAAAGATGGAACTGAGCATGTGCGACCACCTCAGCGAAGTTACTGAGGTTGGAAAACAAACAAGGAAAATGTGATGCTATACAGATACATTTTATAGAATAACTCAGTGGCTCATAAATTATAATTACATGCAATTTCGAAAGTATTCTGATCCAGGTGCTGGTATGAAAGACAATTTTTTTGTGAGACAACCCCTTTAAGGTAAGTGAAATACAGTACACGATGTGGGTTTCAATGACTCGCTGTCATAAGTTCATCTTTTCTTGCCTGTGAGCCTCCCACAAGGACGCTATAAAACAAATACCTGTCACATAATAGTGAGCAGGCACCTGACACGATACAACATGACAGCCGAACTTCCATTGACAGCGCTCTCTTTCTTCTGTGTCCGTTTTTTTTAAATACCTTCACAAATAGTCTGCGTGGGAGGTAAAAATTAACAACCACCTACATGGTGAGAATGGCAATGACACAGCGTACTGATGTGCACGATCACAAAAGTCAGACAAGTTAAAGAAAATACATTATTAAGATGCACCCGGAGCACAATGTAACAGTCTTCAAGCAGTCCCCATTATGTAGAGGACACGGGCAGCACCGTGCAGATAATGGGAAGCATATAGACGTATCTGTCTCACCGGGAGCTACGCTCGATACAAAGCAACCGTGTTTTTTCCAGGGTCCTGGTTTATAATGGTAATTCATTCATAGTTTCATACATTAACCCTCCAGAGAAATAACCATGAACTCGCACTGTCAATGCTCTGTGCTTAGCAGGTCCATACTAGGGTTGCACCGGGTATCGAATTATCAATACCCAATCGATACTTTTGTACTGGTATCGATTCGATACCGGGATTTGCCCTTTACCGATACTAGGCTGCGCTACTGCACAGCCTAGTATCAGAGAACATGGAGCGTGCTGCAATCAGCGCGCGCCGTGTTCCCTCAGCAGCACAGGGGAGAAGGAGTCTCTCCACCCCTCCCCCCTGTGCCGCTGCTGCCGCTGCCACCAGTGAGTAGAGACAGGGGTGGAGGAGGTAAGGGGCTGTGGCCACTTCACCACCAATGAAGATAACTGAACCATTAATAGAAATACAGGAGGAGGGTGCCAGCGGCAGAATCACATAGCCGGCACTCTACCTCTATGACAGGGAGCTGCGATCAGCGGCAGTTAACCCCTCAGGTGCCGCACCTGAGGGGTTAACTGCCGCTGATCGCAGCTCCCGGTGATAGAGGTCGAGTGCCAGCTATGTGATTCTGCCGCCGACACCCTTCTCCTGTGTTTGTATTAATGGTTTAAAAAAATTGGTGGCCCCCCCAATCCTCCCAGTATTATGATAATTGCTGGCAGTGACCACAGGGTCCCCTCCCCTCCTCTTCATTGGTGGTACAGTGGCAGTTTCGATCGGAGCCCCAGCGGTGTAATCGCGGGGCTCCGATCGGTTACCATGGCAGCCAGGATGCTACCGAAGTCCAATGCACAGAGCAGCAGGGAGAGTGTGAAGTCCTATTCACCCTAATGGTGAATAGGACAAGGGATAAAAAGATCCCATGTTCTAGCCCCTAGAGGGGGAAATAGTTATTAAATAAAAAGTTTTAAAAAAAAGTTTAAAAAAAACACACCAAAATATTAAGTATAAATCACCCCTTTTTCCAATTTTACATATACAAATATATAAAAAAATAAAAAAAATAAAGATATTACATATCGCCACGTCCGAAAAGTCCAAACTATTAAAATATAAAAAAAATCTCATATGCGTTGAACGCCGTAACAGAAAGAATAAATAAATAAAAACTGCGCGAGTCACCTTGTCCCACTAAAAAATAGGATAGAACTGTTCGATTATGGGCCGGACGTTCCATAAATTTTTTATTTTTTTTTGAGTGGCATCGAATGGTATCGTGTATCTCAATACTTTTTTATGGTATCGAAATCGAATCAAAATTTTGGTATCGCGACAACCCTAGTCAAAACTTTTTCTGCTGCATCCAACCTCTACATAGTTGGTGTAGCTACAGGTTGAGTTCAACCAGGCTGTGGACTATGATGACCAGTGCTAAAAAAGTTAACACTTTCTTTCTGCATGACGTGTATATCCACTGATCTGCCATAACATTAATAACACCTGCCTAATGTTAGGTAGGTTCTGCTTGTGACACCAAAACTGCTTTGATGTGTTGAGACATGGACCTCTGAAGGTGTCCTGTGGTATCTGGCACCTAGACATGAGCAGCAGATGCTGGAAGTTACCAGGTGAACCTTGGGTTGGACTTGTTTTCCCAGAACCGATGCTCAATCACATCATGATCTGGAGAATGTGGTAGCAAAGCCAATACCTTGAATTGTCATGTTCCTCAAACCATTCTTAAACAATTATTTTTGAAAATGTTTTGGTTTAGACACAAATTAATTTTACCCAAACCAAACTTGGAGACAGAAGCCTGGGTGGGATATTCTAGTTTATTTTATAAAAAATTGATTGTATGCTTCTCTTTATGTTGAATAATGGGTTGGTCTCTATTCTAGATTCATGCTTATTTGGTGAGGCTTTTTAGAAAAAATAGTCTTTGTGTTTCATAGATTAATGTTCCCCTATTTTTTCCCCACTAAATTTTCGGTGGTAGCCTCAAACTGTGCTTTTTTCATTATATGATTTTTATCTGTTGCTATGTTTGCATTTCTACATAATACTTTTCTGTAAAAGAGACCTACAGTGATCAGTTGATTGCTGGCCCAACTTCATTGTTAGGGCTCATGCACACGACCGTTGGATGTTTTGCAGTCTGTAAATTGCGCATCCGCAAAACATGGGTGCTGGCCTCATGCATTCCATATTTTGTGGAACAGAACAGCTGGCCCCTAATGGAACAGTCCATAATGTGGACAATCATAGGACATGTTCTATTTTATTGCGATATTGACATTCAGAAATGGAATGCACACATTTCCGTTTCTTGCGGCACCGTTGAAGTGAACAAACAAAACATATGTTTGTCAGCATGAGCCCTTAAGAGAGGTTGTCTTGCACAGTCAACCCCTTTAAATGGAGACTGAGGAGCCCATAGATGAAGAGATATCTTAGGGTTCTGTGACTGAAAATGGAGTTGTTTCTACAAAAGCATATACAGTTCTTCAAGCCCAATTCCGATGAATGACACAGATGCAGCATTTTCTGCAAAATAACTGCTGCGTGTGAATTCACCCTTACTGAACCTGATGCCAAGTAGCACCTTTCCCTTCTTCAGACCCTTACTACATGCTGCTGGTCCATACAAAGAATATTTGGCAATTCCTATTGTCTACAAGGGAAACGTTTTTCAGCTGTCCGATCCTTGCTTATTCGGATTTTTTTTTACACTTTTTGGTATTTTCACTTAAAAACCTTACAAACTTTTTAAATGTATATATACAGTACAGACCAAAAGTTTGGACACACCTTCTCATTCAAAGAGTTTTCTTTATTTTCATGACTATGAAAATTGTAGATTCACACTGAAGGCATCAAAACTATGAATTAACACGTGGAATTATATACATAACAAAAAAGTGTGAAACAACTGAAAATATGTCATATTCTAGGTTCTTCAAAGTAGCCACCTTTTGATTTGATTACTGCTTTACACACTCTTGGCATTCTCTTGATGAGCTTCAAGAGGTAGTCACCTGAAATGGTCTTCCAACAGTCTTGAAGGAGTTCCCAGAGATGCTTAGCACTTGTTGGCCCTTTTGCCTTCACTCTGCGGTCCAGCTCACCCCAAACCATCTCGATTGGGTTCAGGTCCGGTGACTGTGGAGGCCAGGTCATCTGGCGCAGCACCCCATCACTCTCCTTCATGGTCAAATAGCCCTTACACAGCCTGGAGGTGTGTTTGGGGTCATTGTCCTGTTGAAAAATAAATGATGGTCCAACTAAATGCAAACCGGATGGAATAGCATGCCGCTGCAAGATGCTGTGGTAGCCATGCTGGTTCAGTATGCCTTCAATTTTGAATAAATCCCCAACAGTGTCACCAGCAAAGCACCCCCACACCATCACACCTCCTCCTCCATGCTTCACGGTGGGAACCAGGCATGTAGAGTCCATCCGTTCACGTTTTCTGCGTCGCACAAAGACACGGTGGTTGGAACCAAAGATCTCACATTTGGACTCATCAGAACAAAGCACAGATTTCCACTGGTCTAATGTCCATTCCTTGGCAGTCTCTTCTGCTTGTTGCCTGTCCTTAGCAGTGGTTTCCTAGCAGATATTCTACCATGAAGTCCTGATTCACACAGTCTCCTCTTAACAGTTGTTCTAGAGATGTGTCTGCTGCTAGAACTCTGTGTGGCATTGACCTGGTCTCTAATCTGAGCTGCTGTTAACCTGCGATTTCTGAGGCTGGTGACTCGGATGAACTTATCCTCTGCAGCAGAGGTGACTCTTGGTTTTCCTTTCCTGGGGCGGTCCGCATGTGAGCCAGTTTCTTTGTACGCTTGATGGTTTTTGTGACTGCACTTGGGGACACTTTCAAAGTTTTCCCAATTTTTCGGACTGACTGACCTTCACTTCTTAAAGTAATGATGGCCACTCATTTTTCTTTACTTAGCTGCTTTTTTCTTGCCATAATACAAATTCTAACAGTCTATTCAGTAGGACTATCAGCTGTGTATCCACCTGACTTCTCCACAACGCAACTGATGGTCCCAACCCCATTTATAAGGCAAGAAATCCCACTTATTAAACCTGACAGGGCACACCTGTGAAGTGAAAACCATTTCAGGTGACTACCTCTTGAAGCTCATCAAGAGAATGCCAAGAGTGTGCAAAGCAGTAATCAAAGCAAAAGGTAGCTACTTTGAAGAACCTAGAATATGACATATTTCCAGTTGTTTCACACTTTTTTGTTATGTATATAATTCCACATGTGTTAATTCATAGTTTTGATGCCTTCAGTGTGAATCTACAATTTTCATAGTCATGAAAATAAAGAAAACTCTTTGAATGAGAAGGTGTGTCCAAACGTTTGGTCTGTATATATATATATATATATATATATATATATATATATTTATTTATTTATTTATTTTTAAAGGATTCCTTTATCATCTTTAAAATATTTTTGTAAATAAAGTTTTATCATTGTATACTAAAGATGTCCCCTGAGTTTCTAACATTGTGTCTCAGTTCCTCACCACTTTCCAAATCTCTGTTTGCTGTCAGTGAATGTGGACCAAATTGGTCCTTCAGGTTTCTCTCTGCACAGCTCTCATGTGGGGGAATAAAATATTAATGAAAGCATCCAACACATCTAATGCTCCTGACACTGCTGTGTCTATTTGGCTTTTGAACATTCGTGTGGTCACGATCCAGCTGCATGTTTTATTAAACAGGATGGTAAAAATCAAAGGGGCCGAGATCCTCACTCAATAAAATCCACTTAACAATAAAAAATTGTGTTAGGCTCATACATTTATTTAAGATGTGTAACTTTTGCTATACCGTATGTTCTGAGTATTGACCAAAGTAAAGCTGATAGCACACGGGTATTTTCACACTTTTTTCTGCTATTGACTTCAATTGGGCACATTACTTAATTACAAACTGCATGTACTGTAATAGTCATGATGTACATACCTGCTGAGTGAATCAAAGTCCTAATTTCAGGATAAATTTGATTCGCCACAAAACCAAATTTTATACTTGCCTGCTCCATTTGCTCGCTATGGAATGACCATTGCCGTCTTGCTTGACGTACGACATTACCACACCAGCCAGAATGATGACGTCATCTCGGGCCTCGCAAGATTTTATGCCAGATCTTTAATACCGAGTTATGTGTTTCAGATGCTGCAATCATGTATGAACACGGCATCTGAGGGGTAAAATGACTGGGGCAGCGCAATCGCAGATCCCTGTCATTGCACCCACTTCTTACAAAGAAATACAAAGCAATTTGTCCCCGAGCTAATTTTTTTCTAAAATTTGGCAAATCAGCTGAATTGAATTTTCAAATACTTTGCTCATCGCTAGTACATACCATAGAGACAGACCAGCTCCCATCTCCCTTCGCCCCAGGTTGGAGAGAAGCTGACCTGGACTCCCAAAGGGTGTCTTACTGCCTGGACCACTAATGATTAGTTGTAAACTCCGAGGGGTATCCTGGAAGGCATGTTCAATTTTCAAGCATTACCACTAAGATGGTTGTCAGTGTAATGTATTTCTTTTCACTCATATAGGTTATTTAAAGAGGACCTGTCACCACAAAATGCAATGCAATCTGAAAGCACCATGTTATAGAGCAAGAGAAGCTGAAAAGATTGATATATATATTTTTTTGCGGGAAAAGATTCAATAAATCCTGTAATTTATACATTTATATATTTGCTTTTTCCTCCTCTTGTAAACAGCTATCGATAAAGGAGGGAGGGGTTATCAGTGACTGCTGGCTATCTCGGTATACACAATGCTGTCCATCACTGATAACCCCTCCCCCCTGTACCGATAGCTGTTCACAGGAAGTGGAAAAAGAAAAGATTGAAATGTATAAATTATAGGTTTTATTGAATCTTTTCCAACAAAACGATATATATCAATTTGCTCATCTTCTCCTGCTCTATAACATGGTGCTTTCATATTGCTTTGCATTTTGTGGTGACAGGTCCCCTTTAAAGAGGTTGAATAGGTGTTAAATGTATTATCTCTGGGGGGGTCTAAGCACTGGGATCCCCATGATCACTAGAACAAGGGTCCTGTGCCCCCATTTTGGTGATGTTTGAATGACATGGAAGGTTCGGGATGCATCCTTCTGCTCCATTCAGTCTCCATGGTACTGATGGAGGTGGCCAGGTACAGTACTTGGCTATCTCTATCAGTCCTTAGACATGGGGTGGAGCGTTAGCGCGCCTGTGTGATCATCACTCCATTCAAACACTTCTGTAATTGGGGCTAGGGACCCACATTTTGGTGATCGTGTGGTTTTCCAACACTCAGACTCCCAGGGATCATACATGTGGATAGGTGATAAATGTTTTTATTGGAATAACCCCTCAAAAATGGGGTTTAAAAACTAGACAGCCCTATTAAGCTGTTGACCTCTTGAGTTGATGGCTGTCTCATCAGTAGAGGGGAGGACTTAGTTTAAGAAGCTGTCTGCCAGTCAGTAAGGACAAGGGAGTGCAAGGCGTGGGCTGTCTCAAGCTAGACCTCATCATAAGTAATAATATTATCTGGTCCTGTTAAAGGTGGTGGCCTCAACTGAGACCACCCATATCAGTTTGGAGCTGGGCCTGGGTCCCAGGACCCCCAGCAACAGCTGATTTTGCCAGGGAAAGCCATAACCGGTATTTTTCCTGCAGCCGGAACTCCAGGGGAAATGTTGATTTACATGGGGTGAGCATCCATTTAGTATGTGAAGAGTTCTGGAAGCTGCTTTTACACAGGGTCCTTCCATTCCGTGCTATATAGGGGGTCTCTAGCTTCCCCCCCCCCCCCCCACTCAACACCTTCCTCCATGACATCAATATGCCAGAAATGTAATAGTGCTCATAGTCAGGACAGGGTTATCTTGCTAAAGAGCATCAATATGCAGTATCAATCCATTACCAGCATACTAACTGGTGGGGTTGATCCTGCTGATTAAAATGATACCTGCCTTGTGAAAATCGCTCCTTGGGTTCCCAAGAAAAATATTTTACTTCTTTATTTGGATGAGGCTTCAGTACAACAAGGGGCGTGGCCAGCACTGGATAGCTGAGGAGTGGAGGTGCATCAAGGGGCGTGGCCAGCACTGGAAAGCTGAGGAGTGGAGGTGCATCAAGGGGCGTGGCCAGCACTGGAAAGCTGAGGAGTGGAGGTGCATCAAGGGGCGTGGCCAGCACTGGAAAGCTGAGGAGTGGAGGTGCATCAAGGGGCGTGGCCAGCACTGGAAAGCTGAGGAGTGGAGGTGCATCAAGGGGCATGGCCAGCACTGGATAGCTGAGGAGTGGAGGTGCATCAAGGGGCGTGGCCAGCACTGGATAGCTGTGGAGTAGAGGTGCACCGAGGGGCTAGTACCTGACCCTCAGTGCACTTAAGCCCTTATTTGCCAAAAGAATAAAAGTCTTTTTTTCTCTCACCCAGACCAATTTTCACAAGATAGGTATAATTTTATTCAGCAGGACCAACCTTACCAGCATTTCTGTTCCATAGAGTTGATCCTGCTGACCTTTCATCTTTAAGCAAACCCCTTTAAAATTAAATACGTTTAAGAAGAACATGAATCTACAATTTGTACCCGCCTGCCCTGAGAATATTCATACAAATCCATGCGGAACTCACAGTTCTCTTGCTGAAATTCACATCTCTTGTGATGTGATTCTTTTTTTTTTTTTATTAGCATTAGCATTGACCCTAAGCTGAGTTTTGAAAACATTTGGAATTGAAAATCTGAGCGGAGACATTAATAAAGCTGGCGAAAAAATAATGCTTGTTTTTCATTGCCTAAAATAGAGTAAAGCTGGATACACGAGCCCGCGCCAGTAATAACACAATGCCAGGGAGTTCTTATCTGATTTTTGCTTCTGATTGTGCTGTGAAGTGGCATTCATCACTTATTTACAGGTGTATTGCCTTTTACTAAAAATACTTGCAGATATCAGCTGGAAATGCTCCAGATAATATTTGCAATTGGCCCTCATGAGCACAGAACTATGAGGCTTCCTTTCTTCTCAGCTGCTGAATGAATAATTCATCTATTTACTTTACATATTGCTTCATTTATTACAATGTGTTTATACATCGCTCCTTTGTGCCATGCCGGATGATTGACAGATGATTGAAGAGATAGGCGCCATTCC
The DNA here is from genome assembly GCF_014858855.1 of Bufo gargarizans. Taxonomy (NCBI): domain Eukaryota; kingdom Metazoa; phylum Chordata; class Amphibia; order Anura; family Bufonidae; genus Bufo; species Bufo gargarizans. The sequence goes on from NC_058087.1 coordinate 58,255,288, forward strand.
CTTCACCCTTCTTCAAAGCACAGGTGAATCTCAGCAAGGGCTGACATGATTGTCAGAGATGGGAACATTTTCTCCTGATGTTCTCAACACAAATTTGTGCCTACTTTATACGACGTATTTGCTTTCCCCATAAAAGGTAAGTCCGTCTTTGCAACCATTTTGAGCAATTAAAAAAATAATAATAATTTGCAAAAAGTTTTTGATAAAAAATCTCCTACAATTTTGTATCGACAGCTGTTATATCAACTTGTGTATCCATGGTTACAGACTACAGAAAAGCCTTGTGTAGTCTGGTTTTGCAGTCGTGCTTCACTTCTAAAGTATCTGTAAGTTAGCAAGTCATTTGTAGACTATAACTATGTACAGGGTCAGACTGGCCCTCCAGAGTACCAGAGGATCCTCTGATGGGCCCAGGCTCTAATACCATAGTTTGCCCAAAAGGTCCAAGAGAAAAAATACATTTGGAGCTGCCTTTGGAGCTGATAACTTGCCAATAGGGTCTATTTCTCTGATTCAAAACATACAGGTCCTTCTAAAAAAATTAGCATATTGTGATAAAGTTCATTATTTTCTGTAATGTACTGATAAACATTAGACTTTCATATATTTTAGATTCATTACACACCAACTGAAGTAGTTCAAGCCTTTTATTGTTTTAATATTGATGATTTTGGCATACAGCTCATGAAAACCCAAATCTAAAAAAATTTGCATATTTTATCCGACCAATAAAAGAAAAGTGTTTTTAATACAAAAAAAGTCAACCTTCAAATAATTATGTTCAGTTCTGCACTCAATACTTGGTCGGGAATCCTTTTGCAGAAATGACTGCTTCAATGCGGCGTGGCATGGAGGCAATCAGCCTGTGGCACTGCTGAGGTGTTATGGAGGCCCAGGATGCTTCGATAGCGGCCTTAAGCTCATCCAGAGTGTTGGGTCTTGCGTCTCTCAACTTTCTCTTCCCAATATCCCACAGATTCTCTATGGGGTTCAGGTCAGGAGAGTTGGCAGGCCAATTGAGCACAGTAATACCATGGTCAGTAAACCATTTACCAGTGGTGTTGGCGCTGTGAGCAGGTGCCAGGTCGTGCTGAAAAATGACATCTTCATCTCCATAAAGCTTTTCAGCAGATGGAAGCATGAAGTGCTCCAAAATCTCCTGATAGCTAGCTGCATTGACCCTGCCCTTGATAAAACACAGTGGACCAACACCAGCAGCTGACATGGCACCCCAGACCATCACTGACTGTGGGTACTTGACACCGGACTTCAGGCATTTTGGCATTTCCCTCTCCCCAGTCTTCCTCCAGACTCTGGCACCTTGATTTCCGAATGACATGCAACAGTCCAGTGCTGCTTCTCTGTAGCCCAGGTCAGGCGCTTCTGCCGCTGTTTCTGGGGAATGCGGCACCTGTAGCCCATTTCCTGCACACGCCTGTACACGGCTCTGGATGTTTCTACTCCAGACTCAATCCACTGCTTCCGCAGGTCCCCCAAGGTCTGGAATCGGTCCTTCTCCACAATCTTCCTCAGGGTCCGGTCACCTCTTCTCGTTGTGCAGCGTTTTCTTCCACACTTTTTCCTTCCCACAGACTTCCCACTGAGGTGCCTTGATACAGCACTCTGGGAACAGCCTATTCGTTCAGAAATTTCTTTCTGTGTCTTACCCTCTTGCTTGAGGGTGTCAATGATGGCCTTCTGGACAGCAGTCAGGTCGGCAGTCTTACCCATGATTGCGGTTTTGAGTAATGAACCAGGCTGGGAGTTTTTAAAAGCCTCAGGAATCTTTTGCAGGTGTTTAGAGTTAATTAGTTTATTCAGATGATTAGGTTAATAGCTCGTTTAGAGAACCTTTTCATGATATGCTAATTTTTTTAGATAGGAATTTGGGGTTTTCATGAGCTGTATGCCAAAATCATCAATATTAAAACAATAAAAGGCTTGAACTACTTCAGTTGTGTGTAATGAATCT